>NC_140585.1:723670311-724870311 GCF_964204655.1 Triturus cristatus
TGAATGTGTGAAACTTGTATGGGTAAGGGAATGGATGTGTTGAAAGGCTGGATGGGTGACCAAGTAGGTGTGTAAGTGACTGTGTAGGTAAATAAGTGGGTTTGTGAATAGCTGTATAGGTGAGTGTGTGGCTCTTTTGAGTGGCTGTACAGGTGAGTGACTGGTTGTATGAGTGGCTGCATGGGTGAGTAAATGGTTTTGTAAGTGGCTGCATGAGTGAGTGAGTGGGTATGTGAGTGCCTCTGTGGAGGAGTGAGTGGGTATGTGAGTACTGGTACAGGTCTGTGAATGGGTATGTGAGCGGTTGTATGGGTGTGTGAGTGGGCGTAAAAGAGGCTGTATGGGGTGGATGATATCATCAGTGTGCCATCAGTGATGTCATTTTTGATATCATCAGTGATGTTATCAGTGATGTCACTGACCATGTCATGAGTGATGTAATATGTGAGGGCATAAGCAGTGCATTGCGAGGCCGTAAGTTATAGTTAGCTCAGGTACTATAACTACTGAATTTCACTGGTTTTGTACAATAGAAATTTCAGCCTAACTACAAATCACTGCAACCTTTGTTTCTTTCAGTGAATATCTATGGTTTTTTTTAAAATTCTATTTACTAACTATAACATCCCTGCACCTTTTGGTGTTTTCAGTTGATTTTCTAAGGTTTTTCAAAATCTATTTCCTATGTATAACATTCCTGTTACCTTTTTTTACGTGCATTTTCATGGTTTCGTAACTCGTCGTGTTGGTGGAGAAAGGGGGCAGGCCTCTGACCAGCTTTCATGAAATCCCACCATAAGGGACTTACTAGAGGTAACAGGAGGGCTTGTTGGGCCACAGGGACACTTTGCATCCTAGGGGTTCTTCACCAGCAGCGCCCCAGGTGGTGCATTTGCATAATGGCAGAGAAAGGGGGCATGGCCTCTGAAGACCTCTCAGCAATCCTGCAGTGTGGGACTTACTGGAGGTAACAGGAGAGGTATTTGGTCCCCAAGGACACTCTGGAGCCAAGGACACTTCATCCCCAAGCAGCAGTGCACCTGGAGGAGTGTTTGTACAGTGGTGGAGAAAATGGGCATGGCCTCTGAAGTCTTCTCAGCTATCAGGCTGTGAGAGACATACAGGATGTAACAGGAGAGCTTGTTGGCCCCCAAGGGCCCTCACATCCAAGTGGAAATCATCCCTAAACCAGTGGTGCACAAGTAGAAGGTTTGCAGAGTGGTGGAGAAAGGGGGCATGGCCCCTAAAGACCCCCAGCAATTTCACTGCGAGGGACTTGCTAAAGGTAACAGGAGGGATTGTTGGTCCCCAAGGACCCTCTGGAAATAAGAGGACTTCATCTCCCAACCAGCAGTGCACCAGGAAGCACGCTTGCAGAGTGATAAAGAAAGGGGGTGGGGCCTCTAACGATAAGCAGTCTTTTCTTTTTATATAAATTTTTTTCCAGGAAGGTGGGTTGCATGGGCCAATTTCTACCCCGGAGACCCCATCCCTCACGGCCCAGTCTTGATTTGTTTTTATAATGGGAGGGGGGCCATGTGATCCCTCTCCCAGACCAATTTTGGCCCCGGCGACACCATCTCCACGGGCCTCCATCAATTGCGGGTGCCCTGGTCCCAACTTAGGGCAACCACTGCAAATGTTGGGGACCATGGGGGGAGCCTCAATGCCTCTCTGGTACCTGCTGCAGGGCCTGCCAAGCATAACTGTCGAATAAAATGTTAATGTGCCCTGGGGAAGTGGCAGTCCCTGGGGCAGAGGGGAGCCTAGTGGGGCCCCCGGATTAATATATAACTGTGCCCCAGGAAAATAGCAGTCCCCAGGGCAGCAGGGGAGCCACACATCTCCCCAGAATAATATTACTGGGTGGCAGTCCATGGGGCTGCAGGGGAGGCAGTAGGGCCTCCCCGCATTGTTTTTCATTAAATAATGTAGGTGCCCCAGGGAGGTGGCGGTCCCGGGGCTTAAGAAAAGCCTAGGAGTCAGGACCCATGAGCACCCCTCCTTGATTAACCGCATGGCCAGGAATTTGGCCTATCCTGGGGATTTAGAAAAAAGAAATGCTTGAGAGACCGGGCATCTGTTTTTAAAAAATGTGGCCATGGATTCACAGATCAATCAACGAGTCCGTGGCAAAACAAAAAAAAACATATCTGGGTGGTCAGGGTAATCCTACCCTGCCTCCTTTTCCTTATTTTTTGCTTTGTTTTTGGGACTCAGCTTCAAGCCAAGTCCCAAATACATTTTTAGGAGGATCCACAAGTCCACTACAAGGACTGGAGTCCCCAGATATCTATATTTTTAAACTTTATTTCTCTGAAACTACTGAACGGATTTACACCAAATCATAAAAAGCACACTTCCTAGACCAACATCTAGCTCTCTGTCAAATTTAGTGTAATTCCGTTCAGCAGTTCGGGCTGTAGTTGTGTTAAAAAAATGAACTATTTTTGGGACCCCCCATTTTTCTCAGCCCCCACTTGACAGATCACCCCGAAACTTTCAACCCAGCAGCTGAATCAATAGGGGACATTTTCTGAAATTTTCTGGAGATTTGTCAAGTGCTGCAAAAGTTATTGGCAAAACAAAAAATGCTATCTATCTATCTATCTATCTATCTATCTATCTATCTATCTATCTATCTATAGATAGGTGATTGGTTGTTAGATCTTAGTAAACATTCGAATGGGTCGAAACCAGGAAGTGTCGGCCGCCATTTTGTCTCTCGCCGTCCTTCGGGGAGGGCGAAAAACAAAGGTGGATAACGTGTAAACGGGGCAGGCTGGACAGTTCCTGACTCCCTAGCCTTGGTCAGGGGGTCCCAGAAGGACCCCCAAGGGCAAAAATGTATTTTTAATTTTTTATGAAAAATCGCGGAGTGCGCGTAGCGTACGCGCACGGTAGAAACGGAAAAATTCCGCTAACCACGTAACGTGGGCGCTCGGTGCGCGAAGCGCACCGCGCGCGCACGGTACGCGCATGGTGAAAAACCTTAAAGAAATAAAATAAATAAATAAATACATAACTTAGCATTTAAAAAAACGTACAAATTCATTGAAAAAACCATAGGTTTCACACACGTTATAGTTAGGAATTAGCATTTAAAAAACCTTGCAAATTCACTTAAAAAACCATAGGTTTCACACATGTTATAGTTAGCTGGGCATTTCACTCGTGAAAAACCAATGAAATTCCCCCATTATAGTTAGTGCAGGCAACTATAACTCACGCGACCGCAATCCTCTGCTGATGACGTCAGATATTACATCACTGATGACATATGTGTTTTTCTGAAAAAAAAAATTTGTAATATATGTATAGCTAAAAATTAATGGAAGAAGACATGGGTAAATAAGTGTCTAAATACAGTATTAGCATCAACAGAGGAGTGCGGTCGCGTGAGTTATAGTTGCCTGCACTAACTATAACGGGGGAATTTCATTGGTTTTTCACGAGTGAAATGCCCAGCTAACTATAACATGTGTGAAACCTATGTTTTTTTAAGTGAATTTGCAAGGTTTTTTAAATGCTAATTCCTAACTATAACGTGTGTGAAACCTATGGTTTTTTCAGTGAATATATATATATATATATATATATATATATATATTATCTGCTGGCGGTCGCCAGTAGATAGTTACAGTTACAACCTAGTTTCCATAGGAAATCTCAAAATTCTATTTTGAATAACTTTGGCACCGGTTGACGAATCCTCGCGAAATTTTCAAAACTAATGGGGCGCTCCGTTCAGCTCCTACCCTGAAAGTCTCGGGGTGATTCGTCAAGCAGGGGCCGAGAAAAAAGGGGGGTCCCAAAACGCGTTTTCCCCATGCATTTTTCCATAGGACCTTTAGACACAGCTACAGCCCGAACGGCTGAACAGAATTACTTGAAATTTGGCAGAGAGGTAGCCATAAGGTCAAGGAAGTGCCTTTTGCAGGTCTGGTGTAAATCTGTTCAGTATTTCCTGAGAAAATAGCATTTAAAAGCATATATATATGTGGGCGGAGCCTAACCACACATCTCATCCTGAGATCTGATTGGCTGTCAGCACTTCATCCAAAAAGTGTTGGCAGCCATCTTGGGACCAATACACATGATAGCACCTCATTAAAAAGCATTGCAGTTAATGGAAGGTTTTAAGACTTTAGTTACAGTATAAATCATTTGTTGATGGTACCATACTCATTTTAGGAATTGTGGTATGTTCTAAGGTGATTTCACCATGTGAAAAAGCCTTCTGCTGGGATATCATGATTGAGAGCAAAATATTTTCTCATGCTTTTACCACAGAGGTTTGGAAGGTGATCTATAAGCTAAACTGAGAGCTTATTTTCTGTAAATTCACATTATCTTTCTCAGTCATGTGAGAATGAAGTCTGACATTCTCAGTAAAACATGTACATCCAACAAGGGCAGAGACTGTCAGTTGATTCCTTTGTGTTCTACTGCAGCTTCCCAGAGTGTTCCAAAGAACTACTAGAGCGCTAACAGTCCTACTTATGATAAACGTATGGCACACCTGAAGCCATCTTGCTTGGATTAAAGTGGTAACTCTTAAAACATTTAATTTAAAAAGGAACAAAATGAGGGGGTTCATTTTTCCATAAAAAGTATGATTAGTGCTGCAGAAAGAAAAATTAGGGCACATTTTGAGTGACTTCTCAAATCCTCTTCTATTTCATTAAAAAATTCTGACATGCAGACTGAAACATGCACTTTCAAGACCAGCAGCAGTTTTCCCTGGTGAGCAGTAGCTTTACTACAGTGATCTAATGAGCAAAAAGAGTGCTAACATTCTGAATTTATGGCAAATGTGTGACACATCTGAATGCCTTCTTGATGGAATCAAAGTAAAAAACTGAAAGTATTTCCTACTGAGGAGACTGCAGTAAATGAGGAAATTAGGAAACTTCATAACAAATAAGTCTCCCAAGATGGCCACCAGAGACAAAAGAGCCCAAATGTAGCCCAAATATCACCCAGATGTAGCCCAAGTATAGCCCAATGACAGAATGTCCCAGAATGTTCTTAAAAACAACTAGAGCGCTTACTGTCTTCATTATGACAAAAGTATGGCACACCTGAAGCCATCTTGATTGGAATAAACTGGTAACACTTAAAACATTTAATTTAAAAAGGAACACAATGAGGGGGTTCATTTTGCCATAGAAATTATGATTGATGCTGAAGAAAGAAAATGAGGGCACATTTTGAGTGACTTCTCAAATCCTCTTCTATTTCATTAAAATATTCTGACATGCAGACTGAAACATGCACTTTTAATACCAGGAGCAGACTTCCATGGTGAACAGTAGTTTTACTACAGTGATCTAATGAGCAACTAGAGTGCTAACATTCAGAATTTATGGCAAATGTGTGACATATCTGAATACCTTCATGATGGAATCAAAGTAAAAAACTGAAAGCATTTCCTACTGAGGAGACTGCAGTACATGAGGAAATTAGGAAACTTCATAACAAATAAATCTCCCAAGATGGCCACCGGAGACAAAAGAGCCCAAATGTAGCCCAAAATCACCCAGATGTAGCCCAAATATAGCCCAATGACAGAAGTGTGCAAAACACATATTATTTTGTGTTTTTGCAGTGTTATATAGTGCAGACTTGTCAGGTATTGGAGTGCTTTACATGAGCATTGGTTACATCACACAAGAACAAATTCATTTTGGTTGTAGACATGGGGAGACTAAGTGATTTGACCAGAATCACAGAATGTCGAGCTGAAGCAGAAACTTCAACCTGGTTCCCCAGTTGCAAAGTCTGCAGTTCTGGAAGTAACACCACATCCTCTCCCCTAAGTGCAACATTTTATCAAGTGGTCAACAGGATAAAAAAACATAAAGATAACAAATAATTTAAAAGTGCTTTGTCGCTATTTGAAAACTCAGAAAATATGTCCTTATTTTAGTCTTTTAGAGCACTAACCATAATTTTGATGCCAATAAGACCCTCTCATATATGTAATTTCTAAAGGAAATGCTCTAGGTATTACAGTTTTGATTACATCAAGATGATGTCAGGCGTTCCACACTTTTGTAATAAATATAGAATGTTAGCAATCTAGTTGTTCATTAGGATACTGTTGAGAGGCAGAGGCCAGGGGCACGGACTCTGAAAATTGAAGGCAGGTAGGAGGGTGCAAAGGCAACAATTTAACCACACTGAGCAGACAGGAAGGGCCGTGGAAGCACAACAGACTATGGAGGGCAGTGGAAAGGGGGGCAGGGGCAACAAACCAACAATACAGGACTTGCAAGAGAGGCTGTGGCAATGTAATAGACCATTGTGGGCAGAAGGAAGAGGCAATGGTAGTACAACCATACATGCCAACAGACCCAATTCAGCCAGGAAACGTCCAATGTTTTTAAGCTCAAATGGGCTTTATTTGATTTGTCTCCTGTCTACAATCTCCTCTTTTTCAATGTAACTCAAAGGGGAAAATCAATACCCCATTTTATTTTCAAAATCTTCCTCTTACCAAGTTCAAAATGTTCGCAAGTATGGTACATTGGATCATGGAAGGAAATGGGATAGGGACATGGACTTGGATAACAGAGGACAGGGGGGACATGGAGAGGTGCACCAAACTGACCCTGCAGGGCAGGCATCAGGGTTTGCAGCAGCACAATACACCACACAGGGCATGCAGGACGGGAGTGCAGCACAACAATCCATAGAAAGCAAGAGGGAGGGGACAGGACCATGCACATGGACAACAGAGAACAGAGGGGCAAGAGGCAATGGTAGCTAGCTGACCATAATGGACAGACAGGAGAGAAAGCTGCAGCATAACAGACCATAAAGGGTAGGAGGGACGGATCAGGGGCATTACAATGGAACAGACAAGCCAGGAGGGAGGGAGTAGGGGTCTGCACATGTAAACAGAGGGCTGGGGGCAAGGGGGCAGGGCAGGAGCAGCAAGATAGCCATGGAGGTCAGGCAGGATGGGCACTAGAAGCAAGACACACCATGAAGAGCAACAGTGAGACTGTGATGGCATACACACAGACCATGGAGGGAAGGTGGGAGGGGGTCAGGGGCAGCTAACTGACCACACAGTGAAGGTGGGAGGGGCCATGGCAGCACAGAAGACCATGCATGGCAAGTGGGAGGGTTAGTGGCAGCACAATGGCTATGATGGGCAAGAAGGAGGGTGCAGGGGCATGCACAAAGGACGATGGAGGATAGAAGGGAGGGTCAGGACCTGTGCACAGACAAGAAAGTTCAGGGGAAGGGGCCTCACAACAGACCACACGGGGCAGGCAGGAGGAGCAGTTGCAGCACAACAGACCAGGGAGGGCAGAAGGGTGTGGCAGTACAATGGACCATGTAGGACAGGAGGAAGAGGATAGGGGCATGGCATGTGGACAGGCAGGGTGGAGGTGGCAGGGACAGGTTACAGTCATCTGACAATGCTAGGCAGATGGGAGGGGAGTGGCAGCTCAACAGAACACTCAGAGTAGATAGGAGTGGCAGGTCCATGGGACATGGTGGGCAAAAAGGATGTAGCAGGGGCATGCACAAAGACATCGGAGGGCAGGGGGAAGGAGAATAGGGGCAGCAAGCTAAGCACAGAGTTTAAGCAGGAGGTCAATGATGGGGCATAGAATTGGGCAATGGAGGGCAGGAGGAGTGGACTGGTACATCATACTAAATTGAGGGCAGTGGCAGCACATCAGACCATGTATGGCAGGAGGGAGGAGGCTAGTCCATGGATTCACACAACAGAGGATAGGGAGGAGGGGGATGGGGCAGCAAGCTAACTGTTCAGAGAAGGCGGGTATTAGGAACTTTATTCAGGAAGAAGAGGACGTTTGTGACTGTGACTCCGGGCTCACTTGGCAGAAACACCCCCTGACCCTCCACCACCTATCACAAAATGTAATGCCCGTGAAAAGGGTAAGTGAACACAGTGTTATATAGAACATAGTCCTGAGAGCACGATTGAAAATGAAAACTAGATATAGTGTATGGTATAAACTATGCACCAAAAAGTGTGATATAAGATGAACCGGGCGTGAAATATAATATGCAATACATTGTGCGCAATGACAGATTCATTGGAGAGCGCGAGATAGCACAAGCACTAGCGCGTGCTATGCGATATGCGCCTTGGAGTGTAATATGCACAGGGCAGTGTTGTGTAACCTAACTAGTCTCTAAAGTTGTAATATAAAATATGTGCTGGGGAGTGTAACGTTGCATATGCACTGTGACAAAGATATGGATCCCAGATTGTAATATGTATGGCATAGCACTGTGCGTTATAACATAGGCATCGAGGAAGGCACGTTAGATGGGGCAATATAACCCGTGCGAAGACCAGTGTGGCATGACATATTCACGGGGTGGTGTTACAGTGCACATGGGCTAGAGAGTGTCATAGCATATGCACTAGCTAGTGGAATACAACACAGAGGTGTGTGGCACCCGGCAGGCAATGGTGGGTGTAACACAGCATTGGGCTCTGTCAGGAGCGCGCTGTGACTCTCAAGTGATGTTCGTCCCCTTTCCAGAGAGTAAAATAAAAAGTATTACACATCCGGCAGTGGATGTGTGTTTTATTAACCGTGAGGGGGGTTTCTTGCATAGTTTTGGTCGAATTTTTGTCGAATCCCCTTTGAATGGCTTGGTGTGCATGTGTATTAAATGTGCCCGTCAATAGCTACCCATGTTTGTATAAATAAACGACAAGGGTGTCTACCGGGATTAGGCACGGTAGGGCATCAAACATGTCAGAGCTTCACTAGTGGTGTAAATACATTCCACGTGGATTCATTGCATGCATAGTCGCCTTTTAATGAATATCACGCAAATCATCATGGTGATAGGTACGTACGGTTTGTCCAGCATGTCCTAGGTGTGTCTATAAATATATATTTTTTTAAAATAACAAAAAACAGTAGCCGGCCCTGGGGATTGGGGTCAAAAAAATATAATTAGGAGACAGGCCCTGGGGGATGGGGTCATCAGGGCCAATAAATTAGAATAAAAAGGGAAACCACACAGCCCCCCTTCTTAAAAAATTAAAATAAATAAAAGACTGGCATCGTGCCGGAGGCCATGCCCCCTCCGTGCAGCACTCTGCAAACGCGCCCCCAACAGGCATCTCCAGTATGCGCCAGGGAGCTGCGCTGCAGACAGGTGTTCTGAGGCCAAGCCCCTTTTTACACCTCTCTGCAACGCAGCTCTGTGGCGCTTACTGGATGTACCTAGTGGTCTAGTTTGACCCTAGGGACCCTTAGGATTCAAGGCGACTTAATCTCTCAACTTAGAACAGCCACAGGGCGCGTTTACACAGTGGTGAAGGGAGGGGCGGGGCCTGAGGTGACGTGTGCAAACACGCACTATGGCACATTTTAAATTGGGGATATAATTTCCCTTCAATACTGAGGGCCCCTGGGGGCTAACTAGCCCACCAAGTGCTTCCAGTAAGCGCCACTGAGCTGCATTGCAGAGAGGTGGTCCAGATCGTGCCACTTTTTACACTTCTCTGCAACGCAGCTCTGTGGCACTTACTGGAGGTACCTAGTGGGCTAGTTGGACCCTAGGGACCCACAGGATTCAAATGAACTTAATCTCCCAACTAAAAACGGACACAGGGCGTGTTTACACAGTGGTGAAGGGACGGGACGGGGCCTGAGTTAACGTGTGCAAAAACGCCCTGTGGCCTGTTTTAACCTCTTCAATGCCCGTGACGAGCTGGTCTCGTCATGGGCCGCGGTTGCGCTGTGCCCATGACGAGACCAGCTCGTCATAAACCCCGCCCGATAATACAACGGCCGGCACAGGGCGGGGAAAGGGGCGGGCACTGAAGGGGTTAAGAGGTAGTTTTAATCCCCATGCCCTATTATATACTAGGGGCTTACAGAGGAGGTCATGCTAATCACAGGGGGACCCCAAAGCATAATGTTCCCTAGTGTATGTAGGTGTTTTCACTGTATTCTAAGTGTCTTTTAACATAGCACTGGCTATAGGACTGGTTAGTCAGACTCAGTTACCACCAGTATCCGTCTGAAAAAGTTGAGGGTACAGGATGATTTTGCAACAAGGCTTCTTTCTGCTCTTCTTTTTGTTCTTTCTGCACGTTATCCTTCTTCCTGCACTTATCTTCGTATTTGAGGACTTCTGTTGCTTCTTTCTGCACTTCTTTTGTTTCTTTCTGTGCATTTTTTCTTCTTTCTTCACATGTCCTATCTCTGTAGGCATAGTTAGAAATTAGCATTTAAAAAACCTTTGAAATTCACAGAAAAAAACATAGGTTTCAGGCACGTTATAGTTAGGAATTAGCATTTAAAAAACCTCAGAAATTCACTGAAAAAACCATAGGTTTCAGGGGTGTTATAGTTAGCTGGACTTTTCACTTGTACAAAACCATTGAAATTCCCCCGTTATAGTTAGTTCAGCTAACTATAACTCGCGCGCCGGCAATGCACTGCTGATGACGTCACATATTACATCACTCATGACATGGTCAGTGACATCACTCATGACATCACTGATGACATCTCAAATGACATCACTGATGACATCACTGATGACTTCATCCTTGTGATAGAGTGGCAGACCTCCTCTCACCCTAATATAACCTTTGATACACACATTCAAAAATAGAGACTAAAATTTTCAAAACAATGGACATACCAATACCAGTTACAACAACCTCTTCAGTAATTCTAAGATCCACATACACATCCACTCATTCACTAACAGTCCTATACAGTCACTCATACATGTACTCACTCATCATATGTACTCATACACCTATACATCCTGTTACACAATGCCACTCATCCATAGAGTTACTCACACACATAGTCACTCATGCTAATAAAGAATCAAACATACATTTACTTGCATATACAGTTATACACACACCACCACACTTACTTCTACGGAAACTTACACATACTTAGTCTTTTAAACAATCACTTATAGAAACACATACTTATTCATACAGGAACTCTTTCAATCTCTCACTCTCACATATACTCACATATATACACCAATAGTCACATATACTAGTTTAAAACATATGTAGTTACTCATAAAGACACTATTGAGACAGTCATTCACTCACTAACACACCCATACACACACTCATCCACCCATACAGTCCTGCACACATGCTGTGTTCAACACATACAAACAGTGAGTCACTCATTCATGCACCTATGCACTACGTAATACCCCCCACCGAACCATGCAGACACTCAGACTGATACTCAAAAAACCAACTAATAACCTATATAGACACCCATGTAGCTACTCACCAACCCATGCAGCCACTTATACACAAAGTGAGAGACTGATACAGATATTTACATATTTAAACATTACTCACTAAGCCATGAATTCACTATGATACACTTAATCAGTCAGTTACACAATCAATTTTTCAAAAACAAATCATCCATTTAGACACTTATATACCCATTTATTCTTCCATCGACCTTGAGATATACATATATAAAACATATTTAATTTTCAGAAAAACACACATTCACTGGATGATGTCATGAGTGATGTCGTCAGTGATGTCATTTGAGATGTCATCAGTGATGTCATGAGTGATGTCACTGACCATGTCATGAGTGATGTAATATGTGACGTCATCAGCAGTGCATTGCGGGCGCGCGAGTTATAGTTAGCTGAACTAACTATAACGAGGGAATTTCAATGGTTTTGTACAAGTGAAAAGTCCAGCTAACTATAACACCCCTGAAACCTATGGTTTTTTCAGTGAATATATATATATATATATATATATTATCTACTGGGGGTCGCCAGTAGATAGTTATAGTTAGGACCGTGTTTCCATAGGAAATCTGAAAATTCTATTTTGAATAACTTTGGCGCCGGTCGACGGATCCTTGCGAAATTACTTGAAATTTGGCAAAGAGGTAGTCCTCAGGTCAGGGAGGTGCCTTTTGCATATATGGTGTCAACCTGTTCAGTAGTTCCTGAGAAAATTGCAGTTAAAAGTACATAAATATCTATATGCGCGCACCTTAACGTGCGCGAGCGTAATTGTGATTGGTGGTTACATGTCAGTCAACATTCGAATCGGTCGAAATCAGGAAGTGTTGTCCGCCATTTTGTGTGTGACAGTAAAAAAGAAAGGTGGAGAACGTGAAAAGGGGGCAGGGTACAAAGTTCCTGACCCCCTAGCTTTTGTCAGGGGGTCCCTGAAGGACCCTGAAGGGTGAAAAAAACATTTTATTTTTTGTTAAAAAATCGTGGGGTGCGCGCACCGTGCGCGCACCGTCGCAAGGTACGCGCACGGCGGAATAAAAATCATAAAAAAATAGAATTAAAAATCTAATTTAAGTGTTTAGATTTTAGGTGGCTCTTTAGAGCCGTTGTGTTAATTGAGGAACAAAAAAATTAAAAAGATTATAGGGTGCCGCATGTGTGCTGCTGTATCTTGCTCTCTATTAGGGGAATGCTGGTGTCCCCATAAGAGAGAAGAGCATTGCACGCATTGCACCGTATATGCACCCTCTTGAAAAGAGGGTGTATATCCAGAGGAACAGAAGCAGGTGAAGCTGCCGCCGCAGATGAAGTGCTCGGCTGAGCTGCCGATGATGTGCTCGGCTGAGCTGCTGGAGGGTTGTCTCTAGCAGCTCGAGCAAAAGCCACAGGATGTACTCCTTTAACGTGACTGATCATAGTGAAGATACTAAAAGAGTATTTCTTTTTAGGATCTCCTCTTGATAAGACAACACCACAAATAGTGCAGGTGACTTTTGGAGCATTCACCTTCTTCTGCCCCTCTGGAAATCTAAAAAATTGCCAGATAAAAGAGTCTTTCTGTTTCCTCTGTCTCACAAGGGTCTCCTGCTCACTCCCAGAAGATGACTGCTGCTCTGCCATTCTCAAGTACTGGAGTACTGGAAAAGCTGCTCAGCTCCTTCTCCCAGGGAATCAGAAGAAATAATGAGGTGAGTGGGTGTGGTGTTGGAAGTTTCTGGAACTGAAACTACTATAAACCAATGAAAAGTGATGTTTCTTAATCACATGACCTGAAACTACTATAAACCAATGAAAAGTGTTGTTTCTAAATCACATGACTTGCCGTGCGCGCACCGTGTACGCACGGAGCACGCACGCATCAGTGATGTCATTTGAGATGTCATCAGTGATGTCATGAGTGATGTCACTGACCATGTCATGAGTTATGTAATATGTGACGTCATCAGCAGTGGATTGCGGGCGCGCGAGTTATAGTTAGCTGAACTAACTATAACAGGGGAATTTCTATGGTTTTATACAAGTGAAATGTCCAGCTAACTATAACATGTGTGAAACCTATGGTTTTTTCAGTGAATGTATATATATATATAGATATAGATATAGATATATATATATATATATATATAGATATAGTGAAAAAAGACAGAGGTTAAAGTAACATTATAGTTAGGTGTGATAAAAGGATCTGTTAACAAAAAAAGATTTTTTCGAATTCACTAGAAAATCCAAAGCTTCAAGTAACGTTATAGTTAGGACAATTTGTCAGTGACAACACAGAAATTCACCAGTTATAGTTAGCAGTATAGTTAGCAGTTTATTTCTAATCTGGTTGAATATCTCACTCAACCAGCCCTGCGCTATAGCAAGTTCCTTGTGTTGGGCGATTTGAACCTACATCTGGAAGATACAGGATGTACGGTGGCTGCAGCAATAAAACAGGAACTCGAGACACTACAGCTAAATCTTAGTGCTACCTGGCCCATGCACCAGAAGGGTCATTTGCTTGATCCCATTTTTACTAACTGGGAGGCGGTAGAGGTTGGTCCACCACAGCCCTTGGTTTGGACTGATCACCATCTAGTCCCTTGTCTTATGCGATTGCCTAAGCCTAAGGTGCAGGAGAACTTGCAGGAGGGAATAACCTACCGTAAATGGGGTGGCTTTTCCCCATGCAAGTTTAAGAACGCCCTCCTGATAGGGGGTCCGCCTGGGGGGGAAGATGCTGACAGTGCTTGCTCAGAGTTGGATAGGAGGCTAGCAGAAGCACTCGATAGTACTGCCCCTTGGTCATGGAAAATACTAACGAGAGCAAAGAAATCTGGTTTAATTCAGTGCTGAAAAATGCTAAGGCAGACTGTAAACGAGCTGAAAGGCAGTGGAGGAAGGACTTTTCTACCCCAGGAAGGTGCGAGTACAAAGCGGTGCTGAAGGCATATCATGGACTCATCAGGAAAACCAAGGCAGAATATTACCTTGAAAGAATTGGGTCTGCTGGGAATTCTACTAGGGAATTATTCAAGGTTTATAAGGAGATCTCTTCCTTGGAAACAGTGGCAGCTCCTGCTGCAGGGTCAGTTGAACGCTGTAATCTCATAGCGAATTTCTTCTCTGACAAAGTGGTGACTATCTACTCCACTTTTCCTGAGTCGGCCGGGGTCGACCAGGACCTTCTGGATGTGTCAAGACCTATAGGTGAGGATGAGAGACTTGAGAGTTTTGTGATCCCTCCCCCTGAAATCCTGAAAAAGTTCAGCCTGAGCATCAAGTCAGGCTCCCCAAAGGATCCGACCTCCCCAAGTAGGCTTAAGGGGTCCTTAGATACCTTGGAGCCCTTTATCAGACATCTCTTGGAGGTCTCATTCAGGACCAATACAGTCCCTGGTTGTTGGAAGGAGGCAGTAGTACTTCCACTCCCCAAAAAAACCACAGTTAGGCCGGAGCGATTAGATAATTTGCGACCTATATGTCTTTTACCCTACTTTGCTAAGATCGCAGAGAAAGTGGTAAATGAACAACTTCCAGCTCACATTGGGAAATGTCATCTCTTTCACCCCACTCAATCGGGTTTCCGTAAACACCACTCAACGGAGTCGGCCCTTCTGTTGGCAAGTGAGACCATTCGGGAATATGTGGATGCTGGTCAAACGGCCGCCCTGATCCTGTTGGATCTTAGTGCGGCCTTTGACACGGTAGCTCACCACACTCTAGTTCACCGTCTAAAGAAAGGAGGTGTGTCTGGGAGGGCCTTAGATTGGCTTATATAATTTCTAGCTAATCGCAGCTTCCAGGTGAGGCAGGGCGAGTTCTACTCTAGGGTCATGGGATTGCAGCAGGGGGTTCCTCAGGGCTCAATTTTGAGCCCAACTTTGTTCAATCTCTATGTGGCTCCTTTAGCAGAGATCGCTGATGGTTTTGGGATTAAAGTCGTCTCATACGCCGATGATACCCAGTTGGTGGTGTCCCTGACACAGGAACAGCAGTCGGCAAGGCCCAATCTGGTAGCGTGCCTGCAGGAATTAGCCTCTTGGATGGACAGAAACTGTCTGAAACTTAACGGTGATAAGACAGATGTACTGGTGGTGGGAAGAGCTCCATCCGTATGGTCCTCTGCTTGGTGGCTACAGAACCTGGGCCCTACCCCTGTGCCATGTGCCCAGGCCAAAAACCTGGGGGTTTGGATGAACCCTCACCTATCCTTTGTATATCACACCAGATGGGTTGCAGGAATCTGTTTCGGAATCCTTAAAAGTCTCCGAAAAACCTTGGATATACTACCTATTGCTTCTAGGAAGACCCTAGTTCATGCCCTCGTGACCTCTCGTCTCGATTGTGGGAATGTCTTATACCTTGGTATCACCAAAAGGTGCATAAAGAGACTCCAATGCGTTCAGAACGCAGCAGCCTGCTTGACCCTGATGCGCCCGAGGAGAACTGCCTCTAAACCAGCTCTTGCCTCTCTCCACAGGCTACCTATACAAGAACGAGTCTGGTTTAAAGCGTTATGTGTATGTCATCGCATTATCCAGGGGACTTTGCCTGCCTACTTGTTGAACCTCCTTACCCCCTATATTCCAACCCGCCACCTGAGGTCTGAGGGGAGGGGATTGGTACGCGTCCCGGCTGTGAAGAGAGCTAGGATGGGTGGTCGCTCCTTCTGCTTTTTGGCGGCCCAACTCTGGAACAAACTCCCTGAGAGCCTTCGGCTGGAACCCTCTGAGGGCATGTTTAGGAAGAAGCTGAAAACTCATCTATTCCCACCTGGATAGGTCTCTGTAATCATCAGAGCGTCAAGCACCGCAGCGCGGGGACACACTGTATAGTGTAACCAGGCGCTTTATAAGCCCGATTAAGAATAATAATAATAATAATAATAATAATAATAAATAATAATAATAATAGTTCAAGCTATAACTTGCGCCCCGCTTTACCCTGCTGACGACCTTACATAAGACATCACTCATGACATGTTCTATGACATCTTTATGCATCACTGATGACATCTCAAATTACATCATTGATAACATCACCTGCATATTGCTGTATATATTACAATGGCTTTTAAGGTCTGATAGTAAGTACAAAAAAAGCCCAGATGAGGCACAATTACTACCAACACAGAGGCAACTCCCTTAGGTGTTGAAAACAAGCATTATGTGCAACATTGACCCTATAGAATACACTATACAGGTAGCACAGTACACATTAACAATAATCCACAGATATATATGGGAAACCCTCATTGAGTACTCTGTTCAATCTATTTACAAATGTTCACATAACGCCAAAATAGTGATTGCCAATTTCAAAACAAATACCCTACTACGGACAGCTTTTTTTCTGTTTGAAACCCAAGACACACACCAATCCTACATTAGGAAATAAAGTTGATATCAGTAGAGGACTGAGTACTGTAAACAGTGTTTACTCTATGGAGAGAGTCTGCCTAGATCGTCCCTTCCTAATAGCAAGTCACAGGGGGATGTACAAGTTTTTTGCAGGTGGAATGCAGTCGCAAAACAATCTAAGTTTACCATCTACTTCAAGTGGGTGGTAAGCCAGTCGCAAACAGAAAAGGGGTCCCCAGGGGACACCATACCCTTTGTGAATGGTTGCAAATACTTTTTTTAAGAGCAGGCAGCGGTCCTACGGACCATTGCTTACCCTTAAAAAATTAAGCAGAATCCTTTCATTTTTTCTTTTTGAAATGCATCCCGTTTTCCTTTAAGGAAAAAGGGCTGCATTAAAAAAAGTTGCTTTATTTAAAAGCAAACACATACTGGTCTGCTGTCTCCAGCAGGCAATCACCCCTGTGTTATTGCACATTCCCAATGGGTCGCAAATTACGACCTGCCTCATGAATATTGAGGAGGCAGGTCCATTCCGGCCCCATTGGGAATCGTTAATGTGTCTGAGACACATTAGTACATTTAATTTTGCGTGTCTCTAATTGTGAGTCACAAAAAAATCAAAATTGGAGACTTGCAAAATGAAAGGGTCATACATGTGGCTCTTACACCCATTAGTTGGACACAGGCTGTACATTTGGTGCCATTAGTGATATCATCAGTGATGTCATCAGTGATGTAATTTGCGATGTCATCAGTGTTGTCATAAGTGATGTCACCAAACATGTTGTGAGTGATGTCATATGTGAAGTTATAAGCTGTGGATGACAGGAGTGCAAGTTATAGTTAGTGCTGCTAACTATAGCTGGTGAATTCCTGTGTGTTGTTTTAGTTCAAAATATAAATGTTGCCACTGACAAATTCACATAACTATAACGGTATTTTAACCCTGGTTGTAAAAGAAAAAAATAAACAGACCTTTTTATCACACCTGAGTGTAAAGCTACCTTAGCCTCTGTGTTTTTTCAGGGTATTTGTAAGGTTATTTTTAACATTAAGTAATACTTAACAACCATACATAAATACAACCACACTGTTGTGCATGGCAGAAAGCTGTAGCCAACACCCCCCATACAGCCAACCCCACGCTGTGCACGGCCTCTGGCTATGAGCAGAGGGGGGTTGGCCATAGGGCTAGGCCCTGGGGACCCCATCTCTCAGTGGTAGTTTTTAAATTTAAAGTAGAGGAGCACGTGAACCCCATCTCCAGTACAATTTCTATAGGGAGGTGGGCATGCAGTCCCCCTCACCAGGCTGAATTCAGCTTTTGGACCCTCATCCCCTGAGGCGCGGTACAATTTCTATAGAGAGGGGGCCGCGAGGCCTGGTGATATTTATGGGGAAGGGAGGCAGGGAGCCAATTTCAGACCCGGGTAACCCGTTCCTCAGGACCCGGTACAATATTGAATAAGGAGAGGGGCACCCAACACCCCTCCCTGGGCTGATTTTGTCCCCAGGGACGCCATCTCCACAGGCCCGGCACCATTATGAAAGGGGAGGGGGCACATAGCCTTCATCCCCAGGCCCATTTTGACCCCAGGGATCCCAACCTCAGGGGCCCAGCAGTATGTCAGGCAGCCCCCCACCCCTGGGCTGAATTGGGCCCCAGGGCACCATCCCCTGGTGCCTGGCACCATTATGAGGGAGGTGTGCTGTCCCCCTTCGCTGGCAAATTTTGTGCCTGGGGGGTCCCATTCCCTGGGGCCCAGCAGAATTCTAAAGTAGGAGGGGGCACACAGCCCACCTCACTGGGCTAATTTTGGCCCTGGGACCCCGTCCCCTGGGTCCCAGCTCAACAAAGGGTGGGTGCCCTGATGCCCATGCAGGGCACCCACTACACTGTCATTATGAGCCTCAGCCAGCTCCCTGCCTCTAACAGGAGCTGTCATTGTTCTCGCTTGCAGGGAGCCACTAATAGTGCTGCTCTCTGTGTCAGGGAGCAATTTTTGCCCACAAAACTGCGTGCAGGAAAACAGATCTAGAGTCCGCGGGCAGGGGCATCTTTGAAGCTACCGCCAGCTGAGAGTGGACTTGGTGTTTGTTCCCACTTGGCAGGAGATTTAAAACATTTTAAATGCTCCCGCTAAGCGAGAGCAAACATGGGTTTCCCTGCCTGCACCACTGCAAGCAGGGAAACCGCTATGTTAGGGGGATGGGTGCCCCGGGACATAGCTGTTGAGCCAGTCCTGGTGGTTGGCTCCCAGGACTCATCAATGGCTCAGGGAGGGGGGCTACATGCCCCTCCATTAAAGGAATTGACCTCCAACTGTGGGTTCCCCGGGGCATTTTCAGGCTCTGGGAGGGGGCCATGTGGCCCCTCTCCTCATATTATGCATTTTCAACCCCTGGGTTGGGCTCACAGTGTCCTTTAGAGGCTCAGGGGGGGCATGTGGCCCCTCCCCCATAAATAATGAGATTGGCCTGGCTGCATGTGCCCAAACCTACAGACGTATTGTATTATCCAACCCCGCTAGTGGTGAACCACCCGAGGACCCCCATACCTATAATAATAATAATAATCCACATTTGTAAAGCGCGAACAATTACCGGTAAGGGTCTCTAGGCGCTGGGGGCCGTCGGGAAGATCAAGCAAGCTATTGCCCAGAGTCACATGGTGCTGGGCTAATCTGCCTCCGGCACAGGGGACCGAACCATGATCGCCAGATTCCGGAGTCAGCTGCCCTGGCCGCGGCGCCACACCTCTACCCATTTGTTCTTTATGTCCTGTAAGACTCCTGAGGGAGAAAGGCTTTCCACACAGGCATCCACGAGAGTCCTGCGGGATTCCATGGGGGCTGCGCTGTGCCCCATTGGATTCTCAAGGGAAGTTTTGACACTTCCGGCGGGACCGACTGACCAAATTTTATACTATTTTGGCCCCAGAGGGGGATTCCAAATGTGGGTTCCCCTACCTTCTCTACACTACCTCTGTTCTTTTTAAGTTTAATGTCATGGGGACCGAGTCATCATTTCCTGTAATAGCAGCTGCATCATTTTCTTTCATGTCAAGGCCAGTCAATGAGAGCACTTGGTCACGCAGGACTGCTGTGTCCCACTGGAGCAAACTGGTCAAAGAGAAAAAAGACCCTTGCAACCAATCTAAATATTCCATATTTTTTGATTTTTGATCCTGGTGGACTCCAGCAGAAGTTATGAGAGACCAACCGTCCAGATATCTCAATTTCTTTTAATCTTCATTTTTCAAAAATGGTTGAAAGATTGACAGCAGGTCACAAACAGCACACTTCCTGAGAAAAGATGCAACTTTCTGCCAGATTTGGTGTAATTCTGTTCAGTTGTTATCTCTGTTTCATTTTCTAATTTTTCCTATGGATATTGCATTGAGAAAAAATTGTGTTTGGAGTCCCCTTTTTCTCAGCTCCCTCTTGATAGATCACCCAGAAACTTTCCTGTAACGAGCTAAGGTGGATAAACTCTTTTATTGGAAAGTTTTGTGAAGCTTTGTCAAATGACAGGAAAGCTCCTAGAAAAAAAAATGTTCTTCCTATGGAAACTTTAACTCAGATATAACCCCACAGTGCCTCCTGCCACTGTGTAAAATATATATAAATATCTATCTATTACCTACTGGCGGTCGCAAGTAGGTAGTTATAGTTAAGACCAAAGTTTCTATAGGAAAAGCGTTTCTTGTTTTTCCAACAAATTTGGCGCCGTTTGACGACTCTTCGCTGAATTTTCAAAACACGTCCCCTTTTTGGTACAGCTGCCGTTTTGAAAGATTCGGTGGGTCCATCAAGTAGAGGCAGAGAAAAAAGGGGGTCTTCTAGGCTTTCGAAAAGCCCCAGGGACCACCACCTCCCCGGGGTACTTGACACTATTAATGTGGGGGGGCTGCTCGCCCCCCACAGCCCCGGGGATGCCACCTCCCCAGGGCACTTGACAATAGGAATCTGGGGGGGCCCACCTAGCCCCCGCACAGCCTCAGGAACCACCACCTCCCTTGGGGCACTTAATAATAGTAATGCAGGGGGGCCTACCTGGCCCCCTGCAACCCTGGGGGCTGCCACCTCCCTGTGGCACTTGACAATATGAATGCAGAGGGCCCACTGGCCCCTCGCATCCCAGGGACCGCCAACTCCCTGGGGCACTTGACAAATGGAATGCATGGGGCCTGCTTGCCCCCAGCAGCCACAGGGAGTGCCATCTCCCCGGGGCACTTGATAAAAGGACAATAGGAATGCGGGGACCTGCCGGGCACACTCAGCCCTAAGGACAACCACATTTCCAGGGCACTTGGCAATAGGAATGCTGGGGGCCTGCTAGACCCCCCTGCAGCCCTGGTGACTGCCACCTCCACAGGGCTTAAATAATATAATGCAGGGGGTCTGTTGCAGACCCCTGGCTCTGTGGACCACCACCTTCCCCGGGCTGTGTAGTCTAATGGAGATGGGGCTGCGCAGCTCCCCTCTTAGAGCCATACATGGTCCAGCTCCAGCAATGTCCCAAGTTCCTAGCCCTGGAACACTTCAGATTGCTATGGCTTGATGGGGGCACAGCTCCTGCCAAGCCATAGCAAACTCTGCTCTGCTTCTAGTAAGCGAGAACAGAAAATGCTCTTGCTTATCAGAAGAGGAGCAGCCTTGCTTATGGACAGAGGGAGCTGAATGTTAGCAGCTCCCTCTGTCCAAAAGCAATGCCTTCTCCAGTAGGAGGCGGGAAGATGGCAAGGACCATGGGGGCCTTCAGGCTTACCCTGCTGTCCCCAACTTAAAAAACTGAGTGCCCCGGGCACCCAGTATTTTGGCCACGCCCCAGGGGATGGGGTCCCTGTGGCCAAACTCAACCCAGGGAAGAGGGGCTCCACTTCCTTTAATTTAAAACATTTTTTTTTTAAAGAAATGCCAGGCCCTAGGGGATAAAGTCTTTGGGCCCCTAATCGTCCCTGGGAGGGGGGCTGCGTGACCCATCCCCATTCTAAAAATGCCAGCCCCCCTTCCTTTATAATAAAAGAAATATAATGCTACCAGCATGACGCCGTATGCCCCACCCCCTTTCTACAGCATTTTGCAGTCGTGCCTCCTGGCGTGCCGCTGGTTGGGGGATGAAGACGCCTTGGTTGCTGAGGGTCCTTAGGGGCCAACAAGACCTCCTGTTACCTCTAGTAACTCCAACACAGCAGGATTGCTGAGAGGTGGTCATAGGCCATGCTCCCTTTCTCCACCACTCTGAAAATGCACCTCTCTGTGCACTGTGCACAGCAGGTGGGGGGTTGATGTTCCCTTGCCTCCTGAGGGACTCAGGACTAAAGTGGACTTCTTTCCCCAACCAGTAGTGTTTTTTTGCCTCCTTGTCCTCCAGGCTTCCCATGGGGAGGAGTTTAGACTTCCCCGGGTTACGGCATAGTCCCGATATTTCACCAAAGCCAGTCAGTTCCCAAAGGAGCTCTAGGATTGCCTCCACAGGATGCCAAAGGTACACTAGTGTGTCATCAGCATACATTGACACCACATGGGCAGCAGTCTCCAGCTGAATACCCAACGCTCCATCCTATGTCTAAGGGTGATCGCCAGGGGCTCCTTCGCGAGGGCGAAAAGGTTCGTCAACAGGTGGCAACACTGTCTAGTACCCCTCTGGAGCTCAAAGCTATCCGATACCTGATTTCGAAGCAGACTCGAGAGGTTGGTCTAGTATAAAGCAGTTTCAGCCACCCTAAATAATTGTCCCCTTATACCATCCCACCAAGTATCATCCACATGTAGTCCCATTCAACAGAATCGAAGGACTGCTGATTGTCTAGGAGACACAGAGCCCAATCCGCCTCCCGCAGGTCCATTGTAAGCCATATATGTGCAGATTGTGTGTGATGTTCTGACCAGGGATAAATCCGGCCTGGTCCGTGTGGACCGGTCGGGTCATGTATGGCAAGAGCCATGCCGCCAACACACCACTCAGCATTTTCTCATCAATATTCAGAAGGGAAATGGGCCTATAAGATCCCATGGAGAGGGGGTCCCTATCCGGCTTAAGAATCATGGACACTAGTGCTTCCATCGTGGTACTAGAACGTTCCCCTTCAGCTAGAGCTTCATTAAACACCTCCAGGAGGTGATCCACCAACTGATGGGCAAACGTTTTATAGAACTCTGCAGGGAGACCGTCACTCCTGAGCTATTACTCCGACCTCAGCTTCTTAATCAATGTTAGTACTTCCTCTCTAGTAATTGGCGCCCCTAGGGCCTCGGCTTCTTCTTCCCTGAGGGTGGGAAGCATTATCTTGTTAAGAAAGTCCTGTAGTGCAAGCGGTCTAGCCTGGGTGGCAGTCGAGCATGTCTGTCGTAAGTGAGCCTCAAATTCTTTAATAATCGTGTCCTGCGTGTATACCACATTCCCCATACTATTGCGAAGCTGTAACACAGGTACGTGCTCCATCTCCGTCCGAAGTAGTCGAGCCAAGAGCATTCCTGACCTATCCCACTCCATATGTAGTCTCTGCTTGTAATTGGTATACCTGTGCTTCTCTAATCATGACCAAGCCTCGAGTAACCCCCCTCAGACCCGCATCCACTTGGCCATATCGGCCGGAGTCTTATACGGCGTGTCTTCCAGGGTCTTTAGTCATTTTTCTAAGGAGTCGATGTCGGCACTAAGCTGATGCTGGACCCCATATGTAGTCCTCATGCAAACTCCCCTAATGACAACCTTCATGGCCTCCCACTCTGTGGATCTAGTGGCTGTGGATCCCCATTTTTCCCCAAAATATTGGCGGAGAGCCTCTGTCACATTCTGTACATAGGGTGGGGTCCACAAGGCCCTCCACTTGAAGCCGCCATAGTGGAATGAGTGGCCGTCCCGGTCTGCTGGTCAAAGTCAGCAACAATGGCGCATGAATCATGATCAGACAAATATCGTAGTAAATAGGAAACGCCCTCTGTTGTAGCAGAAAGGCCGGCAGAGAGGCAACAGTAGTCAATGCAGGAGAAGGTGTTGGCTGCGGGAGTGAAGCAAGAAAACTCCCTTTTGATGGGGTTGTGTGCTCTCCACTCATCTCGTAACTGCATGCCCTTAAGGATACCTGTGAGGGATCTTGCCATACGGGGTTTAGTATTCTTTCTAGGGGGCTCTCTATCCAGTTCCCCATCGAATATGCAATTGAAGTCTCCAAAAAGGAGAATCTGAGCACCCATATACGGTGTTGCTGCTTTCAGGACTGCAGAGTAAAAATTGGGGCAGTCCAAGTTAGGCGCATAGACATTAATAATGCACAGTTCCGTCCCTTCTCATCTCCCAAACAAAATGACGTACCTCCCATCAGGGTCCAGGACATGTGGAAGGTGTTGGAACCCACACCAGTGACCCCATGCAAAACCAGAATACGATGTGGCATATCTTTTACGTAAGCTCGCTATTGAGTTCCCCCATATGTGTGTTTCTTCTAGCCCCGCGATTGCTATTCTATATCTCTTTAGGAAGGCATGTATTCTGTGACGTTTGTCAAGGCCGGCCATCCCTCAAATGTTCCAATTAGGAATCTTCAGCGTTTGTACTGTCATGACGATGTGGTAATAAGCGTCCGGCGTGTGTTCCCCCTCTCCAATTTATCCGTCCTTTCTACTCCATTGCCTGCGTGACATGGTATAAACCCATGTGACCCCAAATGTTCCTCAACAAACGAACAAACTTTCAAAACCTGAACAATCCCATTCCCTCTCCCCCCATGGGCAGCAGTATGAATTTCAATATGCATCTTGTGTTCCATAGAAAATAACACAAGTATCCCTCCTCGACGACTTCAACCCCACCAAGGGTTCGACTCCCTCTTGCACGGAACTGACTGCTAGCCCCTCTGTTTTTCACCGGAGTCCCCCTCCAGGACTCCCACAAGGGTGATCAGCACCCCAAGGCCCCCCAGCCAGGCACCTCCAGATGCCCCCGGTTGATTTCTCAGCACAGTCTCAGTTCTGTCCTCCGGCACTAGTGATCCCCTTTTGAGCTCTGGTGTGTGTGGAACTTCAGTACTGGCCCAGGCCCTCATCCTCAGCGGCACGTATCTTCCTCAACCCCGGGGTGCTGGAACTTCTCTCACCACTGATTGCCTCCCTCTCCCAGTCAGGCAGAACTGACCAGCCTGTTTGTGGCCTCTTGGACCAGGCTCCAAAGGGGGTCCCCGTTGCTCTCACCACCTCTGGCCAGGGGTCCCGGGGTGCCACCTCACTCCTCGAGCACACTGCCACAAAGCGGGCGGATATCGTCAGGGCCCTGGCAGCTCCTCAGCTGACCACCTCAGCAATCCAGCAGTCCACCGCCCTGCAACTGTCCCTCAACCTCGCTTGCCCATGATACGGTGGGCCCTCCCTGGCAATCGGGGGAGGGGGCTTCCATCCAGGAGGGCTCCACAGTGCCTCAAGGCTTCACCGGCACAGGGCGACTCGTGTTCCGGGTAGGATCGGCCCTGTCTACTCGAGCCCCTCTTAGCTGCTCTCACCTTTTTAGGCCCCACTGCTCCATGGCCTGAGCATATCACTGCTCCGTGTGCGTCGGTCCGATCCGCCCTTCCACCCGCAAGGGTCACTAAGCGGCAGCGTCGTTTCGGCGGGGGCCTGACTGGCTCACAGGCCCAGCGTCACAATCTGACTGCTCCTCCAGCCCAAAGCCAGCACCTGCCCCCTGCAGGACCCGGTCCCTGTTTCCGCAGTCATGGGGTCCCCTGCTGTCCCAATCTCTCTCATGGTGGCAATCCACCCTCCTCCGGGACCGCAACTTGTTTCCGTTGCCTCAGCAGGGTCCGACGGGTCTGCATGCCCGGCATCTCAATCCGTTATCACCTTGCCAATTCCAAAATGGCACCGGCTCCTTGTCAGGATCGGGGCTCCGTTTCCTTTACCCTGGGGTCTCGCGCCATTATAGTCGCTCGTGTGGTGGCTGGAGGTCTCGTGGGCCCCAGGAGACCAATTTTCATGCCTGTAAGAGCCGGGATTCCTACAGATGCATACATAACTCGGGCCGCAGCGCGGAGCTCTTTCAGAGCACGTCTACGCAGCCATGATAGCAAGCCACACCCCGTTCCCCCAACCAGTAGTGTGCCAGAAGGCGCATTTGCAGAGTGGTGGAGAAAGGCGGCATTGCCATTGAAAATCGTTCAGCAAACCCACTGTGTAAGACTTACTCTGCCATGGGAAGATGTTTCATTGGTGGAGCGTGGGTGTTCCCATGCATCCACCTATGGATTTTGGCGCATTCCCAAATTTACCAAGACAGGTAATCCAGGGAATGTGTCAAAATGCAGCACAGTTAGAAAGAGGGAAAGCCCTGAGGATTGTTTTTGTTCAGGAAGATGCACCTTCGTGCTCAAAAACAATCCTGCCTACAACACAGGCACACAGGCACTCTTGCACCTTGGCATAAGGGTGATTTCATTGGTACAAGGCAGCAGTTGGTGAACCAGTGCAAGGAGAGGACATGAATTTGCCTTATAATGTTAAATATGGTGCACTCCTGCCCTCTCCCTTTCACACAGTGCAACAAGGTGTCTTGCTGCATTGTACTGCGTGAAAGTATAATAAATCTGACCCCAAATCTCTCAATCAGTCTTTCATAGGGGACTCCATGCCTTTTCCCCCAACAGATAGCCACTAGCCACTTGGCTAATCTTAATGCCATAGCTGTGGAGGCTTGGAACTCCTTAACAAAGTGTAGAAGGTCCACAACTGCAAAGGAAGTTAAAGATAAATCTGACATGTCAGGGAGTATGACTATGAAAATATGAATCTAGTATGCTGGTAACTATGCCTGGGTGTAATTTAAAATATGCTGTAAATGGAGTCATTCTGTAATTTCTTCTTACTCTTGTGATGTATAATTACCAATTTTAGCAGCATACTGCCACATTGCATAACCGATTCTCTCTTTCAGGGAAAATCAAACAGCCAGAAGCACTGAGACAATGGGCTAAAACTTGGGTTCAACTTCTTTTGGCGAATGCTCTCAGAATTTTCAGCGGTTGTTTTGAACGTGAGCGGCAGTTCTTTAATGCAGGTGTTCATGGGTCATCATTTTGGGTCAATGTTTTACTGGAACAGCTGGAAAATCACCTTGAAATGCATTTTCGAGTAGATATTTTACCCAAATGCATCATTTAGCTACTTATTTTAAAAAAATGCAAAAACAGGAAAGAAGTGGCTACTGCAGCTACAATAGCAACTTCTCCTTCCTTTCCTGAAGATTCCTCCTTCTACTTTGTCCAGCACTTGGTCACTCTGGATTCGGTTTTTGGAGGAAAAGCAATGTCTGCTACATCAACGATCTTGGAATCGTATGTTTTTGGGAAAAATCAGAGAATGAACTCTACATTCCAGAGTTATAAAACAGACTGTTACATATACTATGAGAGGGTATATATATATATATATATATATTCACTGAAAAAACCATAGGTTTCACACACGTTATAGTTAGGAATTAGCATTTAAAAAAACCTTGCAAATTCACTGAAAAAACCATAGGTTTCACACATGTTATAGTTAGCTGGACATTTTACTGATAAAAAACCAATGAAATTCCCCCGTTATAGTTACTGTAGGCAACTATAACTCACGCGACCGTAATCCTCTGCTGATGCTAATACTGTATTTAGACACTTATTTGCCCATGTCTTCTTCCATTAAATTTTAGCCATACATATATTACAAATATTATTTTTTCATAAAGACACATATGTCATCAGCAGAGGATTACGGTCGCGTGAGTTATAGTTGCCTACAGTAACTATAACGGGGGAATTTCATTGGTTTTTTATCAGTAAAATGTCCAGCTAACTATAACATGTGTGAAACCTATGGTTTTTTCAGTGAATTTGCAAGGTTTTTTAAATGCTAATTCCTAACTATAACGTGTGTGAAACCTATGTTTTTTTCAGTGAATTTGTACGGTTTTTTAAATGCTAAGTTACTTTACGCCATTTGTGGCGTGCGCGCCCACTTAACGCAGTTCGTTCCCTGCGCGCACGGTGCGCTTCGCGCACCGTGCGCGCACAGTGAGCACGCGGTGCGCTTCGCGCACCGCGTGCCCACATTACGCTAGATGGGCCATGAACGCACGATGCGCTTCCCGCACCGTGCGCACATGGAGGACATATGATGAGCATCGTTGTGACAGGTAAAATATATGTTTTGTTTACCTCTAATAAGCCATGCACAAAAGGTGCCCTTAGGGCACCTTTTGCACACGGGGTGGGGAGAATGTGGATATTTTTTTTTTTTTTTATTATTACTTACCGTACGCGTACGGTAAGCGTAATCGGCGAAATTCTCGAAAAAATTAAAATTGCCTTTTTTCACTTGGGGGATCGTTGGGGACTCCCTCGACATGGCTAGGTGCTTGGGAGCTGTGTAAACAGCCCCTTTACATGTTTTTGCACTTGGTTTTTCAACCCCCTGTCAGAGTGCGAGAGAGAAAATGGCGGCCGCCGCTTCCTGGTTTCGACCGATTCGAATGTTTACTAAGATCTAAGGGCCAATCAGAATCGCGCTCGCGCACGCCACCGTACGCATACGGTAAGCGCACCGTAAGCGCACCGTACGCTGGCTCAGATATATATATTGATTTAAAGGCTATTTTCTCAGAATCTACTGAACAGATTTACACCAAACCTACAAAAGGCACTTCCTTGACCTGAGGACTACCTCTCTGCCAAATTTCAAGTAATTCTGTTCAGCCGTTCGGGCTGTAGCTGTGTCTAAAGGTCCTATGGAAAAATGCATGGGAAAAACGCGTTTTGGGACCCCCCTTTTATCTCAGCCCCCGCTTGACGAATCCCCCCGAGACTTTCAGGGTAGGAGCGGAGCGTAGCGCCCCACCTATTTTGAAAAATTCGCGAGGATTCGTCAACCGGCGCCAAAGTTATTCAAAATAGAATGTTGCGGATTTCCTATGGAAACGTGGTCCTAACTATAACTACCTACTGGCGACCGCCAGTAGGTAATATATATATATATATATATTCACTGAAAAAACCATAGGTTTCCGGGGCGTTATAGTTAGCTGGACTTTTCACTCGTACAAAACCATTGAAATTCCCCCGTTATAGTTAGTTCAGCTAACTATAACTCGCGCGCCCGCAATGCACTGCTGATGACGTCACATATTACATCACTCATGACATGGTCAGTGACATCACTCATGACATCACAGGTATTGGCTCCGCGATGATGACGCACTGGCATCGGTGAGGTTGGAGCTGCGCTGCGAGTCGGGTGGGGTTTGTGAGCATTACGAGCGGTGCCCAGGGCCGGACTGAGAGACAAAACCAGCCTTGGAAAACTGATCGGCCGGCCTCCCATAGGGGAAAGGGGGGAGTGTGGCTGAGCTGTTTTCTAGAGCCGGTTTCGGCCGATTTTGTTACAGGGGGGCAAAGTTGCCAGCCCCCGGTAACAATAACCGCCCCCAGGAGTCCAAAACTGGCCCCAACTCTAGCAGCTCACCAGGGAAACACCCGGTGCCCGCTACGGCCAGCCCAGCCCTGGCAGTGCCTTCAGCTCCAATGCAGGTAGCGGCCATGGAGTCAGCAGGCATCGGGCTGCGGTGCAAGCCGGGGCAGTACATCATGTGATTCACAAGTGGGACCCACGGCTTTGTTGCAAGTCGCTACGTCGCTCACTGGCGTTGTTGCTGCTTTTTCCTTTTGTGGCAGCTGAAACAGCAGTTCCAGAAGCAGGAGAACAGAGGGAGTGAAGTCTTTGTGTTCCTGAGATTTCAGAACAGGAGACAAGCTCTACACCAAGCCCTTGGAGATCTTTGTCATGCAGGATACACAGCACAAAGCAACATCTTGTTCCTCTCCTTGGTAGAAGCAGCCACTGCAGAACCACCCCACACAGCAAAGGGGCAGTACTTCTCCTTCAGCATTCCCAGTTCTTCCCCTTGGCAGAGCTTCCTCTTGAGTCCAGAACTAATCTAAAGTCCTGGGGTGTGGGCCCCAATATTTATACTCAATTTCTCTTTGTTCTCTTGTGGCAGAGAGGGTCTGTGCTCAGTCCAAATCAGTTCTGTACTTTCTGGCCCAGCTTCCAGGCAGGAGGTGGAGACAGCATTGTCCAAGGCATGCCATGCCTATTCAGGTTCAGTGTAAGCTCCTCCCACTACTCCAAATGCAGCCCAGATCTATTCAGCCCAGTCCAGACTTATCCAGACAACGAAGAAAACACCTTATCCCCCCTCCCAACTGGCTGTCTGAAGAGAATGCACATCCCCAGCCCCTGTCACTCCAAAGCCAGACAGTCAATCCACAAACACAGGATGGCTAAGCAAGAAAATACCCACTTTCTAAAAGTGGTATTTTCAAACACACAATATAAAAATCATCTTTAGTAAATAATGCATTTTTATATTCTGAGTTTAGGCATACTAAACTCCATTTTTCTACCTTGTCCCAATGTGAAGTTATACTTATAAGATTTTATAAATAAATTCCAATTCTATCCTATGGAACAGATTGCCTTTCCATAGTGAAAAATTAAATATACTGTATTTTACTATCAGGACATGCTTCACACCCCAGTACATTTCCTGCCTTTCACATACACTGCACCCTACCCACTGAGGTATCTTGGACCTACCTTAGGGGGACTTGCATGTAATAGAAGGGAGGTTTAGGGCCTGGCAAGTGGGTGCACTTATCAGGTCGACATGGCAGTAGAGACTGCATGCAGACACTGCAGTGGCTGGTCTGAGACCCCTTTGAAAGACTGCTTGTGTGGGTGGCACAATCAGAGCTGCAGGCTCACTAGCAGCATTTGACTTACAAGCCCTGGGCACACACAGTGCACTGTACTAGGGACGTAGTTGTAAGTTAAGCAAGCCAGTCATGGAAACACCATTCCAAATGCACCATTTTGCAAAGGGAGCACTTCCACTTTGGCACTGATCAGCAGTGGCAAAATGCCGGAAGAATCTAGACCGAGGTTTTGGGAGACAAGGGTACCCCAATATGTGAACCTGGGGTGATGATAATTATTTAACGAACAATGGTTCAAGTATGGCCTAAAAGGTCCAAGGGTAAGAGGTGTGACCCAGAGAGGGGAACTGTTTTCTTTTTTAAAAAAGGAATGAAATCAATTCAATAGGGAGCAAAAGACAGAGTCTGTAGAGGGTCATGTAGGTCAAAAAGATGACAGATATTTATTTGCACGAAATCAATTATAGCGTGCTCACAAAAATAAAAAGCGTGGTGTGAAATAGTGACAGTGGGTTTTAAAAAGGCATCGCATTGACAACAATATATTGATTGCAACAGCTCTTTTAGCAACACACAAAGTGTAATTCGCTTAAGACAACCCTTGATTTACTTTCATTAACCCCTTAATTAGCTTTGGCCTTTTTTTTAAGTGGGCCACCATTAATGCATGATTAAAATGCCTGTCAAAATGTAAGGAATTTTTCTTCCAGGGAGCTATTAACTAGTATGTACACATTATTATGTTTGTATATATGTATACAGGGTCTTAAACAGATGTGTTCACCATTTCCCTCCCCCTCTTAATTTTAGCTTGCTCACCTTGTCCTGCAGATGAACCCCAATAATAGGGTTAGAAACGCTGTCGACCACCCCACAACATGAATTCCTTATAAACTTGCATAAATCATTTACGGAATTCAACTATATTGTTGTCAATAGCCGGGTACAGCTTGGTTCCAGTGTCACAATTAACACAGGACCCATGTCTGGACATTCCCATGCCACTTAGGGTGGTACATGAAAAATACACAGTAGGTGATAAAAGGAATGCCTGCAATTTGAGAATCCACTAGCAAAAGCACAAGGTTGCATACCAATCTACCGTTCTTTTGTCTCACCATGACAACTCAGTTTGGACCCAGCCATATGCAAATCAGTCTTGACCCTGCCCCTCATGGGGACAGTTCGGGCTGAACTGCCATGCCACGCCCTCCATGGACCGGAATACAAGTAACCCAGTACCGGTTTAATTCAAGAATTACATCCATCAGTTTTTGGTATACTTTTATAAAATTAGCATTTTCTTGTCCAAAATATCTGATTCCTGCAACTTGTTCCCGGGTCACATGACTAGGTGTAGCTGGCAGTCGGTCTTTGTACAATGCTCCAAGACAGTGAGACAAAGGTGACTAGGTGTTGGCAAGATGGGCCACTCTGAGTTGATGGGGGGAGGATCTGTCACCTATCATACTTTTACATCAAAGAGGCTCTGCTGGAGCACTCTCACAAAGGGTTTGACACTGGTATTTAGTGATGAAGCTGGGGCCAGGACAGGGAGGAAGTGGATGTCTGACACCATCAGTGGGCTAAAAATCTCTAGAAGCTTTTTTTACTTCAAAGTGAGCACCAGGTATAAATTTTGTACCCTTAGACCCAAATCTTCAGTACACTTCTAGATGTGTGGACCTGTGGACTCTGCTAGGAAGGAGGACTGCTGTGATCCTGAAAGGACTACAGCTCTCAGACTGCTCAACTGCTGCTACAAGGTACTTCTGCCCTGCTGTGCTGATCTGCTGCCCTGCTGTCCTCTTGCCTGAATGACAAGGACTGGAGCTGCATCTCTAAACCCAGGACACGAGATAGACTTCAAGGGCTAGTTGGCTGGCTTCCTGTTTAGAAGCCTCAGGGACAGAACAGGCTTCCAACTCCTTGAACCCAGCACCTGGACTCTGCCATCTGTTAGTCTTGCCCTCCTAAGTGGTGCAACCCCAGGCCTGGATCCTTCAGAAGTGGACCTGAAGGTACATTGCCAGCCTATCTATGGATTCAGCAGAACCAATGCATCTCCTCTGTGGCGAGGTGCATCTCCCACAGAACCAGCATCTCGCCCCTGTTGCTTGATAAATCACCCTTGGAACTGATGCATCACCTCTGCTACATGGACTTTCCCGATGCAAGGACTTTGCATCGCTCATGGTAACACATTGGAACCACCTCTGTGTGAAGCATCTCCATGCAAGGACATCGCTTCGCCAATGCAGCCCATTGGAACTGCCGCTATACATCTCCTTGCAAAAACATTGCATCACACTCTGCATTTCCCTGGAACTGCCACTGTATGACGCCTCACATCACTCCCCTCTGTTGCACAATGCATCTTCAACGCAGGACTCCAAATTTTTTTGCAACCAATATCAAGGTACTGTGCTCAGTGGATCTAAGTGGGTCCCTGTAGCTTGCCCACTCTCTCTTGCGGGCAGCTTGAACTTGATATGTTGCCCTGGTCTAGAGCTACCAAATAACCACAGTTGGTGCTGTGCTTTTTGGCACTATTTTCACTGAAATCTTCAAACTTGCATATCCTCAGGTCTACTGTTTGGATTTTTGTTATTTCAATATTGATTTATTTAATACAATTGACTCTATTTTTCAAAATGACTGCAGGACTTCTCTTGTGGTGTGTCCTCACTTTACACATTGCCTCTAAGTTAGGCCTGACTGCTCTGTGCCCGGCTATGAGAGCGCTGAGCACAGGTTAGTTTGGGGTTTTCATGTCACTTCACCCTGACAAGGATTGCCGTATCTGCTTTAGTACCCCTCAACAAGTAACACAATTTCTTACTCAGAGTGGCTGATTGTCTGGCCTTCCATGCAAGCTACAGGGACACAACAGACTACAGAAACCTTGAACCCTGCACATGGCCTCTGCCAGAGTGAGTCCTGACCCCTCAAGTGGTGTCCCTCCAGTCCTGGAACCTTGGTGGTGCTGCTGCAGGTGCAGCTTCTTACTAATTTTAAAAGTTGGGACTTAGAAATATTTTCATCAAAAAGTGGCCAGACAACCGACAGAAGATCGGGACCTACCTGCTTGCAGATCCACCCAAGGTTCATCGCCGGTCCACCTGATTCTGTGGCAGCTCCCGCTATTATTCTTTTCTGCAGCAGTAAATCCTGTTCGGTGTGACCTCTCACTGAAGGTATCTGGTTTCATGGAGCCTTCATCAGCTACAACTTGCAGCTTTGTCACATTGGACATTTTTGACTTAAAAAAAGTTACTGTTTACTAAGCTAAATATATTGTGCCTATGCCATGCTCTGCTCATAACTTCACATATTATGTCACTCATGACATGTTAAAAGACATCTTTGATATTATCACTGATGACATCTCAAATGACACCATTGATGACTCCAGTGAGAACACTATAGTCATGTACATCACATGAGTTTCTGACTGTACCTGTGTGGGGTGGTAGCAATGGACCAGCATAAGCCATGGAGACAAGTTTAATTCAGTGTACGTTATATGGTGTGCTATTTAAAAATCACTTAATTTTGAGGAGGATGAAGAACTCCATGATTAACAAGATAAACACTGAGAGGTACTGATATGGGTTGCAAATGTGTTATTCAAAGTATGTTGTGGTTTAAAACCAATGCTTAATGCTCAACTGTCTAAAACCCAACATAAACTCCCAGAAGATGTGGAAGAAGCCTCACTCCAATTTAATAACTGGCTCTCATACGTTGCCAACAAGATAGCCCCTTATAAAAAAAAACTCAAACAAGAGAAAATCACCCACTGCTCCATGGATTTTGGAAACCCTAAGAGCTAAGAAACAATTGTACAGGCAACAGGAGAGATGCTGGAGAAGCAATTATAACACCAGCGAACTTCCTAACCACAAATCCCTACTGGTTGAATATAAAAGCCTGATAATAACAGAGAAGCATTCCTATTGTGTTAAACAAATTGAGGAGGCAAAGAATTCCACTAGGGAACACTTGCAAGTAGTCTCTACCTCCAGACCTCCAGAAAAAAACACATCTGAGCACTCACAAGACTTCTAAAACTCCTTAGTGCAACACTTTTTTAAAAAAGTAGAGCAAATATATGTCATTTTTTACACTAAAACACGCTCGGATAGATGCGTTTTAGCTAATGTGAGCCCACCCAATGTGCGACTTTTTCTGAATTTAAACCAATTACTTATGATCATTACTCTTATTCAGCAGGCCAAATCAGGTTCTCCCCATGACGCTTTCCCTCCCAGTATGTTCAAGCAAGCCCCTGAGACTCTGGCTCCCAGTCTCACCACCATGTTTAATTCCATGTTCATTCAGGGAGTATTTCCCACCATTTGGCAAAGGGCATCCATTTTGCCACTACTGTAGAAACCTAACTTCGATCCCACTGAACCAAATAATTATAGTCCTATTTCTTGCCTTCCTCTACCTGTAAAACTGGTGGAAAAAGTTATGAATGAACAGTTAACTCACTACCTACTTAACAACAACTGTCTAGACGAAACCCAGTTCGGTTTTTGGGCAGAACACAGTACAGAATCCGCCCTTAATTAAATCCACAGATGAAATCAGAACAGTTTTGGATACTGGGGGCGCTGCTGCTCTGATTCTGCTCGACTTGTCGGTGGCTTTCGACACCGTCGATCACAATGTGCTACTTCAGCATCTGAATTCTATTGGCATCTCTGACAAGGCTCCCACACTGGTCTCTTCCTTTCTGTCCGAAAGAATACAAACAGTAGCTTTGGGCAGGTATGATTCTCCTTCCTTTGCCCTTCCATGTGGGGTCCCACAGGGCTAAACCTTGAGCCCCACTCTTTTTAATATTTACGTATCTGAATTGGCGACACTTATTAGATCTTTTGGATTGACATTAACATCATATACAGATGATACAAAAATTGTCTTGTCTGTTTCCAAAAATACTATGCCACCAATGCCAAATTTTAAGGACTGCATGCTGGCAGTCAGTTCATGGATAAGCTCTCATTGTCAAACTAAATTCAGGTAAACCTGAAATAGTCATTTTTGGCAATTTCTTGCCGGTCCGGTCACAGAGTTGGCAGCCTGATGAACTAGGCACGGCACCCACCCCAGTTGCCATTGCAAAAAACATTGGCATAATTCTTGATAACAAATTGAACTTTGAGGCACAGGCTAATGCAGTCTCCTCATCAAGGTTTTTACCTTTATCTTTTATCCCTGTGGACAGTAAGAAAATGGTTATTACTTCATTGATTCTTGCCAAACTAGACTATTGCTATGGGCTCTATCTTGGTATGCCTGAAAAGCAACGTAATAAGCAGCAAATAATTCAGAATGCGGCAGATAGGCTCTTGCTGGGAATTCCCAAGTTTCACTCAGTGAAAAAACATCTGCAAAAACTGCACTGGCTCCGAGTTAAGAGCCGTATCATCTTTATGGTTCTCTGCATTACCTATTGGACACTTCATGATATTGGTCATAAGTTTCTGAGACACCTGGTATCCTGGTATACTGGTATGCCCCTAAGAGACATCTTCGCTCAGATGGAGCAAAATTGATAGGAACTCCTAGATTTTTCAAAACCAGCTGGGGTGGCATAAGCTTTAGGGTGGCAGTCACCAAACTCTGGAATGATCTTCCCTTCTTTATTAGAAGACTTCCGACCTTGTTTGCTTTCAGGAAGGCCCTGGAAACCTGATTGTTTAACAAATAGAGACCTTTGCCACACATCAACATGCCTACTCTGGACCTCAGCGCCAAGACACCTCTGGGTATTCATGCGCTTAATAAATTATTAATATAATATAACATGCCTGTTCTAAAATATCTGTTCAGGGATAAAAAAAGTAGATTTCCCGTATATAAGGAGTATCGGACCTATATTATGTTAGCATGATGCATCTATACGTATACTCCCTGTTTGATATATATGCTTTTTGCTTGGAGGAAACTCGTTTATTTCCTCCCTGTATATCTATTGCTAAAAGAGTAGACCGAGAACCATACAGACGCCATCTTCTGAATATATCCTCGAGCACAGGCCGTGATCACGCGTTGATCACGTGCAGTTGTCAGGCCCCAGTTCATCTGAGTTACTAGTAGCAGCTGAAGGTAGGCTGTTTACTCGTCTGTTCTAAGACTCAAGATCGCATCTGGCTTTGGGGGCGATAAGCGCATTCCTGGAGGCCCTGTGTCTACACTCCCAGGCACCAAGACGAAAGGGAGTCACCCCTCCTGACCTCATCAGTAATAGATAGTCAAGCCTTTGTACTGGTCTGATGTGTGCCATATATGGTCCTTCCCTGGAGCTCGAGGGCCAACTGGTATTTCTCTTTTTACAGTGATTGTATGTGTTGAATCGAAAAGTATATAACCTCATGTTTGAATATGAGCCAACAGTCTTCTCAGCGCATCTGATGGGTGAGGTTCGGAGAGGCTCCTCTATAGAGTATTTTGTTTAATAAACGATTGAACCTTCTTCACTGCAAACTGACTAATTATTTGGTAATGGTACTGGGACTATTGGTAGGTATAGTCCATTAGTTTATTTTTATGGTACATCAGTTGGCGACTCCGCCGGGACTCCGTGACTGGGTCATCCTCCCCGTAAACAGGTGGTAAGGACAAGGGGTAATTCTGGTCGAGCGGGTGGACGGAAACAGGATCCTTTGAAATTTAGCCATCTTTGGTATGAACTTACTCCGCTCTCACGATCAGAGTACCCCCAGCTGCTAGTGACCCTTCACCGGAGTCTGATGGGCATAACCCAGGAGCTGACCGTGTTGGTCTTCAGGAGTTGGCAGTGGAGAACACGCAATTGTACCTGTGTGCACCAGGTGGGTGGAATTGTTTTGATTTTCTTGGCATGCACTGTTGAGCAGTGCTTTTGAAGCAGTTAACTGTGTAAGTATTTGGTGGTCAGTGTACCACGGCGAATTTTGGGGGTCTGACGGGGCAGCATTGTGGTGGCTGCACGTACAGATGCTTCACGGAACTTTTGTGAATAATAGAGACGCCGATCGGACACCCGGTGTGGCACGTGTGGCGCGCGCCCGGCCGGACTGCTCTCGGAAAAGCCTCTGGCTGTACCTGGGTAGCCTTGGGAACACATCTAAAGCGGTGCTGATGAAGCGGGCTTAGTCAGAATAGTCCCTAGAGTGAACCAGGAAGGCTGTGGGATGGTCTGTAGGTCGGTCTGTGGTTACACCTGTCTGACGGTCTCTTAGTAGTCTTTGGACTGCTTGATTTTGGTATCTGTCGGTCTTGGAATCTGAATTTGATTGATTCTCCACGAACAGGTGTCAACGGGCTCTGTTCTTTATTTGAAAAGACGGCATTTTGAATATCTTTGTATGTATATATATATTATTGTCTTGTGTATGTTTGAATGAGCGTGAAGTTGTATGTTTTGCGAATGTTTGAACATGGCCATGTTTGGAAGTTTATTTTTATGATCGAATGAGGAATGCGTGACGACAGTAACCATGCCGTGTTTTAGCAAATTGAGTTGTTTTGGATGTTGTTGCCGCCCTAATGATACGCGTTTGGCTGAAAGTCAACCTACCCCGCCTGAAGGCAGCCCAAGTTATGATATGTATGTAAAGCATGGTATTACACCTCTCTTGTTTAACCTCTTCAGTGCCCATGACGAGATAGTCTTGTCATGGAGCACGGTTGCGCTGTGCCCATGACGAGACTATCTAGTCATGAACCCCACCCACTAGTGCAACGCCCGGCACAGGAGGGGGAAAGGGCGTGGCACTGAAGGGGTTAATACACCATGGCATAAATATACTAAAAATAATGTGGAATTACAATGGCCCTTAACCAGGTCTTTTGATGAAAAAAAAAAAAAAATTCTGCAGGATCGATTATTTTCTAAACGTAGTCCACAGTCAATGTTTGACTCCCTAAGCCTGTGGCAAAAGGAAGCAAAGCGTAGACGTATGCGGGAGGAGAAAGTATGTAGGATGAATGGAAATCAGACGATTACGCAGAAAGCTATAGCTTATGATAAAGCACAAACTGAACAAGGGATTGATTGTGCAGACAGACAATTTAGATTGCAAGTGGATAAGACCTATGTGGCTAGGACTGAAGCGGAAGATGACATAGAGGATTTATTGGATACTCGTCCACCTCCACCCTATGCTCCGCAGTGTATATATCCCGTTGTTTCCCCGACTCTAGTACAGGCCCCTTCAGCTTCCGCCCCTGTTGTTTCCTCTTCCCTTGCCTCTCCGGGAACGTCCTCTGTTTTGCTTCCCTCAGTGTCTGAGACGGCTACTTTATGGCCTGTTACACTGCCGTCTTCCGTTACGTCCACAGCTGTTCTGTCTCCCCCCGCCCCTGTGTGGGCCTCCCTTTCTGCGAGCACAACTCCATCTCCAGCTGTATCGACTCCATTTCGTGCTCTGGGGGATTTCGACGCACGGAAGTTGTTTACTCGTTCGGCTGTAGGACCGAATGAGAAACAGATGATTGAGAATCAGTCATCCCAGTGGATGCGACAGACTATTTACACTATAACTGATATATGGAACACGCTTCGAGACTATGAGCCTGTTATGCAGCAACATACCTTGAAACACATGGCTGCACATATTATTACTCTCTGGGAACAGTGTTTTCCAGGAGGGATGGCCCCCCAAGTGATGTGACATCCGGGACAGGGCTCATAAGTCTGAACTTAGCCCAGATGAAGTGTATAGAAATGTGGAGGTTTTATTAAATTATCGAGAACAGATGCATCAAAAGTGTCCCTCGTGGGACACTCAACATCATATGCGAGAAGTTCACCCTATCTTTCATCCTGAAATACCGGAACTAAAGGATGAGCACGGCGTGGTGACTAGACCTCGTGTAGAGGCCCGAGTGCAGGAGCAATGGGTTTACAACCCCTGGAAGAGGAGTGAAGTCCTCTCGCTAAAATCACAATTACTCGACCCCCGTAAGAATCCCACGGCTTATTATAAAGAACTCACAGAAGGGCCTCTTCGGCCGTCATGACCTTAGCTGACATAGAGCTATTTTTTGCATTGTTAGTTCCCGTTGACGTATGGCGTCAGGTGCATGATCAGGACCATGCTCAAGAATTCAGTAGAACATGGGAGCAGATAAAAGATTGGGACAAGGATCGTAAGCCTGGAGATAAGCCGAAACCTGAATTATTGGCATTACATGGCTGTATTATCACTTACATGCATTCCTTAATTCCGCTTCGTAAGGTGGATTGGGATAAATTGACCGCATGTAAACAGAAGAAAGATGAAAGTGTTTCGGATTTTTTCACTAGATTTGAGGGCGTATTCATTGATTTTAGTGGACAGGATTTATGGTTGGAAGGCGGTATACGATTATTTGTTAATCGTTTTGTAACCAATTTGTTACCAGAAGTCTCTGCACGGCTACAAGCCACTGAAAGTACCTGGACCACTTCCACGCCCTTGGTAATATTGAGTAGGGCCCAATATTACGAACATAGAGAAAATGAGAGTAAGGATAAGACGGAAAAGAGAACGAAAGATCTTAAAACGCGGGTGTTGTTGCAACAAGTTGCTCAAGGACGAGGAAGAGAGAGAGGCGGTAGAGGGTTCGTCCCGAGGGGGGTGGGAACTGGACGAGGAAGAAGGCTGGCTGTTGTTTTGGGAATAAATCAGTGTGCTTATTATAAGGAGGAAGGGCATTGGCGATTCAGTGTCCGTTGTTGTCGGCCCAGAACGGGGCTATAAGAAGTAGAGAAAGAGGTCGGGGAAGTGTGGATCGCAGTGATATGCGACGAGAAGAGGCGACGCAAGTTGGACAAGAAAAGAATTATTTTGATGATCCAAGAGGTAGGCTGTATTATAATGAGGAGTGTGCAATGGACGTGACCTAGTGAGGGCCAGGTGTCAGTAGCCGTTGATCAGCAAGGACCTTATGTAGAGGCACATTTGATGGGGACATCTGAAAAGTTTTTAGATGATACGGGTGCAATGAATAGTTCTATTTCTCGTTCCCTGGTGCCAGGGGCAGCTTTGTCCGGGCACAATAATGTTTCGGTAGGATTCTCGGGAATTCCGGTGGTGAGCCCCATCTCCAAACCTATTCCTTTTACAATTGGTCCTGTTACGATAGACTCCCCATTTCTTTTGACTTCCCATTGAGGCGAAAATTTGTTGGGCTTGGATGATGTATAGGCATTACACTGTGGACGCTTGAAGGTTTTCAGAGAGGGATTATGAAATGATTTTAGCATATATTGAGGTTCATCAAGGATTCAACCCCGATGGAAATAATGGAGAGGGAACCTTAGACCTGAATGCTTGTATGAATATGTATAATAACGCATGAAAATACCACTTGGTTGAAAAATGAAATTTTTGACTTTTTTTAATTCAATTTCACTCAATATTATCGACACTTTCAGGACCGTAATGTTACTGAAGATAGGGCTATTCCAGTGCCTGTATTAAACAGTACCTCTACGTTTTGTGTTCAAGGAGTAGGGTACATATCAGTAGGAGAAAGTCGATGTAATTACACTTATCAGTTGCGTACTTTTAGCAGCCCTCCGTTGTTAACCCCTCCTAATTTATATTTTGTCTGTGGAGGAAGTGCCTATACTTTGCTTTCGCAAGGTTGGGCTGGACGTTGCTACCTGTCCTTCCTGTACCCTCCAGTCTATATTGCCCCTTCTAATTATCACAAGGATCACCGACTAGATAAACGTAGCGTGCTTAATAGGAGAAATAAATAGATACCACCGATATAGATCAGACCGATACTCCACTGCAGCATTTCACCGACATTATGAAGGAAGTGTTACCCTTTTGGGGGCCTATGATTACTAGCCTAGAAGTACGACGACGTTTGTCTAGAGTAGTTGAAGGGGTAATTAACACTACTGCAGGAATACTGACCAATCGAACATTAGAGCTACAGGCGACCAGACTCGTTTCGCGTCAAAACCATATGGTTTTGGACGTTATCTTGGCAGATCAAGGAGGAGCATGCCGTGTGATCGGCAGCTCTTGCTGTGTTTATATTCCTGACTCCGCCCCCTCCGTTCATTTGGCTATACAGAAGCTACATCGTTTAGCTTCTGAGATACATGTAGGAACTGGTACGTGGTCTCTCTCTGGTTGGTTCTGGGGTTTGCTGTCTACTTGGGGATGGAAAATTTTGATGGTGCTGGCATGTATAGCCGGTATCATATTCACGTGTTGTGTTTGTGTACAATGTGGACCTGCATGTTGCTCTTATTGCGCGACAAAACTCACTTCCTCTGTGTCTGGTCCATCCCCGACAGCGGTAAAAGCTCAGCTAGTTCAACAGGAGCTCAAAGACTTAATGCAGTTTGATGAGGGAATATTTGAAGATTGAACTGTTTTTGTTAGCTACATCATGCTAAAAGGGCCGTTCTGAGGGATAAAAAAAGTAGATTTCCCATATAGAAGGAGTATCGGACCTATATTATGTTAGCATGATGCATCTATACGTATACTCCCTGTTTGATATATATGCTTTTTGCTTGGAGGAAACTCGTTTATTTCCTCCCTGTATATGAATTGCTAAAAGAGTAGGCCGAGAACTATACAGACGCCGGGCCCGATTCACAGAACTAACTTAAGACAAAATCCTAAACTTACTACCATTTTGGTATTCACAGAAGGCACTTACTCATTTTGGTATTAACAGAAGGCACTTACTCATTTCGGTATTCACAGAAGTTAGGAGTCCTAACTTTAGGACTCCTAAATGCCTTCTGTGAATACCGAAAGTCTTAAATTTAGGATTTTTCTCAGTTTAGTAGTAGTAAAGTTAAGACTCCTAACTTTAGGACTCCTAAATGCCTTCTGTAAATCCCGAAAGTCTTAAAATTAGCATTTTTCTCAATTTAGTAGTAGTAAAGTTAGCACTCCTAACTTTAGGACTCCTCAATGCCTTCTGTGAATCCCGAAAGTCTTAAAATTAGGATTTTTCTCAATTTAGTAGTAGTAAAGTTAGGACTCCTAGTTTAGGACTCCTAAATGCCTTCTGTAAATACCGAAAGTTTTAAAATTAGGATTTTTCTCAGTTTAGTAGTAGTAAAGTTAGGAGTCCTAACTTTACTACTCCTAAACTGAAAAAAATCTTAACTTTAAGACTTTCGGTATTTGCAGAAGGCATTTAGGAGTCCTAAAGTTAGGACTCCTAACTTCTGTGAATACCGAACTGAGTAAGTGTCTTCTGTGAATACCAAAATGGGTAAGTGCCTTCTGTGAATATGAAAATGGTAGTAAATATACGATTTTGTCTTAAGTTAGTTCTGTGAATCAGGCCCGCCATCTTCTGAACATATGCTTGAGCACGGGCCGTGATCACGCGTTGATCACGTGCAGTTGTCAGGCCCCAGTTCATCTGAGTTACTGGTAGCAGCTGAAGGTAGGCTGTTTACTCGTCTGTTCTAAGACTCAAGGTCGCATCTGGCTTTGGGGGTGATAAGCGCATTCCTGGATACGCCGTGTCTACACTCCCAGGCACCAAGACAAAAGGTAGTCACCCCTCCTTACCTCATCAGTAATAGATAGTCAAGCCTTTGTACTGGTCTGATGTGTGCCATATATGGTCCTTCCCTGGAGCTCGAGGGCCAACTGGTATTTCTCTTTTTACAGTGATTGTATGTGTTGAACCGAAAAGTATATAACCTCATGTTTGAATACGAGCCAACAGTCTTTTCTGAGCACCTGATGGGTGAGGTTCGGCGAGGCTCCTCTATAGAGTATTTTGTTTAATAAACGATTGAACCTTCTTCACTGCCAATTGACTAATTATTTGGTAATGGTACTGGGACTATTGGTAGGTATAGTCCATTAGTTTATTTTTATGGTACAGCACTGTGAAAAAGGCCAAAGCTGCTTGTAAATTTTTATTTCCAGAATGACATAGCGCTTTCCATAGGGCCTGATCGAAGGGGTTTTTATAGTGGAAAATGTATACCCGTGAACCTCTTGCCTTACAATTGTGGGTCATCTGAAGTCTTTAAGAGGGTAATCCCATAAATGTGAAATTGTGGGTCATGTGAAGTTTTTAAGAGGGTAATCTCATCAAGGTGAATAAAAAACTGCTCACAGGTGTAGCGTGGTGAATTCAAGTCTACAAACCTTATAGTATGTTGTAACAATGGTTGCATAACATCATCCGTGATGTCATCAATGGTGTCATTTGAGATGTCATCTTTGAATTCTCCAGTTATGTCATTTAACTAGTTATGAGTGATGTAAGCAGTGCATGGTGGGAACGCTGGTTATAGTTAGCTAAGTAAATATATAACCATATATAGAGATCGATAGATAGATAGATAGATAGATAGATAGATAGATAGATAGATAGATAGATAGATAGATAGATAGATAGATAGATAGATAGATAGATAGATAGATAGATAGATAGATAGATAGATAGATAGATAGATAGATAGATAGATAGATAGATAGATTTTTGTAAAGTGTATTAATAATGGACGAGGCATCTGAGTATTGGATTGACATGTTTATACTTTGAGACTATCAAGAGCTTAGAAGCGAGTTTAGCATCTGTGGACTTCATGAAACATTCATTCTGACACCCCACACAGACAGCCATGCACTGCTGTGATGTTACGTCTATTGGAGTAATGTGCGAATGCTGCCGGAGTTTTTCTTTCCATCGGTATCTTTGCCACGTAGACAGACATTGCTTTTGTCTATTTATTTTTGATAGTAAACATTTAACCTAATTTACAATAAACAGAAAATGTACACTATCATACTTTTTCTTCCTATATCTGCTTCCTAAGCACTAGTTACGACTTGTCTTATAAACTTCTATTTGCACCCGTAACGCGATAATACAAGTATAAATTGCGCCTGTCGTGTGTTTAATCTACAGATTGTGACTACGTAAAATCTCTCATAAATTGCGAGGAAACACTGCACTAAATGTCAGTTGTCCTTGGGACCATAGTCTATATTACTCAGACGAGCGATGAGAAATAAGAATGACAAAATAAGTTTTTGTTTTAATCAAAAATGTATTTTCTTCATTAAAAAAGTTCCACATATCCACAGTCTACACTACTGAATGTGTCCATTTTAATGCCACGTCACCTCCAGTCCATCAAGTTACTCCATACACTCTTTGCTAAAATATGTGTAATACAGCACAGTAAGAGGTATTTCTCAGCCCCACTACTCTTACACACAGTATACTGTATAAAAACAAATACCGAAAACGCTGTTGTTCAGCTATAATGTATTTCTGACAAAAAAGTCACATTATTGTTCTAAAAAATGAGTAATTTAATTTGGTTGGCACAATAGTGTACAACTTGAAGCCAGTCAGCTAAACATCCTGTTATGCAGTACCCTTGCAGATTTCCATTTGCCAGCTGCAATGATGTCAGGACTCCTTATCCTGAAAGAGTAATGCTTTCCTGCCACTTACAGAGCACAACTGCAATCTTGTGCTTTTTCTTTCCATAGAATAGGTTTACTGACTGTAATGTTTCATGATAAATTGCCTTGCTCGCCTACTGCAGTCGCTTTCACTTCCAGGTCTGTGCTTTCTCTTCTTCTTGAGTTCCAAAGACTGATAAGAGGAGGATAAAAGTCACTGAAAGCAAACCTGGGTTTGTGCAGGCTGTGACTTCGGTAGGTGCACAGAAAATCTCTGCTCATTTCCATGGGCATGTAACTGAAGACGTATGCCACTGTGATCACCCCAAATAGGCCCCCTAGAATGATGATGAAAGCAGTTGTGTTGACCTTTTCCTTTTCTTTGACTGCCAGATCCAATCCTTTTGTGGTGATGTTCACACATTGTTTCTCGTTCTTCTGGTATATATTTGGGATATGTACACAGATCTTGTAATCAGTTGATGGGTTTAGATGTGTCAAATTGTAGACCTTAATATTAGATGGTACTCGTGCACTGTGGGCAACTTGGGTCGATGCGCTCCTTAGCGAGGCGGTCCATCTCACACTGGATTTCAGAATTTTAGAACTGGCTTTCCATGACACTAGAACAGAGTGTGGTTGTATGTCCTTTATGTTAATGTTCAAAGATCCATTGATGTCGTGGGGGAAATAACCATCCACTTTGATTATGACGGTTTTTAGGTCTGCACCAACAAGATTAGTTGCCATACACGTATACAGGCCGGCCTCTTTGTAACCCACATCCCTGAGCTCCAGCGTCCCTTCAGGGTGAGCGTAGAAGTGTTCAGCCACTGTGTTGGGCTTAATTCTGTAACCTGATGGCATTATCCAGAAGATTTCTGGTTCAGGTTCAGCCATTGCTCGACAGTGTAATGAAACTGAGCTGCCAGCTCTCAAATCCATCTCAGAGGGAAAACTTTCAGGAGCAATGAGTGGGAGGCAGATTGACATCATCTCCCTGAAATGTATCTTCCTAACATTTTGCCCTTGGAATTCAGGGGGGTCAACACAAAACAAAGCATCTGGCTCCATAAAACGAATATTTGTTTTGTTCATGTTAATCCAACGGATTACACAGTCACACCTGATGGGATTACTGTGTATGCTTATTTCCTTCAGATTCAGCAAAGAGTCTATGGTGCTGCGGTACAGAGCACTAAGGGCATTGCTGTTCAGCATGAGAGATTCCAGTTTAGGGAGTCTGGAGAATGCATTTGGATGAATGTATGATAATTTGGGATTGTTGGTAGCTTCTATTTTCCTTAGCTCCGGCAAATTATCAATAGCAAGGTTATCAATAGATATCAGCTCAGGCATATTATTCATTCCCAATTCTTTTAAGAACGCCATATTGCTAAAATCTCCCCTTTGCAGTCTGCTAATAGGATTTTTATTCAGATCCAAAAATTTTAGATTAGTTACCTTTTGAAGGGCAGTATATGGAACCTTTACAAATTTATTGGCATAAAATGAAAGGCTTTCTAATAAGTCAAGACCAGTTAAGGCATTATTGGGTACTTCTGTGAGATTCATTCCTGCTAAAACCAGACTCCGCAGATTGATAAGTGGCTTAAAGTTCATATCTTCTATTCGAATTACAGGATTTTCTCCAATCATTAGAATCTCCAAACTCGGAATTGCTTCAAACCACTTACTGTTGATAACTTGCAATCTATTTGAATTAAGGTGTAGTCTGAGAAGATTGTCCATGCCAAGAAAGGCCCCCGGAGCGATAATGGACAACAAATTGTGATTAATGTAGAGCTCTTGCAAATTGTTCAATCCAGAGAAACAACCTTCTGGCAGCTCAGTCAGTTTATTTTCCTCAAGATATACAGAAAGAAGATGAAGCATCTTTTGAAGACTAATGTTGACCATCGAAGATAAGTTATTTTGAGATAAATCCAACCCTGTGAGATTCACAGGAAAATCCTCTCGGTATTCAATTTGTTCGATGTTGTTCGTCTGTAAAAGCAAGACTTGAGTGTTAGCAGGTAATCTAGTTGGTACATTAAAAAGGCCCAGATCATTGCAGTCCACTGTTGGGGCTTCCATATATACAGACCTGGGTGTAAACCAAGGTCTAACTTCACAGGTACATGATTGAGGGCAGTCACGTCTTTCATCTTCAGCATGAACTAGAGCAATAACAACAAGACCAAGTGCAAAATGTACGTTAGGGGACATGTCCTTTATGTGAGTGTAGACTTCTTCAGAAAAGCAATGGTGCAAAACCAATTCTCATATTACTTCTTGGATGATCAACAAGAACATTGGAGAGTGCTGCCCTTTGCATTTGTTAAGGGATGAGCATCAACAAGTTACAAAACTTTTGTTCCCGAAAGGAAGCCGGAAGCACATTTCTCCAAATAAAGGCGGCATATTGTGGAAAAGAAGGTCACTGCATCCTTGATGAGGTAAAACTCTTCGGCTTAAAGATGATGAAGCACAAACAGAATGCTGTTGGCGATTAGGAAATTCATTTGGTTCCATAAGCATCAAATCCCATGATTAATGTGAGGGAAATGTCGATGTGACCTAAAAGAAAAGAAATGACACATTGTTAGTTAGAAAAAACAGATAACAAGCACAAGCTTGTATTACTAATATATGAATGATTCATTTAGAAATAGGGTGCACTTTGAGGTCATTTCAGCAATCACTGAAGGGTAAATGATAAAATGCATTTCTATATAATGTGCTCATTTGACCTGCGTCTCTATTCTAAAAGAAATGGAGCAATGATAACATATGCAATGCCAACAACCCATGTACAAATTGTGACCTACAACCTTTTGTTGCTATCACAAAAGAAAAATGCCTCAGCTTTTCTATAATATTAAATATGCCTGGCAAAACTGAAGTGCAGTTCTGCCAAATATCACGCATCAGGTGTTAGACTAACGCATTTCAGTGTGAGGGTCCGCAAACCCACACTGAATTGCAAAGTCATGCATAATAGCACCTCTGCTGTAAAGGAGGAGAGCTAGTAATCACGCACCATAAGCAGGTAACTAAAGCTGGAATTGCAGCATGCCATGCATGCTGCTCCCAGGGTCGGGGCTGGCTCAGAGTCTGCAGCTCTAGTTTCTACTGCTACAAATGAACAAATATAAAACAATTATACTAGGATTCACCTGATACCACCGGCTGCATGGCATATGTGATTCATCAATGATGACTAACCTGTGAGTAAGTGCCCAATGAGAGACCTGGGGGAGGTCAAGATTAGTTTTTTAATGCACACTAGGTGGGAAGTCCTTCTGCCACCCGTGGCGGTGCCAGGGCAGGCGGCTGCAGATCATGAAGTTTTGGGAGGCTACAGTGGAAATGTTAGTTAGTACTGCTTGCACCGCTTTGTGTCACGGTAATATTGACCCAGCTGTGATCAGAGTCGACCCACCTCACCACCAGCGGTTAAGTGAACCCCACGCCCCGTGCAGCCAGGTTTGCTGAGCCTCAGAATCACACTCACCTGAAGCAAAGTAAGTCTGGTCTGATGAACTGGTGTATTTTGTTCAACCAATAGTTTGCAAAAGGGAATTTCAGTACAATTAACTTTTTTTTCCATTCACAGGAGTGAATATAGTAACTTCCTGGATCCCTCACCAAGTGATGGAAACAAAACTTACCCATAGAAGCTACCACACGAACAGTTAAGTGCCATAATATGCGCCTGACTCATGTTTCTGCTGTGAACTGATATGTTAATTCATCAGTTGGACATGTTTCCAGACTTGCAAGAAGAATTGCACAACTGTACAATCCACTTCTCTTCTACATAGGGTTGGTTTCAGGCACATTGCGTCACCGGAATGCAACAGGAAGGGTGTAAGATTGACTGTACCCACACGGTACTTGGAACCGAAGTTGAGGTGGGAAGTCACAGTCGCACATGATTTAGGTTGACCAGCCCACTTTTGGAACTGCATAGCTACAGGTGACATAACGATGGGACAGGAAGTCTGTCCTCGTGTTCCTTGACCATGTGACATTTGAGGCACAGACGAAGCCTGGGTCTCATGCAGAACTGGAGGGCTTATCTTCTCCATTCTTAGTCACAATCTTAGTGACAGCCTGTAACTAGGAATAAAGACACTGACGCACAAGAGGCAGGTCTGCACAATCCCACTGCCAAATGGTGTGGTTTCCCATAGCGGGGTGTGTCGCGCAGGTTTGTAGCATTCGCCAAACAGAAGCACAAGCCTAAAAAAACACACAACCACAAAAAATAAGTCCGGCGCTAAAGTTCAGAGCCTTGATTTAATATGTTGCAAATGAGCTTTGTGATATCTGTACTATACTGAAAGTGAATTTACTTAGACATCTGCTAAATGAAAGTCTTTTAACAATTATTTCTTAAACATTCAGTAAATGTAGAGTTTCTCCTTGCTCAAATGGGTGTAATTTCTGATATTTATATTTCTTTGGTCTTTATTACTTGATTTTGCTCACGAGAAAGTGTCACTCATAGTAGTTAAAGAGTCACACATAATTACTACGGCCGAACTGGGAACCCAAATCATCCCTGGCAACTTTGATAGGACCAGCCCAGGGAATGGGGTGGAGTGCAAATGTGGAGCACTGCTGCTTTTGGCACTGGGGGGTGATATTGCAGCACCACTGAAAAACCGGCCACCAGTAACAAGAAAAGGTCCCCCACTGCAGTAAAACTGGCCCCACCCTTCCAGGCTCCCAGGAAAATGCCTGATGCCTGCTATGGCCAGTCGGGCCCTGATAATTACTCTGAAATCATGAAAATGTCACACATAGCAATCTGAAACATTGGCAGCTATGGAAGTGTTCTGCACACCTGTGTGGGTGGGCAGTTAACTTCTGCATGGGGCACAGCCCTGTGCTAATGATTTAGGGACCATTGTCTGCCCTTCAAAAATGAAAAGGAAAACGTTTCATTTTTTTTTTTTTAAATGCCTCCCATTTTCCTTTAAGGAAAACGGGCTACATTTTAAAAAAACGTCTTTATTTAAAAGCAGTGCCAGACATGGTGGTCTACTGAGCCCAGCAGGCCACCATCCCTGGGAGGGCCTGTCATTCCCAATGGGCTCACAAATTGCGAGAGGAACATTAATATTCATGAGCCTTGCAATTTGTGACCCCATTGGGAATAGCAAACAGTGTTAAACAGACTGTTGTACATCCCAAATAGCGCTTCGCAAACTGCAAGTCGCAAATTACTTGCAATTTGCGAGGCGCTATTTTGCATGTCATACATCTGGCCCTTAATTCTCTCAGGAATCATTGCATTTGTAGGGAACTTGCACAGGTAGTCACGCAGCGTCAAGCAGATGGTATAAATGTTTTAAATGTCAAAAGGCATCTGGCAAGGTTCAGAATTGTTCCCTATTATCAGTGGATGTAGTTTGTGTGGCAATGGCATGGCCTCATAGATTTGGAGTAAGACAAAGCAGCTCAAGTCTATACCTTGCCATACACTGTGTCACGGAGGCATTCCATGGACGTTGCAGTGGGTATTCCCACTCAACACCTATGGATTTTGATGCTGCCCCAGATTGTTTTAAACACATAAACATGGGGCAGCCCAAAACCTTACGCCTCCCCAGAGCAGATGAACCAAGTAGAGATCTTTTTATTTCTCCTTGTTTTTTCCTCTTTCCATGCAGCACATAAGAGAAAAATACCTCTCTGGATTCATTTTGCGCAGGAAGTTGCCCCTTCCTGCACATAAAATATCCTGCCTGCAACGGAGGCACCCGTGCACCATGGTGCGAAGGTGCCTTACATTGGCACTAGACAGCAAATTGTGCACCAGCACAGGGGAAAAGGACAGGAATGCACTGTATTCCATAAATACTGTGCTTTCCTGTCCATTCACAGTGGCCTAGGTCAGCACAGAAAGAAGACTTGCAGCACTGCCCTTTGCCAATTCCTCATAAATGAGGCTCTTGGTTAATAGAGGCTTTGCTGGAGTAGTAAATGATTGATAGTGTCATTTGGTCACAGAAAAAGATTAAAATCAATAACGCCCCAACATTGCTACTACCAACTTCTATACATAGATATTTAGACATTTTAAATAAAGATTTAGCCCGTAGTCTTACTCAAGAAATGCAATAATTATCATAAGCTGTGAACGATAAAACACACATAAACCCAACAGATTTGAAAGAGGCGCATCATTCTATGATGCACCGAACAAGGCTCCACACTGTATTAAATAGCTGCGGATTTGTCTTTAAAGTTGCCAGCAAAAGGATTTTCAGAATAGTAGTTGTAATTTCTTAGAAACAGTGGTAAACAAACTTTTATGAAATTACATTTTCCATCATAAAACATATTTTTTAAATCATTTTTCCTTAAACTGCATTCTAAGGCCACAATAGTGATATCACAAAGGGCCCTATCATGACGAGCTGCACTGGCTCGTTATAGATATATGTGTCTCTTGTTGGTGTGTGTGGTGTGAAAAGTTCATACATACAACTCAGAAGATCTCAGAGCGAATGAATCAACTTAAGACCGAACAAGTCGGACACGTTTTTCCTGGCTGTAGGACTCTGAGCACTTTACCACAGCGAATCAGTGCTAAAGTGCACATGCTCTCTCCTTAAAACATGGTAACGTTGGCTTATACTCAATTTGCATATTAAATTTACTTCTAAGTCCCTAGTAAAGTGACACTACCTGTGGCCAGGGCCTGTAAATTAAATGCTACTAGTGGGCCTGCAGCACTGATTGTGCCACCCACTTAAGTAGCACTTTAAACATGTATCAGGCCTGCCATTGCATCCTATGTGCGCAGATTTAAACCGCCATTTTGACCTGTCTAAATAGTTCCTTTGCCAGGCCCAAACCTTCTTTTTTAATACATGTAAGTCACCCCTAGGGTGGGTCCTGGACAGCCCAGAAGGCAACGTTGATGTATTTAAAAAGTAGCCTATTTACTTTTAAGTTTGAAATGTCCTGGTAGTGAAAATCCTTTACATTTGTTATTCACTACTGCAAGGCCTAACTTTCCCATAGGATACATTTGGAACTACCATATTACATTTATTAAGCTGTAATTTCTAAATAGTACCAGGTTACCATATCATGTTTGGTGTCTTTGGAATTGTATTTACAAATCCTAACCTATGGTGATGTTGAATTTTAAATTTCAGTTTTGAAAATGCCAATTTTAGAAATGTGGCATTTTCCTGTGTTAGCCATTTAGTGCCTGCAGCCTGTCTCTGGGTAACATGACTTGGTGTAGTTGACAGTTGGGCTTTGAGTATTCCTCCTAGACAGCCATACACAATAGAGAACTTAGGTGTACCTGGATGGGCCATCACTGGCAGGACGGGAGGGAGGAGCTTGGCAGAGCCCTAGTTACACTTGACTAGGCAGTGTCCTGCCTCCTTACAAAGGGCTGCATAGCCCATGAAGTTAGTCTGGTGCCACGGAGGGACACCTGTGTACCTCAAAGTGAAGCCTCTAGAAGCTTCTCTCTCACTTCAAAGGCAAAAAATTGTCTATACATATTGGACCTCAGACACCAACCCTTACGTACATTTCTGGACCAGTTGAAAATCTGACAGTAAGAAGGACTGCTGTGCTGCTGAAAGAACTGCCACTCTGCTGGACTGCTGACCTGATAGAATTGCTGCCCTGCTGTGCTAGCCTGCTGCCTGCGTCCTTCTTGGCTGGGAGAGAAGGACTGGATCTGCATCTCTTGAACCCAAAAACCCAGAGTGACTCCAATGGCTAGTTTGCTGGCCTCCCGTCCTGAAGACTCAGGGTCATAACAGGCTTCTGACAACCCTCACGTGGTCTCTGCCATCTGCCAAGTGGTGCAACCTTAGTTCTGGACCCTTAGAAGTGGGCCCGAGGTGCTTTGACAGTGTATTCAGTAGAACCAACGAATCTCCTTTGGTGGATGGAGCAACCTCAAGCAGAACCTCTATCAGTAAGATGCAAATGGCTGGTAGCATGCAAAGTGGAGCTCCTGGAACCATACCCCATGAATGAAAAGTTGGTAATAGTTAATGTCTATATACGGGGGCGGTCTGAGGTGTATAGGCTGGAAATGGGAAGGACGAAGGAGAATGTTGACTGATTGTGTGAAAGATTCCAGAAAGATATTTTTATATTTATGGGGGATCTGAACCATGAATTAAACCCAAAAAAGTGGATAGATGGTCCAAAGGAATGTTGAAATCCTATAATATAAAGATGGCACATTTCCCTAAAACTAAAGGATCTAAATGGGATATAGTTCTGGGAAAATATCTGGGCTCAAAAGGCCTAGTTTGTTTAAATGGACAGGTAGGCGAGGATTGCCCAGCACAACCGACTTTTAGGGTTGGTCAGCAATTATGCCCAATTGATTATATGTATGTGTATGCTTGGAACGTTGATAAAATAAGGGATTTACAAGTGGGTCCTGAAGAGGAAACTGATCACCATCCTCTGAAATTAAATTTGCTGAGAGGAAAAATTATGCCAAAGGAAAAGGTGATCGTTCTTCAGAGGGATTATCCAAAATGACTGACTGCTAGATTAACAGAGGAACACATAGAAAAAGTGTCAAATCTCCAACTAAATGTATAATTAAAGCATACTTCGGAAGCAAATCCGGAGTGGAATGGGAATTTAATTGTACAAGTGGTACAGTGCCTTAGAATAGTCTTAAAAGGAAAGGGAATAAGGAATACGAAAGTCCGAACAACCAAAGTAACAAAAACAAATGGTTTACTGAGGAATGTAGGATTCTAAAGGTGCCGTTATTGAAAGGGGAAAGAAATCTCTAAATAAGATATGAAACAGAAAGTCATAATGTGCTGATGAAGTTAAGGCGAAGGTATAACACTTTAATCAGAGACCAGAACATAGAACATAAAGAGAGGTGTTGAGAACATATGATAGTGGCTAAAGTAAAAACATACAACTTTTCTGGGCACTGGCACAAGAATGACCAGGAAAAACACAGGATCAATGATCTGTGTGGTAGATGAAGAAGCTTGGGTGGATCATCTGGAGGAGACATATGGTAAAAAAGAAGACCGAGTGGGGGAAACAAGGTGCCCTTTGGGAGAAGGCGGTGAGGACCTAAGGTCCAAGTTCTCATCAAGTAACATCAGAAATATCATCTAAAGACTAACCCTGACTCATGCATCTGGACCCGATAATATGCCTGCAATATTCATGAAAGCTTGCCTGGACTGATGGGCTGAGTTATTGTATAGGTTGTTTGATAAGATTTTGGATATGGGGATTATACCTGAAAACTGGAGAGGGACAATTATCAGGCCGATACACAAAAAGGAAGGTAAAAAAAAAAAAACAATGATAGGCTGCTCAATCTCCTTGATGTGGCCTAAAAGGTATTCACAAAAATAATCTTGAGAATGTTAAAAGAGTGTGCTAATTTGAATTGCATAGTGCCACCAGAACAGAGGGTTTTAAGCAACAATACTCGACAATTGACCACTGCTTTTTACTCTGGTCCATTGCATGTACGTCTGTTGAGCAGTGGGGGTGTCTATTCTGCTGTTTTGTAGACTTCCATGCAACTATTGATCTGGCAGATAGAACCCGCCTATGGGAGGCATTGGAAAAAGAAGACATCCCAAAAGACCTTCTAAGGCTAATACAGGAGCTACATAGGGTCGACTGGGCCCAGGTCATTATGGACACTGAGGGGACTCAAGCACAAAAAATACAAATATATAATGGGTTGAGACAGGGCTGTGTATTTGCACCTTTACTCTTCTCCTTATTTGTTTCCGATCTGCCAGTGACCTTAGCTGCTGCAAACAGATTTAGCCCTAAAATGAATGGTAATCATGTGGCATGCCTTCTGTATGCAGACGATGTCATGGTTCTAGACCAAACAGAAATAGGCCTGCAAAGAAAATTAGATAAATTCGAGGTTTACTGTAGGTGGAAAAAATAGTGGCAAATATGGATAAAAATAGGGTGCTTTGCTTTGGGAAGAGTAAAAGTAAATTAAATTGGCACCTAGTCTCAGAGAAACTTGAATTAGTTAATGAATATAAGTATCTTGGAGTCTGGTTTGAGAGGTCCTTGAAATGGAAAATACTCTTAGAGGCACTGAAGACCAGGGCTATGGCCTGAAAAAATTATCAAGGACTTCAGAGAAATGTCATACAGACCAGTCCTAAAGGCTTATGTAGCAATGATCCAGCCTCAATTGCAATACGGAGCAGAGCTGCTACACATTACTGGCAAAAATAGGTGCAATGCCGAGGAGGGGAAATGTTTGAAGTATTTACTGTCATTCCCCAGCTCTGCCACGATCCACGAAATAAGACTAGAAACTGACATGATATCATGGAATATACTGGCTGCAAAAGCACTAATAAAATTCTGGGGAATATTTAGTGGGGAGGATATACAAGCAGTTTCTCAGTGGTGCAAGAATGAAATTGTGCAAAGTGTATTAAAATGGGCAAAAAGTGTTAGGATCAAATTGGGGGCTGTCTGTAAAGATATGAAAGTATTGTTGCTCCAGCAGAACCTACAAATTGTAATATTCAAGAGTGAGTTAAAAGCACTAGGCAAAGACCTGTTCCACAAATGCGACTATTGTTATTTAAGCGCTAAAAATCAGTACATTTTATTTTAAACTCAAGGTGGAATAAAGCAAGTTTCCCGCATGTGGCTATCCTACCAAACAGCTGCTAAGAACTGAAGTTTTGAGAGTAAGAATTGTACCCCACCCGTGTAAGACAAGTGATATGGTAAACGCAAAAATTATTCTTACAGGAGGAAATTGTACTTGTGGTTTGAACACTATGGGGTCGATTATGATGCTGTTCAGAAGGGCTCCGAATCGGATTCGGGTTTGCCGAATCCAATTTGGAATCCTTGTTTCCGACCGAATCGTAAACAGTTCCCAACGACCGATTGCGATGCCGGTAAACTCTAAGGGCTGTTTGAATTGGTTCAGAAAGGCATTCGAACAGGTCTTATCTTTCAGGGCCGAATCGTACAGCTCTATGGACTCGTTTTCCGAGCGAGCGATTACGTGACTTATTCGGACAGCCGTTCCGAATCCGTTTCTCCGTAACAAATCGGCTGTCTTAATCTATCTTTGGGGGCCTGTAGCAGGCCCCCTTCATTAGGGGCCTTCTGAATGTGGTCCGTGGGGGTAGCCAAGGGACACCCTTTCCAACCATGCACAATGTGGCAGGCACCAAGGGGTGCCCGCCACAGGGTGCATGATTTTCCCCACCTTCCCCTTTCTTCAATGGGAGCCTGTGCATTAGTTCATAATTCAGGCTCCCATTGAAGTCAATGGGAGTCTGACTGAATCGTATCCAGAAGCATCCGGATGCATGCAAATCGCTTGGTAGCACTCCCCCAATTTGAGTCGTTCGGACAGCATTCCAGGACCAATTCAGTAGGATTGCTTTCAGCACTAGATCGTATTCGGCCACTAAATGTGAGATTTTTCTTATTCTGTTGGACTGCTTACAAATCAAACAACAGCGGAGATAGTTTTTACACCCAATATTTCTGAAATATTATGACCTGTGGGCGTGCTGCAGAACTATTAACCGACATGCGCTTTTTAGACATAGCATGTGCCATTGGGAGATTCATGAGGGCAGTCAGCACAGTGATAACTGAGTTTTAGTATCTCTGAGGTTTTATGTATTTTATGGGACTATATTAGATATTTCACTTAAAAGCACATTTTAAGTGGGTAGATTCTTATAGTTTTATCAGATGAAATTGACCTCTATTTATGTATTTGTTCTTTTCCTTTAAAAAAATTACTTACAAGGCATTTTATAGTGCAATGGACATACCTTGTTGTATTGTTTAAAGGCCAATGGTTTGGTTGATTGACTCTAACAGTACCCTTGGCTCTGCTAACCAAGCTCAGGGCCAGTGCAATGTGTTAAAAGGTACATGTAATAGAGTACACTTATAGTTGGCTATGACAGACCCTATAAGTCCCTAATAGATAATAAGGCCAGGGGGTGCAATCTACCTATACATCCCTAGTATATAATCGGGCATGAAGGCTTAGAGGCACACCAGATTTCCTGCACTTGCATATGTGTGCTGCTGTGGGCCTGCTGTGTTTTAAAGGCAGCTTGGCCTTGCAGAGTGTCTTTAAAAAGTCAAACTGTGTGCAAACTCGACTTTGGTGGTATGGGCACTTTATAGGTGACAATACACCTTTTTGTATGTATTAGCTACCCCCCCCCCCCCCCGAGTTGCCCCTAGGTGTCCTAGAGGTGGGGGTTCATGTACGTATAAACAGGGGCCTTCTAAAAGATGTTCTTTATGCCCTGGTGGGGGGAAAACTGACCATTTCATGTTTTCCCATTGTGGATACTTAGCTCCATAGGCTAACATGGCAATATTCGATTTAGTTATAAATGTTGCTAGCAAAAGAGGAAAATATCATTCAAGGACTTAAATGATTGGTGTTGATAATTGTAACAGATTACCACTGTTGAATGTATCATAACTAGTACAGAAGAGAAGTTAGGGAACTTTCTCTTCTGTAAGCCAAAAACAAGCTTTATAGTGGTTACTGCTGACTGGTCAGCCTTAACAGGCATAGTCAGGCTGCTTTGAATAGGTGATAAGTGGCCTGGCAGGAGCAGAAGTTATCTGATGGACTAAGAATAGGGGCCAAATGAGTATAAATAAATTGCATCCAAGGTGAGCCTGATTGCACCCTGACCATTCTCTCTTCCATCATCTCCACAGTTAGCTCTGAGAACCTACCCAATTAGAGGAGGTCCTGAGCGTGGCCTAACATCCTTAAAAAGGTCCTCCACCATTGGGGATGAATCTGCAAAGACCAAATAGATCAATAGACGGCGCCTTGAGGCCCTCTTGGGTGAATAGTGCGCTTTATAAACCCCTGATTGACTGATTGATTGTCAATTTCGTCATTAAAGAACACAGTCAATTCCTCACTAAGAGGAGCTTAAGCTCTAACTATCTGACCCTATCTACTGGATGAGCTAATTCTTAACTATCTTAAATAGATCTCTAGTTGATCCACTGTTCTCCTCAAGTCTTCTAGCAAAATGGTGTCTCTTTGCTTGTCTAAGTTGTTTGTGATAAACTTTGAGTGCATTTTTAAAGATCAACCAGTCCTCTAAAACCTTAGTGTGCCACTGCCTATGCTCGACATTTGGAGTCCCATTTTATTTTCCTTAACTCATTTGAGTACCACTTCTCTGATAACAGACTTGTCATGGGATTGCTGTTCTTTTGGGGGCACAGGCAACAAAGGCTATAGTCATTGCCTTCACAAACTTATTTACTGCTTTTTCTACAGAACAATCCTCCCTCATCGTGGGAGGACTAAAATCAATAGTAAAAAAACTGAGTTTACTTTCCTCCATGATCTATGTAAAACAGGAGATAAGCTGTGTCTAATTGGGACACCACTTAGTAAAGAGAAGGAGAAATTCGTTAGAAAATGATCTGACCAAATGATAGGATCAATTGACTGAATCATCAAAATGTTCACATTATTGAATAATAGATCAAGAGTGTGCCCTGCCTTGTGTGTTGGACCCTTTATCCAGTGCTTGAACTGCAGAATCTGCATCTCGCTCTCCACCATCCTACTCAATGTAGGAGTGGCGCTGTGAATCCTGGTGTTTGTGCTGCTGTTGGTGTTCTGTACTGATACTTTTTGAGTGACACAGAGGCTGGATGTTGTTGCTGGGTGAAACATGACAATCAGCCATCACCACTATGTACTACAATGTCTGCTGAGCTGGTGAGGACATATCCAATATATCAAAATACTTTTCTGTAGTATTTGCTTAAAATCGTGACAAGAGGGTCGCTTTTTTGGGCTTTGTGTGCCTTTTATTGTAAAGTGCTCTCTCACCATGGCAGGATCGAGTTGTGCTATTGCAAAAAGTGAAAATAAAGAAATAAATGAGGTACACGGGCTCGTTTGTTCACAAGTTATTATCGGACTTGGTACACTACTTTGTTGCTTAGCTTCTAGATTGCTTTGAAGAAGTACATTGCCAATATTTGCAAATAATAGGATGAAACCAAGTCTTCACTGACAATGAAAAATGAAGCTTCAGACACAAAGTGTATGTACAGAGAGGCTCACCACACAGATAGGAAAATGTCCTTGTCTCTCCTAACGTACAAGGTCAAACGAAAGTTGTTCTTTTCCTTGTGTTTGCCACTGCTGGAGCCTTATCTCTCAAACATCCAGATAACTAGAATATCTTATCTGTGATGAGCGGCGTTTGAAACTAAAACTGCTGAGGCTGGCAGACCCTGCAAATTGTCTCAGTTTTCCCATTTTTTATACTTAAAGTGAATGTTCATTGATCTTGTGTCCCATATTGCTGCTGAAGGTTTTATTTCAAGGCTACAGTGCCTATTTCAACTGCATTTAACTTTGCGTGTGATTCACATCTAATGTATTGAGCTCCGTGGTTTACTTTGTATCATTTCAGAGACTTCACATGGAAAACGAGGGTTAGATTACTTTTTAGGTCAAAGGTGTTTAATGCAACCATGCTAGGAAATGAAAAATGTGCGCAACGTGGATGTCAATAAAAACAGCATGCTTCTCTAAAGTTTCATGCAGGAATCGAGTGAATAAATACAGTATGGAGGTGACGGAATGCTGAAAATAGAAGCCTGTCTGTTCTGAAGAATGGGATACCATAAACATGGGCCCAGAAATAATTTCTTAGCTTCAATGGAGGCGTCCATGCCCCATATATTTATTGCTGAGGTGACAAGCTGAACTGAAGTTTGAGAGGCTCAGCAAAGTTTGCGAGAGAGGGGGGCGCATCATTTGGTGCCACACCTCATGCTTCAAAGCTTTCAACTGTGGTATATTGTTCAGAAGTTGCCAGAGGTGCATTTCCACTCTATTTTCAACTCCATTCTTTTACAGCCAACTTCACTCTGCACAGATGTGAACAATCTTGACTGAAAACGCCATGGAGAGCCAAGCTATTAACAAATGTTGTCTCATGAAGATTAGAGGCATATGTACAAGAAAGTGGAAATGGCACAACGCGGCGGCAAATTTTACAGTACCATGCCCTTTCCAAATGCAGGGATGTGACTTATTGACAAGAATATGGTGCACCCATGTGTTTTCTGTAGCCCTGTTCTGTGCAAGGGTGCCTGATTTGCAGGGTTGATAGTTTGTGTACAGGAAGGGGTCCATTCCTGCACATAAACAATCAATAATGGTGATTTGCTACTTCTATGTGTGCTGCACAAGTAGCAAATTTCCATTATTTGATGTTTTTGTTCATGAAGGGACACCTTTATGAACAAAAACAATCATTAATGACATTTTGCTCTTTCTGTGTGTGGTGCAGAATGCAGCAAACAGAAAAAGCAAAAACGAGGAGAAATAAAAGTATGTCTCCCTGTTGCACCAATCTAATGCCTGCTTTTGCATGGTGTTAGTTTTTGGCACTGCCTCAGTTATACAGATCCTTATAAATCTGGGCAGTGTCAAAAAGCAAAGGGTGTTGCGATGGAACGCTGACAGCAACACCCATTGCACGCCCCTATCACACAGATACTTGCGTAAACGGGTACCATATTTATCAATTGGTGTTAAGTCACAAAAAGTGGCTTAACAGCACTTTGTAAATATGGAACAGGGCACCGGAGTGTCGGTAAAAGAGATATTCCGGCGGCGCAATCTCCTTGTACATATGTGCCTTAGTTTCTTCTGTAAAATTATTCTTCACAAACTATAGCACCCCCAGCTCGTTAAACACATTAATTTGAATGGATAGTGCAGCTGAGTACACTTATGTCCTCTATGCAGTAGGGAGGTTTCCACTGGTAATGATGTGGATGATGTTGATTATGCTTGATTTCCCAGCATTTTGCACACTTTATCTGTATGTTTTTAAACATTCAAAGTATGTGTTTGGAGTATTCTATTCAGAAAAACATTGATAAAACATAAATAAATGGCATGGATTGGTTTCTGCCCATAATAAAACTTGGGATCATGGAGTAACCATCAACTATGAAACTCATTCTCCATAAGCCATCTAGCAGTTTATGCCTTATTACATTGCCAGTGAAATATGAACTGCAGTTACAATGGATGATATGTGTCTTCCATAAATTCAGCGTGAAACGTGCCACAACTATCAACTGAAATTTGAAAAAACAAATCTTCATGTTAGCCAAAAAGCTCATGACATCCCTACATGATAACAAAATACAGACCTTAGTCCACTCATAGAGGAAAGATTTAATCCCAGTTGCCTACTTATCTAAAACACTAAAAGCACAATGTAAAAGCCAAAGAATGTGGGTGACAAGGAGCACCCTTGCTAGAAACCTGATTTATTGAATTTCTTGTGCTAAAAAAGACACATGACAGGGAGCTGATATAGATGACTTTTTTTGTTTGAACACTACTTCATTGAATTAAGAAATAAAATAAAAAACAAGAGGAAGGAATATATGAAATATCCCAATATATATATACACACATATATATATATATATATATATATATATATATATATATATATATATATATATATATATATATATATATATATATATATATATATATATATATATATTACCTACTGGCGGTCGCCAGTAGGTAGTTATAGTTAGGACCCCTTTTCCATAGGAAATCCGCAACATTCTATTTTGAATAACTTTGGCGCCGGTCGATGAATCCTCGCGAATTTCTCAAAATAGGTGGGGCGCTACGCTCCGCTCCTACCCTGAAAGTCTCGGGGGGATTCGTCAAGCGGGGGCTGAGATAAAAGGGGGGTCCCAAAACGCGTTTTTCCCATGCATTTTTCCATAGGACCTTTAGACAGAGCTACAGCCCGAACGGCTGAACAGAATTACTAGAAATTTGGCAGAGAGGTAGTCCCTATGTCAAGGAAGTGCCTTTTGTAGGTTTGGTGTAAATCTGTTCAGTAGATTCTGAGAAAATAGCCTTTAAATCAATATATATATCTGAGCCCGCTTACGGTACGCTTACCGTACGCTTACCGTACGCGTACGGTGGCGTGCGCGAGCGCGATTCTGATTGGCTCTTAGATCTTAGTAAACATTCGAATCGGCCGAAACCAGGAAGCGGCGTCCGCCATTTTGTCTCTCGCACTGAGTGTTATTTATCAAACATGATGCCCAAAAACATGTTACGGGGCTGTTTTGACAACTCCCTCCCACATAGTCATGTTGAGGGAGTCCCCAAACATCCCCCAAGAGCAAAAACGGTTTTATTTTTTTTTCGGCAATTTCGCCGAGTACGCTTACCGTACGCTTACCGTAAGCGTACGGTAAAAAATAGAAACAAAAAAAACACTATCCACACTTACCCCACCCCCTGTGCTTTTAGTGGCCGTAGGCCACCAAATGTACAGGGCTTATTACATCAGTAAAAAAACTATATTTTGGCAACATGAAATTATAAAATCGATATAAAAAAAACACTATCCACATTGACCCCACCCCCTGTGCTTTTGGTGGCCGAAGGCCACCAAATGTACAGGGCTTATTAAAGTTGATAAAAACCGTGCACGGAACGCACTGCGTTAAGTGGGCGCGCACGCCTCAAATGGCGTAAAGTAACTTAGCATTTAAAAAAACGTACAAATTCACTGAAAAAACCATAGGTTTCACACACGTTATAGTTAGGAATTAGCATTTAAAAAACCTTGCAAATTCACTGAAAAAACCATAGGTTTCACACATGTTATAGTTAGCGGAAATTTTACTGATAAAAAACCAATGAAATTGCCCCGTTATAGTTAGTGCTGGCAACTATAACTCACGCGACCGCAATCTTCTGCTGATGACATATGTGTCTTTATAAAAAAAAATATTTGTAATATATGTATAGCTAAAAATGTATGGAAGAAGACATGGGCAAATAAGTGTCTAAATACAGTATTAGCATCAGCAGAGGATTGCGGTCGCGTGAGTTATAGTTGCCAGCACTAACTATAACGGGGCAATTTCATTGGTTTTTTATCAGTAAAATTTCCGCTAACTATAACATGTGTGAAACCTATGGTTTTTTCAGTGAATTTGCAAGGTTTTTTAAATGCTAATTCCTAACTATAACGTGTGTGAAACCTATGGTTTTTTCAGTGAATATATATATATATATATATATATATATATATATATATATATATATATTATCCGTCAGCTCACAGATCTCCACTCACTGTAAGTACGAGCCACACGAATCCAGTTGATTTTCAATCATTTTTAATGTTGCGGGCAAACAAAAATGACGCGTTTCGAGCAAACGTGCTCTTGGTCACATGACCGTATGTTCCGAGTTCACTGTATTTAAGGTCATACAGAAACATAGACAACAGACTTCTCAATTAGTACATTATAGAAATAATAATATAATTCAAAAGTACTTTTACACATAATTCAGCTGCTGCGCAATGGTCGTTTCTTGAGTGTGAAAACCGGTGTATTTTAAACAATGGCTTGGAAAATATAATAAAGGAACACCATTTGTTTTCTAGTGTATCTCCTGTGATACAATCACATATATATAGTGGACAAGCAGAATTTCATTATGCTATATATCTATATATATATATATATATATATATAGATATAGATATATACATGTGATCAAGACCGCGCTTGAGCGGTCGAAACGCGTCATGCTAGGCACTGGCCTGGAGTAGACTGGATGCTATGGATTTATTTGTTCTGAATTAAAGCACTGCAATTTATAATCAACGCCTGGTGGTCCGTATCTGTTTGGTCTCATCATAGATTTGTGGGGAGCCAGGATTGTGTTTTTCATATATATATAAACATATATTTTCACTGAAAAAAGCTAGCTATAACTGCTGAATTTCACCAATTTTGCACGAGTCTAACTATAACGTCCCTGTAACCTTTGTTTTTTTCAGTAAATTTCTATTGTTTTTAAAGTAGTAGTCACGTTTGCACAGTGGTGGAGAAAGGGGGCAGGGTCTTTGACAGCTCTCAGGATTTTCACTGTGTGAGACTTATAGGAGGTACCAGTAGTGTGCCAGGAGCCGCGTCTGTAGAATGCTGGAGAAAGGGGGCGTGGACTTCAAAAACCTCTTAGAAATCCGACTGTGTGGGACTTACTGGATGTGCAGGAGGGGTTGTTGACCCCCAAGGATGTTCTCGGGGCCAACTGCCCCTCCTATCACCACCAGTAAGTACTACACAGCAGGACTGTTAAGACCTGGTAGGAGGCCATGCCCCCTTTCTCCACCACTCTGCAAACGTGCCTACTGGCGCACTGCTAGTAGGGGGAGGAAGTCCCCTTGGCTATTCAGGGCCCTTGGGGGACAACTACCCCTCCTGTTACCTCCAGCAAGTCCCACATAGTGGGTTTGCTGAGAGGTTGTAGTAGCCACACCCCCTTTCACCACCGCTCTGCATATGCACCTCCTGGTGCACTACTAGGTGGGTTGCGTTTGCAGAATAGTGGAGAAAGAGGGCAGGGCCTCCCGCAAGCTGCTGGCTTTTTTTCTTGTACTTCTCTGTTTTTGTAGGAAGGAGGGCTGTGTGCCCCCCTTCCCTGGACTGATTTGGAGCCTGGGGACCCCATCACCTGAGGTCCTACCGCTTTTTAATTTTTTTGTATTAAAAAAGGGAAGGGGGCCGCGCGTCTTCCTGCCGAGCCAATTTTGGCCCAGGGGACCCCATCCCTCTGGGGGCTACCCCTTTTTTATTTTGTTTTACTTGAAAGGGAGGGTGCCGAGTGGCACCCCTCCTGGCCATTTGTGGCCCCGGGGACCCCATACCCCGGGGCCTGGCCTCTAGTCTGGGTGCCCTGGTCCCAACCCAGGGCACCCACTGCCGATGTTGAGGACAGCAGGGGGAGCCTGAAGGCCCCCGCGGTCTCTGCCGACTCCCTGCCTCCAGGGGGAGCCGGAATTGCTTAGCAATCCAGGAAGTTGCAGACTCAGCTCTCTGGGTCCAAAACTAATGTCTGTTTCCCTGCTCGCTTCACAGCGAGCTGGGAAACAGACTCGGGTCTGCTTTCAGCAAGCAAGAGCATTTTTGCTCTCACTTCCCAAAAGCAGAGCAGGTCTTTGCTATGGCTTGCTTTCAGCCAGCGAGAGCATTTTCTGCTCTTGCTTCCCAAAAGCAGGGCAGTTCTTTGTAATGGGGGAGCCAGATCTTGCTTTTTAAAAAAGAATCCACGGATTTGCGAATCTCAGGATTTTGCTGCAATACTTTTTTTTTATAATGCATTTATGCCATGACGGGGTCCCAGGAGGTCCCCAATACCATGACTTGGGGGTCAGTGTATAACTAACCTGCCCCCTCTTTTTCCAACACTTCCTGTTTTGGCAGCCAATCAGAGCGGAGCATTTCCCTGCACAAGCTTGTCTTTTTTCACGAAGGGTTCGTGACCAGAGATATCACTATGATTTTCAACTTAAATTTCTGAAAAACTACTGAACAAATTTACACCAAATAACAAAAAGCAAAATCTGTGTAACAACATCTACCTTTCTGCCCAATTTGGTGTAATCCCGTCCCACAGTTCGGGAAGTAGGTTGGACAACGTGTTCCTATGGGAATTAACATTGCAAATGCACCTTCTTTTCATGCCCCTTTTTCTCGGACCTCACTGCACGAATTACCCCCAACCTTTCCATGACACACAGAACCTACTTTGACACTTTTTGGGAAAATTTCATGAAGATTGGTCAAACGATGCCAAAGTTATAGGCAAGGAGATGATGGACAGAGTGCTGAATTTTTTTAGATGCCTACCCCTAGTCACAGATCTGAGTTGAATCCATCATCGTTCTTTAGCTCACTTCGCCACCCTAGTTCAGACCCAGCCATATGCAAATCAGTTTTGACCCTGTATCTCATGGGAACAGTCCAGACCAAACTGCCAAGCCAGGTCTTCTCTGGACCGGAAACAAGCATCCTGGGACTGGTTTCAGGGTAACACCCCTCATCAGCCAGGCTAGCTTGAATACAGTGGCAAATTGAACAAGGGACCCACATCTGGGCATACCCTGCCAACTTGGGGCGAACAAAGCAAACACAAGGAGATGATGGACGGAGTGCTGATAATTTGCATACACCCACCCCCAGTCACAGAACTGGGTTGAATCCATCATCGTTCTTTAGCTCACTTCTCCACCCCAGTTCAGACTCAGCCATATGCAAATCAGTCTTGACCCTGTGCCTCATGGGAACAGTCCAGACCATTCTGCCAAGCCAGGTCTTCACTGGACCGGAATCAAGCATCCTGGGACTGGTTTCAGGGTAACACCCCTCATCAGCTCGGCTGGCTTGAATCCAGCTCACCATGACGAGGTATTGACCCGGGACCATCTTGCTGCTGTTAAAATTTCAGCGTTTATTGTATTTTAATTGAGGACCTCTGCATTCTACCAAAAGGAAATTGTTCTTTGATCTTCTGAGCAATTAATAGGTCTTGAGAAAGCCCTCATCTGATTGACCACTCAGGGACACGTGTCGCCTGTTGCACCCCCAGAGTACAAAAGAACATTACTTCTAGAACAACAAAGATGTAACCAATAAAAAAGTTTTTTTTCTACACAAAACACAGTCAATCATCTTCTTCTAAAAATATCAAGAACCTAAAAAGGATACAATCTGAATGTTAGAAACCATGCTTACTATGCAAGGAGGAGCATATGCTCAAACCCTCACTGTTGTCAGAGTCCTGCATCTAGATTGATGTCAGGGGGTTCTTCCTTCCATTTGTCCATGGCTGCTGCCTCCAGCCCCAGTGTCCAGCAGAAAAATACAACCAAAGAGAGCTCTCCCCCTTGCGCAAGACCTTTCAAGTGGGGGCAGGAGGTTCTAGCAGTAAGGTACCTCTTGCCTATCCTGGAGTGCCACATCACCTCTCTGCCCCAGTCCCAAACTTCCTGCACAGCCTGCTGGGACATTTCAAAATAGTGTCACCCAGGAGCAACTTGACACATCTGCTCAGAGGGTCTTAGCTCCACCCGTCACTGACATTACTGCCAGGGCCTTTCCCAGTGAATCTTTAAAGGGAGGCCTCTCCTGTGTTGGCTTCAGAAGTCTGGGCTCGTTCCTTTGTTTAGTGGGCTCGGGCAGGCCCATCCTTGTCACAGTGTGATGGCAGATTGATTGATGCAGACCCTTCATATCCACCTTTTACCTCCTCAGGAGCTGAGTCAAATATTGTTAACTGCTCCCTTTGTGTGGGAGGCCTTTTTTCCTGCCACTGCAGAGACATTTAATTAACTTAGCAAAGCAGAGTGACAAAAGGCCTGGGCTCTGATCCAGAGCTGAGCCAGACAAATATGACATTCCTGGATGACCCATAAGCTGTCCAGATATCTTTTTTGAACCTGCAGAATTGATTTTCCCACACATGTAACGCCCCAATCCAAAGTGTTACTTGTTTCTGTAGGCCAAAGGGAAGCGAAGCTTCACTCCAAGGCGGCCCTCCTCACAGGCGTACAATGGAGTGTCACTGCAGACAAAACAGTAAACCACACTGATGTTCCCTATGAGTATACAGTAACATTATGAGGCCAACCCAAGGTCAATATCTAATCCTACAGAGTTCCTTCTGCGCCAGGCTACCTGTGCACAGTTAACAGACTGCGCACAACAGGAGTCTCCAACATGCAGCCTTCACATGAATGCACACGTGTGCACACATATTCACCAGCCAAGTGCCTCTTACCCTTGCTGTGTCACAGTGACCTTATCTTAAAAAGCAGATACTGGCGCTAAACACTCGCAGTCCATTTAGCACGTGTTTACTGTGGGTGAGTCACAGGCTATGACGCTACCCCACATTAAAACTTTGAAAACCAGAAGCTAAAGCAAAGAATTGTCCAGATTAGATAGGCAAAACTAATCCTCTCACAGGGGGCATCTCTTTCAAACCCCTCTAAATAAAGGAAAGGCTGGAAAGGAAATTCTCTTCAAGAATAAAGGGACTTGATTTGCAAAATCTGATATAGATTTTCAACCTATGCAATAAATGGGAAAACAAAACCATCATTTGCTAACAGAACTCAAAGGTACTCTGTCAGGCTTTTTCTACAAGGACTGAATCTGTTGAGACCACTAAGCACTCAAAATGAGACAATGCTATGGGTCTCTAATATTCAGGTGCCCAGTTACTAGGGCTGCAGTGGCAAGTTGGCCGCACCAGCCTCCTTGAAACCTACCTTTCCAAACACTTGTACACTTGCATCTAGATGGTTGAAATGCCCTACTCCACGGCCCTATATGCCAAACCTAGAGCTTGAATAAATATGATCACATCACCCCCTCCATGATGGAACTTCATTGGCTCCCTTTGCCAGTCTGCACCATTTTCAAAACCAGCTGCATCATTTACAAACGCCATCACAACCAGTACCCCCCCACTTATCTTGCAGGCACGCTCACCATCTGTGGTGTTTCTTGGCACTCCTGCAGCCAGGGCGCCATCAGACTACAGGCTTTTCATTCTTTGCACCCAGGATCTGGAACAACATCCCTGTATCCTCCAGGTGGTGCTCAAATTTAGGAAAGAGTTGACAACTCACCCCTTTAATGAGCCCTGCATTACAATGCATTAACTGCCCACAACTCAGCTTCCTCTCCCATAACTTGCCACCTTAAAGCTTGCCTTTCCGATATCGACTTGCATATAATTTAATTAAAACCCTTTCCACAGATAGTGGCTTTGCTAATATTTGGCATACACATGAATTAGGGCAATTGGAATATAGGAGCAGCAAAGGTCATGATATTTACATTCCTGTGTTTCAGACCAAAATATATTCTTACGTTATTTATTGTAGACGAGCATCCTCTGTGACTTTATTGTTAAAAGCGTTCTTACATGAAAGGCCTGACGTTATTTACCCCTTTTTATAAAATAAAATGCACTGGAAAAAATCCACCTTTTCTGCACAATTACCAAGATTGTTTTGCCTTTTTCTGGGTCCTCTTTTTGGTGGATTTAGAACTCTGTGCACTATTACTCCTGCTAAACAGGGGTAAAGTGCCTGTGCTCCCTCTTTAAACATACTTAAAACTGGCAAAATTCCTGATTGACTCATTTCACGTGTCTATAAGTCTCTAGTATATGGTATAGAAAAAGTACCCAGTGCCTGGAAGTTAAATACCACCTGTGGAGTGCTGGACCAATTGACCTTCCAAAATCTACATTGTTACCAACAGGGTAGGGTAAGGTTTGATATTTAAAAGCTAAATGTGTAAAATTAAAGCTGCCATGCTCCTCCAGTGACTAGCCCCCAAAAGCAATTTTCACAGGCAGGGAGGTAGCTTGATCATAGAGAATGGCAAAGGATCGATTATAAACTCTAATCAGAAATTTTCACAGGAACTGGCTAAAATAGTCATTAAAAGATTCTTTTTCATATTTATTAAAATTCCATTTCAATGGTGAAGTCAGATTCCTATTACATATATAGGAAAGTTAACTTTTAGAAAGTTACCTTTTCCCTGCATGAAGTTCCTGGAGGTAAATTTGCTACAGCCATTGTATGTCTAAAGGTGGCTGTGTACTGGGTTTGTGTTAGCTCTCCAGCAACTGCCCGGCAAATGCTTGACCTTAATGATGTATCAAAATTGCACTAGAGCAGATCAATGGCTTAGGCTTGGTGACAGGATAGACTGGGTGTGGGGAATTTGATCCCTATCAGCTCTGAAGGGACGTTTGGTTTGGAGCCAGGAGTATCATTACGTTGAAACGGAAAAAGGGGAAACCTGCTCAATCCTACTTTACAGTGAGGGGAGACCTGAAGAAGGGAAAGCCTTTGGCTTGAATAGCTCGGTTGGCCCAAAGCTCAGTGGGAGGGAAGCTACCCCCAGAGCTGGTTTTGAGTGGACAATTAGAAGGGTGCCCCTTATTTCCGTGGCATGTCCTCTGGGTAGACACAAGAGCTCTGCACAAGGGAAAAAAGGTTTCCCAATCTTGGATTTTAGGAGTGAGGGGTACTGTGTGGCTGTTTGTGGTAGGGCAAACAGAAACTACTGAAAAAGTGGGTAGATTTCCCCCAAGAACTTTTTTCCCCATTGATTAGGTAGTGTTCAGTAGTCAGGCCCACTCACCTGCTGTTGCCAATCATAAATATGACACGCAAATGAACCCTCCTTAGAACACTTTCTGGACCTGTGGAAGATCAGAAGAGGACTAGACCTTCTGTCTGTGACCTGATAGAGGGCCTATAGGATTGAACTTGTACTCAGGATGCCAAGGGTCAGTTTGCTGACTTCCTTTATGCCTACAGGGTCACAACCAGCTGTAACAGGCTTTTTTCTGAAGCGACCAATGACCAGTACCAAATGGACCTGAGCGAGACCTTGCTGGTGGCCTCTGCTGGAGTGCCTTAGAAGTAACCCAGTTGGGCTGCTTCAAAAACCATGAAAAGTTGGGATTTTTACATTTCAGGGATTTTCAAAACCTCTGGATCTGTCAGGGGACTGCAAAGGTGCCTGGCTTCAATTCACCTTGAGGCTTGCCCCGATGGAGGATTTTAACTAAATCAGAAGGTAATCTTTTTGACCGAGACAACCACGCTTGGTATATTCAACCTATGCTCATTAGCAGTCAGCCGGTAATCATGCCTATTTGCCTAGGTCCTGGTCTACTGCTCCCATAGATTACTATCGGCACTCAGTGCTTTTTGGTGCCATTTTTAGTTAAAAATGTAAACGTTCATATCTCTGGTTCTCCTCATTGGATTTTAGTAATTTTGCTTATTAAATGTTACTTTCTTTTTCTAATTTGGTTTGAGATATGTATTGTTTGGTGTTTTGACTTCATTATTACTGCTTTGGTACTGCATAAGTACTTTACACATTGCCCTAAGTTAAGCCTTTCTGTTCTGTGCCATACCTACCAGGGGGTTGAGCTGAGGTTAACTTAGTGACTTTGGGGTTCACTTGGACAAATAAGTGTAATTATTCCTCGAGGTGGGCAAACATCCACCCCAAATAATAATCCACTTTCTAACCAACACAAAGTATACATTTTCTCCTGTAGAGCCTAGCACTTGACTTGGAATAGATAGTTGAGAGAACCCTTTGCTGTCTAATTGGAAAGTCGGTATTGTGCCTTTCCTATCTGTTAATGAAATTAAAAGCATGTTTCACTACTATGTGGAGAGATATCTCTCTAGTGATGGACAACATTCAGATATATGACATTCATGGTATGACAGTGAAATATTTGGTTTACTGTCTTGTAATAATAGTCCTGATTTTCCAATAACCTTGCAGTGGTGTACCCTCCTTATATTGCCCAATATATTAGGCTACGTTCTTGGGTGTTTTCGTTTTTTTATAAAGCGCCTGGCCCATGTAAATGAGTTTCTTGTCTGTTTCTTTAAGCAGGTGTAATTAGAAAAGTGAAAGAGATGAGCTGCGCCTTTAAATTGCACGATAGTCATGAAATGTTTCTTTAAAGAGGAGAACGATTTATGTTCGGTAAGAGGACTAGTAGTTAATCTCCATTTAATAAGTGATATACCACATGTATTGAAATGAATAGTTGCGATTACAGACGTGATTTGGGATTTAAATGTGGGTCCCACTTTGTAGAATGGCTATTTTGAGAGGATACGGTCAAACTATGGCTGTGAATCATATTCCAGAGGAAAGATAGCGTTTCCTGGGTGTTTTGGTTACATATTGTTCAAAATTTGTGTAAGCCAAAATTCAGATTCTTTATTGATGTCTCTTTTGAAGATATATCACTGAGTTCAGTCATAAATTCCAATGTAGGCAATTAGGTATTGTAGTGGTGAGTATAATTAAACGTTACTACACAAAAGGTTTTATTTCATATCCCTCCACAGAGCCAGGTTTCAATTTGGTGGACCATGGGTACTAAGTGGAGATAAGACGATTTCTGTGAAATCTGGATATTACTTCTAGTCCATTCCCATTCTTCACCTGTGCATCTGCACGTAGTATGGGTTTTAGAGCTTTTTACATGTTCACTCTAATTACTGACCCACAGGTATGTCCTTGACTTCCTTCTTGACCTTCAGCCCAAATATCCAGATCATTGATTAATCCTTCCTGAAGTTCCAATGTCTATGGGTTAGGCCTTAGGCAAGCCAACCAGAAACGGTGTCTGACACATTTTGTGGGCGCTGCTGCACACATTCATTGGTCTGAAGGATGCTGAACACACTTTGTTTCTATACTTTGGGGGTTCGGTGTAGTGCACACATTTTATTTATTAGCTTATGTATGCATTCGGTGTTGCAACGCAAATTGATGGGGTCCTCCTGCCGAATATTATGAGGTGCCATTTAGACTCCCATAACTCTAATATATGCATCAGCCTGGGCTCATGGGGGAGGGGTGGGGGGGCGGGGTCATTAATGGTTTGGGCCCGAAAAGGGGTTGGGGGCCCTCCTGCATGCATTTGCGAATTTGCTAAATACTGCGGGCCTCATTTATGAAAAGTGCCGCATCGCTGCGTGAAAGCAGCGATGCGTCACTTTTCATTGCGTCCTCCTTGCGACATGCTGGATGTGTCATATTTACAGTATGACGCATCATGTCGCAATGAGTTACAGATACATCAGTATTTCTGACGTATCTATAGGCGCAAAAATTACGCATTGCTGGAGTGTGTCATGAAAGTGACGCAACTCCATCAATGGGTCATTTCACATGGGCAAGTCCCATTTCAAACGTGTCTGCGTCAGTCTTACGCCTGCTGTGAGGCAGGCGTAAGATATTGACGCATTTGCGTCCTAGATGTGACGCAGTAAAATCTCATAGATTTCACGGCGTCACTTCTACGAGGCTTACTTGCGTCAAAAGGCCCATCCTGCATACACTATACCTGGTGCAGGTACAATGTTGCGCAGGGGTTTACAAAGTAACGCATCTACATAGATGCATCACTTTGTAAATATGACGCAACATGGCGCATTTTCTACCCTGCTGGTGCGTCACAAAAAGTGATACACCGGCGGCGCCAAAGTGACTCAAGGGCTCATAAATAAGCCTCTGTATATTGTGTATATTCATAGTTCTCCATCAGTCGTATGACTAGCAATGGAAAGATGAAGATGTGGCAGCATTTTACGTTTCAACCGAATTTACTGAGCTTTGGATGCATCAATCATTAGGCGGAGGCAGACATAAAACTTGAACCCCCACCCACTGGCAATCCGTTCTCGCCTCCCTCTCCTGCCCGTGATCCAGTCGTTCTCCCCATTAATTAGTACATCAAACCATTTAGTGGCAGCATTGTGACGTCACAAGAGCATTGTCAAAATTTCAGAGGAACTAGAGAACTAGAGAGCACACTGAGTTTGTTTCGAGGCGCAGTGCAGCACACTCTACTTCCACAGGATGCGCCATGCTTCACAGTTCTGCATGTTACCGCATTGCACTTTCATCCTGGGGGTAGATCGCACTTGCTAAGTCAGTCAGCCTTGAGCAGGCACGCAATGCATAATGTGCACTTTCAGAGACGGTCACTGCCCTGCACATCTTCGCAGGTTCTGGCACTCTATTACTCAGTCATGTGCGTCCTAACTTGTCACATTTCAACATGATTTGCCTCCGCGCATCTGGCGGCTGCGCTTTCGTGCAGCCAAACTCTTTGCTGACTCGTAAAATGCAGGGGAAGGCAGACGGGGAGATCAAGTGAATTCCAGCATGGCATCCGGAACACTGTCAGCCCTACAGTGGGAGAAATGCCATGTTTCCTTTTGTAAAACAAAGGAGTGGAGGGTCCAGTGTGTCTGAGTTTGAGATTCATTTACATTTTCAACAATTGTGTAAAATATACTATATGTGTCTTCACTGCCCAAAAATGACTGGGGCCTCTGAGCAGCATAAGAAAAAAGATAGCACAATCATGATTGAATGTGTCCCCCTAGGCACACTGGTGATCTCCGTTTAGAGATGTCGATTTTGAAAAACAAGTTCAATTGGAAATTATATGCAGTTTTAGCAATTTTTATTCATTGCACTTCTCAGTATTCACATGTTCATTGTGCATTGTTCATTCACGATGTCAAATGATATGAAAACATCTTATAGCTCAGACGTTTTGTATCTTGTCCAATGCATTTCGGGTTCCATGAACCCTTCGTCAGGGACAAATCTAAAAAGCAATCATAATGAGGAGGCAAATAAATATCTAATATCAGGTACTTAGGTGTCATGGTACAAACAGTAATTTCATCGTTGTAAACAAGAACATAGGTTGTTAATCAATTGAGCTTGGGGGAAGAAAATAGGTATTCTCGATGTGACGGTCTTTTGGTCATTACGTTCTCCGGTTTTACGTTGTACCGGACAACGTAAAACCGGAGAACACTCTCTGACACCTAAAAAGTTCTCACGAAATTCAGTTTAGATCGTGAATACCGCGTTATAAACATAACGCACACATATCGTTCTTCACCCTCTATTTGTTTCTTAAACATGTGGCAATTTATGACATTCCATACGTAATGACCAAAAGACCGTAACATCTAGAATACCTATTTTCACCTCACGCACTGACCGCCTTCTTGGCATAATTTGAATAATATTTGTCATTGCTGTGAGGTATCGGAGCATAAATTAGCATCTGCAAATCGACTACCAATCTGGTTGTGGCACCAACCTATGAATACTGCTCGCTTGGCACCATGTCTACCTCGTTCTAATATTAGTCGGGATTACCTTCTGAATGGTGCTTTGCCAGTTTTAAAACTAGGCAGGGCTAACAGAATGTCACTTGACCATAACAAAATTGGAAACGTAGGATATTTTCTGTAAATTAACTGGCACAGTCTATGCTGAGCAAGTAGAGAGATAAACCTCACTCCATCCAAAAATGGGCAGCACCACAAACAATTGCGTTTGGTAAAATGTAGCTCACATTTATGTGTGGACCCCTAAAATGCGTTCAATAAATATTTTCAAAATACTTCATGGATGAGCCGGCTGTAGATACTGTTGGACCTGGAACTTTCTGCAGGGTCACCCCCAAACATTTTGCCTTCCTCCTCCCTTTTTTGCTGAATTTGTTTTTGTTGGCTTAACTACTCTGGGAACCTTACCACTGGTAACCAGCACTAACGTGCTTGTGCTCTCTAATTAAAACATGATAACTTTGGCATGTCCACAATTAACATATTTAATTTACTTATAAGTCCCAAGTAAAGTGCACCACAAGTGCTCAGGGCCTGTAAATTAAAAGCTACTAGTGGGCCTGTAGCACTGATTTAGTCACCCACTTCGGCAGCCCTTTAAACATCTCAGGCCTGCCATTGCAAAGCCTGCTTCTGCAGTTTTAAACTATCATGTTGACCTGCCAGGCCAAAACCTTCCCTTTTTTTGATACATATGTCACTCCTTGGGTAGGTCCTAGGAAGCCCCAAGGACAGGGTACAGTGCATTTGAAAAGTTGGATATGTACTTTTAAGTTTTACATGTCCAGGTAGTGAAAAACTTGTTTTTCACTACAGCAAGACCTATCTTTCCCATAGGTTAACATTGGGATCACCATAATACATTTTATAAGTGTAATTTCCAATTAAGAAAATATTAATATTTTTGTAGTTTGGTGTCTCTGGACTCACAAAGTAAAATCACAACTTCTGGTAAAGTTGGATTTTAAGTTGCAAGTCTGAAAATGACACTTTTAGAAAGCAGGCATTTTCTTACTTTAACCATTTTGTGCCTTCTGCTTGTCTCTGAATACACGTCTCGGGTGCATGACAGCTGGGCATTATGCATTCACTTTAGACAGTCTTACACAATGGGAGCTTAGGTGTGACTTGATGGGCCTTAATGGGCCATTAACTGGCTTGATGGGGGAGTGGTGGAGCTAAGCACAGCCCCACTTGCACCTGAATAGGCTGTGCCCTGTCTCCACACAATAGGACTAACAACCCAGTATTGTCAATCCATCCAGCTTGGAGCCAGGGCAGGGGAGGAAGGGGGTTCCCTGAAGTTCAAAGCTACTGTCTAGAAGTTTCTCCCACCTTCCAGAACCATGGCACCAAAGTTTAAATACTGGACTTCAGTACACTTTTGAACCGGTGCATACTCTGCCATGAATAAACACTGCTGTGCTACTGAAAGGACTGTCACCCTGCTGGACTCCTGCTCTGCTGTGCTGACCTGCTACCTGCTGCCCTCCTAGCCTGGTAAAGAGAAGGACTGGACCTGCATCTCTACAACCCAGAACCAAGGTGACTCCAAGAGCTTGCTGGCTTGCCTCCTGCTTTCTGAAGTCTCAGGGACACAAAATACTCCCAACTTACTTGCTACAGCACCTGGACTCTGCATCTGTGAGTCTACACTGCCAAGTGGTGTCACTCCAGTCCTGAACTCTTGGAATTGGGCCTAAGGTGTTCTGCATTCTGTGGTCCTTTTCGGAACTGACGCCAGACAACGCAGAGCCTTTCAAAGCAGTGCCTATCAGTCCATCATGCAGACCAAGCACCAGGATTTAAGGTACTCTGTTCAGCAGGCACATGTGGGTCCCTGTAGTTGGATCATGCTCCATCGCAGTCTGCATGAACTCGTACCAGTCTGGCATGACCAAATAACCACAGTTGGTGCTTCGTGCTTTTATGTGCTATTTTCACCTAATTCTGTAAAAATGCATATCTCAAGTTCTACTTTTTGGATTACTTTTGTTTTGGTCTTGTTTTGCTCATTAAATTAAGTTTTATTTTTCTAACCAAGTGTGGTGCCCTTTGGTGTGCCGTTTTCACTGTTTTACTGTTATAAGTGTTGCCTCTTAAGTTAAGCTTGACTGCACTGTGCCAAGCTACCAGAGGGTTGGAACAGGTTAATTTAGGGTGTGTTTCTGACTTACCCTGACTAGGATTGTGGTTCTTGCTTGGACAGGGTACAGACCTCTGCCAACCAGAAACCCAATTTCTAACAGATATGTTTCATGTTTTCTGGCTATGATTCAGACATTTAAAATATGGATCTGCATACAAATGCATTCCATTCATAGCCAGGTAGTCATCTTCCAAGATATGGCTTTTTCCTACTAAATGATGCCTTTAGTCCAATGTACCTAATTGAAAGGTTCTTGTTGCACTAGCGTTCTGATATCAGGGGAATATTGTTTGAATTAACAAAGTTATGAGATGGTTTTGGAGAGGGATGTCTACTATATGTTCTGCATTATTTTTGGGCATTTGTCTGTGTTTATTACAATGTTTAGGCATTATTTTGTTCCAGGATTCATGCAGGAGTTTTGTAAGCTTGACAGTTACAGAGTATGCTTTGACACAGGTGGATACTGGTGTTCACTCGAAGGCACAGCTCTGGGTGAATTTGCCAAATCAAATTCAGCTGTAATAAACTGTTTCATATTCACCTCACGTAAAAAAGACCATCCAGCGCAAAATATAATGTTCTAGTAATCTTTGTCGTTGATGAACATGCCCCAGTCTGGTAGTCTAGGACACTTGACCCAAGACAAGGCCATGGCAGACACCATCACCCCTACTGTAAGAATTTAACTTCAAGATATGGGCATTCTAGTGTGACAGTATGGGAATTCAAGCCTTACATTGACATATAGGTAATCGTTCTTCTATAATCAAAGAGGTGGGGTTTATATCTTGCTCTATCTGCATTTGAAGTTAATTTACCTAAACTGATTCTAACCCAGGTCTCTAGACCCTTGCTAGCTGCCAGTGTAACAGCTGTCTGCACATCACTCACACTCTATCCAGTACTTTCAACCGGTGCAATTCACAGTCTCAACTTCTAACCCTGAGATACCAGGGTTCACTGTAAGCATACTGACACCTGCCTCTCAGCAAATACAAATGGTCCTTCTGCATGCACCTCAAGCTCACATCCATGGAAACTCTTGCCTCCTCCTTCAGTACAACAAATTGTTAATATTATGTTTTAAATGGACATATATTATCTTCGTTTACAGGTTCTTGACATCCATGTTTTGGTCCATTGTGGAACTCCAATCAGTTTCTTGTCAGCAGACAGTAACTTTTCCTGTCATGCTGTGCAAAGCTGGTTCTCTTTGTGAGAAATGGTGGTTAATCTGAGGCTGAAGGTGAGTGTGTAGAAACTCTGATTGTTAGGCTGAGGAAAAGAAAGAGAGGGAGCACGGTTTTGATGTGAGCTGCGACTGAGGCCCCGCCCCACAAGGCCCAAACAACCTGACTGCAATAGAGACACTGCTTTCTTGGCTCAAGCAGCAAGGTTTTACTGAGAGAAATGCAGTGGTACAAGTGCAAGTAAAAACACAAACTGTTTCTGTAGAACAATGGACAGCGAGAAACCAATGGGTGTGTACGGATGCAGAATATGTGGACCAAAGCACACTTCACAGTCAGCCTACAATGGAGCCTGATTAGGAAAACACTGATTGCTGGTCAGGGTCTGACTTAGAATAGTTTCAGTGAAAATCTTCATTGGGGCAAGGCCAGAGCAGTAGCTAAGAAGGACTCTACAAGGCCAGATGTAACTGATGAGCAGTCCAGCAGAAGCCTCAATTGTGCAGTGAACTGCTGAGAGTGGGACAAGAAGTTATGGTGCCTGGAATTTGCATAAGTCTTGCAGCGATTATTTTTTTGTTAATTGTCCTATTTTTGAAAATGTTATACAACTATTGTTCTGAATATCCAAAAGTCTCAAGCTTTCAGAAAGTGTCCATAGAGACTCCGCTCACTCTCTTGGGTTCAAGTAGAAGGGAGACTCCCCAGCTCAAAGCAAAATGACCAAAGCCAGTAGTTTTCAGGAATTTCTCTGCATGATCTCAGGCTATCACGAATAAGACTTGCCCCTCCATTTTAGAAGGGATTAGAGGATGTTTTCTCTCCCTGAATCCCTGATCTCCTTATCTTAATGTCCTGACGAAGCGCTTAAGGATCCATTAGGGACCACAGGCAGCGTGAAACATGTTGACCACCCACTATACACTCTCTCTCTCACCTTAAACCTTCACATACGGGATGAGAGCAGCGGGATTACAGATAACCTTTTCTCCCCTACTCACTTCAGCGTTATTGACGCACCATTCCCCGTTACATTTTATCCAGACCCTCAGGACTCACTAATAAAACTATTGGGGTACCGAAGGGTCTTTTTAGCCTCACCACCTCTCACATCCTCCCCACACACCCGCATGCACAACTACGGCTACTCCGACAAAAGATCTCCGACAGAGCGCCCTCTTTGAGGGCCCGTGAGGGACTGCAGCGCCACCCCCACGAGGAGCTTCGCCCTATGATGATGCTTGGCACCCGCAAGGGTGTGTGAGGGCACTTCTAGCACCCACCCAGGAGTATCTGGTCTTCACTTCACTCACACTTCAGAACCTAATCTCTAGACTCTGTTCTCTCTCTCTTATGTAGGAGACCATACCGGGACTGTTATTCTATATCTTAGGAACTGTTACCCAACTGTGTTTGAATCATTACAAAATGCCAGGAAAAAAAAAACAATACACGGGAAATGTCCTTATAAAATAAAGTAAACGTTTTTGCAACCTCGTAAATTGCATAAACATGCACATAGTATGATATCAAGTGAAATAGGATGACGGTCTGGGGTGTAGCAATAGAAAAGCCTTTGGTAAAAACTTTGGGCAGATCTGTATTGGAAAAAGCCAGACAAAGTATACCCAGCTTGTAGTTCCTGAAACTTCAGAGTTTTGCAATATGGCTGCACAAAAACTGGCCGGCCCTAGAACCAGTTTGTTGAATGTAATGCAGTTCAGTTTAAGCAGTACACAAAAACATAGGGGTAAAAAATATAATGGTACAGTGCTGGAGTTTGCAACCAGGGAGTGTTCCGTTATGCTATTAAGTTTATAGAGGTTCTCGATTACCCAAGGGTGTCAATCAATCAATCAATCAATCAGTGACACTTGTAAAGCGCGCTACATACCCGTAGGGTCTCAAGGCGCTGGGGGGGGGGAGGGGGGGGGTGCCGCTACTGCTCGAACAGCCAGGTCTTCAGCTTCTTCCTGAAGGAGAGGTGGTCTTGGGTCAGGCGCAGGTCGGTAGGGAGGGAGTTCCAGGTCTTGGCGGCCAGGTAGGAGAAGGACCTTCCTCCTGTAGTCGCTCTTCGGATGCGGGGGACGGCGGCGAGGGCGTGGTTGGCTGATCGGAGGTGGCGTTTGGGAGCGTGGAAGTTGACTCGGCTGTTGAGGTAGCTCGGGCCTTGGTCGTGTAGGGCTTTGTGTGCGTGGGTGAGGAGGCGGAAGGTGTCCTGGTGCTGCCTTATGCAAAAGAATCATAATGTAAAATAATTAAAGAGCTAGGCTAGAGATTAAAAAGCCATGTTTTCAAGGCCTTTCTGAATTGAGGGAGATTTTCAGAACATTTGAGGTCGAGGGGAAAAGAGTTCCACAGTTTAATGGCACCCACAAGAAAACTTTTACTGCCCCAAAAAGTTTTCCTAAATTTGGGGACAATCAAGTTCTTTAAAGTCAGGGAGAGAAGTGCCTAGGCGGGATGTACCAATTACATTTTTGAATAAAGTATTCCGGTCCAATGTTGTGTAATGCCTTAAAGGCGATGTAAAGGGCTTTGAAAGCTATTCTTTTCTTTAAAGGAAGCCAATGGAGTATATGGTAATGCCATGGAGGCAGAGTGATTTTGGAAGATTTGGAGTTTGACAAGGAGATTTTTCTGCATAATAATGTATACTCCATTGCAATAATCAATTTAGATCAAATCAAAGCTGTCGCAACTGATTTTTGGAGGATGGGAGGGATGTAAGGAAGAATTTTCCTGATGATCTTTTAAAAATAAAACACAGAGGAAGCAATTTGATTTACCTGATTTGCAAATGTGAGTCTTTTATCACAGATGACCACAAGGTTTCTTCCCTTGTCTACGTGTGTAGGTGGAGGGCCAAGCTCCTGTGGCCACCAGTCGGAAGGCCAGAGGCTGGTGGTGTGACTGAAAAAAGAATCTATTTTTTTCTGGAATTAAATCGAAGGCAGTTCTCAATCATCCAATTACTTATGCTTACCATACAGGTCCTGACTTAAAGGGCGGTGTGAGAATGGTTGCCAGATATTGAGACAATATTTTGCGTATCGTCTACATACAATACCACCGAAACACCAAATGATTTGATAAGTTTAGCTAATGGACTAATGTACCAATAAAATAAAGTGGGGCTGAGAGAAGCCCCCTGTGGGACCCCCTAAGGAAGAGTGAATGAATTTTAGATGTGAGGATCTAAGGCAAACTGTTGTTCCCTGTCGGACAAAAACGAGACAAGAAGTGCAAAGGCTGAATCTCTAATGCCCAGCTCATAAAAACGACCCAGGAGGATGTTATGATTGACAGTGTTGAGAGTTGCTGAGAGATCTAAAAGAATAAGGACAGCGTTGTCCCCTTTGTCGATGATAGTTCTAATGCCCATCTCATGTAAATAACAGATGAGAATATTTTGATTGATGATGTTGATCATTGCTGAGAGATCTAAAAGAATAAGGACAGCGTTGTCACCTTTGTCGATGATAGCTCTAATGCCCAGCTTGTGTAAACAATTGATGAGAATGTTTAGATTGACAGTTTCGAACGTTGCTGAGAGACCTTAAAGAATAAGGACAACGTTGTCACGTTTGTCGATGATAGTTCTAAGTCTTTCAGTTGCCACTATAGGGGTTATTTTGGAGCTATGTTGGTTACAGAAGCCGAACAGAGAGGAATCAAGCAAGTTGTTCTCATTAATAAAGGTGGATAGTTGTAAGTTCAAAGCTTTGTCAATGGTTTTTGCTGCAAGAGGAAGCCGGGATATGGGGCGATCGTTTTTGGGGTCTGTTAGAAATGGGGTTTCTGGTTGTCTAGGGTAAGCACCTAAGCCAGGCAGAACCCACCATTCTAGTCATGGTAAGGGAGTTACACACACAAGATAACCACTGCTCACCCCTTGGTAACTTGGCAAAGCAGTCAGTCTTATCTCAGAGGCAATGTTTAAAGTGTTTGTGCAATACACACACACCAGCGACACGCTAGGCACACCACAAAAAAGACTCCACACAAGGTTATATAAAATATCCTTTGTATTATAAAACACTTAGACCACAGCTACATGAATCACTTTGCCAACTAGGCAGTCGTCATAACATCACATGTATCATAAATCCCTTTGTGTCATATGTAAAGCACATTAGGCTACAAATCACATACACCAACATTCACCGTGTCACTAGGCAATGGTCATTACAATACATAGCTCCTAAATCACTTTGCCAATTAGGCCTTTGTCATAACAACACCAGTAGTGCACTAAAGTAAATGCTTATATGGTGCACAGGTTATACAACCACCATCACTGTACATAACATCCAGGTCCTGGACATGTATTTGCTATCCTGTCAGTATCTCCACATCAGGGCATGAAATGCAGCAGAAACCTATGACAGCACTCCTGCACTCATCTTAAATGTTATACGGTACTACTCAAAGGGAGACCAGACATCAGCATGGGCGCACCTATAACTGGGATTACTGTACTCCCAGTACTGTTTCTCTCCAGGCGACAAATTCCTAATTGGGGGTCTGGGCTCGCCCACAATGCTACCTAAGTACACGTACCACCAGGTATGTCCCTTACCTTGTAGCAAGGGGGTGGACATACAATCCTTGGCTACTGTGGCGGGGGAGACCACACTGGACGCGCTGCACGAACCCATGCCCAGCAGCTACCAATGCCTCAGGCTCTCCCACTAGAGGAATCACAACACTGCAAAGAGCCCTCTGGCTCCGGGGCTCTCTGGACAGCCCGCACGGTCAGCCATGGTCCCTTGGACCAAGACAGCAACTGTGGTGGTACCGGGCCATTCCGCATTGAGGTGTGGATCCTCGCTAGGCAGAGCGCCACCGTGGGAGTAGAGCATTCCGCTCTCTCACCCCCCAGGCTCTCTGCACATTAATTGCGGTGGCCCTCAGACAGGCGGTTCACCTGTGGCGAACACCAGGCGTCCACTAGTACTTTCTTCTGGGCTGGTCAGCCACAACTGACTCTCAAGTGAGGCAGTAGGAATAGTTGAAGCCTGGAGCGAAGTCTCCAGCGAGCACAGTTACGCCTCTCAGGACACCCTTCATCAGCTGGACCTTGTTCAAGACTGACGTCAAACTCAGTGCAGACAGTCGGCTGCATCACAAACACCTGGGCTGACTGGCAAGTGCTGACAGCACGCTTCAACCAGCGCCAACAAGCCGAATCTAGAGCAGCACTTTCCATGGGATCACCAAAAGGCATAAACAGTGCTCCACCACGTGCATCCCTGTAGGGCCACAATCACAACAAGGGCCCGTTGAAGCACTAAGCACGCTTAGGTTCAATGCCAAGTACCAAGTAAATAAAGCGCTACCCCGGTGCTACGTTTTCTCAAACACAGGACAGACCACCAAGCCCTGAGAGAACACTGCGGGCACCAAGCAGGTATAAATGCAGCAGGCCAGCACACAGAGTCCTTGAAGGGAAGCAGGCAGTCTTTCTTACATCCTAGAAGGCCACAGGTTAGCACAACAGGCAAGGGAGTTAAATGGTGTTTTCTCCTGGCAGCATAACAGTTCCTTCTGGCAAGGTTCAGTCTGTAGAGCCAACGGCATCTGGTTACAAATCCCATGCAGTGTCTCAAAATCATGGGGTCGCATCCCCTCTACTTATAGTTCAAAAGTCTTTTTTCTGGGGGCACTTCAAACAACTTTCAGAAGTGCACAACAACCCCATTCAATCCCAAGCCCTGGCTCCAGACACAAAACAGGGGGGAGGAGACAGCATTGTTGAAAGTCAGGCACAGCTCTTTTCAGGTGCAAGTACAGCTCACTCTAAATTCAGACAAGGCCTATTCAGGTGCAAGGAAAACTCCTACCACCACTCTAAATACATCCAAGGTCTATTCAGCTCAGCGCTTAGTCACCCAGGAAAGGCAGGACACACCTCAACCCCTTTGTGACTGTCTAGAGAGAAAGCACATACCCTTCCCCTGTCAGTCTAAACTAGACGGTGAATACACAACCAGACAGGGCACAAAGAGTCATAAGCACACAGAAATGCCCACATCTAAAAGTGGCATTTCTAAAATAGTAACAAATCCGCTTACACCAATAAGCAGGATTTATTACTACTATTCCAAACATACCAAACATGGCCACGCTACCCTTTTCATATCAGAATTGACAACTGGAACCACATATCAGGGAATTCCCAATGTAAAACTATGAGAGGGCAGCCTCACAGCAGTGAGAAACCAAAAAGGCTGTTTGTCACTACGAGGACATGCCACGCAACTAAAGACATTTAGTACTTTGGATTGAAAAGTGGAAGCAAGAAAATCGCAAAAAGATTGGCTCACATTGGAGTTATTCCTGTCAACAGGATTAGAAATAGTTTTTACGATTTTAAATAATTCCAAATTTTTTGCAGATTCAATTTTGAAACAATAGTAGGAGGATTTTTCCTCAAAAATCATTGTTTTGTAGTCTTGAAAGGATTTTTTATGCATATCTTTGTCAGCTTCATTATAATAAAATCCCCATATATATTTTAATTTGCGACAAAGTCTTCTTTGTGTCTTAAATTTCGGGACGTAACAGGGTTCAGATAGTGTTATCCAACAATTTTTAGGGGGATTGGCTGGGGCTAGAAGGTGGGTGGCATCAACTAGCCAAGTATGGTAGTTGGTGGCCATGATATTCAGATCTTTTTGAAAGCGATTGAATGGATGATGAATGTAGTTATCATTTAAAAGCAAATTCTGAATAATTATACATACGATGTTGTTGCTTTTTTAACTGAACTAGAAATGATAACAACATATCTGGGCAATCACTTTCTCACAACATTGTAATTTGTGTGTCACATAATAGCAGGAATAAAAAATGTTAAAGATGATACCCCTGCTGCCCAGTTCTAGTGGAGTTTTTTGTCAAAAGTAAGGGGTTAGGCTCAACCAGGTAATTAAAGGCAAATATTTTATCACATGTTATACTCTTTGAATGAGATTTCTATAGTGAGTGAACTTTACTCGCTTCTCCACTTACTAAAAATGTAAATGCATATCTGGCTTATTTAGTTGGTTAAATCGAATCTAGAGATTCTCAGTTTGTCAACCACAACCTGGATTTGTCAACCACAGTCTGGGTTGTTTCCTTTCACCTCATTGGACAGGAGTGCTCTCCTGCTTGACCCCAGAGAACGCTTAATAAATATGTGAGAAGAGCAGAGACTCTCAGATCTGATGCTTGAAACTAAGAGAAGAAGAAAGTTTGTTAAGCTGGACACTTGATTTGCACCATCAGGCCTTGCATTCTGACTGACTATGCCTGCTGCATTATCTGGAACTACAGCCCTGTGGATGTACCTTGCTTCAAAAGGATTAAAGAGTGGACTCCCTGCAGGCTACAGGTTAACAGATCTCACCTGGACTATCAACACCAAGAATCCCCTACTTGGAGTGTGTCCAGTGGATTTGTAAAGGTTTTGTCCAGATGGATTGTGGGAATTGTGGTCCCAACATTTCAAGGACCATCTTGGAGATTACAGACCCTTAGATTGTGGTTTGGACACTTTAGACCATCAAGAAGAACTTCAACAAGAAGTTCCCGAAGTCTGGAGAAGTTTGGAACAATGTTTGAAAAAAGATCCATAAGGGGACCGACTCAACTGCGAGAGTCAAGCCGGCCACCTTCAATCACGAGCCAGCCTGACCTGCTGGTTTGTCCTGGAGAAAAGCTCCAGAGGTCCAACCTCCAGAGTTTGACTGTGAGCTCCCTAAAAAGCAAGCCAGTTAGCACTCAATAAATCCGGACAGATGAAGAGCCTCGAGGGACCCCGGCAGAAAAAGCTTGAGAAAAGTTTCAAAGTCAGAAGGTAAAATTTTGACCGAGGTCTACACCGAGGGGTATCTGAGCAGGACTCCGTTGTGGTGAGCCTGAAACTTAGACTTTGTCCCTGTCAAGCGCAACCATATGTCCCAAAGTGGCGCTATAGGTTTCTAAGTGCAATATAGTGTTAAATCTTTTAAAATTCATATCTCTGGTTCCCTAAATTGGATTTTTGCCGTTTTGATGTCATTTTGAAGATACAAATATTTCCTATTTTCATAAATTGGTGTTGCATTTTTATTGTGTGTTGTGTCTTTATTATTTACTGAATTGGTGTTTTTAAATGCTTTACATACCTGTCTCCTAAGTTAAGCCTGCCTGTTCCCAGCCAAGTTACCCAGGGTTGAGCATGGGAATAATTTATTGAGACCTGGACCGAGCCCTAGGCTGTGTTAGTGGTCTTATTGTCAGTAGTAGATGCCTATTTACCACTACGAGTACCCCACTTTCCAACAGAGGCATCTAAAGTTCATACATTTAACTCAGAATTTCTCCTCCCAGTTAATGCAGATCTGTCTAAAGATCATACCTCAACTCAGAGAAGTTCTGAGATAAGTGTGTGAATTTTAGATACTTCATGAGCAATAGCACAAGTTTAAAGCTCAGTGTTGAGCCACTGAACTTGATCCCAATACAGCACCCAGGCCGCAGTGAAATGCGGGTCGGGTTGTTTGAAGCATGGTCCATCTTTCTCTGCAGGTGTTGAACAAAGGAGTACAGAGATCCCCCTGGAAGCAGGTGCAGTGAGTGATGGGGAGATTTCTGGTGGTCCAAAAGACCCTCTTTTCCTCCTTGCAAGGGTCGCCCTTGAGGGGTGCAAGGACTGTACGTTACCTCACTTTGTCTCTGAGCCTATGTACATAATATGGCGCAGGAACAGAGTCAAAATGTTTCCAACATTTGCTTTGGGCCACACCGTCCATTCAAATGAGGGAATGCCGTGGGCGTGGCTTAGCACCCAGCGAGCATGGCGGCGTCTTTGTGAGGCTCCGTGGACCGGTCGGGAGCAACACGTCGCTTGCACTGCCAGCGCGGTAACGACCAGCGGAATGCCAGTATAAACTGATGCCCTTTACTTGAAGACTCCAGGCGCTTCTCCATTTTACAGTTAGGAGGTCTTATTCGACCATTATCGTCGCTCCACAGCACTGTTCTCATCGCGCCACCGCGCGCTATGAATGCTTTTTCACCCCTCACAAGCGGACTTGCGGTTTTTCATTGTTAGAACCTACAAACTGTTTTTGAAGTCCTATTTGCCCTTTATGCTTTCAACTATATGGGGGCCCTGAATGTTTCAATAAGCGACTGGGAAGAGGCTCATTTTGCTGTTGAATGCCTCATTCTGGTTGCGGTCGCCATTTTGTATGTGCAATTCGCGTCACAGACGCTGTTCTTCCTTCTGACATGAAGAACTGCCGCATTTCTTTGTTTTGTGCCTAAATGAGTTAATTACAAACTCCTCTTCCCAGAACACTGCCCTCCTGCAATCCTGTGCCTCATTTCTCATGTTATTCAGTCTGTCCTATGAAATGTTGGAAGCGCAATTGCCACTCTGTGAAGCCTAACTTCTTGAACGACATTTACTCCCTGACATGGTCTCATCATTTGCTTAGGCGTTCACCATAAGTTACTTTTCCTGCATGGACTACCTAATTGAACTTTCGCAAACGGAGTGTCAACAGTTATATTAATTTGCGAGGTGAATTACAATAATTTATTGCGCTTGTTTACACACTAATTCAACAGCGTAACAAACCGAATTCTTCCTGCAGCATGCAAACCTCTTTGATTGAAGGTCCTTGTTAGAAATGAGGGGGCTCTGGTTGACGCAGGTGTGTACCCACAACAAGCAGGGACCCTTTACTTCTTGTCAGGGCGAAGGATGACTCCCCAGAATATCCCCTGCTCACCCTCTAGGTGCGTGGCGCGAGCAGTCTAGGCTAAGTCTCAGGCGTACACGGTTAAGCAAATGCAATTACACATACAGTAAACCCCTTGCATGCACCACAAATGGACACCAATCAGGAAGTATATAAAAATAAGCTTTTATGTAGATTCAGCAGATTCAAATACAAGGCCCAGTAACGATGAACTGATGGGGCCACAACTCTTGTGAATACGGTAAAGTCTCTTTGTTACGGAAAGTTCCTTAGGCGGGCACAAGGTAACTGTGGGCCTCAGCGCACTTCGTGCTGAGGCGGCGCCCGGGAAGCACACGGCAGATGACAGGGAAATCAGAACGTTGCGGACCCTGGATCCGATGCGAGCTCGCGGTCGAGTTCGTAAGTACAGTACCTTGTTTCTTGACGCAAAGGCGGGTGCGGGACTTCAGCGGCTCTTCGACAGAAGGGCGAGGCGGCGTCCGAGGCTCCCACACTTCACGATGGGGGTCTGATCTTCAGGCTCACAACAAGAGCGGGGTGGTGCAGGTGGCGGGTGAACAAAGCGGGGCAGCCGGGCACGCAGGTTACGTCCGGGCCGTCCGAGGCTTGGAGATGCTCACAACGCCGATTCCGGCGGGAGGGTGAAGGTGCACAGCGAGCCTCCGGCGAGCGAGGTGACAGGGGCAGCCCAGCACAGCGTAGGGGGAGCGGCTCCGATCGAGCGAGGCTCTTCCCAAGGCGGGGGCGGCTAAGCAGTCCTGGTCACGGCTCAGTCAGGGAGGGACTGGGACACGAAGGACACAGCTCCGGCGGGGGAAAGGACACCACAGTCCAGCGGCAGGCGAGTGAAGATCAGGTAGAGCCCAATGGTCCTGGGGCTCAGTTCAGGGGGCAAGCTCAGTTCCAAGCCCTTGGAGATCGCTTTGGAAAAGCACAAGTCTTGAAAGTAAAAATAAAGCAAAAGTCTTCAGCAACAGTCTCTCTTCTCCCCTTTGGCAGCAAGGTCACCACTGTAGGCCAATCCCCCAGGATAGGGACAGTCTTCCTCCTACAGCTTTCCCGGTGCCTCCTCCTCAGGCAGAGATTCTTCTTGGTCAAAAGCGGATCTAGTTTCTGTGGTAAATAAAATAAATATTACCGGACTGAATTTCATACGGAATCTTAAAATAAAGTAAAATAGCTCAAAATAACAAGAGGCAGAATCCGTGGTATAAGAGGTTTTCTAATGGGCTTTATTCCATTCAAAATGGCCGACTCGAGTCGCGGCCCTCAGGTTCCGTCACCACGAGGGTTCAGGAAGTGAAGTACAATAATTTATTAACAGACATGTATTTTTATAATAAGTACATTACAATGAAACGAATGTAGAAGGCGTAACATTTGATAAGAAAAGTGACGTGACAGTGACATAATCGAAACTAGGCGTAATAAGGAATAAAAGAAACATAATTGGTTTGCATTATCAGACATAGGTGGATCTATAAGATAATACTTGGCATAGATGCGCGCGCAGCAGTATGACGTGTAATTGACGTGCAACTAGGGGGTGAAGGGGACTTGACATTTAGCTCTACATGTGGAGACGAGAAGTCTGGGGTCAAGTCAACCTAATCCCAAATCATATCTAACATCCTATGTTTAAAGAACTATGTTATCCACAAGGAAGAGACTCTCGGACAGAATCTATTCTATACTGACTGTGTGCGTGTACAAGCGTCTAAGTGTCTATATGAGATGCGAGGGGCAGAAAACTTTCCATGGCAACAGGGCTATGAATCACTTGCAGGAGGACGGAAAGGCTGAGTCCTCTGCTTGTGAGCTAAAGGAAATGTTTACCTAAATCACTGGACGGGAATGCATCGGCTGGAGAGCAAAATAGATAATTCGAAGGTGAAATACAACTTCTTGGCAGACAGGCGAAAACTGGCCGAGGCAGGCACCGTTAGCTGCACAGGGAGTAGGACAAAGTTCATGGATACAGATGCGAGCTCAAGCTGAAGCTGTCAGAGACAGAGAGCAGGGAAAGGCTTTGAGGACAGAATCGGGCCTACTCGCCTGAACTGTAAAAATGAAGTAACTTAGCCATATAAAGTCGGTGGCCTTTCATACTTAGGAATCGAATATCCAGCCCATTGATGGCGGATCTGACAGAGAACATGTTGACGGTAGACACACATATGTTTGCGTCTTAGAAACTGGAACTGGAGGGAACATACATGTACTTGTAACATGTATATAGAACCGTTGGGGTCCAAGATAGGGGACATAACTGATCAGGAAAATCCACATTTCCACATTCCCTCCTTGTCCCCTTCTTGCCCTTCACGAGACATCAATCTTCATCATTCCATTGATTTGCTCATGGAGCATCATTTCTTCTTCCTTCTTCTTCCGGCATTTTGAACGAGAACTGTGATATGGAATGCATGATGTGGCACACAGACCACAAATCGCTGGTCCACATTGTAGGCATAAACAACAACTGAAGAGCATAAGAAGGCCAATACCTAGGAAGGATAGAACTCTCCATCCCCAGGCTGATATCACACTCCAAAACCACCCGGACCACGTCCAAGTGCCTGGATTCTCGTGTATCTGGCTTACAATCTTATGAAGGCGTGTTATAGCTTTATATACAGATGGCGAATTTTCTGGTATGAATATGCAGCAGCTGGATCCGATGACCCTGCAAGCTCCGCCCCTATCGGCCAGGATGACGTCAAGGACAAGACGATTCTGGAGAACAACAATTCTCATCACTGATTGTTCCTCTGTCAGATTGCCTAGGGCGGCTATAGTCTCGTTTACTACAGCTTCAAGAGTCTTGGTGAGTCTACGTATCAGCTTGCTATTTGATATTGTACCTATATAGGGAAAGATACCTTTATTGAAATCTACATACTTGTCCCATGCTGTCTCAGTATAATCGACAACTGGGAGATCTCTTTGCTCTCTATTGTGTACTAAATGAACATTTCGATAATAATCAGGGGGAGCTAGGAAAACAGGTGGCAAAAGGAATGCGATGTAACAGGTACCATCCCAATCTAGAGGCAGACGCATATATGCCGTCTGACCACATATGAAGTAAGAATGGCGAGAAGCTCTAAATGAAGATTTACCTTGATCACTATATTCTACTGTAGTAACGCATTGGCTATGGCCCATATGTATGGAACCAACTTTTCTTACACATAATTCACCCTTAACTGGAAATACTGACATAGTGGGCAGAATTAGTTCAACTTCGGATTTGACATTCAGAATCATAAGATTAGGCGTAAAATTACCTAATTTATACACTTCATTTTCTAAATCAGTTCCTGTTCTACTGGGGTGACCCTCCTTATTAGGGTGACAGACTTTGAATAAAACTAGATTCAGATTTCCCCATATCCAATGTTGTTGATAAACTGCTGTGTCTGGGTCTATGGAATTTAATAAACTAAACCATGCTCCACAGGAGCCATTGTGTGTGAATGGATGTGGAAAGAAAGGCAGAACTCCTTTGTTATTCTGATAGGGAGGAAGTCGGCCACACACCCAACAATTGGTCGCATTACTAGTCTGATGGGAATGATGTAACATACTAATGAATGTGTTATTGCGCAGCGCAAGTCTATAAGATAATTCATGTGGCGGTAGGTCACTAAAAGAATGTTCATCAGTTATATTGAAAACACGTTTAGAAACAGGATAATACATATGCAACAATATACTTGCAGTAACTATTAAAAAACTCAAGGAAGACAAAATTAATAAAGTCACAATACAGTGGTTACGCAGTAATTTACAATAAGCATGTCGTTTCATTATGATTCTGGACTCTACGTGATTCAGACCTAAGGGGTACATGTCGGGACAGATTCAACCGCTTCACCTTGGAGAGGACTTAAACAATCAAATCGTCCGACAGTTTAGATCTGGACCTGAGTTTCTGTTTATAGAGTTCGGTGCTACTGGCCTCAGCCAAAGGTAGCTTTGAGTCAATGGGGGAAGACACACGGGCAGTACTGTCTGTGTCAGGAGGAAGTCCATGAAATTTTTTGACGTGACTTGAATGAATCCACCCTTTGCGTCCCTCGATCTTCACGGCTGTTCTTGTGGTCAACAGGACCAACTTGGGTGCTTTCCACCTGGGCTCCAATTGACTTTTCCTGTCGAAATTTCTCACAAAGACAAGATTACCCGGAACAACGTCATGGGGTTTCGCCTCAGTGTTGTCGGGAAAGGCTGCAGCTACCTGTGAACGAGAAGATTGTAGTGCAGACATCAAGGAAGCCAGGTAATCTGTCAGCATATTACAGTCAACATCAGTTATTTTACGTGGTATAGGCGTCCCCCACATATTCGGTGGTCTACCAAAGATCACCTCATACGGGGATAGCCCTGTTCTAGAGTGTGCTACCATTCTCATGTAAAAGAGTGCAACTGGTAATGCTACTATCCAGTCGACACCTTTCTCTCTACATATTTTGGACAGTCTGATTTTCAGTGTCTGGTTATGTCTTTCTACGAGACCTGCTGCCTCGGGGTGTCGGACACAGTGGAATTTCCACTGATATCCCAACAAGAGTGAGACATGTTTCATTAATTCGGATGAGAAAGGCTGACCGTTATCTGAATATACAACACGTGGTAAACCGTACCGTGGGAAGAATTCTCGAACTAGCTGCTTGGCAGTAGTCGGGGCAGTGTAATCTGATACGGGATACGCCTCTGTCCAACGGGAGAGAGCGCAGACAACTACGAGGACATATTTGAATCCTCGACAACGTTCCATCTGAATATAATCCATCTGGAGGACTTCAAAAGGATGGTCAGGAGGCTGAAATCCACCCTGCTCTACGGGAACACTCTTTCCTGGATTAAACTGACAACATATCATACAGGTACGAACTTTTTGTTTAGCTGCTGCTCGTAAATGTTTGTTGAACCAAATGTGCTGAATGCTGTCTAGCATAGCCTTCTCTCCCAAATGTGCTGGACTGTGAACTGTAGCTATAATGGCTTGAACCATGGAATCAGGGAGAAACCATACAGATTTCTCCTTCGTCATCCATCCTTGATCTGTCTGGATCCCTCCTAGTTCAGTCCACTTCTTTATTTCTTCTGCTGTGGCATGTGTCTGTATGTCAATTACGTCAAGTGCGGGATCCTTAATTGTCATACACTGTGTTGGGGTCTGAACTATTGGCTTTGTCATGTCTAATGTGCGATTCTGAGCAGTCTGTTTAGCTGTTCGGTCAGCTAAATCATTTCCTTGAGAAATGGTATCAGTAACCTTCGTGTGTGCTTTACATTTCATAATCGATATAGCAGTGGGTAAATGTATTGCGTCTAACAAAGCATGAATGAGGGGCCCGTGCTGAATGTGGGCACCATGGGACGTTAAATAACCTCTCTCTCGCCATAGCACGCCGAAGTCGTGTACAACTCCGAATGCATAACGTGAGTCAGTGTATACATTAACTTTCTTATTTGTGGCTTGAATACAGGCTTGCGTTAGAGCAATAAGTTCTGCTGCTTGGGCTGACAGAGTATCTATACAATGTGTCTCAATAACTTCAGTGTCTGTTGTGACTGCATACGCGGCCACTAAATCTCCTGTACTTGCTCTCATGCATGATCCGTCTACATACAACGTCAGGTCTGGATCTAACAATGGAACGTCTGTCAAGTCTTGTCTAGGTTTCGTCTTTATTTCAATGATTTCAACACAATCATGAGCTAGTGGGTCTGTTCCAATTACAGGTAATAGTGTAGCAGGATTCAATGTATTACACCGTCGGATCTCTATGTGTGGTTGAAACAATGTCAGTTCATAACCGGTAAGTCTTGCTATGGTCAAGTGTTGCGTTTGTGTTCGGTTCACAAGAACCTCTACTGCATGTGGTACTTGTACTGTCAATGGGTGTCCTAATACTATGGCATCGCTTTGTCTGATTGCTAAAGCTGTCGCTGCCACTGATTTCAGGCATGCAGGCAAAGCCTGAGCTACGGGATCTAATGTACTGGAAAAATAAGCACATGGCTTGCGTGATCCTGCTTGATCCTGAGTGAGTACTGACAAGGCAGTACCTTCGCGTTCTGTAACAAAGAGTGTAAAAGGTTTGCTATAACATGGTGTTGCTAGAACAGGTGCTTGACATAAAGCTTCCTTTAGGCTTTCAAAAGCTTGTGTATGTTCCTGAGTCCAAGGGAGAACAGTCGATGTGGCTGCCTCCTGTGTGGTTAACTGAATGAGTGGTTTTGCTAGAAATGCGTACTGAGGGATCCACTGCCTACAATATGAAGTGAGGCCTATGAAAGCCCGCACCTCCTTTTGTGTCTGGGGTATTGACATGTTAGCAATTAACTGGATGCGATCTGGTGTAAGCTGCCTTCCCTCCTTGGACAGCGAGTGACCAAGATAAATAACTCGCTGAACACAGAATTGCAGCTTAGAAGGGGACACCTTGTGCCCCTTGTCGGCTAGGAAATGTAAAACTGTCAGAGAAGCTTTTTCACATTCTGGCTCGCTTCTCGCGGTGATCAGCAGATCATCGACATATTGAAGCAGTGCAGTATTGACTGGCATGTGGATACTGTCAAGTTCTCGTTTCAGTGCTTGGCTGTAGATGCTGGGGCTTTCTGTAAATCCTTGAGGAGCGCGTGAGAATTTAAAGCTGCGCCCATTTAAACTGAATCCGAACAAGTATTGGCTTTCCGGATCTATTGGGACGCTGAAAAAGGCATTCTTGAGATCAATTACAGTAAAAAAATGTTGCTTCGGAATCAATTGCTGTCAACAATGATGATATATCAGGGACCACAGGGAATTGTGGTACAATACACTTGTTTAGTTCACGCAAATCAATAACCAATCGGTACACTGGTGGAGCAGTAGGATCAGTTCGTTTAAGAATCGGAATTATCGGTGAATTACATACATTGGAGTCTGTTTCTACAACTACTCCCTGGGCAATTAGCTCATCAATAATTTTCAGCAAAGCCACTACAGCATCATGCGGTAACTTGTATTGTCGCATTCGTGGTAGTACCACTCCTGCTTTCAATGTAACTCGATAGGGTGTAATGTTCATGCAGCCAACATCCGTAGGGCCTTGTGCCCATAGATGTACTGGTAAAGTCTGTAGTCGGGGATCCATGTCTCTAGACACATAGTGACCTTTAAAATCACGCAAAAACAACCTTACTCCTTCCGGAGAACAACATATTATGGCTCCTAGTGCTTTCAGAGTTTTAATTCCTAACAGATTTTCTGGGCATGATTTAGTAAGCAATAAATCTGTAGTTCGTGTCAAAGGTCCTATCGTAAGTGGTAGAGGCTGTGATACTTCATTAACAATAGGTTTTCCTGAAAAACCAAGGGAAACATTTTGAGAGCCTGAGAGGGGTGCCCCTGGAACTTCACTACGTTTTATGGTTGTTCGACTTGCCCCTGTATCGAGTAAGAATTTTCTATCTTGACCTAATAATTCACTATGTACATAAGGTCCTTCTTGATCTACCGGAATCTCGATAAGCGGTAAGTCAACTTCCCTCTCTAGGCTGGTTCATGCGTAACGCTGATACTCAGGGTATTCATACTGTGCAGTCTGATACATTTGTTGTGTTGTGGTTTGTGTGGCAGTAGCAGGCAACGGTGGTGCAGCTGGCACAAACTGTATGGGTTGCTGTGAGGCTGGCATAGACTGTTGCTGAACTGGCACGGACTGTCCATGCTGCATAGCTCCTTTTTCATTCTGATCTTGTCTAACTAATCGTGGTCTCTCTTTTGCAATACCTGTAGCTATATTTCGTTTCAGGACTTGACAATCATGTACATAATGGCCTAGTTGTTTACAGTAATTGCAGGTTCCTTTTACAGGAACTGCAGAATCACCAGAATGTGTCACACCCTTTTTGTGACCATCTGCTGGTACTGTCTGAGAAACTAGCATTTTCATTTTTGTATCCTTCATGCGTCTATGCTCGTGTTCTTGTTCATCCCTAATTCTATTGTGATGATACTGTAACATTTGTAGCATTTGCGACGGAGTGTTACTTTGCCAGGTACTCTCGAATTTCAATATTCTATTCTTCACTGGAGGCAATGCATTTTCCACTAATTTTGTCACAAATAGATGTGGATATGAGTCACTACTTGCTTTTATACCACTATTTATACCAAAACATTTTTCAAATCGAGCATAATAATCGCTTGTGTCTTCATCTTGCTTTTGTTTACAGGCTGTGATTGCACCCCAATCTTCCTTTTTTGTAGTTAATAAACGTGGCAGTACCTGTACTAGTAAACCTGGTAATAGTTTAACTTTATCCCCGAGCCCCGAACCTGCAGCTCGGCCCCTTTCTTCCTCTGCTAATGCTGTCCAGTCTATCTTTTGGTCTCCCACTTCCCACTCTTTTTCTTTCAGTTTTTCATAAATGCCAGCAGGCAAAAGCACCTTTAATATCGTCATAATATCAGGAAAGGTGTACTCTCCCATCAGTAACATGTCTTTAATTTCTCGGTGGAAACCCGCTGGGTCTTTGTCATGACTAGGTACTACTTTCTTCATTTCTAATAATTCCATTTTTGATATGGGTGTGTAAACAAATACACGGTGAAACTCATTGTCTTCGCCTTTTATTGGGTGCACTTCCCGTAAAGGATTTTGTCTATCCATGTAGTACGGTGCTCTTTCTCTGGGGGGCAAGGAGAGAGAATCTGGATTTACAAAAAGGACGTACTGCTTACGTGACACTAATATCTCTTTAATTAGCTTGTTACTAGAACCTCTCCATCTGTACGTGAGTAGTTCCGTTAATATATCAGGTAAAGGACCAGGGTCAGCATGTTGGCTCTTATATAATATGAGGAGTTGCTGAATCATATAGATTCCAGCTAAACGTTGTTCATCTGTACTGAGGTTAAAAAACGTGTGCGCTACGGTCTCATCACCGTATTTTTCAGGACTAACAATCCAGTGAACGGCTGATCTGGCTAATTCTTGCTCATCTATGGAATCGAGGAGATGATAACCTCTTCGTTCTCGTAGTATTTTATCTGCGGCTTGAAACAAATGTTCAGGAGACTTCAGATTTATTACAGGCGTCGGATACGTTCTGCTATTATTTGGACATACAGAGTGTATTGGATCAGAAAAACATCTAGTATTTTCACAAGATCTTCCTCTGCCTACATAGGCTATGGTCTCTGACTGTCTTGCAGAGTTCCCTGATTCGGACACTTCGTCTTGCTCAAACTCGTCTGTTCCCAATCTCTCTTCATGAATACGCTCTATTTCTTTACGGATTTTTCGGCACATGGCTATTATACAATTTTGCTTATCGTGTCTCCCTTCTGATATATTCTGACTCCATCTTGTAAGAATAAGCATTGCATTCGGGTCTACCCCCGGACGATCTTGATTTCTGATCACACAGTTTATGAGGAAACGTAACAGTTCCCCCTGTATCTCTACTTTCTGGAATTCCATAGCTCTGTTAATACATCCTGGATCTCGTCCTGTTTGAACAAAATGATATATGTTTATCCAGATGCGTAGTCATTCCTGGTAACCTTACTAAATACTCTGCGGCTCGTCTGATACGTAATGATGCCAGGACCATTTCGTCCTCTTTACCAACCACGGGGTCATATCTACAATTTACAAGGAGTTCCTTAAGCGTACGTTCACTTACGAATTTAGGTGTACGTGAATGCGCTGACTCTTGAAAAACAAGTTTATTTATTCTGGGCGGTGTAAAGGTACTGCTAGCACCTCCCGTGGCCCCATCTGGGGCGTCGGGTGTGAATGGATTCGTTGAACGTGACACAGCAACTATGGGTGTCGATACCTCTGTAGAGTCGACTGCGGGGACAGATGCGGAAACAGATGTGCTTGCCGATGCTTGTGTCGGAACTTGCTGTTGCACGGGGACAGATACCTGATCCTGACGTAGAACCCCTCTGCCAGATGGTCTATGTGGTGCGGCGTTAGCATACTCGGGAGCTGCGTCATCTAGATATGAGGAAAGAAAAACATCTTCTGCGGTTCTGGGATGCCCTTTTGGATGTACCTTAATTGGAAATAATGGGGGTGGCAAGTCTTTTGGCACCTCCGTAACAGCCTTAGGCAGTCCTTCGGCTAGAAGGGGATACATACCATTCATAAGAGCATTCCTTTGCCTATTTACTTGTTCTGATTTCACTCGGATACCTTCCTCAATTAATAGATTTTCTTGAACTTTATTTGAACTTTCTTTACTCCTCTCTTCTTGTCTACGTGCTTTTTCTGTTCGTCTATGAGATTCTTTACGCCATAACTCAACAGCGTCTTTCTGTGACTGTCTGACCTTTCTTTTCCATAACTCTTCCTCCACTTTCATGATGCACTCTGCATCCCAGGTTCCCGCTATGGGCCACCTTTGACTTTCCGGTAATCCTTTGGTATAATCTACCCATAGATCAAGAAACAATATGGCATCTAAGCCATGCTTATGGTACATGAAATGTCCTGGAGTGTCTCTAGGAGGAATGGGAACTGCTTCTTCAAGCACCCCTTTTCTGGTAGTAATCTGTCTTAACTTCGAGAAGAACGGCATATTGACAACTGATCTGATACTTACTCTTGAACTTGCTTAATACGAGAAACACAATAATGAACAGTGAACAATGAACAGTCATTCATACCACAATATGCAAGACATTTCTGAATACTTTAAACATTAAACATTAAACATTATAACAATGATCGACAATGATGACAGTCTGCTTAACTAATCACCACGCTGAATTCTTGACAATAACTGAATACTTCGGAATACTTGATATACTGCTAAACAGTACATATACACTGCTAAACAGTGCAGACCGGATTTGTGTACCCAAATCCGTCTTGACCGGCACAACCTATGTGCGCGTCAACACGCCTCCCCGGCGATGGTACTCACCGAGTAGCTCCTTGAAACGGAAGGCCTCAGAGAATGGACAGGACTCGATAACTGCGGACATCGGACCCTCTGGACGTCGGGATTTCGGAAAACCTGGTGGGCCTCTGTATACCTCGGATCTTGCTCTCTCAGCTAGGCTCTGGTCGGGATACTTCGCACTTCTCACCGCCTCGTCTGGGTTGATCGCAGCCTCAGTCGCCCCCGCTTGACCGGAGGGAGCTTACAGGAAATCCTGCTGGTACGCGTTTATGGTCCGTCCAGCTGTGGCAGGAGACCGGGCCTGCAACGCACCGCCGGCGCGTGAGATGAGAAAGTGTCCCTATTCGGGCGCCATTATGTGGTAAATAAAATAAATATTACCGGACTGAATTTCATACGGAATCTTAAAATAAAGTAAAATAGCTCAAAATAACAAGAGGCAGAATCCGTGGTATAAGAGGTTTTCTAATGGGCTTTATTCCATTCAAAATGGCCGACTCGAGTCGCGGCCCTCAGGTTCCGTCACCACGAGGGTTCAGGAAGTGAAGTACAATAATTTATTAACAGACATGTATTTTTATAATAAGTACATTACAATGAAACGAATGTAGAAGGCGTAACATTTGATAAGAAAAGTGACGTGACAGTGACATAATCGAAACTAGGCGTAATAAGGAATAAAAGAAACATAATTGGTTTGCATTATCAGACATAGGTGGATCTATAAGATAATACTTGGCATAGATGCGCGCGCAGCAGTATGACGTGTAATTGACGTGCAACTAGGGGGTGAAGGGGACTTGACATTTAGCTCTACATGTGGAGACGAGAAGTCTGGGGTCAAGTCAACCTAATCCCAAATCATATCTAACATCCTATGTTTAAAGAACTATGTTATCCACAAGGAAGAGACTCTCGGACAGAATCTATTCTATACTGACTGTGTGCGTGTACAAGCGTCTAAGTGTCTATATGAGATGCGAGGGGCAGAAAACTTTCCATGGCAACAGGGCTATGAATCACTTGCAGGAGGACGGAAAGGCTGAGTCCTCTGCTTGTGAGCTAAAGGAAATGTTTACCTAAATCACTGGACGGGAATGCATCGGCTGGAGAGCAAAATAGATAATTCGAAGGTGAAATACAACTTCTTGGCAGACAGGCGAAAACTGGCCGAGGCAGGCACCGTTAGCTGCACAGGGAGTAGGACAAAGTTCATGGATACAGATGCGAGCTCAAGCTGAAGCTGTCAGAGACAGAGAGCAGGGAAAGGCTTTGAGGACAGAATCGGGCCTACTCGCCTGAACTGTAAAAATGAAGTAACTTAGCCATATAAAGTCGGTGGCCTTTCATACTTAGGAATCGAATATCCAGCCCATTGATGGCGGATCTGACAGAGAACATGTTGACGGTAGACACACATATGTTTGCGTCTTAGAAACTGGAACTGGAGGGAACATACATGTACTTGTAACATGTATATAGAACCGTTGGGGTCCAAGATAGGGGACATAACTGATCAGGAAAATCCACATTTGCAGGGCTCCTACATTTATACAGCAAATCTTTTGTTCTCCCAGGCCAGGGGGGCCCTTGCCTAGTCCAGTCCGGTTTCTGAGCACTTTGTTTACGCGATGCAGGCTTCTTCTTTCAGAGTGCAGGGCAGAGTCCTCAGACGCTCCACAGGGGGTGGAGCCGGCATTGAGGTGGCAGAGCACTGTCCTATTCAGAGCCTAGGAGTACTCCTCCCACCCATAAACCTGTCGATCGTCCTATTCACCACCAGGCCACCTAGCCCTGCCCATCTGGGTTCCCCCAGCCCTGTCACTCATACCAGCCAGACATCAGATACACATCACGCAGAGGCGGGCTGAAATGTTTAGGCAAGCAAAGGCCAGCTTTCTAAAAGCGGCATTTGCAAACCCTGAATATTAAAATAAACCTTGGGAAAAGATGTACCTTATTATTCCGAGTTCAGGCATACTAAACTCGATCTCCTACCATGTTCCCTGGGTCGGTTAGGATCATAGGGTGTAACAATCCAGGCCGCCCATACTGGCCTATGAGAACAGGGTAGCCTTGCAGTAGTGAACAACAAGATGGCGGTAATTCACTACTAGGACATGCCACGCATCTAGGCTTGTCCTACCTTATGCTCACAACGCACCCTGCCCGTGGGCCTACCAGAGGGGTGACTAACATGCAGCTAAGGGAAGGTTTCAGGGACCGGCAAGTGTGGGCACTTGCCAGTCAGCATGTCAGGCTTTCTTTTTACCGACCTCCTTTATCCATAAATATACTATGCTCAAGAAAACTGTGCTGGAATCTTTTTCCCATTGCCTCACTACACACAATGCTTCTATTAATCGAGAACCATCCTCCGGACTTCATACCTTATTAATGACCAAACCCAAAGCTTCTACTATTTATAATCTTTTGCATGGCACCGACATCAATAGACAGAAGACTAAAATTGAAATGGCTTGGGAACAAGACTTTAATACTTCTTGGCCATTATCATTGTGGAAAGACATATGGACTAAAATACGTAAATCCTCTAAAGCAGCAAATACCACGCAAACATGATTCTTTATTTATAACAGGCTTTTACTTACGCCAGCTACATTATGTAAAAGATTCTCAACCATCCCAGATTTATGCCTGACTTGTTCTTCCCCCAATGCTGACCTTTTTCAAATGTTATTTACATGCTCGCAAGTTCACAATTTTTGGAAGCAAGTATGGTCACAGATTAACTCCATTTTTAACACTACATTTCCCTTTTCTTTTGCCCACGTTTTTCTAGGTAGTCTCTCCTCCATTTGGGATAATGTTTCTCTCAATGTTAAAATTATTGATTTATTATTAGCGATTGCTTTTCAACAGATCACCATTAACTGGAAAGACTTTACGAAAATCTCCTACAAGGCTTGGTGGTTTACTGTTTGTCATAACCATAGATTAGATACTGCTTTTGTATATCCCCCTCAATTGGCCATGAAACGCGTTGACTTATGGTTGCCAGTCACAACATATATTGACACCAGTGCCAAACGTTTCTCTCTACCTAATCCTTCTCAGCAGTAAGTTCTCAAACCACCGTGAATTCCCTAATAGTTCCATAATTTTTTTATGTAGGTACTTAAATGGCCTTAATGTTTCATTTTATTTTGCTTTTATTTGCTTCAGTTATGTGTCAATAGTCCAATTCCTCATACTTTTTATGTAGTATATCTGGAATGTATTGGTGTATGCTTAATATTGTATAATTTTCCTTGACACCTTGTTTTTCTTTTAATAAAACTATTTGAACTAAAATGAGGGAATGCCCCTGTAAGACAGAGCTCACGCCAAACAGGCACTGGCACCATCTGCATTACAAAAGGGGCCTCACAAGTGTCTGTGGCCCCTTCTGTAATACCAAAGTGCCCCAGAGCACAGAAAGCGGCAGCTCAGGCCCCGTGGCACCCTCTGGAGCACATTGTGTAATGATGGCCCTGATTTCCTCAAAGCATCACCTCCTGCTGTGTTTCTGTATTTTGTCCCTTGTGCCTGATGACTACTATTTTTAAATAATGGATTTGTGTAGCAGACAAGAGTACAATTCCCAGCAGTGTTTAAAAGCCTGCACTGCAATGTTCTCATCTCAGATGGATGCAGCTGACGAGCTACTCGGACGCGCCAAACATTCAATGCGAACGAACAGTGAGGGAAGGCGGGTACCGCGAGTTCGGATTGGCTGCCATAGAAATGGAAAGGTCCTTCAGAGGGACAGACTATCCGGTGCACACCTGGCGGCAGTGCCTGAGAGGCAGGAGGGAGACGCGCCTCAGTGGGGCCCCTGGAGGATGACGCACACACAGTTACTGAACCGTGAGGAAGGCTGCCTAAAAAGGGATCCAACTGTTTTAAGTTATGATTACCTACATGTTCGTCGCAGATCGCGATAACGTTGAGAGAAAAAAATCATTAGCTTTATTAAAAGTACTACGTGACTTTTAATTCTATTTATTAAAGGTAGCGTGCGTGAGTGTTTATTAAATATGATAATGATTTTATCTTTCTTAATAAACCTGACATTTTCAAACTATTTGAACCTAAGAAGGCTAATGATGCGACTCGCAGTCGGTTTTGGTTTAATTGGGTTTGTTTCACTGGCTGTCACTGATGTCTCACGCCCGGGTTCACAAGGGGCGTAGACATTATTCCTAACGGAGTAAATATTCAGAGCACGGTAAGTGGAGCGTTGTTTTCATCACTGTAGCAGAAGACAGCTAGGAAGGAAGTCCCAGTTTGTAAAAAAAAAAAAAAAAAGCACGACAGGCCTCGGCAATTTTTCTTTTTCTGCTTCAGCAGTTTGACAAACAGTGTTAAAAAGTAAAACGGAGCAGTTACAATCGAATGTCACCTGCTGGCCAAAAAAGGCAACTAGTTCACTTCACGAGGCCAAGTTCAAATGGAGGCCAACATTTCAAAGCAGGGCCTTTGCAAGAGTGGCACGATTCCCTGCTCACTGAACGAAGGAGTTGTCCTTCTTTTCCCTGCAACTGACATTTCGGGATGGTTTGTGACTAAGAGAAACAATATTCCGGATTGAAAAAAACTGCTCCGTTCGTTCTCTGTATCTAAATTCAGTATTGTCGGCCTTTGGAAAATAAAATTCAAATCAAAACAACATGAGATTGCTCTCCTCGAAGATTTTAGGGTCGATGATGAAGATGATGATTGTCAGTAGCAGCAGCAGCCGCAGTAGATGATACATGATAACATTGCTGGGAGCCCCAATTAGGTGTACTCTTTAAGTAATATTGATTACAATGATATCAATAAAAATGATCATTTTAATAATTATGATATTGATGTCTGTGACTCATTATTATCAGGCAATGTTACTGTCATGTAAGGATTGTCATTGGCACTGCGCCGCACAGAGAAGCGGAATTAAAATATTTTATGCAAGCAGCCTCGTTCCTGTGTCGAAATAGATCCATTATTACTCACCACTGTGGCAGATATGGATTACAAAGTCATAAATGCGAGCAGCGTGCAGCACAAACACTAGATTGCTTGCTAAATTAATAAGTTTCCATGATTGTTTTATTTCACCTACCTCCTTCCGCTTCTGATTGGGGCTGGAGTTGTCTGCAGCCTGAGGCTAAAGCAAGGCTCCAAATGACATTGAAAGCGAGATCAAGACATCCTGGCTTCGGCAGCTGGAGAATGAAACCAAATGAGAGAATTATGTCTGGGAATAGAGGCCATTAGATCAAAAAGCCCGTGTTAAATCAAATTTCACTGTTCATATGTCATTTCAGGAAATGCCATTATTAATTCAACTTCCCCTCCCGGCAGAGACAGCTAATGAACATTAGGCAAATAAGGTTCTGTTTACTATGGCCCCGTCGGGGCTCCTGCGGAATTAAACCCTTGCTAAAATTCAGGGACTAAGGTAGTGTGGGGCAGAGGCATGCTGGTGACAGCTCTGGAATATCAGGAGTCCTAGAGGTCAGACAGGGGGTATGTCGGCACGCTGCAAAGGGCTCCCAATGCTGGAATAGAATGGGGGTTAAAGGTCAGACTGAGGTATATCGACACGCTGGATATGGCTCTCAGGGCTGGAATATCAGCAGTGCTAGAGGACAGACTGAGGTGTATCGACACGCCGAAAACACCCCTCAATGCTGGAATAGAATGGGGGCTAAAGATCAGACTGAGGTATATCGACACGCTGGATATGGCTCTCAGGGCTGGAATATCAGCAGTGCTAGAGGACAGACTGAGGTGTATCGACACGCCGAAAACACCCCTCAATGCTGGAATAGAATGGGGGCTAAAGATCAGACTGAGGTATATCGACACGCTGGATATGGCTCTCAGGGCTGGAATATCAGCAGTGCTAGAGGACAGACTGAGGTGTATCGACACGCCGAAAATACCCCTCAATGCTGGAATAGAATGGGGGCTAAAGGTCAGACTGAGGTATATCGACACGCTGGATATGGCTCTCAGGGCTGGAATATCAGCAGTGCTAGAGGACAAACTGAGGTGTATCGACACGCCGAAAATACCCCTCAATGCTGGAAAAGAATGGAGGCTAAAGGACAGACTGGGGTATATCAGTACGCCGTAAATACCTCTCAATGCTGGAATAGAATGGGGGCCAAAGCAGAGACGTTTTAATGCATGGGCAAAGTGGGCTCTGGCCCAGGGCCCCAGCCTTTCAGGGGGCCCCCTGACAGTCAGCTCCGTTCTCCAGAGTTTTTGCCCTAATGACCTTGAATATTTCTTAAACAGTTTGTTTTAAATACTGTTTTCTTTTCATATATTTCTTATGTACCTGAAGTGTGAGAGTCTAGTACAGCCATTTTGCAGAGAAATTTTGTGTTTATGTTTCATGCAATATACATAAAAAAAAGTTTATTTTAGATCAAAACAAGGCCTAACATATAAGAAATGGGAGGGCGTCACAGAGATTATTTGCAGTAATATTGGTGAGCTGCTGCTGTGTTACAATATTGAAAACTCACATAACTATCCCTGAATATTAGATGTAAACACATTTAGGGCCTTACTTATGAGAAGTGATGCATCGCTGTGTGAAAACAGGGTTGCGTCACTTCTTACTGCGCCATCCTTGCGACATGAAGGATGTGTCATATTTACTGTATGACGCATCATGTCGCAAGGAGTTACAGATACGTCAGTATTTCTGACGTATCTGTACGCGCAAAAGTGATGCATTGCTGGGGTGTGTCTGAAAATAGACGCAACTCCAGCAATGTGTCCTTTCACATGGGGCAAGCCCCATGTGAAAGGGCCTGCATCAGTCTTACGCCTGCTGTGAGACAGGTGTAAGATATTGACGCAATGGCATCCTAGAAGTGGCGCACTGAGTTCTCATAGATTTCAATGCACCACTTCTACGAGGCATTTTGAAGGGCAACACCCACCCTGCATACATTATACCTGGCGTAGGTATAATGTGGTGCAGGGGTTTACAAAGTGAAGCATCTGCCTAGATGCGTCACTTTGTAAATAGGGCGTAACATTGCACAAATTTTACGCTGCCGGTGCTTCACAAAAAGTGACGCACCAGCGGCATAAAAGTGAAGCAAGGCCTCATAAATAAGGCCCTTAGAATTTGGACGAGTGTTTCTTTGCACTGTCAGGGACCTAATGAAATGAAATAGTGTATTTAATAAAGCGCGCAGCTACTCAGACTAGAGTGTCCTGGCGCATGACAGTGGGAGGAAAAGGTGCATAAAAGACCTATCAGTTATCAAAAAGCCAGGGTTTTAAGTTCTTCCATGAAAGAGAGTAGGTCTGTAGTTAGTCTCAGAGACTCAGGGAGGCTATTCCACAATTTTGCCCCTAGAAAGCCGTGGGATCTGCCTCCAATGTGGGCACTGCATATTTTAGGCATGATGGCCAGGTTGGCATTGGAAGAATTTAGGGGTCTAGATGTTGTGTAGCGATTAACACGCTTATTTATGTAGCCGGCTCCTAAGCCATGGAAAGCTTTAAAGAAGATGGTCATCGCTTTGAAGTCGATCCGTTCTTTTATGCGGAGAGACTTAAGAATAGGGGTTATACTAGATCTGGGTTTAGGTCTCAGGATGGCTCTGGCCGCCGCGTATTGTACCACTTGTAGGCGCTGGATAAGGGATTTGGGAAGACCGAGGTACAAGCGGATGACATAGTCAAGCTTTGATGTCACCAGAGCCTGCACCACGATCTTTCTTCTCTCAAGTGGTAACAGTGGCAGGAGATTTTTTAGCATCCAGAGTATGCCAAAGCAAGCGCCAGTTAGATTTTGAATTTGAAAGTGCATGGAGAGTGTCTTGTCTATGACAATTCCTAGGTTTTTGACTTTCTCCTTTTCAGCGGTCGGGGGCGGCAGATCTTTTGGCCACCAAGAGCTCCAGTCAGGCGTTTCTGGATTACCAAAGAAAACCACTTCAGTTTTGTCAGGATTGCACTTCAGCTGATTGATCTTAAGCCAGTTAAAAACCTTTGCAAGACCTAATCATTGCCCCGTCAAAGTCGGTTCCTTTTTCACACGTAAAAATCAGCTGAGTGTCATCAGCATAGGAAACAATTTTGGTGCCCTCTTCCTCTACCAGAAATGCAAGGGGGATAGATATATATTAAAAAGGGTAGGACTGAGAATGGAGCCCTGAGGGACACCTAGATTCATGGCTGGAACTGGGGATGAGAAAGGGGGGAGCCAGATGTCCTGAGATCTATTTACCAAGGATGACATCCATGTTAAGGTGGTTCCCCCCAAGACCGATGTCAGCAAGTCTCTCCAGGAGCCTCTCATGTGGGAACATATCAAAGACTGCCAACGTATCAAGCAGTATCAGAACAGCCTTCCTTCCCTGGTCCAGCTTACCCTTGAGAAAGTCAGTCACTTCTAGCAGAGCGGGCTCCATACTGTAGTTAGCCCTAAAACCGGATTGGACTCATGAAGGAGCCTCCCATCTTCAATGAGGGCCTTGTTTACATGCTTCTCTAGTACTCTGGAGAGGGTCAGAAGAAGGGAGATTGGCCTGTAGTTGGCAGGGTCCGTCGGTTTGGCGTTAGCCTTTTTTATCAGTGGAAGAAACTTGGCATTCTTCCATAATTTCTGCATGTTGCCTGAGGAGAGAGAAGCATTAAAAATCTGGTTTACTGTGGGGCTTATGGTGGGAGCTAATAGGTTCAGGATATTCCCTGGACATGGGTCAGTAGGAGAGCCAGACTTAATGCTTTGGAGAGGGGCCAGTGACTCTTCAAGCTGAAACTCAGGGAAAGCTAGTAAAGATGGATGATCCAAGAGGTGCAATTTGCTATTAGAACTAAGGTAGAAGGCCAGTTCTTCCTCTGAGATGTTAGTGAAGGCTTGTTGGATCATGGAGATCTTTTTGTGGAAGAATTCAACTATTTACTTAGACCATTCTTCAGTGCATGGCCCTTCCTTTGTGCCGGCTTTCAGGGCAGTAAAGGATTTAAGTCTGCTAAATATGTCCTTACTCTTATTTTGGGCATTTTCTATCTTGGTTTGAAAGAAGTTTTTCTTGGCTGCTTTGACAAGAATGTAATGAGCTTTTAAGGTGACTTTATACACCTTCCTGTCCTCAGGTAGATAGGATTTATGCCATTTCCGTTCAATTTTTCCATAATTTCTGTTGCGAGATCTGAGGGAATCGTTAAACCATGGAGCTGGTGGGGCTGACGTCTTTAAGGAGCGACAAACAACTGGTACCGCTGCATCAATGTTGGTTCGGAGCCATGAATCTATTGAGAGGGCGTCCGAGTCGGGGCAGCCAGACAGCTCTGGTGAGGAATGACCGAGGGCGTCTGCTAACATCGAGATGGATATTTTATGGAACGTCCTGTAATTAGAGACCCTCTGCCCTGTGTTAGCTCGAGGGTCTGTGGCAGAGTTGGGAATGACAAATTTTAATAGGAGGTGGTCAGACAAGGTAATGGGAAGAGGTAGGCTTACTGATATGTCAAAGTTGTGAACGATTTGGTCTAGGGTATGGCCCTTCTCATGGGTGGCCAAAGAAATAGATGGAAACATGTTGCAGGCCTGCTGCGCCTCCAACAAGGAAATTGTTGGAGGGTCTTTTCCATTGTCCAAATGTATATTGAAATATCTCAGAATGAGGCAGTTGTTGTACTTTAAGGCCAGGGAGGTGGTGGCTGTATTAAGCGTAGTAATAACATTTCCAATAGCACTGGGAGGTCTGTAAATCAGAAATCCAGCTATGCTATGATGGGGGATAAGGTACAGCAGAAGCCTAAGCAGTCTAGTTTTGTATTGTAAATTATGGCGACACCTCCCTCCTTCCCATTCGATCGGTCCCTCCTAAGAATTTTATCGAAAGTCTACCTCCAACCTCGGATCAGCGGCTGTACACTGACATAATGGTAGCCACCTAAGGCTAAGCAGTTTTTTCCTATTGCAATATAGTGGAAGAAACTCACCGGAGGGGAACTGGGCAGCATGGCCGGCGCCAAACGCCTCCAGGCGCAGACAGTCTTGCCTTCGGCGCGCCAGCGTTGCGCCTGCTGAGCATGTCCACTTAGCGTGTCCGTTTGCATCGGGAATATATAGGCTAATGCCTATGATGCAAACTGGATCGCCAACGCCGCTGAGGAAGCGGAAACTGCATAGGCATAAGTGAGGAGCCCGATAGTAGCCCCAGCCCTCCGCACAATCGGCGTATCAGCAGCAGCAGACCAGGACTGGAGGAAAACCGAGATGCGAATCGGAGCAGCTAAGGAGGTGTAGGCAAGCAGAATCAAGTAAAGTGCAAGGGCGCATAGGTAGGAGAAATTGTTAAAAAGCACAGAATAATTCAGCCTCAAATATACAATGTAAAAAGTATTAAAAAACCTAGTGGCAGGGCAGGAAACCCTGAATCCCACAGCTGTAAGCTGCGCGTGTCCATTTACAACGGAAATAGATAGGCTAATGCCTATGATGCAAACTGGTTCGCTAGCACAGCTGAGGAAGCGGAAACTGCGTGGGAAACAGGGGCTCAAATTAGATCATAAATTCAAAGGTGTCCTGAACAGGGGCCCCCAAAATATGTTTGGCCCAGGGCCCCCCAAATCCTTAAGATGTCCCTGGGCCAAAGGTCAGACTGGGGTATGTCAGCACACTATAAATACCTCTCAATGCTGCAATAGATTGAGACTCGAGGTCATACTGGGGTATATCAGTACGCTGTAAATACCCCTCAATGCTGTAATAGAATGGGGGCTAAAGGTCAGACTGAGGTATATCGACACGCTGGATATGGCTCTCAGGGCTGGAATATCAGCAGTGCTAGAGGACAGACTGAGGTGTATCGACACGCCGAAAATACCCCACAATGCTGGAATAGAATGGGGGCTGAAGGTCAGACTGGGGTATATCAGTACGCTGTAAATACCTCTCAATGCTGTAATAGAATGGGGGCCAAAGGTCAGACTGGGGTATGTCAGCACACTATAAATACCTCTCAATGCTGCAATAGATTGAGACTCGAGGCCAGACTGGGGTATATCAGCACGCTGTAAATATCGCTCAATGCTGGAATAGATTGGGGGCTAAAGGTCAGGCTGGGGTATGTTGGCACACAATAAATAGCCCTGAATGCAGCAATATCAGGGTGCTAGAGGTCAGGCTGGGGTATAGCAGCACGGTGTAAATACCGCTCAATGCTGGAATAGATTGGGGGCTAAAGGTCAGACTGGGGTATATCAGCAAGCTGTAAATACCTCTCAATGCAGGGATACCAGGGTGCCAGAGGTCAGGCTGGGGTATAAAAGCACACTGTAAATACCCCTCAATGCTGGAATAGATTGAGGGCTAAAGGTTAGGCTGGGGTATATTAGCACACAGTAAATAGCTCTGAATGCAGTAATATCAGGTTGCTAGAGGTCAGGCTGAGATATACAAGCATGCTGTAAATGTCGCTTAATGCTGGAATAGAATGGGTGCTAGAGGTCAGACTGGAATATATCGGCCAAAGTAAACAGCTCTGAATGCAGGAATATCAGGGTGCTAGAGGTCAGGCTGGGGTATATCAGCAGGTTGAAAATACCGCTCAATGCTGGGATAGAATGGGGGCTAAAGGTCAGACTGGGGTATATCTGCAAGCTGTAAATACCTCTCAATGCTGTAATAGAATGGGGGCTAGAGGTCAGTCTAGAGTATATTGGCACACAGTAAATAGCTCTAAATGCAGGAATATCAGGGTGCTAGAGGTCAGGCTGGGGTATATCAGCAGGTTGAAAATACCGCTCCATGCTGGGATAGAATGGGGGCTAAAGGTCAGACTGGGGTATATCTGCAAGCTGTAAATACCTCTCAATGCTGTAATAGAATGGGGGCTATAAAAGCACACTGTAAATACCCCTCAATGCTGGAATAGATTGAGGGCTAAAGGTCAGGCTAGGGTATATTGGCACACAGTAAATAGCTCTAAATGCAGGAATATCAGGGTGCTAGAGGTCAGGCTGTGGTGAATCAGCCCACTGTAAAGACCGCTCTATGCTGGAATGGATTGGAGGCTAAAGGTCAGGCTGGGGTATATTGGCACACATTAAATAGCTCTGAATGCAGTAATATCAGGGTGCTAGAGGTCAGGCTGTGGTGTATCCGCACACTGTAAAGACCACTCAATGCTGGAATAGAATGGGTGCTAGAGGTCAGGGTGGAGTATATCGGCCACAGTAAATAGCTCTGAATGCAGAAATATCAGGGTGCTAGAGGTCAGGGTGGAGTATATCGGCCACAGTAAATAGCTCTGAATGCAGGAATATCAGGGTGCTAGAGGTCAGGCTGGGGTATACAGCACACTGTAAATAGCTCACAATGATTGACTATCAGCAGTGCTAGAGGTGAGACTGAGATCTAGCGACACTCTGTAAATGGATCTCAGTACTGGAATATAAGCAGTGCTAGAGTTAGACTGAGCTTAGGAAGGTAGAATCCTTTTGCATGGTTACCCACACTTTTTGCCTGGTGTTGCTATGTTGCTCTGACTAGTCTGAATAGGCTCCTGCTAATCAGGACCCCAGTCTTGGTGCTTCCTCCCTAAATTGGACATGGTGAGTACTAAGCTACACTCCAGATTGGCTACTAGTGTACCCTTGTAAGTCCCTAGTATATGGTACTGAGGTACTCAGGGCATAGGTACACCAGGGACACCCATAAGAGACCATTCAAATTGTGACTTTAGGCCTGCCATTGCAGCCTGTGTAAGCTGTTGCTAGAGCCACTTATGACAGATATAGGTTTCCTTATATCTGAGGTCACTGCACTTAAAACTTATGTCACCCCTAAGGCAGGTCTTTCAATCCTGAAGGAAGGATTGCTCAGTTCTGAGTGTGAGTGAGCCCTTGCATGAGCAGGACACCCCTACAACCTTCGGACTCCATTCTCCCAGGTTGTATGTGCATCAGCCATTTCGTTACATAGAGTAGCTATGCAATAGCTATCTCTAAACTGGCTGTAACGAACCCTGTCCTGTTTGGTATCAAACATGTTGGAATCATACCCCAACACTGTAAATGGTGTGAGGAAACAGTGTGGTGGTATCATTCCATGCACTGTAATGCTCCTCTGGGAGGCCCTTAGTCCTCCCGGTACCGGTTGTCTAGACCCGAACAGCAAACTATGGCTGCTGCCGACCAGAGACACGAATCTTCCCTCCTGCTGCTGAGCCAAGCTTGAGCAGGGGAAGGCAGGATAATAGGTTTCCTGTCATAGGGAGATGTGACCGCCTCCCAGAAAGGACTTAGTGTATTGGTACAGGGTAGGGGCGCTTGCCAGCGCCTCTGAGACTTCTTTAAGTGCACATTTGGTGCCCAACTTGCATACACCAGTTCAAACCAGTTCAGGGAGCTGTTGTCTCCCGCTCTGGTACAAAACTGGACAAAGGACATGGGAATATTCTCCCCAATGTCCAGCCCCTCCTGCGGGAGGGACAACTGAATCGTCCCAACTCTTTCCTTAGGGTACTTAAAGGCTTACCTGTGGGTGGGTTCCTAGATTCATTCTGGGACAAGATTCAGATCCGAAACCACTTCATCTTCGACCATCTGGGCACTCTGGACTTTGCTGGACTGCGCTCTGGACACCGAGGCTGCAACTGGGAAGGCTCCTACTGCTCCTGGTCTTGTCTTCCTGCCAGTCTTTCTGTAACATCTGTGCCTGTGTTCCATACAAGTTCCTCACAAGGCCTGTATGTATCCAAGACACCTAAAGGAATCTCCCTGGAAGTGAAGCAGTCACTTCCTTGCATCTGCAGGCACTGCAACCTAGCTGACCAGTCTGCTTTTCCCGAGCTACTACAGACTTCGAAAGGTTCAGCAACACAGGTGGTGGCTTTACAACTCCTTTGAGGCCATGCCCTGTCTTCCTAGCAAGTTGGAGGCCAGTATGCCACATCCGAATTGCCGGAGCAGCACCCCTGTGGAATGCGTCTATTTAGTGTTGCCGAGGCTTGTTAATTCTCTTCACAAGAGATCTTCAGGCTTCAAGAAGCTTCAGCCTCCAGCATCTCCTACAACGAAGATCCTTGCCTGCACCACATCCTTTGCACCGTGGGCCTTCATCCTTTGGTGAGCTGCTCGAGGTCCTCTTGCGACTCCTGTGCTTGTGGGTCCTCTTGAGGGTCTTCTTTGGCTCAAATAGGCTCATCTCCTTGCTCTGGGCATGCTCTGACTTACCTGCTAGTGGTGAGTCACTTGGACCTTGCGGGTCCCGACCTTGCACCTTTTTCTTCTAGTATGTTGTTTGCCACTGCTAAGGCTTGTTGATGCCCCTGCCGGCCACTGACCCTCTGGCTCTCGACATCAGCTCGGAAATGGTTCCTGGTCTTCGTCAGCGCCGCCTGGTCCATACAGCCGCAACTTCAAGTGCACCATCAACTCACCTGCATCCCGACATCGGTGGGAATTTGTATTCCGTGCCGCCTGGTCACTCCCGAGTGGCATAGACTCTGTTCCCTCTGCTTGCAGGTACCTCTCACCTTGAACCCACCTTTGGTTTTCACCGGACTCTTCTCACCGTCTTCATCAGTGGGATCTTCCTGAAGTCCTCCATTGTGGTCTACGGAGGTTCCTAACGCCACTTCGCACCTATGCACCCGGTTTCCCTGGTGTAGGCATCCTGGATCCTTATGTATCCACAGGTGAGGTGGCTCTGTAACCTTCAGTCTTCCACAGGGTTTCTTCAGGGTTCGCTGGGAAGGTTTCATCTACTTTAAAATTGCAACCGCGACTTACCATTTGACTTGAATTGAGTATGCGGTTGTGTTCCCACTCTACACACGACCTCCGTGGGGTTCCTAGATACTCACCTTGGGTGGTTACTTGGGTCCCCAATTCTTCTACGTCTTCTGGGTCCACTCTTGACTTGAGTCGTGGTTCTCATTCCACTATTTTAGTATAGGGTTTGGTTACCCCCTGGGGACCAAAGTGTATTTGTGCTTCTCGTTTATTCTATTGACAAAGTATTATTGTGCATATATCTCCGGGTACGAGATATTGTATTGTGTTAGTGAGTGTTAGTAATAAATACATATTTTTTATAACTACACTGTGTTGTTCTATTTGACTTAACTCATACCATAAGGTTAAGTGCTGGCAAACCAAGCTGCTTTACACTCCTTCTGGACTAAGCCTGAAGGCTGGTCTCCACAGCTACCCCTTAGAGAGCTTTCTAAGGTTATCTAAGACCACTAAAATGGCCTTATGGGTTGTCTGGATTAGTGCAGGGTTCTGCACTTACATAAATGGGCACCATATACTAAGCCAGACTCCTACACTGAAGTATATCAACACTCTGTAAATGGCTCTCAATGTTGTAATATCAGGAATATAAGAGGTCAGACTGAGGTATATCGACACGCTGTAAATGGCTCTCAATGTTGGAATATCAGGAGTGTTGGAGGTCAGACTGAGGTATATCTACACGCTTGAAAGTGGATCTCAGTGCTGGACTGTCAGAAGTTCTATAGAACAGGCTGGGGTATGTTGGCATACTGTAAATGGCTCTCAAGCCTGGAATATGAGGAGTTTTAGAGGTCAGGTTGAGGTGTATTGAAACTCTCTCTCAAAGCTGAAATAGCAGGGGTCTTGAAGTCAGGATTTTGGTGTCAGAAAAATGTAATGGGCACCCGAGTGGTGAACCAGCAAGTGTGCTACATGTCACAATTGGATTTATCCGCCGAACAGTATGTAGATCTGTTAGACCTGACATCCTTGGCGAGGTTTCCCCTGTCTTTTTGCCTCTGCTTCTGGTGATTTTAACAGTGAACTGGATTCCATTTTTGCTTGTCCAGATGCTTTGGGAACTTTACCACTGCTGATCAGTACCAAAGTGCTAGTGCTCCCTGTGTAAATTGTTATTATGGATTGGCCTTCCCATGAATGGCTAATTTGATTTACTACTAAGTCTCTAATACAGTGCACTGTGTAGGCTGCAGCACTATTGTGCGACCCACGCCAGCAGCCTCTCAAAGGATTCTCAGACCTGCCATTGCAGTGTCTGCATGCAGTTTGTACTGGCATGTCAACCTGGCAAGTGCAACCACTTGCCAGGCCCTAACCTTCCCTTTTCATACATGTGAGTCACCCGTAACGTAAGTCCAAGGGACCCCCATGGGCAGGGTGCAGTGTATGTGAAAAGTAGAACATGTACTGGTGAGTGTGGCATGTCGTATTTGTGAAATACAGTGTATTTTGTTTTTCACTATTGAAAGGCTATCTGTCCCATAGGATAGAATGGGGGGAATATTTTGTAACAGCTTACAAGTATAACTGCCCATAGGGGCAAGATCGAAAGATGGAGTATGCCTGATCTCAGAATATAAAAATGCATCTTTAGTAAAGATGATTTTTATATTGTGTGTTTGAAAATATCAATTTTAGAAAGTGGCTATTTTCTTGCTTAGCCATCCTGTGTGCCTCTGCTGGTTTGTGGATTGACTGTCTGGTTTTGGAGTGTCTGTGTCTGGGGATGTGCATTCTCTTCGGACAGCCACTGGGGTGGTTGAGGTGTGTCCTGCCTTTCCTTGCTAAGTCAGGGCTGGGCTGAATAGACCTAGGATACATTTAGAGTAGTCGGAGGAGATTTCCCTGTGCCTAAATAGGCCTGGTTTGCCTTGGACAATGCTGTCCCCACCTCCTGCCAGGAAGCTGGTCCAGAGAGCATAGAACTAGTTTTGACTGAGCACACAATGCACAAGAGAACAAAAAGAAATTGAGTATAAATATTGAGGCCCAGGCCCCATAACTTTAGATTACTTCTGTACTCAAGAGGAACCTCTGCCTAGGAGAAGAGCTGGGAAAACTGAAGGAGAAGTACTGCACCTATGCTGTGTGCTCCGTGGTGTTGGCCTGCAGTGGCTGTTTCTGACAAGGACAGGACCAAGATGTTGCTGTGTGCTATGTATCCTCCACGAAGAGGTTCTCCATGGGCTTGGTGTAGAGCTTGCTTCCTGTTCTGAAGTCTCAGGGACGCAGACATTTCACTCCCTCAGTTCTCCTGCATCTGGAACTGCTGTTTCAGCTGCTACAAAGGGAAAGAGCAACACCGACGCTGGTGAGAGATGCCGCGACCTGCAATGAGGTTGTGGACACCACTCCTGAAGTGTATGACGCACCGCCCTGACTTGCACCACAGTCCCAATGCCTGCCGACTCCGCACCTTACCGACTCTTATGACGGGGGTTGTAACTTCCTTTTCCTGACTAGAAGCAAGAGTCTCTACTTGGACAAAGGTGCAAACCATTGCCAACTAGAGACTCCATTTCTAATAAGATATTAGTGCTTGAAGAGCAGAGGTGCTGAAGGTTATGTATGACATGCATGTGGGTGCTGATGTGGGAACCGCAAGAGTGCTCCTTTTTGAGATTGGGGTATTTTAACAGTGCAATATATGGCATGGGGTCAAGTGATGGAATGGTTGAGACACTGAAGGTAAGATTTGGGGTGCTTGAAGAGAGCTGTATGTGGGTCTGAGTACAGGATTTTCTGGGGTGCTGCAAGTGAAATTTTAGATGTATTGGGGTCTTCTGACAGGTGCATGGGGGTGCTAGTGTTAGAAAAAGAGTGCTGCTAGTGAGGATGGGGGTTATAGCAGTTCTGTGTACGTGACTCAGAGCCAGGGGCGGCTGGTGTTAATGGGCATACGGGGCGTTGCCCTGCTACCCTGAGGGAGAGGCAAGATGAGCAAAAATGCCCAGCAGCTAAAAAAAAAAACGATGACTTGCTGCTCGGTAATAAACAAGTTGAATTGTCATTGTGGACATGTCCTGCTGCGCATGTCATGTGCCAGAAGGGCGAGGTATTGCTCGACCTGCAGGCACAAGCTGCAGCAGTGACATCATTTTAGAGGAAGTGGTGAATTACATTGCCATCTACAGGGATCCCATTTGGGCGCACAACACAGTGGCCCTGGAAGGAGTTAACAAACTCCATTCATTTCAATTGGAGGGGGTGGGCCAGGCAGCAGCCGAGGAGACAAAGAGGTAGTTGATTTGTCATCATGAAAGGGGGCGGGTGTAAGAGGGGTGACTTTCTAACCAATGATTTGCTGTAACACGTGCTTCAAACGGCATGGTTTCACTTTTGTAAACGTTATGAAAGCAGCCTGAACCTGTCACTTATGATGGGGCCTCATCTTGTTTCATACAACAGAGGCCCAGAAGGAACCGATGTTTAATCTGCCTGCGACAGATACCAGCCTTCCAGCCCATAGCACGCATCAGGTCAGAAACATCATCATACTTTTCTACCTTTTGTTTTATAGAGGGGGGAAATCATGCAACAAATATCAGGTTTGAATATGAAAAGGTCTCTTTGAAATGAAAAACTCCGTATTTCTGAAGTGTTTCGACTTAATAAATCAGATTTTGTGAACTTTTAAAAGTGTACATTTACCACAGTGCTCTTATATCACAGTACCTTTGTCCTATCTTGAAAGCAGGGCCGGACTGGCCATTGCCGGCACCGGGCATTTCCCCGGTAGGCTGCTAGGCTGGGGGCCGGTTTGGGCCCCTGGGGGGCCGTTTTTATTACCGGGGATCGGCAATATCAGCCCCCTGTAACAAAATCGGCCGAAACCGGCCCTCGCAAACTGCTCGGCTGCACTCCCCCTCACCCCAGGGGGGGCAGCTGAGCAGTTTGCCAGGGCCGGTTACTGTTCTTAGTCCGGCCCTGCTTGAAAGTGTCCATGGGCAAGATTGGCTTGGATATATAGGATCACACAGGGTAACTGAAAAGCTGCTGGGAATGATTGACCACTTTACGCTGCCAGGAAAAGCACACCGAGTCTTGTCCTGACATGTTTTCTCCCCATGTGATGTGAGTATGTATTCTCATGATGGTGTTTCCTTTAATTGTCCGTACTGATTGACAGCCTCGACTGCAGGACAACTCTTGTTCAAATTTAGAGATCAATCTACCCAGGCCCCAAAGTTATGCTTAGAAAACTCCAAAGAAGGTACTACGTGAGAGGTTTGTTTACTCCGTGTGCTTCTGATATTTATAATGTATAAGCAAAAATATACAACTGCTTAGCGCATAGATATTTGCCTGTTTTATCCATAAAACATATGCGTTTTTCCTCATAATTGTCCTATTCATTTGATCCACGTGTTGGAAGAATTCGTGGACCAAGTTATAATTTGTTTGGTTCAAATCGAATGGTAATTTGCTCGAGGGAAAAGGACCATGGCAGAACTGCTCAAGCAAGGAGATCAATTGTATATTTCCTTTGAAAAGGTTATTTTGTGTGCTTGGAAGTTCCTACCTGTAGAGTAATGAAAAATATATTGCAGCCCAAGAAATGCAAGGTCTATCGCCAGGAGCCACCCTTCGATCTGTAGAGGACGAGAAGGGAGCATACATAGGTTTAGCTTTTGTGTTGTGCCGGCGGACAGAACCACACAGCAGTACTACAATTTTAAACCTCAGCTCAGGGTGTATTGTCATACAGCACGGGCACAGACAGTACTGTGCAGTGCAAAGAAAGTATTGTGCTAGCTGCCCTGGTATTCATTCTTTACAATGGTGTCTCCCAGAGACTCAGACTGTCCCTGGCTGTGCACTGGCAGCTCAGCAGACAGTACAGAAGGGACTCTGGAGGGGTCTGCACCGCAAGCAGTCACAGGACTCGTATGGAAAGAGTGATTTTGCTAGTGCATGCCTCCATTCATGCTCTGGTATGGCCAAATAAAATCTGCCATAATGAAAAGCAAATGTTGTTGTCCAGTCTCGGCCTGACCCTGGGGTTGTTGTGTTGAGGCAGTGTTTCTACCTCCAGTACCGATGGTACTTTCCTAAATCCAGAAATCAAATAAAGGGACACCAGTTCTGACCAGGCATTACAGAAGACCGTAAGTTACTGTACTCTGATTTGTGAAATCTGGAATAGTTTTATGAAACACATGTCTTAAAAGTATGGAGCGTGTGAGTTCTTAAATACTTCTAGGCATTTTTAAATAAATATTTTTGATTTTGACACATTTTAAATTCTGCATTCATTAAAAATGAAATAATGCATTCAAAATTCACTACACGCAAAATTTAAGTTCATTTTAAAGTCTTTACCTTTTCAAGAGAAAATCTTTAATGTCATGATTATGTGGATTTTCTTGAGTTGGAAATGTACTTGTGGTAAATACCAACTATTAAATTCTTGTTACTATTTTTTCCTCTGGGGACTATCAGAGGATAATTCTTATTGTGTTTCCCACTTTCTGGTACATTATTTTGTGCCTCCATTTCTTCGATTCCAACCTTGTGATCTAAAGCACTTAACAGTATAGGTTTATATGAACCACCCTAAAATAAGTTAAATGTTGAAGCAAGAGATCAACATGCCTGTGGGCCTCTTCCTTTCTTAATGTATTCCATCCCTCAAAGTGTTAGCCTATTGAACCAGCTGAGGAAGGAGAGAGAGAGAGCAGTGGTCAAGGTGAGAGATGAAAGAAAGCAGGCCCAGAAGTGAAAGAGCTGAAAGGAATGTCAACACGATAAAAGAAAGATGAAAGGGCAGGGAATAAGTGAGAGAAGAGAGCTACCCAAATACAGCGGAGGAGAGAAGGCACACTAAGTGAGCAGAGTAGAGGTAAAGTGGAGAGAGAGCTGATAAGGGCCACAGTATAGACATTAAAGAGCTGTGTTGGGAGAGGAAGCAGGACATGACAAGAACGGTCTAAGAGTGAATAGAATGAAGATGATGAACAAAACAAATTATAAATGATGGAAGAAAGATGACAGACCATGGGAGCACAAAGGGAGGAGAGAAGGATTACATAAGAATGAGGCTGGACAGTGGAACAAGGACAGAGTAGAGTTGTATGGGTGGCAGCTGTGGCCATTAGGCCTCATCGCCTCCATGAATAAATGAACACTGGTCACAACAGCAGGCAGTGCCCAGGTGGCTTCTGCAGACTTTGAGAAGCTTGGCACTTGCATTGCCAAACTTCGATTGCATGGAGGATCTCTGGGCAAAATGGTTAGGATGAATGGTACAAAACATTGAGAGTGCAATACATAGGTATTGCCAGCAGTAAGGGATGTCTATCACTGGGGCGTGAGCTTAATATGAGGGGAGCTTGCTTTATGAGTCTGGCCTCCAACACTTTTGAGTAGCCAAAAGACTGAAACATACAATAGAACTGTAGAAAGTGACAGCTGGCAGAAAATATTCTACACTCATACAAGTTTTCTACTGAGATCTTAATTGTTCTTAAGTCAGTGCATGGTTGTGTTTGTGTGCAGTTATGGCTAGGTGAAAATAATGCGCACTGTGCGACTGCTATATGCGTTACAATAAAATACAAAGTTTTCCATGACTGGTAGTGTGCTGTAAAATCCACAATTTGAATCTGTTTTGTTAAAAAAAAAGAAATTGGGGGAGAGGGGGCGAGAACTACCCCTGCATAACTCTTTTGACTTTGGCTGGCTCGCAGTGCTCACACATTTTCATCCTGCCTACAGTTTCCGCCCTACCATATATAAAACCCACCAGCCACCACTGCCCAGTGCTAGAATGACAAGGGTGCCAAAAGTCAGGTTAGATGTGCACCAGGAAAACTGCACGTGGGTCTCACTGCTGGAGGAACAAGGGATGCTTTAACTCAGACTTGAGGTATATGGGCAGAGCTGTATGTGAACCCTAGTGCTAGAATGGAAGAGTACGGCAGCTGATCAGGAATATTGGCAAAGGTGTGCATAGGCTCGTTATCAAACAGTCGGGGTGCTGTAGGTCCCGTATAGGCTACCAATAGCCATTGCAACTCTATCCAGGTTCTATGGCTCAACTAGAGCGCTGAGAGTCGAACTTTTGAAGAAGCCAAATTTAGCAGGAACACTCTCTGATTTTGTCTGCCCGGTAGTCAGAAGAAACAAAGTTTATGCATTCACTCATTTCAGTGGCTGTGCCTCTCTACCTCAGCCCTATCAGCCTATCAGCTGTGAGCTGTATATGTGACCGTCAGTGACCAAGACCCACTACCTTTCCAGAGGCAGAGTTGCACATGTCATTGACTCTTCCCAACCCTACTGGCTTCTAAGACGCAACCGTAACATGCAACCAACTTGCCCCAGTCCTTCTGGCACCCAGAGCCTTATTTGGACGTAGTTTTGGACGGAGATGCTTTCTGGAATATCTCTGTTACCACTAACTGTCCCATCTGTGTCTGAGCGGGACACCTCCTGAGGCCTAATTTGCTGTGTAAAAGCAGACTAGTCAAACGCGCGTAATGTTAAAGAAAAACAAGGGGTGTCCTGTGCGGTAACACCTTCGAAGGCATCTTGAAAGCAGTTAAGCTATGTGAAAGGTTTTTGTGCAGATTAAGGAGAACGGAAGGGCGAATAGGGAGCCTGGTGTGTCAGAAGAAACACAGAAGGGATTCTAATCCCTGATGTGGCCATGTCAGCAATGCAGACTCCAGCTCTCAAGGACAGATCCACCAGTTGCGTCCCGCTCTGAGGGGCTCGTCTGGAGAAACGTGGTTGCATTCGGAGTCCTGCTGTCTGCTCAGAGGAGCTCCTGCGTGCTCATTAGCTGGACTGTAATTTGGCCGAGACTTGGTAGTTCGGGAATGGCAATGCGCACAGGCATCTGTGGAGGCCGCACTGCCAACAAAGAATGTACAAACAGGAAGCAACATTCAGCATAAAATATTCAGGCTGTGCCAGTTCCCGTCGCGTGCCAGCTTGTAGCCTATAATGTGTCATCAAAATATATGTTTCCTTCATCCTTTGATCCTGTTGTTTTTAAGAGTGTGTGTGGCTGGAATAGTTGGGAGCAACAGTTGTCGGTTGTTTCTCGGGTGGGGTGAGGAGCCGGTTGAGTCTTTGCAGATCAATGCTTACCCCTACGGCCGCAGTTTAGAAGAGAGCGATACCTGCAGGTCTAATTCCGTCTTTAATCCATCGGAGGTTCATAGAATGAGTGCACTGATCGCTAATGTCACATATTTCCTCACACACTAATGCTTAATTAATTTCACCCTGCACGCCACGGCCAGCAGCACACCGATCGCATTGTTGTGCCCCGGAGTATGAGTGTGACATTCCCAGGCAGCCAATGTCCATTCGAAGGCCAGATCAAAGACACAACAAATGGAAATGCACAGGGTTAATATGCCCTTATTGGTGGTATTTCAACAAAGGCGATGTCCAGGATTGGGAAAAGGGCTCAAGCTGAAGAAAACAAACTGACTCCACGAGGGTGCAGATGCATTCCTGGAAATTCGATCATGCAGCACTATAGCCCCATCATGATGTACTTTCTTGGCAAAGGGCAGAGCCGGGCGCTAGTTAATGCGCCTGCAGTGACTAAAGTGAATTCATCTAACTTGATATTGTTTTGACTTAGTCAAGTCTTTTAGACTGCACAGCTCAGAAACACAAAGACTGCAGGCCTGGCTGCCGATGCGAAGACACGCCTCACGCCTCGCTTTGACTCTCGCCCCACGCTACGAGGGTAGTTCCAGAGAGCTGATGGCCCAAGGCGTCGGTGGCCTCTCCGTCCCTAAAAGCAGCTGGGGTGCTCCTACAGCAGCTGGGATCTCTTCATGTCCTCTTTCTGCTTTATCTTGGCCGCCGACACCTGCACCCAGTTGCCACACCTTCATGAGGCAGGCCCGCCCTCACCAGGGCCCAGCTGGTGGTGGAAGCCATCAGTTAGTCTGGCAGCAAGTGGCTGAGGTGGTTTTGTGTGGCAGAGGCTTTTGGCAGTCTGGGGTAATGCGGTTGGGCAGAGGAGGCCTGGAGGTAGCAGGCTTGTGTGTCCCTTAGGGCCCAACTGGCTAGAGAGCACATTGCAGCTTTTGGCTGAGGGCATGTGCCGGTAGGCCTCAGAGTAGTGTTTGAAGAGCCCTCTAAGGTGTGTGCAAACCAGAACTTTGGTACACCAGAGCGACAAAGCAGTCATCCATTTTGCCCCTGATTTCATCCTTGCCCGCTAACTCCTCCACTTTTCATCCCTCCTTTGACCTACTACGCTATTCCAGGCCCTTACTTGACCAATTGACCTATTGAATTTTCTCACAACTTACAACAATATGATTGGGCTCACTCCAGGAGGTCATGCCCTCAAGATTCAGAAATTCAACTGCATTCCCAGAGCACAGAGCGATCTGCACCAACTAACAATCCTGGAACCTCAATGAGGATCCATGGGATAAGATACCTCACAGCACCCTAATTGGTCCCTCAGAGACAATATTAAACTCTTTTACCACACATGCCAGCCCAAAGCCGGCACTGTCAATATACAACTCTAGAGCCAGGGTCAGCACTTCCATTTGAAGTATGAAAAAAACAAAGATTAAACAAGAAGCCCCTGACTACCAAGACAAGAGATTTAACCTTGTTAAGCAAAATCACTTATTTTTTCCCAAAACATGACTTTCATGAAAGCCCTTCTATGCCCAAAAACCCCAGATCCATGCAAGAGCCCAACAAGGCAATCCCCCACTAACCAATTATTATCTCATTCACGCTTATCTGGAAGCCTTATGGATATCCAGCCACAGCCAGTGCAGACAAGAGTGGTAGGATGGATAGGCCGGGTGGGGGAGGGGGATTTCGACAGACGACGAGGGAAAATGTATTATTTAATTAATTTTCCCTTGTGGTCATATGTTGAATAAGGTAGGCAGCAGGACACTTCATAGTAGTTACAGGTTAGGTTTATTAAGTTACAGCAGAGCAAGACACCTGGCCAGCTGACCAGACCACCAACTGACACGAGTAGAACACTCTGGTACAAGTTAGAACACTCACAGGTATTCTGGGAGGCTAAGGAGGTAAGAACACTAAGGAAGGGCTAATGACCATTGTCAGCCATATTACATGAAGAATCAATATACAACAAACATCACAAAGACTCTACCTTAGCATGCTCACAGAGGGTTTCGCAGTAGTCTTTTGTGTCCCCAGATAAGCTGGGGAAAAGTCAGGGAAGAAGGACATTTTAAACACCTCAGGGGATGGACCCCTTTAGAAACTTCTCCATCTTCAAAGCTCGCACCAAGGATGAATGTACCCTCAGAGCCAACTCTTCAGAAAACTGAAGAACCTGTGGATACTACAGAATAAGGACTGTTGTGCTGCTCTGCTGCCAGGCCTGTCATTCTGCTTCCCTGCTTCTCCGTTGCCCTGCTGCCCTGCTTGTTGAGAAGGAACACTGGACCTGCACCCTTCGTCCCAGGCTGAAGTGACTGCAAGGGTCAGCTGACTGACCTTCTGTTCTGAGATAAAGAAGCATGACAAGCTCCAGAAGCCTCCTTGCATCTGCCTAGCTGACCTGCTGTCTGTGTCCATTGACTGGACCTGCTTGAGCCTTCCTGGCCTCTGCTGGAGCTGAACTCCTTCTCAAAGAAAAGGAGAAATTCTGAAGTTTGAGATTCCCTCACCTGGGCCTCTTCATGCCAAGATCTTGCCACCCACACCGACCACAACACGTACCTCCAGTGAACCCAACTTTTAGTACTCCAGTGGCCGCCAGCACCACTGGGCAAACCGAGATCTGAACTTCGCGCTACAGCACCGACAGCCCGTGTTGACTGTCAGCGTGAATCTCCAGCAACAACCCTCTGCAACAGCCAACAGGATCTTCGAGCTACAGTGATGACCATCTGCAATGTCTGGCCTGCCCTTCGCTCTACATCGCCAACCATATGTGATGCTCTCCTGGCATCTCGCTGCCCCCTCCACAGTTAACGGAACTCTTTGCACTGTACTTTGAATATAACTTTCGGAGAGAGTAACCTGGTCATATATTCGGCCCGGGTTCCATTGAGGTTGGCCTGAAATTGTGACTTTTACTTGGTCCTGCCCGACCAGATAACCGCGAGTGCCGCTTTGGGATTTTAGGCATTATTTTTAGCTAAATCTTTCAAATTGCATTTCCCTGGTTCTAGTGAATGGAGTTTTGTCATTTTGGTCTCAAATAATGTATTAAATTGTACCTTATTTTTCAAAATTGGTGTGGGATTTCTTTGTGTTGTTTTCAGTTTCTAACTGCTTGGAGCACTGCATACATACTTTACACATTGCCTCTAATTTTAGTCTGACTACTTTTGTGCAAAGCTACCAGATGATTAAGCACAGGTTAAATTGGTGTTGCTTGTGTTTCACCCTGCCTAGGATTATGATTGCTGCTTGAGTAGAGTTCCATCCCCTTAACCAGTAACCCAATTTCCTACAACGATCTTTTACAGCCTGCACTCTATGTTCATTCCATAAGATCAATAATGTGATAATGATAATGTGTTGGGTCTAGTGCAGCCCTCAAGATCCTCAACTCAGCTTTGTCAATGATCAGTTTCAGTTCCACATCTGTTACCTTTTTCCTCCAATTATTCATGGCATCCTCACACCCACAGTACCCTTAGCCAAGTGAACCTAGTAAATAAATCCATCAAGCCTTGGAAGGGGAATAGCAACTCGGAATGCAATGCTGCCAGAAATGACTGTGGTTAGCTCTGGTTTCAGTTAAGAATTTGTTCTAAAGTCATTTTTCTCTTGGACAAAGGAGAAGTAGTGTCACAATATGGTTCAATTGAAGACACGTTCTAATTCAAGGTGGACGGCAAGGAGAACTAGTTGAGTCTGATTTGGGGAATCTTGAGGGTTCATCAGAGTCTCCTTGAGTCTAGCGGAGGCGTGAGTTGGCAGGTACGGAATCATACCAGCTTTAGCATAGGTCTGAAAGGAAAATTGAAATACTATGTGAAGAACCCTTTCAGAATATTTCACCATGGTTATTAGTGGCTCTGCATGCTGTGACTAGTCAAACCTAGATGCCTGATATTTACGGAGCATGATCATAAAAGTCACCAACGTGGTAAATTCTGTTGTATCTGACCTACAAGCGCTGGAAGTGACCAGTGGCTATAGCCAAAAGAGAGTACTCTAGCCAGGGTCAGAATCTCATCCAATGACGTCAATTTTAAAAAAGCCAACAGATGGCAGAGTCACTGATTTACGGACTCTAGCAGTGCCAAGGTAGCATACCACAAAAAATACCCTTTGTGGACATTAGAGATGCTGTCAATGTGAACATGTGAGAGGCACCCAAATAGCCAATGACCACAGACAGTTGGATGGCACGTGGTCTGGGAATCCTAGCTGCACTTTCCCAATTGAAGATGTCTGCACACAGAGAGGTTGTACAGAGGAAGTGGTATTTTACTTCTGTGAATTTTTTTTCCCAGGAGGAACCAATAGCTTCGGGAGAGGTGGAAGATGTTATTCCATCATAGGCACCCCTTCTAAATTTCAAAATATATAGTGGTAGTATGATGCAACACAATCTGTTTACCACCGGTAGCCAAGTAAGTATAAAACCTTCACCTAGATGCCACCACTATGTGACCACCATGTAATGTGCATTATTTCATATCAGAAATACGTTTTTTCTGACAGGCTAGTGTCTTTAAGAAGCAAATATGGCAGAAGCAGAGCGACGCATATATGACTGAGCATGACGTGTGATTAGGTCTATCCCAAGTGACCAACCTTTCAGAAACCCTGCTTGGCTACAAACTGTACCTTCCACAGCCCCAGCTCTACAAGCCACCCAGATCTTTTGTAAGGAGACTGATTTTACCCCTACCATATCAAACTTTCAAAGGCCCTGGTCTGACATGAGTCTGACTACATATCAGCCATACTTGCGTTGGAGGCTCTCTGCCGGGAATGTGACTGACTATACCCCAGCCCCACATGTATTTTAGAGAACAAGGAATGCCAGGTGAACATGGAAATGTCCTTCCACTGGCCCAGACTTACTGGCCTTAAAGCACCCATGTCTAGGAAGAGACTGGCTATTTACCAAGGCTATTAAATATTCAGAAGAAAATGACTTGCACAAGATGCACCAGCCGCACGTGCCTTTCAGAGTCTCTGTCTGATAAGCACGGCAGTCGTGGCTGGCATGACTCATCGATGGGGGGACGGTGGGTCACGAGGGGGGAGGTTTTTATATAAAAAAAATAAGTTAACTTACCTTCACCATCCCAGTCCTGCGTAGTCTCTGCTTCTCTGCTCTTCTCCTGAACTTAAAGCAGGCAGCCTCCCTCCCCTCCCCTAAGCCAATCACAATGCTGCAATGGCAGCATTGTGATTGGTGGGGATGCCGATCAGCCAGGCGTCTATGGGCAGAGTGCACATGTTCTTATGAATACCATTTTATGTTGCATGTTATTATAAATATCATTGTTTGTTTCTGCTTCTCGCACTGTGAAAAAGCAGAAGGGTTTGGTTGGGGGCGGGCGGGTCTTCTCTAGGGCAGGGTCACCCACAGCTGAGGGTGCTGACTGTTTAGTTGACCAAACCAGTCATGCGCACTCTGCCTTTTCTCCATGTAGGCTGCATGCAGCCTAGAAAATGGTTTCCCCATTGACGCCAGGCTGGCCGGCGATCCCAACCAATCACAACTCTGCCATTGCAGCGCTGTGATTGGCTTAGGGGAGGAAGGCTGCCTGCTTCATGTTCAGGAGAGGAGCAGAGGAGCTGAAACCATACCGGACCGGGCCGGCGAAGGTAAGTTAACTTTTAAAAATTAAACCTACCCCCCTGCAGCGCGACCCCTGGCCCCCCCACCCTCGAGTCATGCCGGCTGCGACTATTCTCATGGTCTCCCTTCCCTGATGCACAGCACTGCAGCTCCTATTTTTAAGTCCTGGGGGACTAGTGTGCCAGATCAATAACAACCATGGAGCCCCGTTATAAGCAACACAATAGCGCAAGTTAAATTAATATCGAACCTGAGGAACAAAGTAGGAATGAAATCCACAAGCCACGCTGCCACTGAAACTAACTCTGCAGCATCTTCTGGCCTCTAGCGGGCACGTGCTGAACTGGTGCATCACGTCATCAACATGACTTCCCAGCTGTTACATAGCACCACAATGGCCATTCAGTGTATTTGTCTTCAAATGTTTTCAAGATATAGTGAGGCATATTTATAATAACTGACGCATCTCTGCATATCAGCAGGGATGCGCCAGTTATTTTGCGCCCCAGCTCCGCCACCATGGATGCGCCGCATTTATAATGCGGTACAAAAGGGGGTGGTGATGGACGGAGCATCAGAACCAATCAAACACTCACACCCAGTCAACAGATCTGGGTTTGATCCATCACCGTTCTTTAGCCCACTCTGCCACCCCAGTTCAGACATGGCCATATGCAAATCAGTCTGACCCTGTGCCTCATGGGAACAGTCCAGCCCGAACTGCCAAGCCATGCCTTCCCTGGACCGGAAACAAGCTTCCTAGGACCGGTTTCTGGCATTTCAGCCGTCTTCAGCCAGGCTTGCTTGAATCCAGTGGCAAAGTGAGCAAGGGACTCACGTCTGAGCATACCCTGCCAACTTATGGCGAACAAAGCGGTACAAAAGGGGGTGGTGATGGACGGTGCATCAGAACCAATCAAACACTCACACCCAGTCAACAGATCTGGGTTTGATCCATCACCGTTCTTTAGCCCACTCTGCCACCCCAGTTCAGACATGGCCATATGCAAATCAGTCTGACCCTGTGCCTCATGGGAACAGTCCAGCCCGAACTGCCAAGCCATGCCTTCCCTGGACTGGAAACAAGCTTCCTAGGACCGGTTTCTGGCATTTCAGCCGTCTTCAGCCAGGCTTGCTTGAATCCAGTGGCAAAGTGAGCAAGGGACTCACGTCTGAGCATACCCTGCCAACTTATGGCAAACAAAGCGGTACAAAAGGGGGTGGTGAAGGACGGAGCATCAGAACCAATCAAACACTCACACCCAGTCAACAGATCTGGGTTTGATCCATCACCGTTCTTTAGCCCACTCTGCCACCCCAGTTCAGACATGGCCATATGCAAATCAGTCTGACCCTGTGCCTCATGGGAACAGTCCAGCCCGAACTGCCAAGCCATGCCTTCCCTGGACCGGAAACAAGCTTCCTAGGACCGGTTTCTGGCATTTCAGCCGTCTTCAGCCAGGCTTGCTTGAATCCAGTGGCAAAGTGAGCAAGGGACTCACGTCTGAGCATACCCTGCCAACTTATGGCGAACAAAGCGGTACAAAAGGGGGTGGTGATGGACGGAGCATCAGAACCAATCAAACACTCACACCCAGTCAACAGATCTGGGTTTGATCCATCACCGTTCTTTAGCCGACTCTGCCACCCCAGTTCAGACATGGCCATATGCAAATCAGTCTGACCCTGTGCCTCATGGGAACAGTCCAGCCCGAACTGCCAAGCCATGTCTTCCCTGGACCGGAAACAAGCTTCCTAGGACCGGTTTCTGGCATTTCAGCCGTCTTCAGCCAGGCTTGCTTGAATCCAGTGGCAAAGTGAGCAAGGGACTCACGTCTGAGCATATCCTGCCAACTTATGGCAAACAAAGCGGTACAAAAGGGGGTGGTGATGGACGGAGCATCAGAACCAATCAAACACTCACACCCAGTCAACAGATCTGGGTTTGATCCATCACCGTTCTTTAGCCCACTCTGCCACCCCAGTTCAGACATGGCCATATGCAAATCAGTCTGACCCTGTGCCTCATGGGAACAGTCCAGCCCGAACTGCCAAGCCATGTCTTCCCTGGACCGGAAACAAGCTTCCTAGGACCGGTTTCTGGCATTTCAGCCGTCTTCAGCCAGGCTTGCTTGAATCCAGTGGCAAAGTAAATGTAAATGTAAATGTAAATGTCAAGGTACTTATAGAGCGCACTGTCACCAGACGGCCACCTAGCGGTGTCGCCTTTTGCGGTTTCCTGGCGGTGATACTCATACCGCTGTGGAACCCCTCCTGGCTTTCCCTGTGAAGTGTCCACTCCTGGGCTCCCCCAGGGTGAAGCCAGGCATCCTTAGCGCTGTTGGGGCCGGTGTGGAGGCTAAGCAAGCTATTGCCCAGAGTTGCAGCGTGGGGCCCGTGATTAGAATAGGCACCAAGGCAAGAATAGACAGGTCCGAGGAAATTGAGCCCGAGCCCCGCCGAGGCGGGAATCGAACCCTGGTCCCTGGCCAGAACTCTGCTTCAGGGTCTGCCGCTCTAACCATTGAGCCACACTCCTCCAAAGTGAGCAAGGGACTCACGTCTGAGCATACCCTGCCAACTCATGGCGAACAAAGCGGTACAAAAGGGGGTGGTGATTTATAATGTGGCGCACCATGGGGCAAAATCGGCACAGATGCGTCACGCATCTGTGCCGTAAAAGTGGCGCATTGCTGGAGTTGCGTCGCAAGCGCGACGCAGCTCCAGCAATGCTCTGGGGGGCCCTATCTGCACAATGCTGCGTCAATCCTTACGCCTGCTTAAAGCAGGCGCAGGGTTTTGACGCAGCATGGGCTCAAAAGTGACTGAGTGAAATCTTGTAGATTTCACTCAGCCACTTTTAGGAGGCGTTCCTGCGCCGGAACGCCCCCACCTGCCCTGGAACGCCTACATGTGGCGCAGGGCTTTACAACGTGACGCATCTCCCAGATGCGTCACGTTGTAAATACCCCGCACCATGGCGCAGGATTTGCGCCGCTGCTGCGTCACAAAAGTGACGCAACGGCGGCGTAAATGAGGCGCAAGTCAAACATAAATCTGCCCCCGTGTACCTATTCTAATGCCGCATTTCACTACCTTTTCGTTCATATCTATTGAGGTTCTCTCCTATTCCCGTTGTTTACCGCTCATGGTTGCGCTTAAACACTTCTCATGGTTATTGCATGCAGATCCTCGATACGTCATATGTCTCAGGTTTTTCGAATTTCTACCCTCGAGGTGTATGAGAGTACAATAAACACCGATGTTTGCTGCCCTCTAATCTGTGCACCAGAAGAAGAACGTCCCACCACGCAGCTACACATCCCTACCCTGTGGCAATTCGTAAATAAATTACACATGTATTGCCCTTGAAATACTTGTGATATTCATCTCCCAGTGTTCAAGGAAGGATGACGGAGAGAAGGATGCATTATATCCAGAGCATAGGCTTAGCAGGGAGTGGTAAGAGCAGAAATGGACCTGTCCATAAATTAAATGAGAAATCTCGCCAACCGAATTATGAAGCCTACAGCCGCAGTGGATTGTCTCGTATTCCGTTAGTTATGCGTCATCTCTCAGAGCAGAGGCGTCCCACAAGCCCCTGCCGCGCAAGTCCCCCCGCCCCTCCGCCACCCACCCAGACGGTTTTTGAGTCTCGCATTCAGGGCAAGGCCAATGCATATCAGCTAGAAATGGGAGATCCAGGAGGGCCCCATCATTTTGCGTTATGTCACTGGGTCTGAGGTAGGAGCCACCACCATTGTGACAGCTGATGTGGTGAATAATCTTTGCAGCAGAAACTGGCATCACAATGTGTGTACCCCAAAGTGGAGGCACATTTACAGTACCCACCTTTATAATTGGAGGTATATTTATATAACCAACTTTAAATGAGGTACATTTACTGTACCCGCGTTTAAAAAGTCCCTGACAAGCTGTGACTTTTCTCTCTGAATATCAGGGACACTGTGCTTTTCTGTGCAAGACTGTCCTATCTCAGATAGATATATCACACCTGCCACTAAAACATGGTAGCAAGATTGCCAACCAAAATTTAGCAGCTCGACCAATAATATTTGAGGTAGCGCCGTGGCTGACAGGACAGCATTTCCCTTTGCAGAGTCAGCTCCAGAATGGAGAGAAACACCCTCCCCTTCAAGCAAAAGGAGGCGAGGAACACAGGGGACTTTAGACGGGACCTTTGACGTGAGTTCCAATCATGCGTCTGCATCAAGTCCTATGTGTTCGATTTTGTGGAAGGGAAATGGAGAATTAGGAAATCGGCAATCAGTACAGTGGGCAAAATTCAATGCCCAATCCTTTTTGTGTGAGTAGCTATTGAGACAATGATTTCTAAGCAAATACACAAGAAGAATTTGAAGAATTCATGCATTATAGATTAGTAAATTTCACAGTTTGCCACGCACCCCTGGCTCTGTAATTCGTTTAAGTATTTCTGGCATGTGGACGTGCTAGGAAATGGCTCCCTATTGGGGGGCTGATTTACAAGCCCCCTGCGCCACCAGTACATCAGTTTTTGTGACGTACTGGAGGCGCATTTCACTTCTCCATATTTTCAAGGAGATGAAAAGCCACCCTGCATGACTTTTTCTCTTCTTGTAAATATGGCCCCTTCACACGCAGCACTTTGCGTGGAAGGGGCGTTCCATGGGTGTTGCTGTGGGTGTTCCCAAGCAGCACCCAAGGAACGAGACACATTTCCAGATTTACGAGGAATCGTAAATCTGATAATGCGTGTCATTGCTACGCCTCCCCAGGGGAGGCGTAGACAGGTGCAACGAGGAGAAATGTTTTCATTTCTCCTCATTTTTTTCTCTTTCAAAGTGTGCTGCATTCTACAGCATGCATTGAAAGAGGAAAATGCCAGCAGTGATTGTTTTTGTGTAGGAAGGTGCCCTTTCCTGCACAAAAACAATCTCCCCATGACGCAGGCATCCTTACACCATGGCGCAAGGGTGCCTGCACCGGTGCATGGCTGCAGTTTGTGCGCCAGCACAGGGAGCAGCACAGGAATACGACATATTATTGGAAATATGTTGCATTCCTGTGCTTCGGAAGTGCCGCAGAGTGGCGCAGCCAAAGGGCTTGCGTTGCCGCGCTGCGGCACTTTCTTGTAGATCTGCCCCTGGGCATTCAGAAAGATGGTGACAAAGCCCTCCCTCCATTAGATATACAAAGAATTGGAGTGGAGGGCTGTCTTGTCCTATCCTAGTGAATACTAGGGGTTATTCAATATACCAGGAACTTAGTATGAAAAAACGTGTTGATAATTGCAGGCACAGAACAAAGCATGTTTTTAGGCACCATGCTTGGATGAGGGTGACAAGAAACAAGAGTAAGATTGTGTTCATGATGGGGCAGTGTGAATTAAAGACAAGAAATGAAAGTCACTCACTCATCCGGTATATCTTAATACAGATCTTGCCCAGGTCGCTGACATTCTTGGATTATGTCATATGTATTAGTGGCTTAGCTCGTTGTGATGCACATACCAGATGTCTATATGGGCTGGGAGCAACTATCAATCATGCACACTCCCTGTTTCTTTCTTGAGGTTCCCACCAACAGTTTACACGCCTCTGCTGCTACTTCACAACATATTCAAGACATGCAACTCTCGTGCTTCTTTAAACTAAGGGAAGGCACACTAAGGGGGATATACACAAGGAATTATCACTGATTTATCTCCACCTTAACGCATCAAAAGTGGAGATAGCTGTAACCCCCATTCACAAGTTGGTGAAAACTGCAGAGAACGCCGGCATTCCTGCGATAACTGGTCCAAAATTTATCTCCACGGTGGACACCACCAACTAACCCTAATGAGATGCAGAGTAGGCGTTCCCGTGCAAAAACACACAAAAAAACCACAACACCACTTTCACAACGAGCTGCCAGATCTGTGAAGCGAACCAAAAACAGCTGATAAGCCGCGGTAGCACCAGGGATTTAACACGTGCCTTTTGCTGGTGCTAAGCAGGACGACTACCCACAGCATGAAAAGAAGCCCAGCCAAGAGCCACACCGAAGACCCACAGATGCCATGGAGACAATGATCATGGAGATCCGATCAACATGAGGGCCACAACACCCACCGCCAACACCCCCAAGCCCCCACATCCCCCCCTTCCTGAGACATACACATACCGTGCACGACACAAGAGCCACAAAATGGGCATGATGACACACATTGCCAAAAAAAAACACACATGTGTGGCCAGAAGAACGAGAAACAGTCACACAGCACTGAAGTAACAACCAAAAACTTTATTGAAATACAACACAAAACACAAATGTGGAAGACTCCTGTCGGGTCCGTCAGGGACAATCTCGACATCACAGCCTGGAAAATAAAGCACAAAATCAGGACGTGTGTCATGCGCACATCAAAGGAGCGAGACACAGAGAAACAGAGAAGGAATGAAAGCCAGAAAGAGAAAGAGAGGGAAGGAAAGGAAGGGAGAGAGAGAGAGAGAGAGAGAAGGGAGAGAGAGTGAGAAGGAAAGGAAGGGAGAGAGAGAGAGAGGCAGAGAAGGGAGAGAGAGCGAGAGAAGGAAAGGAAGGGAGAGAGCGTGAGAGAGAGAGAAGGGAAGGGAGAGATAGTGAGAGAGAGAGAAGTAAAGGAAGGGAGAGAGAGAGAGACACCGCCGCCCCAGCGCACCCAGGCCCCACTGTTCACCTGCTGCCACCGGTGTGTCCATTAGTGCGCACACCACATGCCCGTGCAAGCTCCAGGCCCCGGTCCCGCCACCATGGCATGGTCCACATCATGCGGACCCGCCCGCATCCTAGCAGATCCCACACATGACCTGAGTCCTGAGTAATCAATGGCAGAGACCACATCAGTGCACACGTCATCATCACAGGCTGCACACCCGCTCAGCTATTTCGGTGCCACTAACCCTGTGCAACACCAGTCAGCGCCACGTGGTGGTAGGCTCGTAATGGCCGCAAGGCTTCGGGTGCCACAAACCCTGTGCAACGCCAGTCAGCTCCACGTGGTGGTAGGCCCGTGATGGCCACAAGGCTTCGGGTGCCAATAACCCTGTGCAATCCCAGTCAGCGCCATGTGGTGGTAGGCCTGTGACGGCCACAAGGCTTCGGGTGCCACTGACCCTGTGCGCAACAACTCATGGGCCCTTTATGACTGAGAACCATGGAGCATCCGTCATCCAGTCACCACCGGCAGAGGGGAATGTGACGTTGTCGGCCCCTTATATTTGAGGAGTCACATGGCCTGTGACACCTGTGCCGGATGGATGTGGTGTGTGTGCAAACCTGCCCTCAGGGAGTGGCCGTGACATGCTGACAACTAGACCAGTGACCTGCACACCACCAGCGAGTATGCCTGTGACAGGTAGCTATGTGGGCCCCCCCTCGGAGCGTAATCGGAGTGGTCTGGCCTGGCGTACGTCAGACCAGCGCAGGGCTTGCAACAATTACTCGAGGGTTCTCGGCGTGGTTCAGTCCATGTCCAGACAAGGAAGTGACTAATGGGTGTGTCCCTGTTGTAGTGTCCACGGCACCCAGAACACAATAGGCAATGTAGCATACTGTGACTGGCATCCCACTAGATGAGCATCATTGACCAAAGGGGAATCACTGTCCCTACATTCATCCACACATTCATACATGAATGATGAAAGACATGACACAGCAGTGTTGTACTGGATGTTCATTGCACATCCAGTGGAGTTTTGCAGCTGGAGCGGTACAGGGACATGCCAAGCACACTTCACAATATGGGCCCGTGGAGGGCCAGCCAGAGTCCATCTGGGGATGACAAGTACTGCGGAAGAGGAAGGGTACAGTCCGCAGTCTGGTCGTCGTGTCATTGGTCAACAAACAGGATATGGCAGTCCATGTCGCCGTCCAAGGTGAGTGCAGCGGAGTGTATCTGGGGTCAGTGGAAGGTCATGGGGCCATTTGAGACACGAAGCAAAAACAGGCCAGGTGGCGGAAATGAATGCTAGTGCCTCCTTCTGAACTCAAACCCATCCACGTCCTCGGATGTGTGCTCTGCCCCACCTGTGGGTATTGCAGTACCGGCTGTGGCACTGTGTGCAACTGACACATCAGGGGCCGGAGGAGGATTGTCGGCCGCACTGTGTGGCAGTGACACACCAGGTGCCGGAGTGGATACGCCTGCCGCACTGTGAGGCGAAGATGTGGATGGTATGGGGGCAGCAGCATTCATCAGCGCCACGCCTTGTGGCAGCAATGCCATGATGAGGATCTGCAGGGCATGGTAGATCCCAGCTACATTTCGCTGATGTGCAGCGGGGGCTGCCACCCTTTCAGCCTCCATCAGCACCATGTCCTCCATGAGCCTCCGTATGTGTGCCAGCTCACAGCTGGGATCGCTGGAGCCACTCTGAGCGGACAGGTGTTCTTCTCTCCGCGTCATGACCAGCGATGTCAGTCACCATGGAGACCATGGAGCGGGCCGTGGGTGTCCGTTAGGGACCGGAGCTGGTCCCTGATGAGACCTAGACACCCATGGATGGAGTCCAGTTTGGTAGCCATGATGTCGAACCCCACCCGCACCTGCTCAGCCGTCTCCCTCTGGCCCTACAGCACAGGGCGTTGGAAGGCCATGTGTTGTTCCTGGGGGTCTTGGGAGACTGCCGGGGCTGTGGGTGCCTCCTGCTGGGTGGTTTTGGTAGTGGGTGGGGTCTCCTCGATGCAGCTGGGCTGCCCTGATCCTGGAGGTGAGTTGTGGATGATGTCAATGATGTCTTGGAGGGCTTGGGTGTCGATGCTGGGGGTGTCCTCCTCATCATCAGTGAAGAGTGTCTGGGGCTGCTCTGCAGGAGGTATTGACGGTGCCCCTGCAATGTGAAGGGGAGATGGTGTATTACAATGTGTCCACATGTATGTAGTCGCATGGTACATGTTGATATTCAGACAGCATTGCATTGTACATTGTGACAGTCTGTAGATCAGGGCCATGACCCAGAATCATTGTGGGTGTACACTGTGCTCTGCTTGATTGTGCATGTGTGCCATTGTGGCCATCTCCACCCGTCCCCCCAGTACCTGGTGGTCACTCACCCTGTTGCAGTTGTGTTGTGTCCTGTCGAGCAGTGTCCGGTCCCCCAGACTCCGGCCACAGTCTCCACACTGATGACTGTCGACACCAGCTCCTCCATGTCATCCAGCACGAGCTGTGGCGCTGGGCTCCCACCTCCAGTCTGCATTGCTGCCTTCTGGTTGGCTGCGAGTTTATTCTTGGTCTTTCGCTTGATGTCAATCCATCGCCTCTTGGCCTCATCCATTGACCTCTTGTGCTCTCCGATGGCATTCACCTTGTCCACGATGTCCTGCCATATTCCATTTTTGGTGCCCAATGACACGTTGGAGGTGACGAACAGTTGTTGATGGTGTTCCATCACCTCCGTGACTAGGATCCTGTTTGCCTGCGGACTGAACTTCATCTTCCTCTTCTTGTCCTTGCCCTTCCCTGTCCCCGAGGTCCCAGGCTGGTCCTCCGGGGTGCTTGTGGGGTTGAGCTCAACCTCTGCGCCTGCTCCAGGGTGCTTGGGTGTTGGTCAGTTTGTGTTTGAGTGTTTTTTCTAATTTTATAGTGATTTTTCCCGCCTGCCATTTGTGTATTGCAGGCCTGTCTCTGTTTACCGCTGATTTCCTCATCGCGCTTTGGCCCATCGCATGTTTTTTCGCCTTGAGGTTTGTGTTTTTATCTCAGTCGAGGTGGTTGTATCCCGGACATTGGCCACGGATTCGGCAGACTATCGCATGGTACCGCCTTGTTGTGAATTACACGTTGACACAGGGTTATTTTACAGCGATAGGCTGCGATGTGTAAAGTTGCGTTAGCATTTTTGGGTGATGTTTGGCACACGTTCTTGTGAATATCCCCCTAAGTGTCAAATTCTTCTAGTTCAAAAAAGAGGGCACGTGAATTGCACCAGGACAGACAATTATCACGGAAGTGTCAAGGAGTCACTCACCTCGATTAAGGGAATGATTACATCAATAAATCTGTGTTCTGGTAACGCCTGCAGCTGCACCAGCCTAACTGTCGCCTAGGTGCGTTGCATTCATTTTGGTGGTTTACATATGTATGTATGTAAATTGAGATTAAAGGTATTTTTACATGTGGGTGAAATGTTTTTCCATATTTGTTGCTTTTGCTGTCTGGGAACATTTTAAATATTTGAGTAGGTGCATTTCTAAATAATATACAGTAGTAAGGATTAGTTTAGAGTAGCAGAAACATTATTAATGTATGTTCTTCTCTATTAATGAAAGTTCTCTGATGATGTATGAAAATGGAAGAACAATATCACTGCTACAGGAAATGTACATATATTTGACTTGTGTTTTTTAAATTTATTATAATGTGTTCAAGAAAATACTTTCTTTGCTTATTGTCATGTCTAAACAGCATGAGAAATACTAAGTCTAAAATTCAGTTCCAGTGCACACTGTGATCTTCTTCAGGACAATTTTTCCAGTATATTTTATTTCCAAATGTTAATTGTATCTTTTGCTGGTGTTACATTGGAGTTGTGTACTAACATTTGTTTTCAGAACTGAACATTTTTCTGATAGTGATGCAGACGTGTTGATATGTCTGTTTTATATTTCAGAGTATTTTTGTCTCAACTATCTTAATGCCTGAGTTACCGTCTCAAGATGACTATATGTATTGCACCTTACGGTGTTTGCATTTCATGCTCAATGTGGAGCAAATGTTTTGGAAAAAAAATTACAATGCACAATTTGCTGAATTAATTGGCTTAATAAGAGCATATGTTTTCGGTACAATGTAGCAACGAATTAAACAGATTTTAGGTGCACATTTGAAGTTGTTCCTGATGTTGGGCAACTCTAGGCTTACAAAGGCTACTTCCCATCAGCTGTCAAACCCTCTAGTAATAAAATGTGGGTATCTATTCAGTTGCCATCTAAGTTAGTTGTAGTCATGCGCTTTGCTCATCAAAGCATTGTGGACCATCTCACGCGTGATAATACTTGTGTACCCTATTTTGCTCATGTGAACCATGTGATTACCAACGTGCGGAGCAAAGAATTGGGAACAGGAATGACCCATGTTGCTGTTGTTCCTGTGTCCTTTGCCGAGCATACGAGGGCAGGACATGGAACACAACCTCATCCATGTTAATTTGTATACAAAGGTGGGTTTGTGGTTCAGCCTGAAGGCCTTTCCGAGAAGCCAGTTTATAACCTATAACCTAGAACATTGTGGTCAATTAGGCCTTACTGTAACGAAGTACAAATAGAAAGCTACGATCACCAGGAGCAAGAAAACGAACTTCGATTTTTGATCACGATCGAATCGACCCGCCATTTTGTGCTCTGCCGCCATTTTGTGTTGCCATCGCTCAGGCAGCACGGCGAACAAAGTCTATTCTGCTTTTTCTGCAAACCGGTGTCGAAATACGCTTTCTGACTCTATTTACAAAGCTGGTGTTAGAACTAGCCGAGTACACAAATCCCTGTCTGGCTTTCCTAATCCCCGTCTCAACTATCTGTTGGTTCACACTATTCTTTCCTGACCTTATCTTATCGTCTGGCCTTCACTGTCTTCTGCTAGCATTCTCTCGTTTCACAACTGTCCTCCAACACACACAAACGTATCTCGCCACCTGCAAGTTAGTTACAAATCCGTTAATAAATTAGCTTGAGGGAGGGGTGACAAACATAGTTGGAGGAGAGGTTTCTTTGAGTCATCTGACAATTCTGTTTTCAAACCTTTCCTATTGGTTCTGTCTTGTTTTCGAACTTTCCTTATTGGCTCTTTTCTATGTACTCTGAGTGTGTAGTTGGCTAATGTATATTTTTCGTATGGGATATATAAGATTGTTCGCCACAGAGTGAAGTGGCAGTCTCCTGAGAACCTACTCTGTGTACTTCTAGGATAACTGTACTAGCTGCAGCTAAATAAATCTGATCTTCTAACGCCGACAGAGTGTCCCGTGTCTCTGTGTAGCTAAGCAGGAGAACCCCGGAGACTTGGGCGTACCCTGCGCCGCCAGGCCCAAAAGGTTCTGGTTGTTCAACTGGCGCCCAACGTGGGGCGGCTTCAGTGGTACCGGTTCTGCCCGAAGGTCGTGAGGAACCCCGCAAGAAAAGGGTTCGCGAGCCACATTAAGCGACCCCTGTATGTCGAAAGTGGTCCGAAGGTCTTTTGCAGCGCGGTTACTCCTTCCTGACGGCTACTGACGACTGCTGCCCTGACTGCCGCCCTGCTTTGGCCCTTCCTTTGATGATGTATGGTAAGGCGAGACGATAGACGGGCCTCTGTTGGTGGGAGAAGACGTCCTTAGTTAAGTATTTTCATGGGTCGCGCCCACAATTTTGTATTTCTTTGGGTTCTTAGATTTGTCTATTGCAATAAACAAAGCCGAGGGTAAGTGCATTTGTGCTGCGTAAACTGAGTTTTACTCCCTTGAAGTTTGTGAAGAGTCTGGTGACATCTCGAGATGCCTGGTCTGACTAAGTTTGGAAGAATTTGTTGTCTTGGTTGTAATAGGGATTCCCGACTTGAGGACTCTTGTCCGATTCCTTCGGTTGGAACTCCCACATATGAGCTCTATTCAAAACATGGTATCGGCCCCATTGCCTTTAACGAGACATGGACCCGATACACGAAGAAAGATGGTGTTCTAAAATGGCCAGAGAATGGTAGTTTTGATCCTGATGTGCTAGACAATTTGGAAGCAGTTTTATTCAAAAGAAAAGCCCGGCCGGCAATGTTTGACTCTTTCCGCCTTTGGCGTAAGGAAGCCAAACAGAAAGAAATTAAGCAAGCAAAACGAGACAGGAAAGCACAGGGTATGACAATTATACAGGCTGCCCAACAGTTTAAAGACGATGAAATTGACAATGCGACTGAAATTTCAGAAAGACAGCATCGTATGGCAATAGATAAATGCTATCCGATGTTGCCTGTTTCTCCTTCTGATAATAAGAAAGATATTGAAGAAGATCCCCTAATGTCCCACTTATTAAGGTTGCCTCCGCCCTATGCACAAAGTACTAATGTACCTCAGCCGTTACAGCCTGTTCAGCCGCCAGTGGTACTTCCGCCTGTTCCGGCTCTTCCGCATTTGCCTCCTCCCTTTATTACCGCCCTTGCCGGTTTTACCGTTAACTTCGTCTTCTTTGCCCTCATCTCTTGATCCTAGATCTCCTTTGCCTTCTGCTCCTCCTGTAATTATCAGTTCTTCTCCTGTCAGTTCTCCTAATACTCTATCTCCAATTCTCATGTCTAATTCTCCGTCTGTGCGTAAGCGTCTTACAGACACTGTCACTGGTATTCTATCTCCTTTCTTGGAAGCTTTAAATGTGTCTCCGGCTTTTGCTCGAAGACAATCTTGTAGTCAGTTCCCAGATTTTGAAGAACGAGAGAGGTTGGACTCTCTTGCACGTAAATGGATCAAGAAGGGTCCACAATACAGTGTGCTTGATATTATGCCTACCTTTTCACAATGGAATGCGCCTACGCAAAGATATGTTTTTAATGTGATGTGCGACACTCTCATTAAAGAATGGGAAGATGTGAGTTCGAGTCCGATCCCACAAGATTTGTTAAATGTTCAGACTGATTTTGATAAAGGACTTATTGTGGGTTCTAAGGTTGAGGAAGCTGTAAGGACGCTTATTTCTTATCGATCCTTATTGTTTTCTCAGGCTTTCCTTGATTCTGATCCGTCGGTTAAACTGACGTTGAAAAATTATCCTATGAGAGAAGTTCCTCCAGTATGGAAGGAGGCGGTAGTGGGAGTAGGTGGTAATGCACCTATTCCTGCTCATTTCCAACGTATATGGGTACATGTCCCTTGGAAGAGATCTGAAGTTTTGGCCCTTAAGCAGACTCTACCAGATCCTCGTAAAAACCCTGCAGGTTATTATAAAGAAGTATCACACACAGTTGATGCTTGCATCATGAACTTAGCAGATATTGATATGCTAATGGGAAATGTAGTCCCACAGACAATATGGGCTAAGATTCGTAGAGAGGATCACGCGCAGGAACTAGGTGCTACTTGGGATGTTATAACTACTACAGATAGAGACCAAGTGGGTGGCGCAAAGCCTGACTCTTTGATCTCGGAACTCCCTGGTAGGATTATTACCTTAATGAAAACTATGATGCCTGCATTGAGAGTTAATTGGGATAAACTAGCAGCATGCAAACAAAAGAAAGATGAAAGTGTCTCTGATTTCTTTACTCGTTTCGAGGAGACATTTATCGACCACAGTGGTCAAGACATGGCTACAGAGGGTGGACAGCGATTGTTTGTGGACAAATTTGCATTCAATTTGCTTCCCGAGCTGTCACACAAATTAAAAGATTCTGAAAGTTCATGGGCTGTTTCTTCCTCTGCCCAGATATTGGCTACTGCACAAAATTATGAAAATAGGGACAAGGAAGAAAATGAAAAGCAAGAGAAAAAGACGAAAGAATTAAAAACAAAGGTTCTCTTGCAACAAGCCTATCCTCCACGTTATGCTTAGCCTAAATTTCAACAGCCTCCGCAGTTTCAGAGGTTGTATCAAAAACCTGAGCCATACATTCCGCGACCTTTGTTGGGTCCTAATCAATGTGCCTATTGTACAGAGGAAGGTCATTTTAAGAATAGTTGTCCGGTTTTATTACAGCGCAATGGAGCATTATCTGCTCCACGAGGTCGTGGTGGCCTCTAGTCAGCAAACAGAGGTAGAGGTCGAGGTGTGCTAACTCAAGAACAGCGTGCCCTTCCTTCTCCCAATTCCATGAACTACTTTGATCAGCAAAATGTGAGGTCTTCTCAGTATTACAATGAAGACCATTATATTGAAGTCGAGAATGAAAGTCTTCCTGCTAACTAGGACAGCCATGGACAAAGTAAGGGAGTTGTGCCAATCCCAGTAGATCAAAATGGACCTTATGTTAATGTCACTACAATGGGTGTTTCAGAGCCATTTCTTTTAGATACTGGGGCAATGAGAAGTTCTATCATTCATTCTAAACTCCCTGGGGCACCTTTGTCTGGCTTAACAAATGTTTCTGTAGGATTTTCTGGCGCCCCTGTTCGCAACCCGGTTTCTTGCCCTTTGCCTATTTCAGTTGGTCCTTATGATTTGGAAGCACCACTTCTTTTGACGAATGGTTGCGATGAGAATCTGTTGGGTCTAGACCTATTGAAAAGAATGCATGCAACGATATATTGTTCTCCTTCTGGTGTACATCTCACTTTAGGACAGAAATTGATCTCCCCAATGTATTTGTCCAGAGATCAGTTTCCACCTGAATTACTTTCTCTTCCAGCAGCGCTTTGGGCCACGGGTCCGAACGATGTGGGTTGTCTTGAGATTCCACCTTATGTTGTCACCCTCAAGCCTAATGTTGAATTACCGCGCATCCCACAGTATAGAATTTGTGCTGAAGGTCGGAAAGCGCTTTTGGGAATCATTCATGACTTGATTCAGAAGGGTGTGGTTGAAGAAACAAGAGGTAACACATGCAATAGTCCTATTCTTCCTGTTCTCAAACGCACTGATCCTTCTCAGCCTCCTGTGTACCGTTTTGTAATTGATTTGCGGGAGGTAAACAAAATTGTTGTCCCACAATTTCCTGTTGTTCCAGATATCACTGCTTTGTTGACAAGGATACCTTCCACAGCGACTTGGTTCTCTGTTATCGATCTAAAGAATGCCTTTTTTAGTATTCCCATTGGAGAAGGGAGTAGGGACATTTTTGGCTTCTCTCTTGGAGGCCGAAGCTTCCGGTTTAAGCGCGCACCTCAAGGCTATTGTGAAAGTCCCTCCATTTACAGCCAAGCTTTAAAATGCCATCTCGATACTTTTCATTTGCCGTCTGGTGCTGCTCTTATCCAGTATATGGATGACTTGTTAGTCGCCGCTGATTCAAAAGATATCTGCAAAGATGTCACTGTTGCATTGTTACGCCATTTGTTTAAACTGAATCACAAGGTTTCACCTTCCAAACTACAATATGCTTGTCGAGAGGTTACCTACTTGGGTCATCTCCTATCAAAGGAGGGACGACGATTGACACCAGAACGAATACAGGTGATTGCACGAATGTCTGCACCATCCACACAAAGGGAAGTACGAGCCTTTCTGGGTATTACTTCTTACTGTAGACAGTGGATCCCTAACTTCTGTCTAATACCCAAACCTTTGTTGGCACTCACTTTAAAAGATACGCTTCAGCCCCTTCCTTGGACTGATGAGTGCCAAAAGAGTTTCACTGACTTACGTACCGCTTTGTGTTCTGCTCCTGTACTAGGCACCTCAGATTACACTAAGCCTTTTACGCTCTATGTTCATGAGAGAGAAGGTTGTGCGTTATCAGTTTTAACACAGCAATTTGGAGTCAAACAGCGGCCATGTGCCTATTTTTCGGCTACATTAGATCCCGTAGCTAAAGCATTGCCCAGTTGTCTCAAGGCGACAGCAGCAGCAGCAATTTCTATTCGACAGTCTGCTGGAGTAGTGTTGGATAACACTCTCATTGTCATGGTGCCACATGCAGTGGATACTCTAATAAACAGAACGAAAACACAGCATCTTACGAGTGCTCGTCTAACTTGATACGAGCTGACGCTTTTGTCTAGTCACATACACATCAAACGATGTAATATCCTGAATCCAGCTACTCTGTTGCCCCTTCCAGATGAGGAAAGTGTTGAGGAACAGCATGATTGTTTCTTCCGTACTGAGGAAGAGACAAAAGGAAGAATTGACCTGAAAGACACACCGCTAGAGAATCCGGATGGAACTCTATGGGTAGACGGTTCTTGTTTTAAAATGCCTAATGGAGATACAGTTTCAGCCTATGCTGTAACTACTTTACATACAGTTGTAGAAACTGCACGCATTAGACATAATTCAGCGCAAGCAGCAGAATTAATAGCATTAACGAGAGCTTGTGTATTGTCAAAAGAGAAAAGAGTGAACGTATACACTGACAGCCAATACGCTTTTGGTGTAGCGTTCAACTTTGGGCGTCTCTGGAAGGAAAGGGGTTTTCTCACTTCACATGACACTAAAATACAACATGGTCAGTTAGTGACTGATCTTCTCGAATCACTTGCCTTACCCACCCAAATAGCAATTGTGAAGTGTAGTGCACACAAAAGGATTACGGATGATGTTGGTCGAGGAAATGCGTTTGCAGACGAAATAGCGAAAAAGACCGCGAGAGATTCAACGAGTCAAATGTATGTGGCAGGTCCTGCGAATTGGGTCAGAGAGAGAGGAATGTATGAGAATACAGTAGAAAGTGTATAAGCGATTCAGAAAGAGGCCTCAGAGAGGGAAATAAGCAAGTGGAAACAAAGTACAGGAATGTTAGATGAGATGGGTTGTTGGGTGGAATTATCTGAACATCAACGTTGGCTGTTACCAGATGCCTATGTTCTCCCAGTGGTTACTATGGCACATGGTCCAGCCCACTTAAGTGCAAAAGGTATTTGTAAACTTCTGGCTCCAGTATGGCAGAATGAAGGTATCCCAAAATGTGCAGACAATGTAGTGAAGCACTGTATTGTTTGTTTAATGTACAACCCGGGAAAGGGAACCCCAACTCCAGCGGGTCACTTTGCTCCTCCGACATATCCATTTGAGGTGTTGCAAATCGATTATATTCATATGGAACGATGCAACAACCTCAAATATGTTCTGGTGGTAGTATGCACCTTTTCAAGATGGATAGAAGCATATCCTCTAAAAGATAACACAGCCTTATCCACAGCTAAAATTCTACTAAATGAAGTTTTCCCCAGGTTTGGTTTGCTGCGCATTGTCTGTAGTGACAATGGGAGCGAATTTGTTGGCCAAGTCATGCAAAAAGTTTGTGCAGGTCTTGCTATCAAGCAAAAGTTCCATTCGGCAAATCATCCACAGTCAGCGGGTTTAGTAGAATGTTACAACGGAACCTTGAAGTTAAAACTAGCAAAGGTTCAAGCGAGTGCAGGACTCAATTGGCCCGATGCTTTGCCGTTAGCCTTGCTATCCACCAGAACTGCAGTACACTCTTGTTTGGGACTTAGCCCTTACGAAGTGGTTTTTGGACGCCCGGCTAACGTATGGGGAGTCCCTGGCCCTAAGAAATACTCAGACTTGCCATAGCCAATGCTGATTGACTATTTGCATGATCTTACGACTAAATTGCGTGTTCTCCATCAACAGGTTCAGAGTGCTCTTCCGAAGGCTTCCACAGACCCTGGTCACTCCATCCGACCAGGGGACTGGATTTGCACTAAAAATTTCCAGAGGACAAGGAATTTGGAACCCAGATGGCGAGAGCCCCGGATGGTTCTACTCACAACGAGAACAGCAGGAAAGAAAAATTGGATTCACAATGTGCATTGTAAGAAAGTGCCTTTGCCTTTGCCCTACGATCAATGGGTACGCAGGGGTATTGGTGACTGTGAAAATGAAAAAGTTCCACGATTCGTGCCTTTTAGCGATGCACACCTGACTGGGACACTGTCTGAGAAAGAGGACGACGACGTTTTGCAGAAAGCAATTCCATCACATCGTCGCTTGGATACGACCAATCCACGAACATTGTTCCAAGACCACAGTGTTCCGGGGAAGGAACGATACCATCTGAGACCTAGACCAAAGAACACTTAAGATATCTCTCTTGTGTAGTATTCTGTCCCGGTTGCAGGGTCACGGTAGGAGTCTGGATCACGACCTGAGTAGTGGCAATAGGCCTGCAGGACTTGTAGTGTCATAGGACGGCAGACAATCGTGATTGAGCGATCGAGGAAGATTGCCGTGAGCATCCATTAGAAAGATGGAAACTACACTAGGCAAAAGAGAGAGAAAAGAAGAAATAAAGAAAGCATCCTGTAAAATAATGTACAGTCGTTTCAGCATAACTTTATGTATCATTATATCATTGTGTATTGCTTTGGCGTTTGTCGGTTGGATTATTTGTGCTCTGCAGCCAAAAGTTGTCTCCCCTTCTTCCTCTTTGTCTTCTTCTACTATCTCTCCACATCTCTCTCATACTCTTCCTCCACATGAACTCATTAGAAGAACTAAATATTATAACAATTCCTTTGTCCAGCTATTACATCAGCACCAGTTAGTGGTCAATACAACCAACTGTTGGGTGTGTGGACTTATGCCACATACCACAGAGAAAGGAATGCCATATTTAGTTCTCCCGTTCTCTTATGAGGGTTCTGCTTGGGCTTACTTCGTCATTTTCTCCAATGCTTATCAAAGCAAATTCAGACGATCCGTTAGTTCACATGTTAGTGAACCGGATTTTAGTCATAGTTCTTTGATTAAGGGAATGGTAGCTATGGCTAAAATCATGGAAAATAGTAAAATCTCCATTGACGAAAGAAAAGCGTACACTAATTGGAACGTTACCCAATATATGTCTAGTCTTAGTGACAAAGTTAAGAAAGGAAAGTCTTCACCGATTTGGACTATACCACATCAGGGCAACTTCTGCTTACAGATAAACGATCACTTTTCTGACACCATACAGAGGAATAACTGCTCCTACACGTACGTTTATTCCTCTCAGAACTCGCCTCCTCTAGTGCCGTCTCAAGGCACCTATTTCATTTGCTATAATTGAGCTTATACTTGGTTACCAACGGGGTTTCTCCGGTACTTGTTATATAGCCTTTCTTCTTCCCCCTACTTACACCGCTTCCGCAAATCATCATCGACACAGATACAGCAGAGGAATTATTGATTCGAAGGACACAGCAGGTCAAGAGGGAGGAGATTTCCTTAAAGGATTTCTTCCTTTTTGGGGTCCAATGGCTAACAGCAGAAATATAAGGCAACTGGACCGTGTCGTAGAGACTACAATAGACATCACTGTAGGTGCCTTAAGTAACATCACGGCAGAACTACAGGCGGACCGTCTTATGACATTACAAAATCGAGTTGCCTTGATTTTGTTCTTGCCGATCATGGTGGAGTATGCAAATTGATCGGGTCAAGTTGCTGTATTTTCATACCTAATGACGCTCCGACAGTATACCAAGCTATCTCCAAGTTGCACATAATCTCTGAGTCTATTCATCAGGACGAAGGAGATTGGTCTCTAACGGAGTGGTTTTGGGGACTACTGTCTAAATGGGGTTGGAAAGCATTGACATTTCTTGGTATAATTCTGACCATTATTTTCTCCTGTTGCCTTTGTATGCACTGTGGTCCCGCTATCTGTGACCTTTGTGCTAATATGTGCATCCCAAAACCCAAACCGCAAGTAACAGAAAACATAAGAATGATGTTACAGCAACAACTCGATGACCTCATGACTATCGACATTGACTCAGATTAGCATGAGTCTATCTTGCCTGAGTTCTGGCAAAAGGAGGGTCTGAGGAACTTCGATTTTTGATCACGATCGAATCGACCCGCCATTTTGTGCTCCGCCGCCATTTTGTGTTGCCATCGCTCAGGCAGCACGGCGAACAAAGTCTATTCTGCTTTTTCTGCAAACCGGTGTCGAAATACGCTTTCTGCCTCTATTTACAAAGCTGGTGTTAGAACTAGCCGAGTACACAAATCCCTGTCTGGCTTTCCTAATCCCCGTCTCAACTATCTGTTGGTTCACACTATTCTTTCCTGACCTTATCTTATCGTCTGGCCTTCACTGTCTTCTGCTAGCATTCTCTCGTTTCACAACTGTCCTCCAACACACACAAACGTATCTCGCCACCTGCAAGTTAGTTACAAATCCGTTAATAAATTAGCTTGAGGGAGGGGTGACAAACATAGTTGGAGGAGAGGTTTCTTCGAGTCATCCGACACTTCTGTTTTCAAACCTTTCCTATTGGTTCTGTCTTGTTTTCGAACTTTCCTTATTGGCTCTTTTCTATGTACTCTGGGTGTGTAGTTGGCTAATGTATATTTTTCGTATGGGATATATAAGATTGTGTGCCACAGAGTGAAGTGGCAGTCTCCTGAGAACCTACTTTGTGTACTTCTAGGATAACTGTACTAGCTGCAGCTAAATAAATCTGATCTTCTAACATCGACAGAGTGTCCCGTGTCTCTGTGTAGCTAAGCAGGAGAACTCCGGAGACTTGGGCGTTCCCTGCGCTGCCAGGCCAAAAAGGTTCTGGTTCTTCAAAGCCAATATCCAAGTATGGATGGCTGTGCTGCTGCTGTGCTGATGTAAACTGCCTCAATATTTATGCACCAATGATAACTGATACACTGCATGATTAGAGCTTAATCAGCACCTGTCATAATGATGTTTCATTGCTTAACATGGTCCAGGAGCTGTCACCTCATTGGCTGTGCATTCATTATGTTTATGTTAAGAAACTATAAAAAATATATATTCATTTGTGCAATCAGTAGTGGCCTCTGGGCTTTTTTGCCACGCACTCTGATGATCATTGGATACATTCCTCTTACTGATTTACTTGACAATGATTTTACTTCAACACAGTACTTTACATTTGTAGGGCAGGTCCAGCTGCTGATTATTACGTTTAATAGCAATGAAATAAGCAGTAAACTGAGAGGTTGAGAGAGTTAAGCAATCAAGAGATGTTCTAACTATTATGCGGTTTCACAGCTACTAAATGTTGTTCAGGCTGTTTGATTGACCTAAAAATGTCAGCCATAGGGCATAGTAAAATGCACGTCAAGGATCCAACAGAAAAAAGAAAGTATTGAGCGAAGCTGCACTCAAATTCAAAACGGTTAATAGAAGTTATCAAAACAGGACAAAATAATCCGGAACATTACTCTAACACACAAAATAGAAAAACGTAAATAGAACATTAGAAGTTTGATCAAGGAGACTGAGGTGGGGGGTGATAGTTAGCTGGGCTGCAAGATGTCTGCTATGCTTAAGAGTTCTGGCATTGCTTTAACAACGTAATTGCAAGGGCAGGACCAGGAGAAAGGAGTGAGGAGTGGGAGCACCGTAGGCATGCCCACAGAAGATCGAGCGCTGCACTGTATGAGTGTCTCGCGTCCACGGGGGTTGCCTGAGGACAAGACTGCAATCTGAGCTTTGCCCCCACTGAGGTTGAAAACATGAGAATGTCCATGATCGCCACTCTGCTACCACATATTCCTGGGAGGCCCAGCCTGGCACTTGACAGCTCCAGACAGTCCCCATGGGTTCTCTTTTTCATCTGTGATAGCTGAGGCGGGAAAGCGTGGTTATGGAGCCACTGGGAGACACAGTGGAGTCGGTCTGGCAGATCCTTAATACCCACTCAAAGTAGAACGACAGACAGATGACTTTGATTAAAAGGAGGACACTTTTCACTCTAAGAGTAGAAGTTATAATTGGGGAGAACCAAAGGAGAATGTTTTACTCTAAGAATAAAAGTCGAAAAACCAAAGGAGATTTTTTTCTCCTTTTATAGCCTGGGGCATATTATCAAGAGCGGCGTTAAAATTATCGCCGCTTTAGCAGCAGGAAACTTCAGCTAAAGCGGCGATAATCGGCTTGATAATATGCCCTAGAGAATTCCAATAGAAGCCCGGCAGCACTGGTTAGGTCCTCCGCCGAGTGGCCGCGAGTTTTTGAAACCACGCGTTGAATTGATGTGCTCACTCATTGTATCTGACTGATGAGGCCAGTCACGGAATAAACATAGATTGATTACAGCACCGACGGACATTCCCCGCCGATGGTGAGCAATAATTGCTAATCCCTAGGTCATTGCACCATATAACCAGCTATTAGTGTAGATTTTATTTAAATTCATAATTTTTTCGGTCCTGAAGAATTGCCGCTTGATTCCATTTTTTGGGACTACAAGGCAAGAAACATGTTGACCACATAAGAGCATCTACTTACAACATTATTGTAATTAGTCGCCATCACCTTTTTAATCAGGGTATTTTTAATCAGGGTAGGAGGCAGGATTATGAAAGTAGTGGCCCTGACCACCGTCCCCTGTTTTAATTCACCTATTCCATATCACACACCACACGTCTACAATTTAGGGCCCCTCACACGCACTCACTAAACGGCAAGGATAAAAGATCCCTGCCAAAGAGCCCCCACTGAGGGTGCCCGTCTGGTATTGCACAGCCTCCTTTTTTGGATAAAACAATCTGTAGATTTTCACTTTCTCTTTCTAGCCACTGCATCAACCCTGTAGAAACTGCATATCAACTTCTTTTGACCTTCTTTTGGAATTTTCAAGGGCATATTATCAAGTCCATTATCGCCACTTTTGCGGCAGTTTCCTGCCACTAAAGCGGCGATCATTTTAATGCCTTTTTTGATAATATGCCTTCCTGTCTTTAACAGCATGGTGCAAACAATATGAGGAGCAGTTTGCAGATCATTAACACTAGGTGAATCTTTAATCATGATAACTCACGTAGAAATGCAAAGTGATTAGAAGCACATTGAGACCTAGATTAACTCAATAGAGGTAAATGTAATATACTACTGAAAGGAGTGAGAGAAATTTAAGGCCACGATATATCCTCCCTTAAACATCACAAAATGACAAGTATGGAAAAGCAGTACGGAAAGGGGTTGGAGAAAATCTATTGATCCAAGCTGAGGTAGTCCTTTTTTATGACATTGAACCCTCACCCACCAATGGTGGCAAACTTCATCATTGGTTTCTCTGCTCATTCAGACCAGGCATTATACCTGTCTGGATGGGCTCCTACTGGTCAGTGCGCCTTAGAAGATATTTTCTGTTATTGAGCACTAGGAGGATTTTGAACAAAATGTTGGTGGGATCCAAACAATTATGAGTGTGGAATAAGATTAAGTGTGGGGGGGGGTTGTCAACCAATCTTACATTTATTAGAGTTCCCCCCCGGTAAGATTAAGAGCAGTTGGGAAAATTATCAATACATTTAACACCATGTTTCGTTCATATAAAGATAGGCTAGACTGGGTTCATGGCCTTTGAAAGACCCTAAGCATCCCCAATTCCTGTCCCTACTCTTATTGTAATGGACACAATACGCATGGTGTAGAGTGTATTTTTTAGGCCAGAGACAATCACAATATATAAAAGAGACAGTAAATGAGGCTGAAATTATCCACAGCAAAATGTACCTAAAATGGTAGTGGTAAAGATAACATGACTTTTCGTAGATATTTTGCAATACATAAATTCATATTTGGGAATTAAGGTAATGAAACAAATAAAATGGCAAATTCACATCATGGGAAAAAATGTACTCAGATCCCAGCATGTATCACATTACACCAAAGTGTTCCACTGCAAATGTCACGCAAAAGAGAATAAACCACATGCGTGGGTAAGATGTTCCTAGATATCAAGGATCTTAGCTTGATGAAGGAGAGGCACTATGGCCCCCAACCTCTGTGGTCATACAGTAAAGAGGATATATACAGGTAATGTTAGATTTGGGGTCTCTAGTTGGCAGAGGTAGGTACCTTTGACCAAATAGGGACCCTTGCGTCTAGTCATGGTAAGGGGCTACACTCCTAAAATAACCCCTGCTCACCCTCTTGGTAGCTTGGCACATGCAGGCAGGCATATCTCAAAGGCAGTGTGTAAAATATTTGTGAACACATACAGTAATCCGGTGACAACACTACAGATGGAGAACACACAGGTTGTATTATAAAAATAAGTATTTTTATATAGACTTAACACAAGACCAAACAACAAAAATCCATAGTACTGTACTCAAAAATAGACTCTAAAATAGTAGAAAATAGCTCAGTTCACTCAAGTTGTAAATGCGACACTTTACTCTCAAAGTACCTTGGATGCGTAACACAATGCAAACAAAAGGGTCGCGGGGTAGGTGATGCGTCGGTTCCTTACACTCAGGGGAGTGGATGCGTCGGTTCCTTACTGCTGCGCAGAGGGTTTGATGCCCGCTTCTTTACTGTGTGGTGAGGTGATGCGTCGGTTTCTTACTACTCTCCAGTACGATGCGACAAGATGGTGCCTCGATGCGATACTCTTCTCCAGTGCGAGGCAACAAAATGGTGTCTTGCTCAGGATGCGATAACGTTGATGCGATGCGTGCACGCCCGACGGCCGTGTGGCGACTCGATGATCTTTGGGGCCGTGACAGGCCCTGCGACGTGCTTCTCCGGTGATGCGATGGCAACCTCTGCGGCAGCGGCACTCTCTCTGGTGATGCGCCACGGTTCGGCGATGCGATGGCGACAGCGGCAGCACGCTTCCTTTGCGATGCAACAGCAACTGCTGAGGCGGCGACACGCTTCTCGTCGTTGCATTGAGCTTCCAGCACCCAGGGACATGCAGTCTCTCAGAAGGCCCAGCACAATAGTAGGCACTTCAATTCACAGCAAGGGAATTCAGGGGTATGCTGGTTGGTGAAGTCTTGTATCCCTGAGACTATAGGCAGGAGGCAAGATCAAGTTCAAGCCCTTGGAGATTCTTCTTCAAGTTGATGAAAAGCACACTCAGTCCTCTTTTACTTTCTTTGGCAAAGAAGCACCCACTTCAGGCCAACCGCAAAAACCACACAGCACAGGGATAGTCTCCTCTTTCAGCTTCCTGGTTCTTCTCCTCAGCAAAGGTTTGTTTTGATTCCCAGAAGTGATCTAAAGTTCTGGGGTCTGGGTCCTCCTTTTTATACACCAAAATCCTTTGTCTCTGATGGCAGAGAGTGTCTGTACCTAGTCCAAACCAGTTCTGTTCAGTCCTAGAGCACTTTGTTTACAAGACTCCTCTTCTTTTTCAGTGTGGGCCAGGGTCCTCAGACACACCACAGGAGGTGGAGCCAGCATTGTGGAAGGCAGGCACAGCCCTATTCAGGCCCAGGTGTTACACCTCCCCCCACTCTACATGCGGATGGGTCTATTCAGCCCTGTACTGACTCACCCTTTCTCTTGGAATCCCCCCAGCCACTGTCTACTACTTTCTAAAAGTGGTATTTTCAAACACAGAAGGCTAAAACCAACTTTACTAAAAGATGTATTTTATCATTCTGAGTTCAGGCATACTAAACTCGAATTCCTACCATGTTACCTGGGTCAGTTAGGATTATAAGGTGTTATAATCAAACTGCCCATTCTGGCCTTTGGGGACTGGTAGCCTTGCAATAGTGAAAAATGAAAATGGCTGTAATTCACTATTAGGACATGCCACACACACCAGGGCATGTCCTACCTTTTACCTACAATGCACCCTACCCTTGGGCCTACCTTACGGGTGTCTGATATTCAGAAAAGGAAAGGTTTGGGGACTGAAAGTGGGTGCGCTTGCCAAGTCTACATGGCAGTACCAGACTGCACACAGGCTCTGCAATGGCAGGCCTGAGACACACTTCACAAGCTGCTCCGGTGGGTGGCACAATCAGTGCTGCAAGCCCACCAGCAGCATTTGATTTACATGCCCTGGGCACATGCAGTGCACTCCACTAGGGTCTGACAGGTAAACCAAATAAGCCAATCATCTAGTCACTAATCCATACATCAATTTAAAATAGAGAGCACTTGCACCGTGGCACAGAATAGCAGTGGCACAGTGCCCAAAGCATCTAAGACCAGCAAAAACATCAGAGGCAACAGCAACATAAATGGAAGGGAGACCTACGCCAATGGTGCCAAGTCTAAGAGGAAGGATAATCAATGTGGTTCAAAATGACCAAGCGATAAATGTAGTTGCACTGTGTATACAAGCTTTTGATGTCAAGTCATATGAATAAATTCATCTCTGGGTCAAAAGGAAGATCTTGTAGTATCCTTGGGATATCTGAAGTATCTTTTAGATGTGTGGGTGTTTTTTGGACGATTGAGCGACTGGTGGGAGATTTCTGTTCTTGTGCATTTTTGGGGGGATTAAAAGTATGGTGTGTGTGGTTCTTTTATGAACAAGAACTCATAGATGAACAACCCCAAAAGGGTTAAAGATGTTCTCATTTAATGGAGCAAAAATACACATTTATAGAAATCACTGGGTGTCTGCATTATTAGAAATATGGGACAACATCAGTACTAGATTCTAATACTTAACGCATTGTTCTCCATGTCTTTTTGCCTCCTCCTAGGACTGGACAAAGAGTACCTTATGGCTAAAAAAGAAGAAAAAAAACTTCAAATGTTGGAGGGAAAGTGTCCTATGTGATTTGATTTAATTTGTCTCTATGAAGGGATACTATAAAACAATCTTTCGGTCCTGATGAAAACCATCGACCCATAGGGCGCAAAGTTGGCTGAAACATGTTGACCTGGTTCTTCCAAAGATAGATGTGCTAGACACCTAATACCTCTCTTTTGACATCTCACATTTTTTAATCATACCACTACCTTTGATCTTCTTAATTAAATGTGTTCAAGAGACAATCCCTCCTACTGGAGGAAAAGACCCAATGATGTAATGATCAGTGGCTAAGTATGCCAACAGGAGACAAGACTTTGATGGAACAACACTGTTGAGGGTCTCACAACAATTTTGGTGTTGCCCTCCCCCCTCCTGTCTCAACACAACTCTTCCACTCTGTTAGAAATGGGATCTCTGGTTGGCTAAGGCTTGCGCCAAAGCCAGGCAGAGACCACCACTCTAGTCAGGGCAAGGGAGTTACACGCCAATGATAACCCCTGCTCACCCCCTTGGTAGCTTGGCACGAGCAGTCAGGCTTATCCCGGAGGCAATGTTTTACACATTGCCTTTCCGCAACACACACACACACAGCAGCAACACACTAGGCACACCACAAAAGGATCTCCACACAAGGTTATATAAAACATAGCCTTTGTATTATCATAAACACATAGAATAGTAATCACACGATATACACTGTGCCAACTGGCATTGGACAATATTTACAGGGGACTACATACACATGACAGGGCCAATTGGGCCACTGTCAGAACCATCACAAAGTGAAAATGGTAGATATAGATCATAGAATAAATGTAGGACACAACCAGTAATTACTGGTAAACACTGTACTCAGTATTATATCCTGCAACATAAACATATTAGGCAATCAGTATCACCTCAAGCACGAACCACATTATGCGCCAACCTCATGAGCCAAAACATAATAGACAATAACCTCACAATCATGAATCCCGCTAGGGGCAGAAATCACAGTAGAAAGTAACCTCATCACATAACCTATTGTAGAGGTATAAATCAGGGTGCATCAATCACATTATACATACAGCATAAGCATATGCCCAGCGTGCCCCAATCGGGGGCACCACACACAGGACCGGCCCCAGGCCGACTGGCCTCTCACCGGGGCTCAAATGCCCTTGGTCCCAAAGTCAGGTCGCGCTGTAAAAGCAGCAAAACAAAGTGTGCAGATGCACAGCCTAAATGTGGCAGATGCCTACTAATTGCTGAGCAGCTGTTCAAATGAGCAGGGGCACCAGCGTGCACCCTTAGCCCCTCTCTGGGTCTCTAAATGAAAATGCCCCCAAGGAAATATGGGGCTGGCACTGCGGTGCCTCCGGGGTTCCCACTGGGACTTTTCAAGCAGTCATGCCCAATGTTGCAGCTGCCCGCAACAGCGTTGCAGCTGTTGCGAAATTAGTCCGGGCACCCTGGGCTAACTGCCCTCCAAAAGAAATGCCCCCAATAGAAATCAGCGAGGGCACCACTGTGCCTGGGGGAGCCCCACTCGGGGGACTCCTAGAAACAAATGCCCCAACGTTGAAGTGACCCCCCTTTGCAGGTGGGGCCGCTCAGGATCCACACAGGACTGTCCGGGTGCCTCATGAGCACCAAGAACAAATCAGGACGTTTCCCCCCTTCACACTCACGGGGGCTCTGGGGACTCGCTGGTCTCCTAGGTCCAGACACCGACCTGTGCCTCAGAGGCCTCCAGACTGCGACGGTATCCTCCTTCATCCGGTCCCCCTTTCAGGGACCGGGACTTCACAGGGAGCCTGCAAGGTGCCGGGCGGCCTCTCCGGCAGGCCGAGCTGCTATTGGCCGGCCAGCTGCTTCCGGGTTTGGACCCGCCCGGAGTCAGGCGAGCTCTGCCTGCTTCTGGGTCGAATTTTTAACGATCGGGTCGCGGTGGTGACTGGGTTGCGGGCAATACAGGGAAGGCTCCCGTTGTAGGTAAAGGCACATGCCGGATGGGCACCCGCCAGTTAGCACCACATGCGGGGTTGGCACCCACCAGTTAAAAATAGAGGAAAATCGGCACAAACACGCGGGGTGGGCATCCACCTTCTAGTCCTCATAAAACCGACACCAATACGCGGGGTGGACTCCCACTTGCAGAAATCAATTTCAAAGGCGGCAATAACGCAGGGTGTGCTCCCGCTTTCCCCACGCCAAGTAGGGGGAATCCCACACAAGGCAGCTTCGCGCTGCAGGCCACCAGCAGTCCTCTTGGGCAGAAATAGAGTGCTCACAAGGGCAAAAGTCAAGCGGTCTGCCAAAAGTAAGTAAAGCGCTTCTTCAGGGATAAAAGGTCCAGAGTAGGCCCTTTAGGAGGAAGGGGGGGCAAAGGGCTGGGCCCAGGTAGGCCAGCTCACAGGGCCCTCCAGCAGGGAGGCAGTCCCCAATGGTGGTTCCTCCTGGAGCCCAGCAGCAGCGGCAGGCCTCCCTCAAGTCAGGAACAGCACAACAGAACACTTTCATGGGGTCACAGCCCCTTCTTTTATACACCCTTTTCCTTTGTCACAGCACAGGGCTTGGGGATACCAGTTAGAACTTGTTTAGAGGGGCTTTGGAGCACTTTGTTTTGTTCAGCTCCTCTCTCCTTTGTTAGGTGGGGGCTCAGGGATCAGACGCAGCACAGTGGGCGGAGCCAGCATTCTGGAGGGAAGGCACAGCCCTATTCAGGTCCCAGGTGCAACTCCTCCCTTCTTCATGCAGATCTCTCTATTCACCACTGGGCAGACTCCCCCTGTCTCCTGGAGCCACCCACATCTCTCAGCTCCTGTCAATCCCAAGCCAGACATGCAATTCACATCAGGCAGGCAGACACACACCACACAGAAATGCCAACTTTTAAAAGTGGCACTTCTCCACCAGTCACAATATATCTGCGCACACCATTGTGCAGCATTTATTCTCATGAGTTCGCACATACTAAACTCGACCCTGCACTCCCCTCATTCCAGGAATTACCATGGACACACATATCCCCCATGCATTCCTATGGGAGGGCAGGCCAATCTCACCACACGCACTCAGAGAGCACAAGCACTTTACACTGGGCCACAGTGCTAAAGTGCACAGAGGCCTAAAACCACCAAGACTACACAGGGAAAAGACTAAGAGACAGGCAAAAAGTTCAGGGGTGAACCTGCCAAAAAGGGCCAGGTCCAACACAGTCCTTTTGATTTTACATGTTTATTTAAGGGAAGTTGAGTGGAACTTTATCTTCTGCCTCCCTCTTTTGATTCGTGAGACAAGTGATGTGAGACTTCCTTTGTCAAGGTCCTCCCTCCAATGACTTTCTGGTCATGATTGCGATGTTTTTGGGAAGTGATTAATTTTCCGTATGTTTTACTACAGATGGAAAGATGATCCACCATACAGGATGTATGACGTTACAACGCATGCTATTACAACGCATACCTTTACAACGCATTTTTTACAACGCACAATCCATTACAACGCATGACATTACAACGCAGGACACTACAACGCATTTTTAAAAACTACCTTTACAACGCATATCCATTACAACGCATACTACCTTTACAACGCATACCATTACAACGCATAATATTAAATTACATTTAAGGTAAGTATTAGATAGTATAGGGTTAAAAATTACTATTCTAACTCCAGGGGGTGCAACAGTAGGGTAAGTGTTGGATAGTATAGGGGTAAAAATTACTATTCTAACTCCAGGGGGTGCAACAGTAGGGTAAATGTTGGATAGTATAGGGGTAAAAATTACTATTCTAACTCCAGGGGGTGCAACAGTAGGGTAAGTGTTGGATAGTATAGGGGTAAAAATTACTATTCTAACTCCAGGGGGTGCAACAGTAGGGTAAGTGTTGGATAGTATAGGGGTAAAAATTACTATTCTAACTCCAAGGGGTGCAACAGTAGGGTAAGTGTTGGATAGTATAGGGGTAAAAATTACTATTCTAACTCCAGGGGGTGCAACAGTAGGGTAAGTGTTGGATAGTATAGGGGTAAAAATTACTATTCTAACTCCAGGGGGTACAACAGTAGGGTAAGTGTTGGATAGTATAGGGGTAAAAATTACTATTCTAACTCCAGGGGGTGCAACAGTAGGGTAAGTGTTGGATAGTATAGGGGTAAAAATTACTATTCTAACTCCAGGGGGTGCAACAGTAGGGTAAGTGTTGGATAGTATAGGGGTAAAAATTACTATTCTAACTCCAGGGGGTGCAACAGTAGGGAAAGTGTTGGATAGTATAGGGGTAAAAATTACTATTCTAACTCCAGGGGGTGCAACAGTAGGGTAAGTGTTGGATAGTATAGGGGTAAAAATTACTATTCTAACTCCAGGGGGTGCAACAGTAGGGAAAGTGTTGGATAGTATAGGGGTAAAAATTACTATTCTAACTCCAGGGGGTGCAACAGTAGGGTAAGTGTTGGATAGTATAGGGGTAAAAATTACTATTCTAACTCCAGGGGGTGCAACAGTAGGGAAAGTGTTGGATAGTATAGGGGTAAAAATTACTATTCTAACTCCAGGGGGTGCAACAGTAGGGTAAGTGTTGGATAGTATAGGGGTAAAAATTACTATTCTAACTCCAGGGGGTGCAACAGTAGGGAAAGTGTTGGATAGTATAGGGGTAAAAATTACTATTCTAACTCCAGGGGGTGCAACAGTAGGGTAAGTGTTGGATAGTATAGGGGTAAAAATTACTATTCTAACTCCAGGGGGTGCAACAGTAGGGTAAGTGTTGGATAGTATAGGGGTAAAAATTACTATTCTAACTCCAGGGGGTGCAACAGTAGGGTAAGTGTTGGATAGTATATTACTATATTATGCGTTGTAATGGTATGCGTTGTAATGGTAGTATGCGTTGTAATGGAATGCGTTGTAAAGGTAGTTTTTAAAAATGCGTTGTAGTGTCCTGCGTTGTAATGTCATGCGTTGTAATGGATTGTGCGTTGTAAAAAATGCGTTGTAAGTGTAGTGCGTTGTAAAAGTTGCGTTGTAAAGGTTGTTCCCCACCATACAGCTCCTGAAAACATTGCAATCATGACTTTTCTAGCCTCAGTCACTGCTAAGGAACTGTAGTTTGAGGTATTAAACTTTCTGCAAACAGTGGTCCTTGAAGGGTCACAGAAACAATAATCAGGTCAGTAAGCTTGCTCATTAAAGTCTGGCTTGGTCCCATTCCAACACTGGTGCACCATGAGCAAAACTAAGGAATGCTTAAAGAAGAGAAATAAAAAACAAAGGTAGAGCAAAAAAAGGAGAATTTTGATGGATGACTCAAGGACAAACATCTTTCCAGTTCATTCTACCTTGATGTAGACACAGAAAATACAGAACTTTAAAAATAACGGTGTGGCACGGGAATGGAATATTCTATTTAGTCCTCACGAGGTTGTGTTTAGTGAATTGTGCAAGCACTTACAAGTCCCAGCACTGCAAGAGCATTTAAACTTTGAGAAGAAAATCTATCAAATAAAGTGAGGGGAGGTGATGCCGAATAAGTGAGACTCCTGTGTTGTTGAAGGTATTTTTTTTTATCAATGAGGCAGTCACATTTTGCCTCCCTCCTACAGCCTCAAAGCAATGTTGGTGAGCTGCTCCCTAGTGTTATGTTATGACAGATGCTTTACAGCACCATTTTGAACCCTGATTACAGTTTAAAATACATGTACACTGTTAAACCTGGCATCATGTGGGTGGCCTTCCTCAATACCTTTTGCCTTCTATCTCCTGTTTTTTCTCATTCTTTTGTAGGCATTAGGAATCTGAGAACTTTACCACTGTTAACCAGTGCTAAAGTGCATGTGCTTCTCCCCTAAACATGATGACATTGGTGTATACCTGATTGGCATAGTTGATGTACTGGTAGGTCCTTTGTAAAGTGGTATACCATATACTCAGGGTCTGTACTTCAAACACTACTCGTGGGCCTGCAGCACTAATTGTGCAATCCACATACGTTGCCTTTCAAACCTATCTCAAGTCTGCCACTGCAGTGCCTATGTGTACAGTTTACTTCAATTGGCATTTAAAAATACTTGCCGAGCTTCAAACTCCACCTTTAAATATATATGTCACCCCTAAGGTAGGCCCTGCGTAACCCTAAGGGCAGGGTGCTTTTCTTCTTGTTGCCCTGTTTCCAGCTGTTTCCTGACTCTGTTGAAGGAGAGCTGGATTATGCCTTCTCTCCAAGTGATCTCCAAGGGCTTGCAGGCTTGCCTCCAGTTTTTTTAAGTCTCAGGGTCACAAAAGACTTCCCTCAAATCCACTGGTGCTGCTGGACTGTGAGTCCTACACTTGCCTGAGGTGCCCTCTCCAAGTTCTAGGTTTCAGAAATGGGTTCTGCAGCTGTTATGCTACAAAACCCATGCATTGTGACAACTGTGCTGGTCAGAACTGACACATTGCCCTTTGACACCGACGCAGAGGCTGTTCGACAACAGTGGTTCTATAGTCTGTGTGCCCCGATGACGCACAGCCTTCACTTCAGTGAAGCTCAATGACAACGCAGTGACCCGGCTGCGTAGAAAAGATTGACGCATCGCGTCCTCAGCATCAGTGCTTTGCATCATCCAAGGTACTCTACCAGCGGGCCCTGCATGGGTCCTGTAGCCGGCCTACCCTCCATCTTTGTCGGCCTGAACTTTGGATTCGCACAGGCCCCTCATGACCTTAAGTAACCTTTTGACCACTATACACTATTTTTGCATTTAATCTTTAAAAATTAATATCTCGACTTCTACTGATTGGATGTTTGTCGTTTTGGTATTGTTTTAATCCGATAAATATTCTCTATGTTCCTAAACCTGAGTGCAGTCGTTTTGTGATATATTCATTGTGTTACTGTGTGTATGTGTTGCACAAATACTTTACAAATTGCCTTTTTAGGTCTCGCCTAGCGACACAGTGTGAAAGCGCTTTTGCTAGCGAGATCTATTGTTACAGACTTGCTTCGGAAGGGAGACAGGAGATGTGCACGTGCAGGACAGACTGCAAATGTGAATGCGCCCGTGAACACACACGTACAGACACGCGCGATGTGCACATCTCCTGTTCCCCTTCCGTTCACGCAAGCCAGCTGCATGCAGTAACTGCGCCAACAAACACACACGCACCAGCTGCCCCCAGCCAATGCACGCGTACTCGTCTCCCTCAACGCGCACATGGAGTGCTTTCGCTTTCCCTCCCTCCGGTGTTTCAGCCCACGCTCCACCTTCTCCATGTCTTCTCTCCGACCGGCTCTGCAGCACTGGTCCCGGTAGAATGATGCCCAAGATGCGTGTGCTGTGGCTCCTCTGGGCCCAGTGGGCCCCCAGCTGGGCCGGCATGTACTCCTGGGAAGACCCGCTGGTCATCTTAGACTCCGACTCGGCCCGCTCTCACCTGCTCAACTCCAGCAGCGTCTGCTTCGCCGAGTTCTACGCTTCCTGGTGCGGACACTGCCAGAAATGTGCTCCCATCTGGAAGAAGCTCACTTTGGACGTACAGGGTAAGAGAACCCCCCACCCCCCAAGACAGAACGTGAGACACACATGAGACTGCCCTTTCTTCCTTCTCTCCCCCTAGGTGCTTCTATCTGCCTGTTACTTCTGGTGTTATATACCCAGTTGGTGAGTAATTACTGTGCTTCTCTGGGCAATTTTCAGCAATAATCTCGCTGTGCTGATGCGGGTCACTTAATCAAACAGCGCCACCTTCCGTAACGTTTCAATTCAACTGGTGGTTTCTTTCATTTTTAGAGACTTTCAATTCCCCTTCGTGTTGGTATTTCCGCGGGTGTATCATCAGAAGCAAGTGTAGGATAATGTGTTCCAATCTATGTCATGAGTTGACTTATTGCTGTGATTGTCAAGGTATTAAAGACAAGGGATTCCTGCATGCGCACGACTTAGAGGAGAGCTTGCGCCGCGTATAGGTTTTTCATTAAATATACTTGTTTTCTCACTCACACAAGTGATGGCTGTGAATGCATAATTTACAGAGCGGTAGTTTAAGCGTTCCTGTAGCTTGATGTGTGTCGCCAGCAAAATATTTCGATCCAAGATTTAATCAAAATGTACATAAAATTAACACGGTTTTCTCAGCTCTTCGTGTTAGCGGGAACTTTGGGGCGCTGGAAAGTAGCCTAAAAGATTCATAAAGTAGCACTTTGCGCTAATTGCTCCTATGGAGCATACATTAGGATGTCTTTGCAACAACACATGGGTTTTGATGCAACTCCAGGGTCGGATTGGGATCAAAATTAGGCCCAGGCACCAAACAAAAAAAGCATTTGCAATGCAATAGGTCTCGCATTTATGCGAGTTTGAACTATTCACATTGCAAATAACAATGCTTTTTATTTTAGTTTTCGTTTTTAAAACATAAATAAAAGGCATTCTCATTTACAATGCCAATAGCTTAAACTCGCGTAAATGCGAGACCTATTGCATTGCAAATGCATGTTAGATAAGCTCTGTGCCAAGCTACCAGAGGGTGAGTACAGGTTATCTATCATTTAGTGTGTATCTATGTTACCCTGACAAGAGTGGAGGTTCCTGCCGGGCCTGGGTGCATACCTCAGCCAACCAGGAATCCCATTTTTAACATACACATATTATGGTAGCACTCAGACAAAGCAGCACTTAACCTTTCACAGGAGTGTTCCTAAAGGCTGCCTTCAGTAAGGCCACGTAGCATTGTAGTAGGCGTATTTATATGTCTATTGTCTTCATATTGTTAGGGTGCAAACCTAGCTAGGAAACAATGAGGTGTACATTACGTGGGGGTATTGGGAGAGGATCTACAAGACTGTACATCAGGTGGGGATTGCACAAATATATTTCTGATAGTCATTAATTAATTGCAGCCTTATTCATATGCGATATGTCAGAACCAATATTTAGTATACCAGTATCATATTCCTGTTAGCTATAAAATCAAGTCTGGTTTCAACATTTGAAAGTCAAAATCAGCTTAGTGGTCAGTGCCATATTACAAAATACACCATGTTACATATAAAGACCATAGTGTCAGCTTGTAACTCATTCACACTTGGTAATATACGGACACGCCTCGTTTGCTTCCCCTTCCAGTCCTTGTTTAGCCTCCGGTATTGATCGAGGCTCAATGAGTGAAACTCCTTTCATTTAAGAGCTAGCTTGATCCGGCTTGCACTGAGCTAATGACCTTAAATCATTGCGTTTCACTTCCATTAAAGCTGAATGTAACTCTTCCGAGTGGTGCCGTCCTTGAAGGGCTGCGGGATACGGGGCGGGATGCTCGAATTCTTACTCTAGCGGCGGCACGTCACTCTCCCTCGAGTCACGCCGCTGGCCCCAAAGCCACAGGTCATATAAAGCTATGCTAATCAAGAAGCAATTCTTTCTTTCAAAAAAATGCGTAAGGAAATTCTAATTACATTTTCATTTGCCCTCTTATTAGTTAACTTCTTTATGGCGAAATATAAAATAAGTGGATTTACTAAAAGCAAACCCATTAAATCGAAAATAAAAATGAGGGTCTGGACTATGTAATCCCTGTAGCCCATGGGCCTCGATGCCACAGCCCACCCAACCCTATGCTCAATCCCTTCCTCATAGTGAACATTGTCGTAAGATGATTTATCTAAACAATTTTGACAATTTGGTGCAGGAATTTGATGGGTGCGAGCTACTCTCAAATATCTGTTTACCGGCACGGAAGCACTTTATAACAGATAGCTAATGATACCAACGTGAATGGAGCACTTTGCTCAATATCTGTACAGAAACTTACGACAACTTACTGCATTGCCAATGCTTCGTGCTGAAGTAAACCTGCAACAAGATAATCAATCAAAGCACTCGAAAAATGTTGGGAAGAAACTGATGGATGGTTATAAGCTGAGATCAGCAGTTTCAATCGTCTGTTTTTTACAGAATGACTGTATCTAAACTTATTTTTATCTGTCTTTGCAAATCCAGACACCTTTTGGGTACGATTCATATTTTCGAAAAATAAATAAAAAATGCACATAAATAAATCTTAAGTGATCTGTGATGCAAGCAACAAAACTGTCATGTTTTTACAGTGATGACATTTTTCTTGCACAAACAAACGTAATCCCATGATGGTAAAAAGCAGAGGATCTCTGAATGGCCTACAAATACAATAACAATTGATCAGTCAGAATGTGCATATCTTTAACGGAGCTTCATTCAAGCATTAACGGGATACTGGCTTTTAAAAAGAGTGGAAACTTTAAGAAGCCAACATTCACAAATCAAAAACAACTTTGATATTGCTTGGAGGTATCATTGATAGTGGACAAAAATTAAAATATCACTTCTGCATTTTTTACCTGTATTCAATAAAATGCAAACTGTTTTAAAAAGAAATCCTCTCCATCATAACAATTAAATCCATTACAGAATATAGATTTGGGTAGTTATATGCAAAACAGCAGCCTGATAAACTAATTTATTAAAATGAAATACAGCAAGAAGGACAAATTATAGTTCGGACTCTAACAAGAACGAACAAATATGAAAGCTAAAAACAGAAAAAATGCTTACATCCAACAAACTCCATTGGTCTTATAACTTTAAGCAAAGTCACTAAAGGCCTCAGTGAATTCAAAGAAGGGCTACCAAGTAAAGACTCTGAATGAACTGATGTCAAGTTCTATAAACAGCCTTGGAATTCAATCTAGCACACTTCCTGTTAATGTTCATTTGTTACCCATCCTGGTAAGGACGTCACGCATCGATCAATGCACGAATTTCAAGAAAATGTTAGTTTGTTGCTTCCCCCCTCCCTCCCTCCTGTTTGAACGTCTTTTCAGTACTCTCCCTAAAATAATAGACTCCAGACAAAGGACAATTGCCCAATAAATAATTCAATGTATTCCATCCATACTCACAAGAGACCTATAGTCTATACAGAAGCTTCTGGAACACATACACATACAGCATCATTATTGCAAGATTTGAGGTCACTGAAGAACAATGAGCTACCCTTGTTCCATAAGGTTCGGGCTGACAAAGAATAATGGGACCCATTGTTTGTTTATGTCCATTCAAAAAGGAGTAAGGACTTTTGAGTTTTCAGAACTTTAGGATGGAAGAAAGCTGACATCGCTTTCGTGTGTTCTCTCCTTACCAAATGCAGCAAAGCACACCATATACGCCTCGCTGTTCTGCTATATGGGTGATGATAGCGTTCAGGAATGCTGTTTGGTTTGCCTAAGCCTTCTATAACTAGGGCATATTCAAGTTACAAAGTGAACGAAAAAGCTTGCCAGATAGAAGAAAAGGGTCACACCAGGAAACGATGGCTGTGCTTCAAGAAAGTAATGTGCGGATAAATGCAGAGAAAGTGTGGAGCCCCAAGGAGCCAATGGCAACCAGCACACTGTTGAGACAGCTAGGTTGGGAATCTTGGAGGAAAGCTGTGGATTCATACACACGCCATGCACGTCAAGAGAGTATCATTGTGATAAGCATTCAGGAGAATCTCATCTTCAAGCCAGAAACGGGTAGGTCTCTGCAGGCTAACATCAATTAAAAGGAAACAATCTAACAGGTCTAATCAATTTTGAGACCCTCAAAAACAGCACGGCCTCTGAAGTAACAACCCTTCAAATCCAGCCATCAATAACACTGCAGCACATGAAAGAGAACAGAGAGGAGAACCACGTGAGAGGCTTAGGAGACAGGAAACCTCCAATAGGAGGAAGTCGCAAAGGCCATACTTGCCATCTTTACCTCCTCCAAATAAGACAATCTAACAAGAATGAAACTGCTTGTACCTAAGGAAATAAGGTGTGGACTGGAGCAAGAAGATTCATTGATAGAAGCATTCTTTTGTTGCCTAAACCTACAGGAAATATGGAGGCAACACATGTAGAGAACAATGAAAATGGATAATATAAGAAACTACAAGGAGCTTACAGGGTCTCTACACGGTGACTAGTTCCCAAAAGTGACCCCCGAGGTAGCCACATTCTCGAGAAATAAAGAATACAAACTAGTGATACATGGAATGCTTGAATTAATCTGAACCACTGGTAATTACTGAGGGCGCGTCACAGTCCATTTTGTACCCACTATGCCACCTCAGATTAGACCAAGCCATATGAAATGAAAATCAGCCTTGGTCCAGGTCCAGTAGGAACAGTCCAGCCCGAACTGCCATGCCAGGCCTCCCTGAACCAGAACACAAGCACCCCGAGACAGGTTGTGGCCCATTCATGTGTGTGAAGCTTGATTCCAGCAGCACAGTGAGGACGAGACCCAGGCCTGGGCACATAGCAGGCCAGTGTGGACAGACTGTATTTTATTTTCACACACATGATTCAGCCAAGCCCTCACCGGATGTCTCCTGGCTCCCAATCATCAAGTAGCACAGGCTGTTCCTCCTATGGGGATGTTAGGTTTGCGTTCACACTTGAGGTAAAAGGAGTTACCAGCAGGCAGGGTCCCTGTCGGCGCTGCAGCATTGCAATAGGCTTGGAGGAGAGGTGGAGGCAGCAGAGGCAGCTCTGTGATGATTGAACCGACAAGAGCTCATTTGCAGAGCCGAGATGATTCATTAAAATAATCTTAGTGTGCAGCCTGGGAAATGAAAGCGCCGGTCTCCGCAGTGCTCAGACCCGTTTCTGAGATGTATGCATGCTCATAAATTATCAGCTTGTTGTGATACTGTCCTCACTAATTATGAAAGGAATTTTGATTTGTATTTATTTTTAATTACAGGTTTTACTCAGCTGAGCACTTCATTAACAGTATTAGCTGTTGAGTTGATTCTGTACATGATTAGCTGAACAAACACGGTTTGCAGAGGCAGACTCCGTTTCTTTTCCCGCTGTAATGTCTTCCCATGGCATAGACAATGTGTACATCGAAGAGCTGTAAAGAGCGGCGCCTGATTGCTCGGTTCATCTACAGCGACGCGGGACCCACATGGCACTTACAAAACGACATCGGCGCCAGCTTTGCTGCATTAACATGGCGGAACGCGTGTATATTTTATCGATGCTGCCGTGATTGCTCGGTGCGCTGCTCCAAACGTGTGCCCGAGAGGGTATGGGTTTTCATGCAAGTTTATACCGCTGCCGTGGTCGGCAGCGATGGGCAGTGGGCTAAGCCCAAGCGTACAGTTCTAGATCGGTACACAGAAGTAGGTAACAAGTGTTACCTATGGAGCAGGAACTTAGTGGTCCTTAAAAGACGACTTGTCAGCTTGCTTAGTAGGAGCCTGTATGATATCATTGAGGATGCAGGTACACATCCAGGAGGCATATCCTATAAGGTCTAGCAATGTCCTGGGTGCGGTTATGCAGTTGTCCACTTCACTTGGTTATTTGTATGGGCAGGCACGTAGTGGTGACGTCTTTGATGATCGTGCTAGTGAGGCAGGCAATCTTTAAAACGATGCAAGCGTACAGGATTTGTCAGTATAATTCCTTCAGCGGTGGGGTAATATGGATGAATGTTATCAGGCTCTTGAGAGATGCTGGGGCGTGTAGGGTGACTTTGAGGGGTGCTACGGTGGTACCCGCTAGGTGGCTGCACTGTGTTGAGTCGTCTACATGTGGACTCTGCCTTTTATCATTTTGCCCTTGGTAAATTGGGAACCAAAACTTGAGTAATGAGGAAAATCCGTTTCACCAATTTTTTACAACACACAAAAATGGCAGATGTTGCATGCAGCACTTTAAAGCAAATTATGTAGCACTATAAAGTATATTATTATTATGGTGTCAATTACTGTGATAGTACAAGGTAGATGTTAACCTGTTTCTAAAATAAATATTTTTCCTCTGAAATGCATATATTGTTCTTTCTATTTCCCAAAACAAGTTCGAACCATAAGTATGTTACAGATTTTTTTGCACAATGTTAATATCTCGGTACCATTATTTTGTTCACTGAGAGCACGTAGAGCAACGCTTGCACTCATAAGCAGAACACGACCAGCATGCCTAAACTATTTGAAAGCATGACCTCCTCTTCAGGGCGTGCGATCGGGTTAGTGGTGCAGAGCCATGGTATGGAAAATAGGAGGCTGACACACTCGGAGAGTAACTAGAAACGTTGATTGTAATGTATGAATGTGCGATATATGCATTTGAAGCGCACCCTAGCGTCGGTGACGATTCAATTAATGTATGTTAAGAGAAGCATTTTTTTTCACTCACTTTTGCAATGTTAGCGTGAAGAAGAAAACCCACCATGTTTCTTTTATGACTACACAGTGATATTTGGTGGGAAATATGGTTTTCTCTCTCGCTCGCTTTTTCTTCACGCCCTTCCGCGCATTTTCTCACCCCTTCCTTCCAATTTGCCCCTCTCTCTCTTTCTCCATCTCTGTTTTCCTGTCTCTTCTTGACTCCAAACAGGTTACACACTTCCTCACAATGACACAATCATTAATTGACTGTTTTCTTTAGGTAAACAAAATACATACAGAAACGTGGTCTGGACGGACCTTGCCAAAGTGTTTCATAGAACAGAAGCCCTTCTGTGGTGAGGAAGCAAGCAGAAGGTATCAAAACCAGACTTTATCCATCACTCATTGCCAGTGGGAAGGATAACAATGCGTGAACAAAAGACAGCTCACTCTCAATTGGCTGTTTAATGAGCTGTAAGCCAGTTGGCAACAACAACCTTATCATTCCAAGAGAGCACAATGAAGGCCTTAATACAAATCTACATGCTCACAAATTACATATTCATGAGGACAATATAATGGGCTGCTCTAAGCGGGTTCTACAACTTTGGCACTCGAACCATTATAAAAAGCAACATTTTCAAAATAATAATGTGTGGCCTTTAATCTTTGGTTTATATCCTTGTAATTGATGAGCTGTAACACCTGATCACTTAAAAAAAGTAGTTGAGTGTTCGACCTGACATCTGTGGCATGGAGTTCCCCTATCTTTATGCCTTCAATCCTCCTGTTTCTGCTGATTTCGTTTCTGCTGACTTTAAGACTGAACACTTTACTACTGCTAGCCAGAGCTGAAAGTGTCTCTGCTCTCCTTTAAACACTGTGAAATCGGCTTACATCCAACTGGGACATTCAGTTTACTTTTAACTCCCTAATAAAGTGGTACTAAATGTACACAGGTCCTGTAAATTAAATGCTACTAGTCGGCCTTCAGCACTGATTGCGTTGTCTTCTAATGTAGCCTTTGAAAAGTTTCTCAGACTTGCCACTGTGTGCAGTTTAAGCTGCCATTTCGACCTGGCAACATAAACCTTTTGCCAGGCCTAAATCTTCCTTTTTCTTACATATAAGTCACCTCTAGCACAGGCACTAAACAACCCATGGGACAGGGCGCAATGTATTAAAAAGTAGGACTTGTACTTTTAAGTATTACATGTTGCAGTAATGAAAAACTCTTAAATTCATTTTCACTACTGCAAGGCCTACCTCACCAATAAGATAACGATGGATTACTTTATAACTTTTAATAAGTGATAACTTTGAATTGGGAGCAGGTTGACATGTCGAGTTTGGAGTCTGAAGAACTTTAATTTAAAACCCTCTTTAACGATAGAGTTGTATTTTATGTCACATTTTTGAAAATTACACTTTTAGAAAGTTGGCATTTTCTTGTCCTAAACATTTGGTGCCTGCAATCTGTATTCAGGGTCACATTATAAAGTAGAACTGGCAGTTGGTCTTTATGTATTGCTCGCAGACAGTGAGACAAAAGGTACATAGGTATTGGTAGGGTAGGCCTCTCAAACCTAATGATAGGGCGGGGCTGTCACCTACCACACTTGCCCATCATACAGGCTAGGCCCAGCACACTCACAAAGCATTTGTCAACACTCTTTTGTGCCCCCAAACAAGCTGGGCCAGGGCAGTCCTGAACCCTTAGGAGTGGTCCTGAAGGTGCACTGCCAGCCCATCTGTGGTCCCAGCAGCACCAACGCAACGCATCAGCTTGCAAGACTCAGCATCAGAACTGCTGCGTGACGCATCCCCAACACAGGACTTTGCATTGCAGCCCACAACTCCTCAAAACTGCCGCTTTGTGAAATATCTTCATGCAGGGCCTTGCACCTCAGCTCCTTGGAACTGCCGCTCGCGGTGCATCTTCATGCAAAGACCTCAAATTGCACTGTAGCTCCTCTGCCTGCCACTGCACAGCCGTTTCCCCACACAGACCTAGCATTGCCACTGCAGCCCCCTGGGAACTGCCGCCGAATGAGGAACCTCGCTTCACTTCGGCTGGTCAATCCATCCTTGAAGGCTCGAGACTTCGTATGACTCTGCAATGACGATTTAAGGTATTTTGTTCAGTGGGCATAAACTGTAGCTGGCCCACACTCCATTGCAGTTGGACTGAATCTGTGAATTTGTCCCGGTCCAGTGTGACCAGATCACCACAGCTGGTGCTGTGTGCTTTATGCTTTTTGGCACGTTTTTCATTTAATACTTTAAAAAAATTGCATGACCTCCGGTTCTACGGGTTGGACTTTTGCTGCTTGGCCTCAAATTATTTATTACATTTTATTCTATTTTACTAAGTTGGTGTGGGATTATTCTTGTGTTGTGTTTTCACTTTAATACTGTTGAGGTCCTGCATAAATACTTTACACATTGCCTCTAAGTTAAGCCTGACTGCTTGTGCCAAACTATGAGAGGGTTAAGCAAAGTTTAATTTGGGGTTTACTTGTGACTTCACTGTGAGAAGGTGGGTTGATATATGCTGTCCACTAATGAAAGTGGTACAAAAGGGGGTGGTGATGGACGGAGCATCAGAACCAATCAAACACTCACACCCAGTCAACAGATCTGGGTTTGATCCATCACCGTTCTTTAGCCCACTCTGCCACCCCAGTTCAGACATGGCCATATGCAAATCAGTCTGAAGCTGTGCCTCATGGGAACAGTCCAGCCCGAACTGCCAAGCCATGCCTTCCCTGGACCGGAAACAAGCTTCCTAGGACCGGTTTTGGGCATTTCAGCCGTCTTCAGCCAGGCTTGCTTGAATCCAGTGGCAAAGTGAGCAAGGGACTCACGTCTGAGCATACCCTGCCAACTTATGGCGAACAAAGCGGTACAAAAGGGGGTGGTGATGGACGGAGCATCAGAACCAATCAAACACTCACACCCAGTCAACAGATCTGGGTTTGATCCATCACTGTTCTTTAGCCCACTCTGCCACCCCAGTTCAGACAGGGCCATATGCAAATCAGTCTGACCCTGTGCCTCATGGGAACAGTCCAGCCCTAACTGCCAAGCCATGCCTTCCCTGGACTGGAAACAAGCTTCCTAGGACCGGTTTCTGGCATTTCAGCCGTCTTCAGCCAGGTTTGCTTGAATCCAGTGGCAAAGTGAGCAAGGGACTCACGTCTGTACCTCATGGGAACAGTCCAGGGTCAGACTGATTTGCATATGGCCATGTCTGAACTGGGGTGGCAGAGTGGGCTAAAAACAGTGATGGATCAAACCCAGATCTGTTGACTGGGTGTGAGTGTTTGATTGGTTCTAATGCTCCGTCCATCACCACCCCCTTTTGTACCGCTTTGTTCGCCATAAGTTGGCAGGGTATGCTCAGACGTGAGTCCCTTGCTCACTTTGCCACTGGATTCAAGCAAGCCTGGTTGAAGACGGCTGGAATGCCAGAAACCGGTCCTAGGAAGCTTGTTTCCGGTCCAGGGAAGGCATGGCTTGGCAGTTCGGGCTGGGCTGTTCCCATGAGGCACAGGGTCAGACTGATTTGCATATGGCCATGTCTGAACTGGGGTGGCAGAGTGGGCTAAAAACGGTGATGGATAAAACCCACATCTGTTGACTTGGTGTGAGTGTTTGATTGGTTCTGATGCTCCGTCCATCACCACCCCCTTTTCTACTGCTTTGTTCGCCATAAGTTGGCAGGGTATGCTCAGACGTGAGTCCCTTGCTCACTTTGCCACTGGATTCAAGTAAGCCTGGCTGAAGACGGCTGAAATGCCAAAAAACGGTCCTAGGAAGTTTGTTTCCGGTCCAGGGACGGCATGGCTTGGCAGTTCGGGCTGGTCTGTTCCCATGAGGCACAGGGTCAGACTGATTTGCATATGGCCGTGTCTGAACTGGGGTGGCAGAGTGGGCTAAAAAACGGTGATGGATCAAACCCAGATCTGTTGACTGGGTGTGAGTGTTTGATTGGTTCTGATGCTCCGTCCATCACCACCCCCTTTTGTACCGCCACTAATGAAAGTGGGCACCTTGTACCAGGCCACACGACCCTTATGATGTCTGAGGTCAAAGACATCCTTATTGAAAGCTATCCTAGTGGTAGCTATAGAGATTAGCCTTCAGGCTTAGTCTTGAAGGAATGTAAAGCAGCTTATTTTACCAGACTATCACCTCCTACACGACTAAATGAAAGGAAACCACACAATGTTTAAATAAAAATATGTATTTATTAATATAACACTCTCTACTAGTTTCTACAGGAGATTAGGGCACAAACCACACAATACTAAATCAATAGAAAATTCGTAAATAGCAAAATACACAGCGGGCTCCAGGGGAAGACCAAACCATATACTAAAAAAATGGTATAACAACAACAACTTAACTAGACACAGTGCCTAGAGCATGTAGAATCGCTGGAACCACCCAGAGGAGTGACACAGGGAGCCCACGGAGGACGGGTGCAGTGAGGAAACACAGATGCGTGCTCTGTACAACTCTATGTGAAAGTCGCGGTTGGAAATTTACAAGTTAAGGGCACTTCTAAGAGGACTTTGAGCAAACCCTTTGGAACTTAGGAGGTTCTAAGGCCAACCCACCAGTGAGTACCGAAGTACCCATGTTACCTATCCCAGAGGAGGCGGGTGCATAGGGGTCAAGTGGTGTCGGAAACCTTCGTCGTTTTCAGTGGAGAGCTGCAAAGAAGTCCTGCTGCCAGGAGGGCGAAGAATGTCCAGTGGAATCCAAGCCTGGATTCGATGAGAGAAGAACCTGAAAGCAGATGGGACGGAGTCTGGATCACTTCAGGACTTTCCTACAATCAGTCTGTTGCTTTTCAGTGAGGCTGCCTGCTAAGGCTACTCCATCAACTGAACCATCATCAGGGTTCTGTGAGAGAAGATCAGGGAGTGGATCACTCTCTTCCTCCTGTCCCTCATCAGTAGCCATGAGCATGCCAATGTCTGCCCTGTCCACATATGTCTTGAGTCTGTTCACATGGAGCACCCTGTGGGGGCACCTGGGAGTTCCAAGGCCGACCAGGTAGGTAACCTCCCCCTTTTGCTCAGGAATGGTATGGGGCCCACTCTACTTATCTTGGTGAGCTTCTGGGCCACAGGCTCCAACACCCATACCTTCTGTCCTGACTGGAATACAGTCAAAACAGCCTTTTGGTCATGCTAGGCCTTTTGCAATTCTTGGCTAGCCTCAAGGTTTTTGGATGCCTTCTTCATGAACTCAGCCATCCGGGATCGGAGACCAATTACATAGTCCACTATGTCCTGTTTAGGTGGTTTGAGGGATAACTCCCATCCCTCCTTAGCGAAACATAAGGGACCCCTAATTGGATGTCCAAACAGAAGTTCAAAAGGGCTGTAACCAATCCCCTTCTGAGGAACCTCTCTGTAGGCAAAGAGAAGGCAGGGCAAAAGGATGTCCTATCTGTGCCTAAGCTTTTCAGGGAGACCTTTAATCATGCCCTTGAGGGTTTTGTTGAATCTCTCAACTAACCCATTGCATTGTGGTTGAATTTGTAATTCACTCCAAACTCCTTTCACATAGCAGTCAGATAACCAGACATAAAATGTGCATCTCTGTCTGATACTACCTTCTTAGGGAAACCCACTCTGGAAAATACTGCCAGGAAAGCTCTAGCCACAGCAGGAGCTGTGGTAGTCCTAAGGGGAATTGCCTCTGGTTACCTAGTGGCATGGTCTACCACCACTAGTATAAATCTGTGCCCAGATGCAGCTGGAGGATCCATGGGACCAACAATGGCAATCTCAACCCTCTCAAAGGGAACCCCCACCACAGGTAGTGGTATCATGGGGGCCTTTGTAGTACCACCTGCCTTACCACTGACTAGGCAAGTGATACAGTAGCGACAAAACTCCTTTGTGTTTTCTGACAAGTGAGGCCAGTGAAAGGGAGGGACAAGCCTGTCCCAGGTCTTACTTTGGCCTAAGTGTCCTGCTAATGGGATGTCATGTGCCAGTGTTAATAGGAAGCCTCTAAACTTCAGAGGTATAAAAAAAAACCTCCCGGTAGCACCAGGCTTGGGGTCTCTACAATCTGAATACAGAAGTCCATCCTCCCAGGAGATCATGTGGGATCCACTGGCACTCCCAGCAGCCTCAGCAGCAGCTTGCTGTCTGAGGGGTTCAAGATAGGGGCAGCTCAGCTGCTCCTGGCTCAGATCTGCCCTGGAACAGCCCCATGTCCCCAAGAACTGAACCTGATCAGGTTCAAGTTCCTCTGAGACAGTTCCCTCACAGGGACTGAGTTTATCTCCCTCAAGAGACTGATCCTCACTCTGAGAGGGGGGGGGGGGAAGACAATGCCTTGCCCCTTCTGCTCCTTCTCTTGGAAGGCACCTGGTCCATATTTTCAGGATCCAGGGCCTGTTCAGTGGAAGACATTTTTGCCTGTGACCTAGTCATGGCAAACACATCTGCAGGGATGCCCAGCATTTCTGCATGTGTCCTGAGTTCCACTTCAGCCCAAGCTGAAGTTTCCAAATCATTGCCCAATAAGCATTCAACAGGGAGGTCTGAGCTAACCACAACTTTCTTAGGGCCAGTTACCCCTCCCCAAGTGAAATTCACAACTGCCAAGGAATGGTCTGTCCTGACATTGCTTGCATTGGTCACTTGGTTCATCTCACCAAGTATTATCTGTTCAGGGTCCACAATATATTTTGTCACCATTGTAACACTTGCACCTGTGTCCCTGTATGCCATGGCCTCCTTACCATTGATCAAAGGCTGTTGTCTGTACTTGCCCAGATTACTGGGACTGACAAGTAAGGAGGCAATATTCATGCCTCCATCACAGACCCTACTATACCCTTGTTCTGTACACCACCCCTTGGAACTGAGCTAGGGGGAACAGTTGCCTTAGGGGCAGTGGTGGCTGGAGTAGATTCCTTGGCCCTTGGACAACTGGCATCTTTTGTCCATCGTGTCTTCTCTCTACAGATATGACACCAAGGTTTCTTTTTGCCTTTGACTTTGTTAGATTGTGACTCCCTCCCAGATGCAGGCTTTTGGGGCCCTTGTGAAGTCTTCTGGTCTCTACCCTTCTCCTCACCCTTATCTGAGGTTTTAGCATCTTGCTCCTTTTAGTCACCACCTTGATTCTGAGTTTTCTGCCTCACCCTGACCCATGTGTCTGCCTTCTGTCCCAATTCTTGGGGAGAGGCCAGATAAGAATCAACCAAGTACTGATGCAATAACTGATTTTGGCACTTATTAAGGATCTGCTCCCTCATAATTAAATTGTACAATCCTTTAAAATCACACACCTTATTGCCAAGTAACCATCCTTCCTGAGCCTTAGTAGCACAATTACAAAGTCAACCCAGTCCTGAGTCTGCACCTTCTGTGTGTCTCTGAACTTAATCCTGTACTGTTCAGTGGTTCCGCCAAGCCCGTCAATGAGAGCACTCTTCAAGACTGAGTAATTGTCAGCATCCACTTCTCTAACAGTGAGGAGCTTGTCTCTACCTTAGTCAGCAAAGGAGAGCCACAAGATAGCTGCCCACTGGTCTTGAGGGACCCTCTGTACCTTACAGGCCCTTTCCAGTGCAGTTACCATTTGTGGATGTCATCCCCACTCTGATAGGGAGGGACTATCTTGTTCAGGTTCCTATGATCATGAGAATATTCTCTAGCTCTAGGGACAATGTTGCTGCCACAATGGAACTTTAGTCCCAATCTCCTTGTTGCTCTTTGGAGCTCTAGGGATTCCCTGTCTAGGGTCAATTGCTCTTTCTTGAGCCTGAGCTTGACTCTCTCAAGCTCCAGAAATTGGCACTGCTTATCATAAGAGGATTCCCTCTTGATTGATATGGATGTCCCTACAGAAGTACCTGAGTGATTGGACTCCACAGAGGGAGTTCTGGATCTTCTAGGTAATCTCTGCACTCTTCCCGGTGGAGTAAAGAGAGGGCAACTGGGGCCTTCCTCCCCACCTAAAGGAAGTTCTAAGTTGCCCAGGTTAGAATCATTTTGATTCTCCTGGTCAGGGTTTGATACCAGGTCAACAAAGTTTTCACTTTCTGGCCTTTCCTCATTCCCTGCCCCACCCACTCTATCTACCTCATCAGACCCTGGGGTCTTTCTAAGGTCATCTAAGAGCAAAATCTCAATGAGACATTGGGTGTTTACTGTTCTCCCTGTCTTCAACTTCCTAGATGCACACATGGCTCTCAATTCTGGAAAAGAGATGCCATTGTATCTAGTTGGCAGAGAGCCACTGGCTTCTCCTCTAGAAGACATACTAGTGTTATGTGATGTAGGCACCTACCTAACCTAGTGGAGCCTAAACTCTCTTGAGTTGGAGAAAGGGTATGCTAGATCCTTGGTTTGCCCAACTCCAAGTTCAGTAGAACTTACTTTATTCTAATCTTGATTGTATTGTATGTACCTAATGCTTAGTGGTTTTCAGTTAATCATTCAATGAGATTTATCTGGTAAAACAATAGCAAGCTTGAATCCCAACCACTGCACAGCAATGTGAGAAGGTGGGTTAGTATATGCTGTCCACTAATTAAAGTGGGCACCTTGTACCAGGCCACACGACCCTTATGATGTCTGAGGTCAAATATAACCTTATTGAAAGCTATCCTAGTGGTAGCTATGGAGAGCAGCCTTCAGGCTTAATCTTGAAGGAATGTAAAGCAGGTTGGTTTACCAGAATATCACCTCCTAAATGACTAAATGAAAGGAGAACCACACAATGTTTATATAAAAAGATGTTTTTATTAATATAACACTCTCAACTAGTCTCTACACGAGACTAGGGCACAAAGCTCACAATACGAAATTAATAGAACATTCACAAGTAGCAAAATACACAGTGGGCTCAAGGGAGGGACCGAACCATATACTAAAATAATTGAATAACAACAACAACTTAAGTAGACAGTGCCTAGAGCACGTAGAATCGCTGGACCCCAAGGAACCACCCAGAGGAGTGACACAGGGAGCCCACATAGGACGGGTGCAGTGAGGAAACACAGACGCGTACTCCGTACATCTCTATGGGAAAGTCGCGGTTGGAAATTTACAAGTTAAGGACACTTCTAAGAGGACTTTGAGCAAACCCTTTGGAACTTTGGAGGTTCTAAAGCCAGCCCACCAGTGAGTACCGAAGTACCCATGTTACCTATCCCAAAGGAGGCGGGTGCATAGGGGTCAAGTGGTGTCGGAAACCTTCGTCGTTTTCAATGGAGAGCAGCAAAGAAGTCCTGCTGCCAGGAGGGTGAAGAATGTCCAGTGGAATCCAAGCCTGGATTAGAGGTGAGAAGAACCTTAAAGCAGAGGGGACAGATTCTAGGTCACTTCAGGTGACCAGGGGCTCGGTAGTCGAATGCCCACCGATGTTGAGTGCTTCAGGAGTGAAGAAGGGTTGCTTGACTCTGCAGCCACGGGGACTAGGAGACGTCGAGGACAACCAAAGTCTGGAGGTGAGCTTCCCCACAAAGGATGTCGAGAGCTGAGGGGTCAATGTCTGGCTGGAGCATCAACAAGCCTTGGCAACTGTAACCCACACGGTCACAGGAAACAGGTTACGGTGAGGACCAGCAAGGTCCAGGGGACTCTCCAAGCAATGGAGAGTCAGGGAACATCAGGTAAGCCCAATAATTAACAAGGGGATCCTCGCCAGGACCCATAGGCCAACGGACCAGGGATCGCAAGGAGACCTCAAGCAAGTTAGCAAAGTACCAGCCCCCAGGACACTCGTGGAGTGGAGGCTGGAAATCTTCAGTACAAATACTGCTTGGGGTGAGGACTATATAGAGTCCAAAGCACAGGCTCAGAAGTTGTCACTAAGCATATGCAACTGCAAATGTATAGGGTGCACAAGGGTTCGGGCTGCACGGTCCCCACGAGGAATACTGGTCTCAGAATTGCGGAGAGGGTAGATCAACCTCAGGGACGTTCGGAAACCCACCTCCTGTGTTGCTGAATCTTTGGGGCCCTCAGGAGCTTGGGAGAAGCAAACCAGTAACATGCATTTAGGTGCCTGCTTTTGCAGGGGAGTAACTCCTTTACTACAAGGGAGATTCTTCAGTCGTTCAGCGTTGTGCAGGCAGTCGAAGTACTTGGTTTCTTCTAAGCAGAATCTTGTCCAGGTAAAATCCAAAGTCCTATAGCCAGGTAACCCACTTTATACCCATGGGAAGGGGTTGGAAAGATTCTGTGGACCCTTCTAGGGGAGGAGCAGGACAGAGGGATGGCTACACCCATGTCCTTTGTCCAGTTTCGCGCTAGAGCAAGAGCAAATGGCTCTCAGAACTGGTTTGAGCTGGACTATGCACAGGGACACCAAATGTACCCCCAGTGCAGACTTTTTGGCACTCTAAGAGTGCACCTACCCAGCCCCAATACACTAAATCCTGTATGGGAGGTGGTTGTACCTCCCTGTGACAGCATGACTATTGTCATGCCTTCCTCTGCGCGAGCTTGGCCCAGCAGCAGGAGAGCAGAATTGTGTCTGTGGCTGGCAGCATCCATTTTGTGCTGCCTAGGTCGAGAAAGTTGGTACCGGGTATACTGGTGACCCATATATGTCCCTTTGGAAGGGTGGAATCATACCTCCCCCGCCAGTTGCTGGCGTGGAGGTATGATTCCAAGGTGTTTGACACCAAACAAGACATGTTTCTAAGGAGCCGTTTTAAAATTAGCATTTACCACGAGGTTATGATGCACTTAAACATATATGTCTGGCTGCATCACAGACAACCCCGGAGAATGGTCTCCGAAGTCTGCATAGGGGCTCTGCTCATGCAGGTGCACCCTCTCACGTAAAACCCAGCACCCTGCATTCAGGATTGTTAAGGCCTACCATAGGGGTGACTGATAGGTATTTAAGTGTAGTTATTTAAATAGATATAGTGAACCTATATCTTAAGTAAGTGGTGCAAGCACCAGCTTACACATTCTGCTGTGGCAGGCTGGCCGTGTCAATTTGGATGGCCTCTCAGGGGTGGCATAATACATGCTTCAGCCCATGGAAGGCCCCTGGGGTACCTATGCCCTGGGTACATGGTGTACCATATACTAGGGACTGATAAGGGTACCCCAGAATCCAATCTGGAGTCTACCTAAAGTACATGCATATCAATTTACAGGAGAAAGCAGATAGACTGGGGTCCTGGACAGCAGGATTCCAGTCAGGCTAGGCCAAAAACGGTGTGACATCAGCAAAAAGTGAGGGTAACCATAAGAAGCAGATACTACTTTCCTACATTCACACTGACAACAATTGTGGTTGCTGCAACCCCTCTCAGCCATTCACACATTTTCTTAATTAAATAAATAATATCCCAAGAGAATGACAGATTGTTGTAACATACATTGTTCCAAAAACTCAAGCCTGGCAAACTCTGCCCAACAAACATTGTTTGTGCAGAGGTGTGCCCAGCATCTGGCTTAAGATAACAATATGCATATAATGATTTCAGTCTGTTATCAGACCACAGAACACTAGTCACAAGCAAAGAGTTATTTGTTTTATGAGGATTCTAGCATAGATACATAATTAGAATAAAATGAATGTATTGGCACCATCAACAGCATTCCACTTGCCATATGTGCAAGGTCATTATAGCATACAAAGCAAGAGAAGTCAAAATTATGAAGTAGGCCTCAGAAACAACTTTTTCTGTTTTGTACTAATTTGTACTCCAGTTTAGTGTGCCAGTTTGGCAGTTCGGGCTGGACTGTTCCCATGAGGCACAGGGTCAAGACTGATTTGCATATGGCCATGTCTAAACTGGGGTGGCATGGTGAGAAAAAGAATGATGGATTTAACCCAGATCTCTTGACTGGGGTTGAATGATTGTATTTTTTCTGCCTTCCATCCATCAATTGCGTGTCTTCTGCTTCCTCGCCTTAAGTGCGCTGAGTATGCCCAGACGTGGGTCCCGGGCTCACTGTGCCACTGGTTTCAAGCTATCCTGGCTGATGAGGGGTGAAACCCCGAAACCGGTCCTAGGATGCTTGTTCCCGGTCCCGGGAGGTAGTGGCTTGGCAGTTCGGGCTGGACTGTTCCCATGAGGCACAGGGTCACGACTGATTTGCATATGGCTAGGTCAAAACTGGGGTGGCATGGTGAGCAAAAGAATGATGGAAATAACCCTCTTAACTGGGGGTGAATGTTTTGATTTGTTCTGCATTCTGTCCGTCAATTGTGTGTCTTTTGCAACTACTTGATAGCCTAGGAAAAGGTAGACTGATGGATATCTCTATCAAACTGTTGCAAATGAAACCTATTTCTCTAGCATAATGGTTATGTTATCACTGGGTAGCAAATCCTCGAGTGGATCTTTTTCTTCTGCGAGTTGGATTTCTGTCTTCTTTTAGTGTGGCCTTTAACTTTGACCTTGGTGTGGTAGCACTCTCCTATAGTGGATATAATTAGGTATGAGTGGAGTCTGACTATTAATGTCCTTTACCCTCAATATGGCACGCAAGCATTTTGCTCGGCAATTAATATCTTGGCTTTATGAAAGTCTCTTGTGGTCAGAAACCAACATCTGTTGTATTGTTTCATGGGAAGATATTAAAAGTTGTCAGTAGAAGGCCGCCAGTCAAATGCTTGCCAGTGTTGATATTATGGACTTGGACAAGAGACAAATTGGTAATAATTGATTACTTCCCAAGTATATTGTCTAAACATCAGAGCTTTAGATTAATTCCGCCCAACACTTTTATACAGTTGTCGACCACAGTGTTGCCACTTAAGTGATTCCCCAGTAAGACATTTAGTAGACACCCCATAAAGATGGGCATAGTGGCTACATGTGTGTCAAATGTATAGACCTAGAATTGTTCCCTTCTTAAAATACACACAGCACACATGCTCCTGGAAAAAATGATAATCGTGTCACTGGTCAAATCTTCCACTTGTTATCTATTCTTTTTTTTTTTATTGATCTTTGCCTTTTTAATCCAATGCCAAATATACAGGTGATTGACACATATTGAACAACATCATATGGAAATGAAGAAGCCATCATGAAGAAACAAGTGAATCTAATGACTCTACTTTATTGCAAAAACCAATGTAGACATCTAAATCTGGAATTTTGCAAATTATTTTGTAAGAACCTTGCATTTTACTTTTGTTAGGGTTGTTTTTCCTGTAGAAAATTAAAATGCTTAGTAGATATATTTCAAAGTCACACCTTCCCAACAGTATGCCATTTCATGTGAAAGTGACAGTGGAATATGTGAATAAAGGGACCCTCATGCAGGAGTTATTCATTAACCGGCCTCTCATCCATTTCACAATTTAGTGCCTTAAAGCATGACCCCCATGCCTCACCACCACCTGTAACCCATACACATTCCACCCTAAACAGAAGCCAACTAAATAAACAACATACCACTATACACAAACTTGCATCTCTTGTCTATTATACAACAAAACTACTCTGCAACTACTTTAGAAAAACAACACAGCCCATCAACTCACTCTCAACCACCACCTGCACACACAGACCCAATAAAATGCCTTCTAAGACTGCTAAATCAGTACTACGATACAGACAAACAATATTATTGCTATCCTAATACTGTTGAGACAGTTCCCTCACAGGGACTGAGTTTATCTCCCTCAAGAGACTGATCCTCACTCTGAGAGGGGGGGGGGGGGACAATGCCTTGCCCCTTCTGCTCCTTCTCTTGGAAGGCACCTGGTCCATATTTTCAGGATCCAGGGCCTGTTCAGTGGAAGACATTTTTGCCTGTGACCTAGTCATGGCAAACACATCTGCAGGGATGCCCAGCATTTCTGCATGTGTCCTGAGTTCCACTTCAGCCCAAGCTGAAGTTTCCAAATCATTGCCCAATAAGCATTCAACAGGGAGGTCTGAGCTAACCACAACTTTCTTAGGGCCAGTTACCCCTCCCCAAGTGAAATTCACAACTGCCAAGGAATGGTCTGTCCTGACATTGCTTGCATTGGTCACTTGGTTCATCTCACCAAGTATTATCTGTTCAGGGTCCACAATATATTTTGTCACCATTGTAACACTTGCACCTGTGTCCCTGTATGCCATGGCCTCCTTACCATTGATCAAAGGCTGTTGTCTGTACTTGCCCAGATTACTGGGACTGACAAGTAAGGAGGCAATATTCATGCCTCCATCACAGACCCTACTATACCCTTGTTCTGTACACCACCCCTTGGAACTGAGCTAGGGGGAACAGTTGCCTTAGGGGCAGTGGTGGCTGGAGTAGATTCCTTGGCCCTTGGACAACTGGCATCTTTTGTCCATCGTGTCTTCTCTCTACAGATATGACACCAAGGTTTCTTTTTGCCTTTGACTTTGTTAGATTGTGACTCCCTCCCAGATGCAGGCTTTTGGGGCCCTTGTGAAGTCTTCTGGTCTCTACCCTTCTCCTCACCCTTATCTGAGGTTTTAGCATCTTGCTTCTTTTAGTCACCACCTTGATTCTGAGTTTTCTGCCTCACCCTGACCCATGTGTCTGCCTTCTGTCCCAATTCTTGGGGAGAGGCCAGATAAGAATCAACCAAGTACTGATGCAATAACTGATTTTGGCACTTATTAAGGATCTGCTCCCTCATAATTAAATTGTACAATCCTTTAAAATCACACACCTTATTGCCAAGTAACCATCCTTCCTGAGCCTTAGTAGCACAATTACAAAGTCAACCCAGTCCTGAGTCTGCACCTTCTGTGTGTCTCTGAACTTAATCCTGTACTGTTCAGTGGTTCCGCCAAGCCCGTCAATGAGAGCACTCTTCAAGACTGAGTAATTGTCAGCATCCACTTCTCTAACAGTGAGGAGCTTGTCTCTACCTTAGTCAGCAAAGGAGAGCCACAAGATAGCTGCCCACTGGTCTTGAGGGACCCTCTGTACCTTACAGGCCCTTTCCAGTGCAGTTACCATTTGTGGATGTCATCCCCACTCTGATAGGGAGGGACTATCTTGTTCAGGTTCCTATGATCATGAGAACATTCTCTAGCTCTAGGGACAATGTTGCTGCCACAATGGAACTTTAGTCCCAATCTCCTTGTTGCTCTTTGGAGCTCTAGGGATTCCCTGTCTAGGGTCAATTGCTCTTTCTTGAGCCTGAGCTTGACTCTCTCAAGCTCCAGAAATTGGCACTGCTTATCATAAGAGGATTCCCTCTTGATTGATATGGATGTCCCTACAGAAGTACCTGAGTGATTGGACTCCACAGAGGGAGTTCTGGATCTTCTAGGTAATCTCTGCACTCTTCCCGGTGGAGTAAAGAGAGGGCAACTGGGGCCTTCCTCCCCACCTAAAGGAAGTTCTAAGTTGCCCAGGTTAGAATCATTTTGATTCTCCTGGTCAGGGTTTGATACCAGGTCAACAAAGTTTTCACTTTCTGGCCTTTCCTCATTCCCTGCCCCACCCACTCTATCTACCTCATCAGACCCTGGGGTCTTTCTAAGGTCATCTAAGAGCAAAATCTCAATGAGACATTGGGTGTTTACTGTTCTCCCTGTCTTCAACTTCCTAGATGCACACATGGCTCTCAATTCTGGAAAAGAGATGCCATTGTATCTAGTTGGCAGAGAGCCACTGGCTTCTCCTCTAGAAGACATACTAGTGTTATGTGATGTAGGCACCTACCTAACCTAGTGGAGCCTAAACTCTCTTGAGTTGGAGAAAGGGTATGCTAGATCCTTGGTTTGCCCAACTCCAAGTTCAGTAGAACTTACTTTATTCTAATCTTGATTGTATTGTATGTACCTAATGCTTAGTGGTTTTCAGTTAATCATTCAATGAGATTTATCTGGTAAAACAATAGCAAGCTTGAATCCCAACCACTGCACAGCAATGTGAGAAGGTGGGTTAGTATATGCTGTCCACTAATTAAAGTGGGCACCTTGTACCAGGCCACGCGACCCTTATGATGTCTGAGGTCAAATATAACCTTATTGAAAGCTATCCTAGTGGTAGCTATGGAGAGCAGCCTTCAGGCTTAATCTTGAAGGAATGTAAAGCAGGTTGGTTTACCAGAATATCACCTCCTAAATGACTAAATGAAAGGAGAACCACACAATGTTTATATAAAAAGATGTTTTTATTAATATAACACTCTCAACTAGTCTCTACACGAGACTAGGGCACAAAGCTCACAATACGAAATTAATAGAACATTCACAAGTAGCAAAATACACAGTGGGCTCAAGGGAGGGACCGAACCATATACTAAAATAATTGAATAACAACAACAACTTAAGTAGACAGTGCCTAGAGCACGTAGAATCGCTGGACCCCAAGGAACCACCCAGAGGAGTGACACAGGGAGCCCACATAGGACGGGTGCAGTGAGGAAACACAGACGCGTACTCCGTACATCTCTATGGGAAAGTCGCGGTTGGAAATTTACAAGTTAAGGACACTTCTAAGAGGACTTTGAGCAAACCCTTTGGAACTTTGGAGGTTCTAAAGCCAGCCCACCAGTGAGTACCGAAGTACCCATGTTACCTATCCCAAAGGAGGCGGGTGCATAGGGGTCAAGTGGTGTCGGAAACCTTCGTCGTTTTCAATGGAGAGCAGCAAAGAAGTCCTGCTGCCAGGAGGGTGAAGAATGTCCAGTGGAATCCAAGCCTGGATTAGAGGTGAGAAGAACCTTAAAGCAGAGGGGACAGATTCTAGGTCACTTCAGGTGACCAGGGGCTCGGTAGTCGAATGCCCACCGATGTTGAGTGCTTCAGGAGTGAAGAAGGGTTGCTTGACTCTGCAGCCACGGGGACTAGGAGACGTCGAGGACAACCAAAGTCTGGAGGTGAGCTTCCCCACAAAGGATGTCGAGAGCTGAGGGGTCAATGTCTGGCTGGAGCATCAACAAGCCTTGGCAACTGTAACCCACACGGTCACAGGAAACAGGTTACGGTGAGGACCAGCAAGGTCCAGGGGACTCTCCAAGCAATGGAGAGTCAGGGAACATCAGGTAAGCCCAATAATTAACAAGGGGATCCTCGCCAGGACCCATAGGCCAACGGACCAGGGATCGCAAGGAGACCTCAAGCAAGTTAGCAAAGTACCAGCCCCCAGGACACTCGTGGAGTGGAGGCTGGAAATCTTCAGTACCAATACTGCTTGGGGTGAGGACTATATAGAGTCCAAAGCACAGGCTCAGAAGTTGTCACTAAGCATATGCAACTGCAAATGTATAGGGTGCACAAGGGTTCGGGCTGCACGGTCCCCACGAGGAATACTGGTCTCAGAATTGCGGAGAGGGTAGATCAACCTCAGGGACGTTCGGAAACCCACCTCCTGTGTTGCTGAATCTTTGGGGCCCTCAGGAGCTTGGGAGAAGCAAACCAGTAACATGCATTTAGGTGCCTGCTTTTGCAGGGGAGTAACTCCTTTACTACAAGGGAGATTCTTCAGTCGTTCAGCGTTGTGCAGGCAGTCGAAATACTTGGTTTCTTCTAAGCAGAATCTTGTCCAGGTAAAATCCAAAGTCCTATAGCCAGGTAACCCACTTTATACCCATGGGAAGGGGTTGGAAAGATTCTGTGGACCCTTCTAGGGGAGGAGCAGGACAGAGGGATGGCTACACCCATGTCCTTTGTCCAGTTTCGCGCTAGAGCAAGAGCAAATGGCTCTCAGAACTGGTTTGAGCTGGACTATGCACAGGGACACCAAATGTACCCCCAGTGCAGACTTTTTGGCACTCTAAGAGTGCACCTACCCAGCCCCAATACACTAAATCCTGTATGGGAGGTGGTTGTACCTCCCTGTGACAGCATGACTATTGTCATGCCTTCCTCTGCGCGAGCTTGGCCCAGCAGCAGGAGAGCAGAATTGTGTCTGTGGCTGGCAGCATCCATTTTGTGCTGCCTAGGTCGAGAAAGTTGGTACCGGGTATACTGGTGACCCATATATGTCCCTTTGGAAGGGTGGAATCATACCTCCCCCGCCAGTTGCTGGCGTGGAGGTATGATTCCAAGGTGTTTGACACCAAACAAGACATGTTTCTAAGGAGCCGTTTTAAAATTAGCATTTACCACGAGGTTATGATGCACTTAAACATATATGTCTGGCTGCATCACAGACAACCCCGGAGAATGGTCTCCGAAGTCTGCATAGGGGCTCTGCTCATGCAGGTGCACCCTCTCACGTAAAACCCAGCACCCTGCATTCAGGATTGTTAAGGCCTACCATAGGGGTGACTGATAGGTATTTAAGTGTAGTTATTTAAATAGATATAGTGAACCTATATCTTAAGTAAGTGGCGCAAGCACCAGCTTACACATTCTGCTGTAGCAGGCTGGCCGTGTCAATTTGGATGGCCTCTCAGGGGTGGCATAATACATGCTTCAGCCCATGGAAGGCCCCTGGGGTACCTATGCCCTGGGTACATGGTGTACCATATACTAGGGACTGATAAGGGTACCCCAGAATCCAATCTGGAGTCTACCTAAAGTACATGCATATCAATTTACAGGAGAAAGCAGATAGACTGGGGTCCTGGACAGCAGGATTCCAGTCAGGCTAGGCCAAAAACGGTGTGACATCAGCAAAAAGTGAGGGTAACCATAAGAAGCAGATACTACTTTCCTACATTCACACTGACAACAATTGTGGTTGCTGCAACCCCTCTCAGCCATTCACACATTTTCTTAATTAAATAAATAATATCCCAAGAGAATGACAGATTGTTGTAACATACATTGTTCCAAAAACTCAAGCCTGGCAAACTCTGCCCAACAAACATTGTTTGTGCAGAGGTGTGCCCAGCATCTGGCTTAAGATAACAATATGCATATAATGATTTCAGTCTGTTATCAGACCACAGAACACTAGTCACAAGCAAAGAGTTATTTGTTTTATGAGGATTCTAGCATAGATACATAATTAGAATAAAATGAATGTATTGGCACCATCAACAGCATTCCACTTGCCATATGTGCAAGGTCATTATAGCATACAAAGCAAGAGAAGTCAAAATTATGAAGTAGGCCTCAGAAACAACTTTTTCTGTTTTGTACTAATTTGTACTCCAGTTTAGTGTGCCAGTTTGGCAGTTCGGGCTGGACTGTTCCCATGAGGCACAGGGTCAAGACTGATTTGCATATGGCCATGTCTAAACTGGGGTGGCATGGTGAGAAAAAGAATGATGGATTTAACCCAGATCTCTTGACTGGGGTTGAATGATTGTATTTTTTCTGCCTTCCATCCATCAATTGCGTGTCTTCTGCTTCCTCGCCTTAAGTGCGCTGAGTATGCCCAGACGTGGGTCCCGGGCTCACTGTGCCACTGGTTTCAAGCTATCCTGGCTGATGAGGGGTGAAACCCCGAAACCGGTCCTAGGATGCTTGTTCCCGGTCCCGGGAGGTAGTGGCTTGGCAGTTCGGGCTGGACTGTTCCCATGAGGCACAGGGTCACGACTGATTTGCATATGGCTAGGTCAAAACTGGGGTGGCATGGTGAGCAAAAGAATGATGGAAATAACCCTCTTAACTGGGGGTGAATGTTTTGATTTGTTCTGCATTCTGTCCGTCAATTGTGTGTCTTTTGCAACTACTTGATAGCCTAGGAAAAGGTAGACTGATGGATATCTCTATCAAACTGTTGCAAATGAAACCTATTTCTCTAGCATAATGGTTATGTTATCACTGGGTAGCAAATCCTCGAGTGGATCTTTTTCTTCTGCGAGTTGGATTTCTGTCTTCTTTTAGTGTGGCCTTTAACTTTGACCTTGGTGTGGTAGCACTCTCCTATAGTGGATATAATTAGGTATGAGTGGAGTCTGACTATTAATGTCCTTTACCCTCAATATGGCACGCAAGCATTTTGCTCGGCAATTAATATCTTGGCTTTATGAAAGTCTCTTGTGGTCAGAAACCAACATCTGTTGTATTGTTTCATGGGAAGATATTAAAAGTTGTCAGTAGAAGGCCGCCAGTCAAATGCTTGCCAGTGTTGATATTATGGACTTGGACAAGAGACAAATTGGTAATAATTGATTACTTCCCAAGTATATTGTCTAAACATCAGAGCTTTAGATTAATTCCGCCCAACACTTTTATACAGTTGTCGACCACAGTGTTGCCACTTAAGTGATTCCCCAGTAAGACATTTAGTAGACACCCCATAAAGATGGGCATAGTGGCTACATGTGTGTCAAATGTATAGACCTAGAATTGTTCCCTTCTTAAAATACACACAGCACACATGCTCCTGGAAAAAATGATAATCGTGTCACTGGTCAAATCTTCCACTTGTTATCTATTCTTTTTTTTTTTATTGATCTTTGCCTTTTTAATCCAATGCCAAATATACAGGTGATTGACACATATTGAACAACATCATATGGAAATGAAGAAGCCATCATGAAGAAACAAGTGAATCTAATGACTCTATTTTATTGCAAAAACCAATGTAGACATCTAAATCTGGAATTTTGCAAATTATTTTGTAAGAACCTTGCATTTTACTTTTGTTAGGGTTGTTTTTCCTGTAGAAAATTAAAATGCTTAGTAGATATATTTCAAAGTCACACCTTCCCAACAGTATGCCATTTCATGTGAAAGTGACAGTGGAATATGTGAATAAAGGGACCCTCATGCAGGAGTTATTCATTAACCGGCCTCTCATCCATTTCACAATTTAGTGCCTTAAAGCATGACCCCCATGCCTCACCACCACCTGTAACCCATACACATTCCACCCTAAACAGAAGCCAACTAAATAAACAACATACCACTATACACAAACTTGCATCTCTTGTCTATTATACAACAAAACTATTCTGCAACTACTTTAGAAAAACAACACAGCCCATCAACTCACTCTCAACCACCACCTGCACACACAGACCCAATAAAATGCCTTCTAAGACTGCTAAATCAGTACTACGATACAGACAAACAATATTATTGCTATCCTAATACTGTTGAGACAGTTCCCTCACAGGGACTGAGTTTATCTCCCTCAAGAGACTGATCCTCACTCTGAGAGGGGGGGGGGGGGGAAGACAATGCCTTGCCCCTTCTGCTCCTTCTCTTGGAAGGCACCTGGTCCATTTTTTCAGGATCCAGGGCCTGTTCAGTGGAAGACATTTTTGCCTGTGACCTAGTCATGGCAAACACATCTGCAGGGATGCCCAGCATTTCTGCATGTGTCCTGAGTTCCACTTCAGCCCAAGCTGAAGTTTCCAAATCATTGCCCAATAAGCATTCAACAGGGAGGTCTGAGCTAACCACAACTTTCTTAGGGCCAGTTACCCCTCCCCAAGTGAAATTCACAACTGCCAAGGAATGGTCTGTCCTGACATTGCTTGCATTGGTCACTTGGTTCATCTCACCAAGTATTATCTGTTCAGGGTCCACAATATATTTTGTCACCATTGTAACACTTGCACCTGTGTCCCTGTATGCCATGGCCTCCTTACCATTGATCAAAGGCTGTTGTCTGTACTTGCCCAGATTACTGGGACTGACAAGTAAGGAGGCAATATTCATGCCTCCATCACAGACCCTACTATACCCTTGTTCTGTACACCACCCCTTGGAACTGAGCTAGGGGGAACAGTTGCCTTAGGGGCAGTGGTGGCTGGAGTAGATTCCTTGGCCCTTGGACAACTGGCATCTTTTGTCCATCGTGTCTTCTCTCTACAGATATGACACCAAGGTTTCTTTTTGCCTTTGACTTTGTTAGATTGTGACTCCCTCCCAGATGCAGGCTTTTGGGGCCCTTGTGAATTCTTCTGGTCTCTACCCTTCTCCTCACCCTTATCTGAGGTTTTAGCATCTTGCTTCTTTTAGTCACCACCTTGATTCTGAGTTTTCTGCCTCACCCTGACCCATGTGTCTGCCTTCTGTCCCAATTCTTGGGGAGAGGCCAGATAAGAATCAACCAAGTACTGATGCAATAACTGATTTTGGCACTTATTAAGGATCTGCTCCCTCATAATTAAATTGTACAATCCTTTAAAATCACACACCTTATTGCCAAGTAACCATCCTTCCTGAGCCTTAGTAGCACAATTACAAAGTCAACCCAGTCCTGAGTCTGCACCTTCTGTGTGTCTCTGAACTTAATCCTGTACTGTTCAGTGGTTCCGCCAAGCCCGTCAATGAGAGCACTCTTCAAGACTGAGTAATTGTCAGCATCCACTTCTCTAACAGTGAGGAGCTTGTCTCTACCTTAGTCAGCAAAGGAGAGCCACAAGATAGCTGCCCACTGGTCTTGAGGGACCCTCTGTACCTTACAGGCCCTTTCCAGTGCAGTTACCATTTGTGGATGTCATCCCCACTCTGATAGGGAGGGACTATCTTGTTCAGGTTCCTATGATCATGAGAATATTCTCTAGCTCTAGGGACAATGTTGCTGCCACAATGGAACTTTAGTCCCAATCTCCTTGTTGCTCTTTGGAGCTCTAGGGATTCCCTGTCTAGGGTCAATTGCTCTTTCTTGAGCCTGAGCTTGACTCTCTCAAGCTCCAGAAATTGGCACTGCTTATCATAAGAGGATTCCCTCTTGATTGATATGGATGTCCCTACAGAAGTACCTGAGTGATTGGACTCCACAGAGGGAGTTCTGGATCTTCTAGGTAATCTCTGCACTCTTCCCGGTGGAGTAAAGAGAGGGCAACTGGGGCCTTCCTCCCCACCTAAAGGAAGTTCTAAGTTGCCCAGGTTAGAATCATTTTGATTCTCCTGGTCAGGGTTTGATACCAGGTCAACAAAGTTTTCACTTTCTGGCCTTTCCTCATTCCCTGCCCCACCCACTCTATCTACCTCATCAGACCCTGGGGTCTTTCTAAGGTCATCTAAGAGCAAAATCTCAATGAGACATTGGGTGTTTACTGTTCTCCCTGTCTTCAACTTCCTAGATGCACACATGGCTCTCAATTCTGGAAAAGAGATGCCATTGTATCTAGTTGGCAGAGAGCCACTGGCTTCTCCTCTAGAAGACATACTAGTGTTATGTGATGTAGGCACCTACCTAACCTAGTGGAGCCTAAACTCTCTTGAGTTGGAGAAAGGGTATGCTAGATCCTTGGTTTGCCCAACTCCAAGTTCAGTAGAACTTACTTTATTCTAATCTTGATTGTATTGTATGTACCTAATGCTTAGTGGTTTTCAGTTAATCATTCAATGAGATTTATCTGGTAAAACAATAGCAAGCTTGAATCCCAACCACTGCACAGCAATGTGAGAAGGTGGGTTAGTATATGCTGTCCACTAATTAAAGTGGGCACCTTGTACCAGGCCACACGACCCTTATGATGTCTGAGGTCAAATATAACCTTATTGAAAGCTATCCTAGTGGTAGCTATGGAGAGCAGCCTTCAGGCTTAATCTTGAAGGAATGTAAAGCAGGTTGGTTTACCAGAATATCACCTCCTAAATGACTAAATGAAAGGAGAACCACACAATGTTTATATAAAAAGATGTTTTTATTAATATAACACTCTCAACTAGTCTCTACACGAGACTAGGGCACAAAGCTCACAATACGAAATTAATAGAACATTCACAAGTAGCAAAATACACAGTGGGCTCAAGGGAGGGACCGAACCATATACTAAAATAATTGAATAACAACAACAACTTAAGTAGACAGTGCCTAGAGCACGTAGAATCGCTGGACCCCAAGGAACCACCCAGAGGAGTGACACAGGGAGCCCACATAGGACGGGTGCAGTGAGGAAACACAGACGCGTACTCCGTACATCTCTATGGGAAAGTCGCGGTTGGAAATTTACAAGTTAAGGACACTTCTAAGAGGACTTTGAGCAAACCCTTTGGAACTTTGGAGGTTCTAAAGCCAGCCCACCAGTGAGTACCGAAGTACCCATGTTACCTATCCCAAAGGAGGCGGGTGCATAGGGGTCAAGTGGTGTCGGAAACCTTCGTCGTTTTCAATGGAGAGCAGCAAAGAAGTCCTGCTGCCAGGAGGGTGAAGAATGTCCAGTGGAATCCAAGCCTGGATTAGAGGTGAGAAGAACCTTAAAGCAGAGGGGACAGATTCTAGGTCACTTCAGGTGACCAGGGGCTCGGTAGTCGAATGCCCACCGATGTTGAGTGCTTCAGGAGTGAAGAAGGGTTGCTTGACTCTGCAGCCACGGGGACTAGGAGACGTCGAGGACAACCAAAGTCTGGAGGTGAGCTTCCCCACAAAGGATGTCGAGAGCTGAGGGGTCAATGTCTGGCTGGAGCATCAACAAGCCTTGGCAACTGTAACCCACACGGTCACAGGAAACAGGTTACGGTGAGGACCAGCAAGGTCCAGGGGACTCTCCAAGCAATGGAGAGTCAGGGAACATCAGGTAAGCCCAATAATTAACAAGGGGATCCTCGCCAGGACCCATAGGCCAACGGACCAGGGATCGCAAGGAGACCTCAAGCAAGTTAGCAAAGTACCAGCCCCCAGGACACTCGTGGAGTGGAGGCTGGAAATCTTCAGTACAAATACTGCTTGGGGTGAGGACTATATAGAGTCCAAAGCACAGGCTCAGAAGTTGTCACTAAGCATATGCAACTGCAAATGTATAGGGTGCACAAGGGTTCGGGCTGCACGGTCCCCACGAGGAATACTGGTCTCAGAATTGCGGAGAGGGTAGATCAACCTCAGGGACGTTCGGAAACCCACCTCCTGTGTTGCTGAATCTTTGGGGCCCTCAGGAGCTTGGGAGAAGCAAACCAGTAACATGCATTTAGGTGCCTGCTTTTGCAGGGGAGTAACTCCTTTACTACAAGGGAGATTCTTCAGTCGTTCAGCGTTGTGCAGGCAGTCGAAGTACTTGGTTTCTTCTAAGCAGAATCTTGTCCAGGTAAAATCCAAAGTCCTATAGCCAGGTAACCCACTTTATACCCATGGGAAGGGGTTGGAAAGATTCTGTGGACCCTTCTAGGGGAGGAGCAGGACAGAGGGATGGCTACACCCATGTCCTTTGTCCAGTTTCGCGCTAGAGCAAGAGCAAATGGCTCTCAGAACTGGTTTGAGCTGGACTATGCACAGGGACACCAAATGTACCCCCAGTGCAGACTTTTTGGCACTCTAAGAGTGCACCTACCCAGCCCCAATACACTAAATCCTGTATGGGAGGTGGTTGTACCTCCCTGTGACAGCATGACTATTGTCATGCCTTCCTCTGCGCGAGCTTGGCCCAGCAGCAGGAGAGCAGAATTGTGTCTGTGGCTGGCAGCATCCATTTTGTGCTGCCTAGGTCGAGAAAGTTGGTACCGGGTATACTGGTGACCCATATATGTCCCTTTGGAAGGGTGGAATCATACCTCCCCCGCCAGTTGCTGGCGTGGAGGTATGATTCCAAGGTGTTTGACACCAAACAAGACATGTTTCTAAGGAGCCGTTTTAAAATTAGCATTTACCACGAGGTTATGATGCACTTAAACATATATGTCTGGCTGCATCACAGACAACCCCGGAGAATGGTCTCCGAAGTCTGCATAGGGGCTCTGCTCATGCAGGTGCACCCTCTCACGTAAAACCCAGCACCCTGCATTCAGGATTGTTAAGGCCTACCATAGGGGTGACTGATAGGTATTTAAGTGTAGTTATTTAAATAGATATAGTGAACCTATATCTTAAGTAAGTGGTGCAAGCACCAGCTTACACATTCTGCTGTAGCAGGCTGGCCGTGTCAATTTGGATGGCCTCTCAGGGGTGGCATAATACATGCTTCAGCCCATGGAAGGCCCCTGGGGTACCTATGCCCTGGGTACATGGTGTACCATATACTAGGGACTGATAAGGGTACCCCAGAATCCAATCTGGAGTCTACCTAAAGTACATGCATATCAATTTACAGGAGAAAGCAGATAGACTGGGGTCCTGGACAGCAGGATTCCAGTCAGGCTAGGCCAAAAACGGTGTGACATCAGCAAAAAGTGAGGGTAACCATAAGAAGCAGATACTGCTTTCCTACATTCACACTGACAACAATTGTGGTTGCTGCAACCCCTCTCAGCCATTCACACATTTTCTTAATTAAATAAATAATATCCCAAGAGAATGACAGATTGTTGTAACATACATTGTTCCAAAAACTCAAGCCTGGCAAACTCTGCCCAACAAACATTGTTTGTGCAGAGGTGTGCCCAGCATCTGGCTTAAGATAACAATATGCATATAATGATTTCAGTCTGTTATCAGACCACAGAACACTAGTCACAAGCAAAGAGTTATTTGTTTTATGAGGATTCTAGCATAGATACATAATTAGAATAAAATGAATGTATTGGCACCATCAACAGCATTCCACTTGCCATATGTGCAAGGTCATTATAGCATACAAAGCAAGAGAAGTCAAAATTATGAAGTAGGCCTCAGAAACAACTTTTTCTGTTTTGTACTAATTTGTACTCCAGTTTAGTGTGCCAGTTTGGCAGTTCGGGCTGGACTGTTCCCATGAGGCACAGGGTCAAGACTGATTTGCATATGGCCATGTCTAAACTGGGGTGGCATGGTGAGAAAAAGAATGATGGATTTAACCCAGATCTCTTGACTGGGGTTGAATGATTGTATTTTTTCTGCCTTCCATCCATCAATTGCGTGTCTTCTGCTTCCTCGCCTTAAGTGCGCTGAGTATGCCCAGACGTGGGTCCCGGGCTCACTGTGCCACTGGTTTCAAGCTATCCTGGCTGATGAGGGGTGAAACCCCGAAACCGGTCCTAGGATGCTTGTTCCAGGTCCCGGGAGGTAGTGGCTTGGCAGTTCGGGCTGGACTGTTCCCATGAGGCACAGGGTCACGACTGATTTGCATATGGCTAGGTCAAAACTGGGGTGGCATGGTGAGCAAAAGAATGATGGAAATAACCCTCTTAACTGGGGGTGAATGTTTTGATTTGTTCTGCATTCTGTCCGTCAATTGTGTGTCTTTTGCAACTACTTGATAGCCTAGGAAAAGGTAGACTGATGGATATCTCTATCAAACTGTTGCAAATGAAACCTATTTCTCTAGCATAATGGTTATGTTATCACTGGGTAGCAAATCCTCGAGTGGATCTTTTTCTTCTGCGAGTTGGATTTCTGTCTTCTTTTAGTGTGGCCTTTAACTTTGACCTTGGTGTGGTAGCACTCTCCTATAGTGGATATAATTAGGTATGAGTGGAGTCTGACTATTAATGTCCTTTACCCTCAATATGGCACGCAAGCATTTTGCTCGGCAATTAATATCTTGGCTTTATGAAAGTCTCTTGTGGTCAGAAACCAACATCTGTTGTATTGTTTCATGGGAAGATATTAAAAGTTGTCAGTAGAAGGCCGCCAGTCAAATGCTTGCCAGTGTTGATATTATGGACTTGGACAAGAGACAAATTGGTAATAATTGATTACTTCCCAAGTATATTGTCTAAACATCAGAGCTTTAGATTAATTCCGCCCAACACTTTTATACAGTTGTCGACCACAGTGTTGCCACTTAAGTGATTCCCCAGTAAGACATTTAGTAGACACCCCATAAAGATGGGCATAGTGGCTACATGTGTGTCAAATGTATAGACCTAGAATTGTTCCCTTCTTAAAATACACACAGCACACATGCTCCTGGAAAAAATGATAATCGTGTCACTGGTCAAATCTTCCACTTGTTATCTATTCTTTTTTTTTTTATTGATCTTTGCCTTTTTAATCCAATGCCAAATATACAGGTGATTGACACATATTGAACAACATCATATGGAAATGAAGAAGCCATCATGAAGAAACAAGTGAATCTAATGACTCTACTTTATTGCAAAAACCAATGTAGACATCTAAATCTGGAATTTTGCAAATTATTTTGTAAGAACCTTGCATTTTACTTTTGTTAGGGTTGTTTTTCCTGTAGAAAATTAAAATGCTTAGTAGATATATTTCAAAGTCACACCTTCCCAACAGTATGCCATTTCATGTGAAAGTGACAGTGGAATATGTGAATAAAGGGACCCTCATGCAGGAGTTATTCATTAACCGGCCTCTCATCCATTCCACAATTTAGTGCCTTAAAGCATGACCCCCATGCCTCACCACCACCTGTAACCCATACACATTCCACCCTAAACAGAAGCCAACTAAATAAACAACATACCACTATACACAAACTTGCATCTCTTGTCTATTATACAACAAAACTACTCTGCAACTACTTTAGAAAAACAACACAGCCCATCAACTCACTCTCAACCACCACCTGCACACACAGACCCAATAAAATGCCTTCTAAGACTGCTAAATCAGTACTACGATACAGACAAACAATATTATTGCTATCCTAATACTGTTGATACCAACACTAGTACACCTGCTACTAGTTCAACGAATACTACTCACTCTTCTACAAAACAAAGTCGCAACACAATGTCTAGAATGCCTCCTAATAAATGCTTGATCACACTCTAAAAACAAACACCACATCTATGACCTACTCACGGGAACACAACCTGACTTACTCTTCATAGCTGAATCATGGTTGGGAGATGACATGGCTCTGGTATTGCATGAAGCTGTTCCTCCAGGCTATCAAACTGTCACACAAAATCTCACTGAATTCTCACTGAATTTCATAAACCTAAATGCACAGAAGGAACTCACCCCATTTCTCAAGAATTTTTTGACAAACTGGCAAATCATTACCCAACCAAAGCAAACATGATTGACTCCTATTTAAAACAAAGGAAAACAATCAGCACCAACCGATTTCCATCAATCCTCTCCAACGATAGGCTGACCCATTCTCTACATTCCTTAAAACAACTATCAGAAAGTGAATGTATGGCTCTTCTCAAAGCCAATAGGTCAGGAGGCCAGCTGACTGCCCATCTGACCCTTGTCGACCACAAATCTTCAAGAACATTCCTGAACTATCTCTGCTGCCATACCAGTCAGAACAATCATCAATAATTCTTTAACTACAGGAGTCATTCTAAAATACTTAAAGGAGGCATACATATTCCCATTATTAAAGAAAACAAATGTGGACCAGCCTGACCCAAGCAACTACAGACCGATTAAAAATGGACCTTTTCTGAGCAAACAGATAGAAAGAGCAGCATTCACCCAGATGGAACAATTCATTGAAGATAACTCCATACTTTCGAATTCCAAACAGGATTCTGTGCAGGAATAGGCACAAAATCTTCCTTCATCACCATCTGGGATGACTTTAAAAACACAGTAGACCGGAAAGGGGTTGCTGCACTACTTCTATTGGACCTTTCAGCTGCCTTTGACACAGTTAATCATGACACTCTAATCCAAAGACTTGAAGAAACCGGCATGGAGGGGATTGCTCATGAATAGATCAAATCCTACCATCAAAACAGAGCAAATTTCATCCATACTCTCTCTTTCTCATTCAAACCATGCCTTGAAGGACCCCTACTTTTGTGAGGAAAAAAGCAGGTGTCCTTTAAGGCATCTCACCCATAATTTTCAACATCTACACGAAGTAATGACTGGCAATAATCAATTAATTTAAGCTCACACGCCATAACTATGCAGAAGGCACGCAAATACTATTGCTAAATCTAGAAAGCCCGAAAGACATTGGAAACTCAAAAAATTTCAGTTGCCTCTAAGCCATTGATCAGTGGATGACATGGAGCCATCGCAAATTGAACATGTCCGAAACTGAAATACTCATATGTGGCGACTGGAAAAATTATGACCCACTCTGCACCTGGCCCGACGATCAGGGATCACTTCCTAAAGTATCCAAAGAAGTAAGTAACCTTGGAATTACCATGGACTTCAAGCTATGAATGAATGCCGAAGAGGTAAGTTAGCAATATCGAGCTTTGTTACTATGAAAACTCTGCAACACATCTTACCCACCTAGGATTTCCACACCAGGTCCAAGCCACCATCTCTGTTATACTGTCTAAACTTGATTACACCAATGGTCTTTACTGTGGATCATCTCTGTCAACTATGAAAAGACTACAACTAATTCAGAACTCTGCTGTCAGACTACTCTTACATGTAAAGCCACAATCCCACATCTGCCCTACATTGAGGGCCCAATATCGGGAACAGGCTGCCAGAAGATAACCTTCAAGCTGCTTTGTACCAACCATAAAGCATAACATGGAACAGGACCACTTTTCATCAGGAATAAGATCACCACACACATACAAGAAAGGAACCTCCACTCCATATTGACACCTCAACTCAAAGCCCTAGCATACAAGAAAAAAACATGGTTGGTACATATTTCTCTGTTCAAGTAGCCAAACTATGGGATTCATTATCCCCAAACATAAGATCCCCCTGATAACTATCCTATCTTCAGAAAACTACTCAAGAGTTGGCTCTTTCCTACATGACCACCATACTGAAGTTACAAATGTACAGCATATGCCTGTGGATGTAAGCTGAATATATGTATGTATTTAAATATGTACAGTTTTTTTGTACAAATATATATATATATATATACTACTTATGGTTTAAAAATATATATATATTCTTATCGGTATGCTTAACAAATGTATATATTGCTTATGTTTATAAAATATATGTACTATTTTGTGCTTATTCTATGCTTAACATTTATATAATTTGTAAATACCCAGGGACTAGTTGTATTTAGTCAACCAAAACCTTTTTAGAAATCAACGCCAAGTAAGCTACTTGTCTTGGCCCGTGTATATATTCACAATTCTTTCATTATTATTTCAACACACATTATATAAATTTAAACATATACAAAAAGGAGAGTAACATTTCAAAACTTTTCAAAACCACCGATTTCCCAACAGAAGTGGCCACAGCTGTTCAACTGTTAAGCCGTAATTACACAGAGTACGTCACTATGAATTGTGCATGAAAAAACAATAACAAAAACTTAACAGTGCTTTCAACTCTAGTCAAAGACCAAATTAGTGCTTTTAAACCCATTTAACTAATTTTGACATAGTGCAGAGGTTGTGATCATCACTATCATTCTCTTTGCTAGGAACCTCTTGCTGGTAATGTCACTTAGGGGTTCCAAAGTTATTTAATTGTAATGGGGTTTCAGTTTGTTGTAAATGCCCCCTGAACAGATGCTTTTCTTGTACACCACTTCCCAAGGTTTTCCTTTGATGAGATTCAAACCTCTTAGCAATTTGGGGTTCTCCTCAGGACCCTGACTGGTTGTGTTCTGTGGAATGATAATACATGGAGCATATTAGCTGATAACAATCTTCCACTTAATTCTTTGATCTGTAATTTCAGTATTTTGACATAATTGGGTAACTGGTATCTCATGTGATTGAATACCCTTGTTGGTGTATCCGAATTCTTCTGCCAAACTGCTTTCTTTTTTAATTCTCTTTCACTCAGCTACTGTAATAAGAATTATGATTAATGGAACTTGTTCCTAGGGTAAAGGCATAATTGCACATTTGTGTCTTACAGTAGTTTCCCCTGAAACATCTAAGATGTATGTGCCACTTTCCATCTTGATTTAGAAGCATTGTCCGTATTATGCATTCTGTGTTTAACTTAGCTAAAGCTTCACATTAGAAACCCTTGCATCTGGGTTGTGCGCGCTTTTATTAACATGACATAAAACATTGTTTTAGTATGTTTAAAATGGGAATGTTTTGCGTATCCGAATTAGGTGCTCTTTGACTTGAATTGAATGAAACATTGTTGCGGTTTGGAAAGGGCATATATTATGTAGTTTTCATCATCACTCAGTTCATTAGTACCGGCGTGTGCTCCCATCTATTTAAGTTAAAGATACCAATGCAACTTTACATTTGGGTTTTTACAGATTGAAATATAACTCTCGCGAAAACGGTTATCAAATTAGTATGCATGCATGAAGAAAATAATCCCTTTTCAGGTGCAGTTTCTTGGGATTCCCAAAAATTGCCTTTATGGCAAGTTGTCTCGTAGGCTCAGGGGTTGAAAGCTTCTGTAGTGGAGTGCATTTTTCCTATCAGTAGACTAATCCAAGAGGAGGAGACTTGGAAGCAAACATTATGCGAAAAGAAGCATATTTAATTCTGAAATTCAATATTGTCAATCTTGGGCTCAAAGAAATGTCTGCAGTTAAATGACTATAAATGAACTTTCCAATTCATATGTGAGACCTGGAGTTTCAATGTAATTAATACCTATGGCTGATCAGTACACTTACCAAATGCTGCAAAATGTTTTATTAATTGATCACAGGGATAGCCATCCCCACTCAAAGTTGCACTCCATTACTCAGGTCTAAATATTTCACACCAATGGAAGGTGATCAGTCTGCCCTGAACTAAGGAGAGAACAAGGACCGCTGCTATGTGGCTTCCAATGAAAGTAGAATAAGTAAGTTGAATAGTTATAAATGCAATCAATATATACGCTGGCCTATGCACACGCTATTTCTCTCTCTACTTGCATTAAGTATACAGTAAGTGATACAGGTACAAATTGAGTGAAACAATAAATCTAGTTCTTTAAGTAATCGTAGTAATTTTTTATGTTCTTTGTTCTTTTATTCAAAGGATTTGCCCAGCCAACACGTGTTTCGTCTTGGGGAATTTTCCAATTGACTTCTTCAGGGCGGTCTGGAAAGGTATGCTGTCCATTGTGTTCTCCCCTCCGGTTCTACTTCCGTCCCTGCTGACTTTAAGATATTTCCTGTATTCTGTGCTGGGTTTTCTTCAATTAAACAATTCAATCTTATCTGTGGTCTCTGTGAGCCGCATATGGAGTTGAACTCTATATCTCGAGATCCTCCCTCCACAGAAAGTAATGGCTCCTGGTTGGTTCCCCAGTACTGGTCTCTTAGCGAGTACGCTGAATTACTCAATCGGCTTCGTGAGTTCCTGTGCGACCCGGAAGCCAGGAACTCGCCAAGCCGATTGAGGAATACAGCGTACTCGCTAAGAGACCAGTACTGGGGAACCAACTGGGAGCCATTACTTTCTGTGGCTCACAGAGACCACAGATAAGATTGAATTGTTTAATTGAAGAAAAAACAGCATAGAATACAGGAAATATCTCAAAGTCGGCTGGGATGGAAGTAGAAGCAGAGGGGAGAACAGAAAAGACAGCATACCTTTCCAGACAGCCCTGACGAACCCAAATGTAAACTCGCGTTGTATCTTTAACGTGACTAGACGGCAACACACGCCGGTACTAATGAACCGAGGGTTGCTCAAAGCTACATAATGTACGCCCTTTCCAAACTGCAACAATGTTTCATTCAATTCAAGTCAAAGCGTGCCTAGTTCGGATATGCAAGTGTAGAATATGAAGCTTTCCCACTTTAAACATACTGCAACAATGTTAATAAGCTTGGTCTGGTGGATCAGTGGAATAATGCATCCACTGCAGGGGTCTGGTTCAAATCCCTGTGGGTCCACTCAGCCATTCATCTATCTGAGGTTGATAAAATGTGTAACATTGAGTTGGGTAACAATAAATAGTTGTTATTCAGCATCAAGATACCTACGGGTGAATGTCTGCTTTATATAAATTCACATATTGTGTTATCTCATTTTAATTAAAGCCCACCCAAGCTGGATACGTGAGTTATGAATGATAAGCTTTAGCCAAGTTAAACAAAGAATGCATTTGACGGACAACGCTTCTAAATCAAATCTTTGATGTTTCAGGGAAAGCTACAATAAGGCACAAATGCGTAATTAAGACTTTAACCTTCCATTAATCATAATTCCTATTACAGCAGCCGATTGAAGGAGAAATAAAAATGAAAGTAGTTTGGCAGAAAAATTTGGATAACCCAACTAGGGTGTTCAATCACATGAGATACGAAGTGCCTAATTAAGTAAAAATACTGAAATTACAGATCATAGAATTAAAAGAGGGATTTTATCAGCTAATATGCTTCATGTATATCATCCCACATAACACAGCCAGTCAGGATCCTGAGGAGAACCCTAAATTGCTAAGAGGTTTGAAATTAATTGACGGAAATCCTTGGGGAGTGGTGTACCAGAAAACCATCTGTTCAGGGGGGGCAATTACAACAAGCTAAAACCCCACTCCAATTAAGTAACTTTGGAACCAGCAAGAGATTCTTAGCAAAGAGAATGATAGTAATCACAACATATGCACTATGTCAAAATTACTTGACTGGTTTTAAAACACTATTTAGGTTTTTGACTAGAGTTGAAAACACTATTAAGTTTTTGTTTTTTCATGCAGACTTCACAGTGAATTATACGTTGTGTAATTACGGCTTATCAGTTGAATAGCCGAGTCCAGTTCTGTTGGGAAATCTGTGGTTTTTAAAAACTCTGAAATGCTGAAATGTGCCCCCTCCTGTTTTGATATGTTTACATGTATATATTATGTGTTGCAATAATAAAGAAAGAATTGTGAATAAATACACGGGCATGACAAGTAGCTCTTTTGGCATTGATTTCTCAACAAGTTTTGGTTGACTAAATACAGCTAGTCCCCAGTTATTAACACATTTCTAAGAGGCCCAATCTTGCTGTAGATATAATGGCCCAACCGCCATATATGTAAAATGTTTATAAGTCACTTTATAGTTTACCTATACGTTATTTGATTATATGCTTATGGGTTTTATTATTTTATCTACAACAATGTTTAAATTTGATCATTACAATTGTAGCTCTAAGTGCTTCATTATTGAAATATTGGAGAAAATATGCAATAAAAATAAACAAATATAAATAATAGATACAATTTTTTTAAATAACTTAAAAAAGTAATAATACATAAATAAACCTAGCTTTATGTACAGCAACACTTGAAAGTGTCAAATTCTAACTATTGATCTATACATGTACATATACGATTTTATATAATATGACTTAGATCTCTTTATTTTTTTCCATACACATGTATATCTTTCTATCTAGTTATATATCTATACATGTAATACTTCACTCCTACTGTCAAAAGAAAAGCTTCAACTCTCTCTAATTCACTAGTCTGTCTCTTCTTACACCTCTTTCAATATATCCTCTACTTCCACTCTCTGACTCATCCCAAACCTCATTGTACTACTATGATATGATCTCCCTTATAACCCTTTCATGATTTTTCTCTCCTCTATCCCTCCTTTGACTCATTTCATCCAAAACATCATTTTACAACAATAATCCTGCAAATAACACATTCCAGTCTCTTCCCTCCTGTGATTAATCTCAAACCTCATTTTACACCTATGGTTTTCCTAACAATTCTTTCTAGACTCTTCCCTCCTTTTGCTCATCTCAAACATCATGTTGCTACTCTGATCTCCCAAATAACACTTTCTAGACTATTCCCTCCTCTATCATATTCAATTCAACTAACAAATTAACACATCTGCTGCTCTGACATATATTTCCCTATACTAATCCACCACTAATCCACTTTGTGTTCTAGAGCAATGTTCTATGCACCAAAAAGCTATTCAATGTTTTTTCAGGGGTAGTAAGCGCTATATAAATACAATAACAATTACAAAATCATGTGAAGACAACCGAAAATCAAAATATGCATATTGTGTAATAATCAAGGAATACATTTAACACTGTAAGCATGTTATTTCTTAATTATTTATTTCAGATGTTAGGATTGTGATAGAATTAGGGAATGGGTCAAGATTAGCATATTTGAAGGTTAATTGGAGGGGTAATGTGTAAGGATCTGGTTTACAATAAGAAGGTTTAATGTTACATTTAGGAATATATGTTAAACCTCAATCTTTGGTTCTGTTACGGTTAGTTCTAAGGCAGGTAGGTGTGGGCACATATCCTGGGTAGGTTTATTTCCAATTTTCTTCATTCTGGTATTATTCACAATGGTTTGTTAATGTTATCAATAATTTGTAAAATGAATTTTTCTTCACCATCTGTACTAAAACAATGACTTTTTCAAAAATGCATTTAAGTTTTCAAATACTAGTACCCAAGAACGTCTGAAAAATATTCACGATCAAAATGTATGCAGTAGGGAATTGAGAAAGGAAAGGAAATCCAATCCACTTATTTCCATCCCCATAGAGATTTGTGTTTCATCATTCTTCCTGTCATCAGCTTGTGCAATAAAATTTCACCTAATTGGTGTCAGAGGAAACAAAATAATGACACCCGTGACACCTAGTTATAGCCACTTCATTTCAATTGAAGCATAGACTACTCCTTTTTGAATGGCAGTCACGGTTGCATTTCCCAATAAATAGATGTTGTAAGAATCAACAATAAATGTGTTTTACAAACCAAAATGACACACGATTTGACACAATATGATGTACACACTACAAACAGGTTCACAGCATAGCTGTTTTTATGTATCTACATCCTTTCAATTACAATACAGCCCATGATGGTGACAGAATGCATTTTTTCATAGCCCAGAGAATATTGTAGTTGGCCTGTCATCAAAGTAGAACTGCAGATGCACTTTCAGAGAAGAGATTTCAGGATTGCATTTTTTTTAAAGTTTCTCCAATCTGACAATAATGTAAATTCAAACTTGTTTTTCCCTTCTGCTTTTCTGATTCACAATGATATATTTAAAAATAATTGCTGCTCTATGATGGACACAACACAATCCAAAATGACAATTATATTATACATTAATTAATGTTGACATGCAAGGGTCAGCAGACCACTAGGCCCCTGAATGTTTTTTAAATAAAGGAAACTATTTTATAACATGTGTTGGCAATGCCAATAGGTCTGGATTTAAAGGAATGTTGTTTGGTAATATGATACATTTCAACTAAATAACATGGGACTGAATATGTATTTGTGTGGATGCAAAGAACTGTAGAATAATAATGGTGTAGGTAAAAGGTCAGGTGACAGTTGCACCGTCAAGCCAGACCTAAAAATCCATGTAGGTTAATTACTGCCCTACTCCCATCTGTGCTGCTGTCAGAGAAAAACACTATAAATTATCTCATTTTCTAAGACACTTTAATAGCTTTACAATGTCATATGTGTACCCTTGATAATTTAAGCTCAGGCAGCTGTATAAACAACATGATCTCAGCTTTGTGGAGGGCAAGCACATTTTTGTAGAAGCACACAGCTTCTGCCCAATCAAAACATGTACTCCTGGCTCCCACATGTGGGTGGAGCCAAAATCTGTTGCCAGGCCTAAACCTTCTTTTTTAGTATATATAAGGCACTCCTAAGGTAGGCCCTAAATGTTCATAGTCCAGAGTGCATTGTATTTAAAAAGTAGGGCATATGTGCTAATGTTTTATATGTCTTGGTAGTGAAAAATTCCTAAAGTCGTTTTTAACTATGGTAAGGCATATCTCTCTCATTGATTAACTTGTGGTTTCTTTATTAGATTTAATAGCTTGTAACTTTTGATTTGGAGGATCTAGAAATATGTTTTCTATACTCAAATAAATTGTAATTCGAAATCCTCCTTACTTGTAAAGTCAGATTTCTGAACATGTCACTTTTAGAAAGTTGACATTTCCTTGTCCTAACCATTTGTGCCTTTTCCCAGTGCCTGGGTCACATGACTGTGAATGACTCTGCTGTGGGGGGGTTTGTGTATACCTCCCAGACAGTGACACAAAAGGAGAATACGAGTGGACCAGATGGGCCCCCCTCTCAGCTTCGTTGGGGGGGAGAGCTGTACCCAGCCCCCCTCACATTTCAAAGGGCTCCTGCAAACACAAAGTAGACGGAGACTAGTCTTTTGTCGCATCAGACTTATTAGAGCCTTGACGGGGAAGGAAAGATCCTTCCAGAATCAGGTGTGGGAGCAGTATATAGAATCCCCGCACTTCAAAGGCTGGAATCAGGTATAAATATTGGACCGCCACATCCACTCTTCAGTACACTCCTGGATCGGCGGCCATTACCAGAGGAAGGACTGCCTTGTTCCCCTGAGACCTGCCCTGATGCCTGATGCCTGCCTTGTTCCCCAGAGGACTACCCTGATGCCTGAGGCCTGCCTTGAACCTCAGAGGACTTCCCTGCTGCTTGAGGCCTGCCTTGTCCCCTAGAGGACTGCCCTGTTGCTTTAGGCCTACTCTGATCTATGGGAAGGAAGACTGGACCTGCTCCCTTCATCCCTGGCTACCTGAGTGATTCATAGGGTCAGTTGGCTGACCTCCTGTTCTGAGCTACAGGGACACAGCAAGGTCCAGAGGCCTCCCTGCAATTGCCCATCTGACCTGCTACAGTGGACCTGCATGGACCTGCAACTGAACCTGTCTGAGCTCTGCTGTCTCTGCTAGAATGAGTCCCTGATCCCCAAGAGGTGCCTCCCCAGGTCCTGGACCCTTTGTTGGCATCATAGTTCACTCCTCTTCACCACCTTGAATGGGCTAGATCACGATGACCGCCAACGTGAAGCTCCTGTGAACCCTACTCTTCAGTGCTACAGTGACCACCCACACTGGCAAGCAATGTGAAATCTGCACTTCACGCTACAGCAAAAATAGCCAGCAGTAGCCACTAAAGCAAAACTCCAGCAACGACTGTCCACTACGCTTCACAAGCTATTCATGCTACAGCGATGAAGACCAAAGACACCTGGGCTGCTCTTCGTGCTACAATGATCAGCTGCAACTCTCTCCCTGCTCTTCGCGGCCTGCTCCGCTGCAAGAGGAACTCTCCGTTCCTGAAATTGAGAAGGTCACCTTTTTAACAGGACTAATCTGGTCCCTATATTCATCCTGTGCTCCATTGTGTTTGACCTGATCTTGTGTCTTCACAATATCTAGCACGACCAGATGACAGTGAGTGGCACTTTGTGCTTTTAGGCCTTGTAGCTACTTAAAAGTTTAAAATTGCATATTTAGGATTTTCCTGATTGGATTTTTCTTATTCTAGTATCAGTTTATTTATCAAACCTTACTGTATTTTTCAAATGGCTTTGGGATTTTTCTTGTGTCGTGTTTTCACTTTATTATTGCCTGTGTGCTGCATAGTTACTTTGGCTCTAACTTGAGCCTGACTGCTGTGTGCCAAGCTACCAGAGTATTAAGCACAGGTTAATTTAATTACACGTGTGGTTCACCCTGACAAGGATTGCGGTTGTTGCTTGAGTAGGGTTTTCACCCCCCTCCCACCACCCAATCAATAACAAAATTTCTTACGCCGGACGTAAGCAACAACTCAATCTAGGCCCACTGTCAACAGTGGGCTAGCATGACTAAATGACGGAATATGTTTTAAAGGATGTAAAGGTATAATATCAAAATACATTTGAAGAAATACTATGTACTAAATATTAGATAAAAAAGGAAAAGAAATTCCACTAATGTGCAAACTGTTACTACTTTCTAGCTAAATAACATATTTTTAGCGCTATCAGATCAGTGGTTCGGAACACGTTTAGGGTTACATATTTCATTAAAAAGCTAGATTTCGCCAGCCGTGTATCATACTGCATTCTGATGAGTGAAGTAGCCTTTATATCTGGCTGCATATATAATACACATGCCCTTTAATTATTGGGACCTGAAAAAATTGCATGCGAAGACCTTGACATTACCTCCACTGATGTACAGGAAATTTTGATTGTTTCTAGATGCATCCTAATTGTTTTTCATTGCAATTTGTTATGAAGTAGACTGAGTAATTTCCTAACCTATTAGAAAAACCATTAAACAAATGATTTCTCATGGAACTACTGACCAATTGCTTTGTCTTTCTCTTCTGAGAAACACATGCCATTTTGACCCAGTTGTGGTAGAAGTGATTGGTATTTCCAGATGCACAGGAGATGACCAAAATATTTCAACCCTCTTGTGTTTAAAATGCCACTGGGGAAACAAAATCACCTCAACCGAGCAGTTAAGAAGGCACTCTGCGAATAATGATAGTAAGTGCTACTTTTCTTTAATTCACCAACTTACGGCTCTAAAACTATTTACGAATCGAACGTTTGCTTTCTTATTTTCATCGTAAAGCGAGGCAACGCGACCTGATATGTAACATAAACATCATTTTGCAAAGAATATTTTAATTAACATATTGGGCCATATTTAATTCAAGCGTTTATTTGGTACACTAGCGTCATTATGATGATAAGCAACTCCAGATATGAAGTGTGAATCTACATTTTTTATGTCAGGAAAATAAAGCTGGTGGAGCGGCATTTAAGCTACATATAATCAGGCAAGGGTGCCTGCATTAAATGGATTATTAACGCAAGACTAACAGCCGATTACATTGGGTTTTGTAAATTCTGCTAAACGTACGTGATAGTCTCCTCCTGTAGCATGAAGTTTGGTTGAGATTGAAGATATTGCCTAGTTGTTTAGGACACCGAATAGATATTCAAAGGCTGATAGCTTATTTAGTCATAAAAGGAGTGGTTTGTTTACACTGCCGCAGAATGACTGATTTTGAGAATGATGTGTGATTTCAACATAGACTTTGCTAACTGAGTAGTGTTTCTGATCATGGCTATCTCATCAAAAAGAAAGGATAAAAATGGGGAGAACGAGAGAACGGTGACAGAGGAGCAGGAACAACTATAAAGTGGTACATGGTCAGCAAAACAGGAGCGTTACAATTTACCAGAGCCAGGTCGTAAATGACTTTGCAAAAACAAACTTACTAATGGATCTTAAATGGCCTAGGGGAGGGAGGGAGTTTCATAGTTCAGCTGAATGAATATGAAGACACAGTCACCCACTCTGGCTTTTTGGGGCCATATTACCGGAGTTCGCTGGGGGCAGCTTGTGCAGCTCCTTCTGAAATACTGATAGTGCTGGCACACATAAAGAACCAGCACTATCGTCAGAGGGCATTCCCTCATTTGCAAGGGGGCGTGGCCCCATGCAAATGAGGGAATCCCATTGCCTCTACACCTGCGCCATTTTACAGACTCGGAATGAGAGGCTGATAGCAGCCCTCTGGAGGGGAAAAGGGTGTCTCATGGAACCCCCAGACATCCCCTTGCAGGCAGGGGCAGTCATTCATTGCACCCACCTTGAAGGGGATCTATAATCCCCTCCAAAGTGCTGGTAGATTACAGCTTGTACAGTGAAACACAAAGCAACCACTCTATTTTTCACCTGAATGCTCTGCCACCATGGCAGCACGACTTTGCGACTGCCCTGGGGGCTGCGCATTCTCTGTAATAGGACGCACTTTCCCTGTTTGCACCTGGCACACCTGTGTTAAGGTGCATCAGGCGCAAACAGGGAAAGGGCCCCCTATACATATTAGGGCCCTTGGTGGAAGTGAACATGTGAGAGTTTGGTGACTGAACAACAGTGGCCCGATCGGAGTGCAGTGAAGAGACACCTCAGTCAAGTAAAGAAGGCCTTTTTGGTAGATCATGAATGGAAGTCATCACATTTCCCACGAGCAAGTCTATAAATGCTATTTTAAAGGTGGAGAAAATCTGAAGATGTAGTGCTAAAACTCGTTATGTGCCTGGAAAATAAATTAGTACTTTGGGAAGGCAAAGTTTAATCCATTAAATGAGGAGAAAGACGAGCACAGGAAAAGGAAATGCAGGATCTGTTATATCTAGCTTAGTACCTGGCAAAGTAATGTCAGAAATTGGAAGCAAAAATCCATAGGATGAAGCACACATGTAATCAATTCAAAGATGGAAAGACTCAGCCCATCAAATGAGACAATAGGTGCCTACGAAGGGAAAGATTTTCAGTCCTGATGACAAAGAAAGACAAGGAATTCATCCATGTTTTATCAAGTGACATACCAATGAAAAAGGCACATATAAAAAGCATTTTGCTAGCAAACCTCCTGACAGAGGAAGTAAACATTCAAGAAAATAAAATATAAGTCAGTTATACTAAAAGGACTCAATTTGGGCAGGATTGCTACTATTAAGATGATAACGCCTATGTGTGTTAAACATTCCACCTTAAGAAAATCATCCATCTCAAATTCAAAGCATAGATATTAGCAATTGGGTATAATATACAACAGAATAAGGGACAACATACACCGATAATATCAAACTGAAGAGGGTAGGCCCTCCAGGGCAGGCACAGCAAAGATAAGCAGTAAGACTGTTCAAATATCTAAGGATTGTTGAGGAAAGGAGGTATGCATTCAAAAAAGTGGTATTAACCAATATCCCACTTCAAATAGATTATCCGTGCACACACTGAAACACAAACTTGATCATGGTTGAATAGAAAACTAAGCACAAGCACAACAATCAGTAGGATATTTGAATTAGTTTAATATTATGATGCTCCGGAAGCTCAATCACAAAAGAGACAATATTAATAACAGCTAGATTTAAATCATTGCATCAATGAGGGAAAACAATAAAACATTTAAATTGCTATATATGAAATAAGGTTAATTAAATCTATGATATTCAGACACCCTAAAGTCTCCCCTGGTGTTGGAGAAATTGTCCAGTTCATTTTCCCCATTGTTGATCCCCAGCCACATAGGTTAACATGGCAATCAGTTATTATTTAATAACTAACACTAGGTTTTACAGAAAAAATATAATTAAAGGAGTAGGAGAATGGTATTTATAAATCTAACAATATGTTGTTGTTGAATTTTGCCTGAAATGTACAGAATAGAAGTTATAAGACTTTCTTGTCTGTAAGCCAAAATTCAGCCTTCCAGTGATTTGTCCTGATTAGTCAGAGTTACATGGATTAGCCAGGATGCTTTGATGAAGTGATACGTGGCACCCGGGGTGAAGAGCCATTGTGGGAGGAGAGGGTTCTGTGGTACAGGAATGCCAGAGCAAGGGGGATGGGAGCTTCCAAGGCCCATGGGGACAGGCAGAGAAAATCAGATCCATCTATGCCCACGCCCTCTGAGCCCAGCCAGATGGCAGGCTTAAGGAAGGAATGTGCAACTGCCAGGGAGAAGGAGACTATGGAGATGAGCCATCCTTGAGGTTGGTTTAGCAAGCTCTTGCCACTCTGCTGAGACTTCAGACACATTGAATTTTAAAGAAATAGTGCTTTCTGGGAGACCATTGTGCCATAATTTAGAGGAAATGTTCATGCTCTGGGGTGTTGCCCTGCACCTCATTGGACAGGAGTGCCCTCATGTGTGACACCAGAGAACACTGATTAAGTATCTTAGAGCAGCAGAGCCTCTTAGCTCTGCTGCTTGAAACTGAGAGAAGAAGAAGGATTGGCAAGCTGGAAACTTGATGTGCACTATCAGACCCTGCATTCTGACCGACTGCGCATGCTGCATTATCGGGAACTACAGCCCATTTGATGTACCTTGCTTCAAGAGGAATAAATAGTAGACACCCAGATGGAAAGTTGATTGGCACCATCAGGTCCTGCATTCTGACTGACTATGCCTGCTGCATTATCTGGAGCTACAGCGCTTTGAGCGTACCTTGTTTCACGAGGAATAAAGAGTGGTCTCCCTGCAAGCTACGGGTTAACAGGGCTCACCTCTATCATCTCCACCAAGAGTCCCCTGCCTGGAGTGTATCCAGTCGACTTTAAGGGTTTTGGCCAGGTGCATTGTGGGAATTGTGGTCCCAGACTTTCCAGGACCATCTTGGAGCTTCCTGACCCTTCAATTGTGTTTTGGACCCTTTGGATACTCAAGAGGAACTTCAGGAAGAAGTTCCAGAAGTTTCCAAAAGTTTAGAGCAACTTTGGGTATGCGTTTAGTCTTTAAAAATTCACATCTCAGGTTCCCTACATTGGATGTTTTTTCGTTTTGGTGTAATTTTAAAGAAAAACATATTTCCTATCTTTATAAATTGGTGTTGGGTTCTTATTACGTTGGGTCTTAATTATTTACTGAATTGGTGTTTTAAAATGCTTTACATACTTTTCTCTGAAGTTAAGCCTGCCTGCTCTCAGCCAAGCTACCAAGGGTTAAGCATGGAAATAATTTTCTGAGACCTATTCTGAGCCTCGACTGTGTTAGGGGCCTTATTGCCAGTGGTAGATATATATTTACCACTACTAAAACTCCACTTTCCTACATTTGGTATTCAGCAGTGTAGATAAGGACTTGTGTTTAAAATGTATATATTTCAGTAAAGTGAATTAAGAATTTAAAAATCCTCTGAATTATCTTAGAACAAAACTATAGAGTCTGCTTTTTTAGAATTTGGACTAAACTGTTTTTAATCCATTCTTCTGTTTTTTCTAAAATTGTTCTAACTCTGTTTTGTTAGTTGTTGTCAACCATAACTAAGGAATCATGGAGCTAGATCCTGGCTAAACTGCCTAAGTTTGGGATGGCTGGTCATAGGGTGCAGTGCAGGCTTATGGGGCAACCTGCTTCAAACAAGGTTAGGAAGGCAGGGTTGCATAGGTCCCTTAGGGCCTGGGCTGGGGTTGCTGAGGAAATTCAAGAGGTGGGGTGGAGGGTGTTCCCCCCAAACTCACTGAGGAGGAGGGTGAGGATGGTGCCTCTTCTATTTTATCCATTGTTAGCCATGTGATTCCAGATGGTGGAGGGGTCCACTACTCTGGAACCACCACTGTCCCTTGCAGAGAGAAAGATTTAGAAACAACTAGCTTTGATAGCATTGGAACAGAGGAACCTGGAATTGGCTGAGAAGAAGTGGGAGAGGGAGGAGGCAATAAAAATAAATGGTGGAAGTGAAAATGATGAAGAGTTTGAGATGTCCAGGGGTGGTGGGTTTGATCACAAACTTCACAAGGGTATGGTACCCATGTACACAATGGGGGATGGTATTGACAAATGGTTGATTGTATTTAAAAGGGCCCTTGAGATATGGGGGTCCATCCCAAGCATTGGGGTTCACTCTTGTGGGATCTGATGCCAATGGCTGGAAGGGATATGCTTCTGAACCTGCAGGGAGAGGAGGCAAAGTCTTATACTCACAAGAGGGAATGTCTAGTTTAGAAATTTTGTTTAACCCCAGAGCAGTACAGGGTGAAGTTCAGAGACACCCAGAAAGTCATGGGTAGCCTTTCTGAACATCTCACAAAGGGCACTAGAAGGCTGGATTGTTGGTAGAAAGTTGACACATATGAGGAATTATATAATGTTTTTTGAAAGAACATATTTTGACTTATTAAGCGGATGAAAAGATACACCAGTACCTAGTAGACTCAAAGATGTCTAGTCCTAGAGGCCTAGTCAAGGCAGCTGATGAGTGTGTGAGAACCGGGGTTTCCACACAGCATCACCACACAGCACCAAGGGGGTAACTAGAACAAACGAGGACAAGTCCCTCCCTAGGGGAAAGCACAAGGGAAAGAAGGTCAAAAACAGAAGGAGTCCTCCAAAGACCCACAAAAATGTGAACAAGGAAAAGAGCCCGAGCCAACCCAAATCCAAAGGGAGAGGTATCAGTGAAACAATGGTAGGTTCCTTAGTCTCTCCAAGGTGGGTAAGTGCTTTGACTGTAACAAGCCAGGGCACAAGAAGGGAGATGCTGTCTGCACCAAGAAGCCCTCCACTAAGGGGTCATCCCCAGGGATTGTCAGTGTAAGTGTGGGGTAGAGAGTGCCCAGAGAGGGGTAGGTAGGTGGTAGAAGCAACCTTAGTGTCCTTTGGTGGGGTGAATATTGCAACCCTTGCTGCCTTACCCCCAAACAGGGATAAGCACAGGCAGTGGCCTAAAGTTAATGGGGCTGAGGTGACCTATTCAGGCAGCACAACCAAATTCCATACTATAGTTATGGTCGATTTGAAAGGGGGAGGTGTGGCAGGCCCTTTGAAAGTAGCTGTGTCTACTGTGCTTCCAGTCCAGTGTTTACTGGGCAATGATCTTGAAGCCTCTAGTGGTCAGAGGTGGAGAGAGGTCTCTCTATGAAAATATTGGAGCTCCCTGAGTGGGTATGTGCTGTGACTAGGTCACAGACTGCCCAGAATGGAAAGGCTGGACACTTGGACCCTGGAACAAAGATCCAACCATCCAAGGACAAGGGTACTGGGCCTGGTGAGCCAACCCAGGGAATTCCAGAGGTACAGGAGGAATCTAACCCTGATCGGGAGGATCTGGCCTCTAAGGTAGGGACTCCATCGCTGCCAGAGCTGTCAGATGTGGCAGAACTGACAGGAGCAGGTGGACCCTCCAGAGAGAAGTTGTGTGAGGGACAGGGAGACTGATACCTCTTTGGCAGGACATTTGGGACAGACAAAGACATGGACCTGGCCCCATATGCCTGAAACGGTAAAGGAGTTTTGCAGCTCCTGTCTCACCTATCAGGCCAGTGGCAAGGCAAGGGGCAAGACAAATACTCCCTTAATACCTCTGCCAGTGATTGGGGTTCTCTTTGAAAGGGCAGGGAAGGACATTGTTGGTCCCCTGGATCCAACTACTGCATCAGGGAATAGGTATATATTGGTGGTAGTGGACTATGCCACCAGGTACCCTAAGGCAATACCTCTTAAAACCATAGATGCTCATGCATTGTCTAGGGCACTGCTTGGTGTGTTCACCAGAGTGGGTTTTCTGAAAGAAGTTGTGTCAGATAGGGGCCTACATTGGATGTATTTTAGTTTTGGTGTCATTTTAAAGAGAAATATATACTAATTTTTATAAATCAGTGTTGGATTTTTATTGTATGTAGTGTCTTATTTATTTACTGAATTGGTGTTCTTAAATGCTTTACATACCTGTCTCTGAAGTTAAGCCTGCCTGCTTGCAGCCACGTTACCAAGGGCTGAGCATAGGAATAATTGTCTGAGACCTATTCTGAGCCCTAAACTGTGTTAGTAGCCTTATTGCTAGTGGTAGATATATATTTATTACTACTAATAAACCACTTACCAACAGTGACACACAAGGAGCCTAAAGCAAGATTAAAGAACATGACCTTCACAAGTTTGAAACAAAAGCACAAGTTGGGCAATGGCACAAGAAAAAGCAATTCATTACGTTGCCTGAACACCACCAAGGGCAGAATAACCGAATTCAAATTTATCAAAATACCTGGGTTTTCCTGATATTAAAGCAACAACTGAAAGTTTGTTTTCTAGTCACTGAGTAGGACAGCTGGTAGAACTGGTAAACGTTCTTTTATTGAATGGAAACACTTACATTTCAGTTAATCTACAAGCAGCAGCATTTTTAAATGGTGAGTCGGATGCTGCAAAATATTTAACTTCCTCCCAGTTTGGTGTCCTTATTCCTCTGCAGCTAAGGTCGCTACCTCACGCTAAGAACAACAAAGGAGTCATAATAACTTTAATGATATGGAAGGGCACATTGTTTTTTTGGATTAGTTTAATGAACTTGAAGCTCTTGTTAAGACTTTAATAATGGTCTTAAGAATTTGTTCTCATGATATATAATTCTGATTTTGCAGAAGAGAAATATGTTGCTGTTTATATAAAATATGCTTTTGCAACCTATATCATTTCTTCTTAACCTCAGGTTCTGTTTTCACCATATGCAAATGTCTACCTCCATCTATGGATTTAAGTTTGTGATGATTAAAGAGAGTATATTTTTGGTTTCACTGGTGTAAGACATTGGGTTGTTGGATGACTGGGGTGTGAGCCACAAGACAACCCCAAATTAACTTTTGCTCAACTCTCTGATAGCTTGGCACAGAACAATTGGGCCTAACTTAGAGGCAAGGTGTAAAGTATTTATGCAACACCTCAAGCAGTATTAAAGTGCAAAATACCACTCAAAAAACATCCCACACCAAGTTAGAAAAATAAAGTAACTTTTAATGAATAAAGCAAGACCAAAACAACAAAAAAACATTCAGTAAAATCAGCGATATGCAAGTTTAAAGATTTCAGTGAAAATAGCACCAAAAAACACAAAGTGCAGCTGTGGATAGCTGTAAACGCCAGAAGCAGGACAAAGTTTAAGTTGAGACTGACAACGATGGAGCTCGGGACACCTACGAGGGACTTTGAAAGCATTTTTTTCGTAGATGTCTCATGCAGCCGAAGTGATAAGTTGGTTGCGCCACACAGCAGAGAGAATGCATTGATTCTGCTGCATCCCCAGAGGCTGCAACTCACACCTATGCCTATCAAATAACATGTCACAGGTGGGGTCTTTTACCCAAACATAAACGCATGCCCAGGGAATACCTTGATCTATCCCACAGATAGATAGTTACACCACAAACAGGTCCACTGCAATTGGCCCCGATAAAACACGTTTCGCCATAGGCCCACGTTCCCCAAAAATACCACTAAGCTAGATGCCACATGTAGATAAAAACACTCAGCCAATCAGGATACTACATGCACACCACAGGTAGTCCAGCCTTTGTCACAACCCTAGCACCTCCCCAAGGGAGGACATGGTGCAGTCAACGTGGCCCAGTGACAAGGGGTACATTGCCCAGACCAGGAGCTTACAATTTGTCATCAAACACTGTTTGCTTGACTGGCATAATGACACCCGATGGCGGTGTCCCCGGCTGCCATATAGGAAAAGCCATTGAGCCTACAAAGGATAGGCCACTGACTTCATCCCTGATGCAAGAGCCCCATTGGTGTGACAAGAAGCCAGGCGATGGTGCCCCCCAAAGGTGCTGGGGCAACTACTGGCCGGGGAGGGGGGCCTGACTGGACTATGAGTCAGCTGCAGAGTCCCAGAGGGATCCAGCAGAGGACCCGCACCTGCAGGCAGAAAGACAGGCAACCTCCAAATTCTAAAGACTGCCACTTCTGTTGCCAAAACAACCATATAGCCAAATATTGTTGTCTAAAAATGTACCACAAACAGAATAGGGTAGTACCAGGACAGCCCCCATAGAACATACTCCACCAAAACTAAGCGCATAACAAAGCACATGTATCACACAATCAGTTCCAAGACACCACACCTCACAGGGTGCTTGGCTGAGCACAGGACAATCGCTGCAACAGATAGGGAGCTCAGCCCTGCAGGGACCAAACCCACAGCCACAGCAGGGTCTGGGGTGACAGCGCCCTAGCACAATCCCAGAATTCAATTGCACCAAAGTAAAATAATCATCCCCCAAATCATACCACTCTCAGTCAAACTTCCTTACCTGCCACCACCACCAGCCTTCAGGATGGTCATTCTATGTTGATCGGGAGTCCACACTAGAATTTGCCATCTAGGTACCCACTCAGAGCCCAGATACCCACTGCTGTTGCTCCCCAAGGGTGGGCTGACTGTTCCTGCCCCCCAGGGGAAGATAGTCTGACACGGAAGCAGGGAGGGCCCCCAACCAGTGCATACAAGAAGGCACCCAGGACCACTCAACCAAATCAAACTTCGGACAGACTACATAGGTCTCCACCAGCTCAGGATTTACCGCCCAATAGAGGCCACTCTGTAGTTCCAAAACAAGGAGAATGAAAGAGCAATCTAACTCCGTGGAGTAAAACCCTATAGAACACTAGTAAACATCAACCGATATGAGGTGAACACCCACTGCATTGTATCTCTTCACCAAGCCGAGCGACATCCAATTCGAGGTAGAAAGGATGCGCAGAATGGGCACCCTAGGGGAGGACACTGTATGGCAGCGGGAACTTGTAGAGAAGAGGTTCCTGGACGTAGCAAGACCATTGCACTAGTACACAAATACGACCACTACGCTTCCGTCTGCAGTCCCAGGGTTGCCTTTAACATCTTTGGGGTCACCTTCTTTGGTGACAAATGTATCCTGGACATGGAATTCCAGTGCAGGGCCGCTCATCTCAATAACACGGCAGAAATGATGAGTCCCATAGGAGGGGGTCCAATGCTAGCTTAGACACCCCATGCCAGGAAATCTGGGATTCTGAGATTAATAGGTACACATGGTTGGAGGGAAGGGGCAACCCATAATTGCACTGAAACTTACACTTACTATTTAAGTTTCAGAGGCTAAGGAACCATACCGTTGGGTAACATTGAAGGCAGAGATGTGATATTATACGTTCTGAACCTGCAATGGGGCACCTTCACGTTGATAGATATCTACTGGCAGTGTGGTGACCTTGCCTAAACCCAGCTCATCCCCAGATGGGTCTCTGCTCCTTCGTGACCATACACATCCCTATGCTGGTCATCCCTGGAGAAGATCTGTCTAAGATGTCTCAACATCCATTACAGAAGAAAACAACTCTGTTGCATCAGGCTTGAAAGAGAAGAACTGCTGATTATTTTGGCTGGGCTCAGTACAAGGACATTACAGCAGAATTTCGACTGTTCACAGAAACTTAAGGAAACACCAGAGGGTCAATACCCTTCTTCACTGTGCAAACAAAAGCCAACTCCTGCTGGTTACAAATAACCAGGGGGGAGCTGATGCAGATGATCAACAATACAGTGCTATGCCTAAGTGTTATGACGGAAGAAATGACAGCTATCCGTCTTATAGTGGTGCAACATCGATACATGTTAGACTTGATGACCACGATGGAAGGTGGGGGTGCACCACGATTGGTGCTGCTTGTCGTACTTTTATTACCAGCAATGGCAGGAACAACAGGACATTAGCTCAGGCCCTCCAAGAACTACATTGCCTGCAGACCGACATGAAGAAGGAGGGAAGTGACCCAGAGTGGGACTGGTTGCATATTATCTTTTTGAATGGGTTTACAGACTACTCACGTCAATGATTTCAGCACTCATTGTTATACTTCTGTTATGTGGTGTCCTACAATTAGGGGGTTCCTGTTGTAAAAACGCAGTCCTCAAATTAGGTACTATGCACTTAGCTAGGGAAAAAGTAACAGACACTACACACACGTTCCAATATTGGTAAAGAAAATGCCAAAGTATGCTATGACAACTGTACACAAGATATCGAGAATGTGAGTAAAAATGACACCAGTGACTGCCATATTTATTTTAGGGGTTCCAGTAAACTCATATCATTGCTGTCGGATTTACCCAAGGTGACATTCCCATCATCCCCGAGTCAGAGATATGTGGTCAGACAGACCCTGCAATCCACACCCATGCCTATCGAATAACAGGTCACTGATGGGGTCTCTCATCTCCAAAGATAAACGCATGCCCAGCGAATACCTTGATTGATCCCGCAGCTAGATAGTTACACCACAAACAGGTCTATGGAAATTGGCGTCAATAAAACACTTTTGGCCAAAGACTTGTGCTCCACAAAAATACCACTAAGCTAGATGCCTTGTGCAGATAGAGACACTCAATCTGGACACAACATGCACACCACACGTGGTTATCACTTTGTCCTTATGCTGAGATTGAGAGCCATTTGTGTCCTTATCAAGATGCCCAACATTGTTTATTTATGACTGTAATGCATTTTAAGAATGCAGCAAGCAGTTTCATGGCACTTGCAAGAAATGTATACATCCAGTCAAAACTTTGTACACAGAGAAACTTTCCTTAGGCGCATTCCTGTTGCAACTCTTTCAGCCGCAGCTTTTAATTAAACCAACTTGCTCCTATTTTGCCAAATGCCTCTTGTATTTCTGCTTCTTTAAGGTAAATTCATATACGAGCAATAAAAGCATGATGATATTTTTTCCAATAACCTGGAGTCAGTTCTTACAAATGCATAACCGAATATGTCGGATATTTCTGTTTTTTGTTTCCTCTAGTTCAACATGCTTTGTATGTTCCTTTCTGTCTCTACCTATGTGTTACATAGGTTTATGTAGTGAATTGTGGCTCTCTATTGCAGAAACACTTTTTTATATGTAAATATGCTAATTTTGAGTAGGCCTGGGTGGTAGCGGAACTCCGCAAAGTGACCAATAACCTCTCCTTACGTAGACTCCCTTTCCACACCAATAAGGCTGGCGGATTAACCCACCTTTCCCTTTCAGGCAGCTATTGTCTCTGCATGTCAATTATTGTAACCATGCCACCCCCCCCCCCATTTTCTGGCACTCTTGGGCACACTAATTTAATTGCTTCTGCCTTTGCACACCACCTCATCACGACACTTTGACCTCGGTTTTCGGCATGACTCTGCTACTGCGCCCAATCGATTTGTGGTAAGTCCACTGTTCAACTCCCCTTCCCTCCACGTTTTTCACAATTTTTTTGCACCCAACCCATTCTATCTCTTGGTACCAGATTCATGTTTATCCCGATGATCATGAAGTCCCACCCGGACCAATCCTGATGCCCATCTCGACCTACCAGATGATTTTTTAAAAGGTTAGATTTATTACTTTTGGGTGTACAACTGCACGCTCAACCCATGCCTTCTTCTCACCCGATTCCTTCATCTTCCCCGTATCCTGGAATTTTCCGACCCATGGGCCGATGCATACTCCTGGCCTCCCATCTATCATGACCTTGCAACTACGACCACTAGGCCAGCATTTATTCTTTTAGTTGGTCATCGCATTCCGCTCACACGGTTACACAATCCTCACATATCGATTTGACCTGTACCATAATTCTACTCTACTATTGACATGGTGTTCTCACTCTCCTCTACTATGTGAATCCCAATCAGTTAGAATTCTATGTTGAACAGTACAAAGTGTCTAGTCCGTAAATTCAGTGTGACCTTGATTGCCTGTCCAGAACGCGCACCTGGCCTTTTCTCAGTCATCCATTGATACTAGAGCACACCGGCATGGTCACCTGTTGTCCGTCAGATTCAGTATCACCGCGGCTTCTGCACCTTTTTTCACTGAGAACCATTGATCAGCATGCCTTTCACTACTGCATGCTTCACTTTGACCTGATCTTACGCTTCGCCTAATCCAGTTTTTTTCACTCTTTTTCTCTTTCAGTATTGTTCTCTGGCATCAATTTTGATGTCCTGATGATGATCCCATTACCGAATTAAGGGATCAAAACGCCGTCGACTACAGCACCTTGACAGAATTGAAAGTTTTGCTACTACAAAGTGCTATGGTGCTAATGTATATGTTCCTCGGCTTACAATGCTTACCTGTATTCTGGCCAACATCTCGAATGCCTGAGTTTGGCAACCTGATTTGTTTGTTGTAATTTGTCCCACTGTATACCTTTTTATGTTTTTGTGCATTTGTTTGAAGTATGAACATCCATTTTGAAATATGAACATAGATCTCATTGTATCTCCGTGTTAAACGCAAAAGCAAATTCATGTTGTGAGAGACCATTATTCCTATACACATACTCATACCCAAGGTCCCTTCCAGACAGTTTGGGTGCCCTTGTCTCTTTATAATATGTATTTTATAATATCAGAGTTCTCAGTGTTCTTCCTTATCAAATTACTGTAGTTCAAAATAAGAACAAGGTGGATAGTATGTCCTTGTTATTTTCCCTTGTGACATGCTAGTAAAAACAATTTAATTTTAAAGCAGACAAGTTAAAGCATAAAATAGACAGTAAGCAGTCTTGTCACTTTATACACGTACATTAATTTGGCATTAAACACTTAACATATCAGTAATCTCGTTGAGGTCAAACAGCTTCAGTGTTTCTCACTCACCAAGTTGTGTACTTGCTTCTCTTAATAGTTCTGAACCATAAAACCATTCCTGTATCACTAGATAAATAATGTGACAAGACGGCAATAGGAAGAGCAATATACAAAGGTAGGAAGGATCCACATACTTAACTTGAATGACGCCACTGTATTAAAATCATTAAATTATACAAACTATCTCCTCTCCTATGATTAATAGTGTGTTCTGGATAATTTTACTGCCCATGACAATATATTTAACACGTATGCCATTGGAGAAGCATGCTGCTGTTTTCTCACTCTATGCACTGTTACATTGGAAATCATGCCCCTGTACATGTATTCTGACTGTAAAATATGGTAAAATTGGCTAACTAAAAAGTGGCAAATTGAACTTTGCGTAACAGCTTAAAGCTGGGGAACCAGGTTTGAGTCTTAGCAGGGACGCTCAACATCCTGTGATTCTTAGCAAATCACCCGATCTCCCTATGCCGAACAAAAAATGAATCTGTCCGTCTGTAATGCAACAGGTGCTAATGTAAAGTGCTCTGATACCTTCGGGTTTAGTTCGCGTTATATAAAACTCAAAAACAAAAAGGTCATGGGATATGGTTCTGAAATAAACCCATGGCATGGAAAGTTAAAGGTCACCTGTAGACTTCAGCAATTATTATGCAATCCACTAGTGTCACTGAGAAATCAAGGTTTCAGCCTACCAGTATAGCGGCACTGCTGCAGTTTAAACCTGTAGGCTTTCCTGTCGTAATAAACCTTTTTGGCAGAGAAAAATATGCCTCTAAATATTGATGTCACTTCCTATGTAGGCCTTGTAGCCCTCAAGGTAGGTGTTTTTATGGTATTTAAAAGTGGAACGTGTAGAAATTAACCATGTCCCTACAGTGAAAAAGCCCCAAAAGTTATTTTCACTAAGGAAGGCTGTGGCAGTCCTCCAGGGAGAACTAGGGTACAGATTAAAATATTAATTTTGCTATCTTATATTTGGGACCAGAATGAAAAATAGCTCAACCAGTATTCTAATATTTATTTAAAGTCCAATTCACTAGAAAAGTTGGGTTTTAATGAATATTTAGGAAAAGTACATTTTAGAGAATTACTCTTTCCCTGACTGACGCTCATGGAAATGTATTTGCTTTAGCTCTTCAGCAATGGCCCAGCTAGTGCTTGACCTTTGTGAGGTATAAAAACTGCTGCTAGAGCAGGAACATGAGTAAGGGAGGATCCAGGAATCTCATTAACATGTAAAAGAGCCTGCCCTTGCCCAAGGAAATGTAAGGTGAGACCTTGAAAAGACAAGACTATGTTCCCCTGCAGGCTGGAACACAGCCTAATGCAAACTACCTCCAGATACAGTGACCACAGAGGTGGGAACTGTTCATTCTCTGGCCACATCTCTGGGTGGGTACACAGGTTCCTTACAAGAGAGGAAAGGTTCCACCACTTTGGATTGTAGAGGTAAGGTGCACTGTGGGATTGTTCACAGAAGGTCTAACAGGAAGTACTGCGGGGCATATTATCAAGCACGGCGTTAAAATTATCGCCGCTTTAGCGGCAGAAAACTGCCGCTAAAGCGGCGATAATGGGCTTGATGATATGTCGCAGAGAATTCCAATAGAAGCCTATTGGAATTCTCAAGGGCATATTATCAAGCCCATTATCGCCGCTTTAGCGGCAGTTTTCTGCCGCTAAAGCGGCGATAATTTTAACGCTGTGTCTTGATAATATGCCCCTGCAAAAGTGGGAAGGATTGCCTTGGGAACTTCTACCAATTGGTTAGAGAGGAGACATGAGTCACCCCCACCCACTAGCTAATGGCAACCATACATGTGGGACCCAAAGACATCTTCCTCACAATACTTTTTGGTCCTATGTGAGAACAAAAAAAGAACTGCTGCTGTTTGAGAACTGCGAACTTGGACCTGCTCCCACTTACCCCAGGACAAAGAAGTAGAAATCAAAGGTAGGTTGAATGACCTCCTCTGCGGAAACAGGGACATAACAAGCTACAAGAGCCCTTTCCCCTGAAGTGCCCAGCTGACCTGTAGAAACTGGATCTGGACAAGATACTGCTGGTGGTCCTTATTGAGTGAGTCTTGACCTCCCAGTGCTGTTCCTGAGGTCCTGGAATCCTTGGCTGTATGTAACTGGACTTCTCCTAACAAATCTGAAATATTGGGAAAACTATTTGGACTTTCAGACCTGCAAAGGACCGGGACCAACCACCTATGTCAATCCACGCAAAGAGCGACCTCCCAGTGCTAAAGAAACAGGTTTTCTCTGCTTGATGTTTCTATTCAGCAGAAAATTCTTTTGAGCAGGCCCTCGGCAAGAAAGTATTTGCCCTTGTCGAACTCATCACTGGATACACTGTGCAACTATGTCTCACTCATGATTCTGAGCCCTGAAAAAGAGACTAAGTGGCTGATTATGAGTTTGACCTTCCATCAAACTGTCAAAGTCACTGTGGCGTGGTGGGAACCGCTGCACTGGCGGTCTGCCCACCACATTACAAGTGCAGCGGTTCCACTGCCCCAGGACCACCTCGCCCACCATGGATCCGTGATCCCTCCGCTGTAGCGTGGAGATCTGAGGCACCAATATGCTGCTGGTGCTGCTGTGGCACCGCAAAGCATATTACTACTTTCCAGACCTCCACACTTTTCATGGCAGTGAGCTTGCTATGAAAAGTGTGGCGGTCAGGAAAGCTGGTACCCCTGTGCATGGGGGTGCAAGCAGGGGGGCACATGTTCTGCCCCCCTGTATGTATGTCCCCCTGTTCCTGCATGGCATGAACTGTACAGTCAATGCTGTGCAGGAACAGGCTTTGGCGCTCCTTTGGTGGTATAAGGCGAGGCGTTGACGTGGTGGTCCATTGCCACACTGCCTAAGTCATAATCAGTCCCAAAGTCTGAACATAGAAATCTTCACAGGTGAAAAGTGGCAAAAGTTAACAAGCTCATTTCTTGGCATGAAATTTGAATTATCTTGCCGTGAGACCTTATTCAATGGCCATTGAAATTCGAGACCACTCCCTCAGATACTTACCTCGCTGGAGGGTTTTGACGTCCCTTTCAGAGACTAAGGGCCCTTATTTAGATCTCAGCGGAAGGGTTACTCTGTCACAATAGTGACAAATATCCCATCCGCCAAAATATAAATTCCATAGGATATAATGGGATTTATATTTTGGCGGATGGGATATCCATCATTGTTGTGACTGAGCAACCAGTCCGCCAAGATCTAAATCAGGCCCTAAGTCCCAAGATAAATTCTCCAACCAGGGCAAACCTGGTTGGGGTATCCGATCCGTGATCCACTACAGTTAGGCTGAGATTGTACTTAGTTCCTGGTCTACTGAGACTAAGACTATCATTGGTGCTTAGCAGGCGCGCAACACCCATTGGACTCAAAGGGCTTCAGCCCCCCCCGTCGTGTGTGGCAGCCCGGGATGAGACACCTTCCCGGGCAAAAAAGCAGCCGCACCCGAGCACTTCACAGGTCTTTAAAAGACCATTTGCATGTTAATGAGGCCTTGCTGTTGTGTCACCCCTTCTAAGAGCCCCTGCAGCTCCACTCTGCCTATTGCTTAAAGTTCAGCCCCCCCCGACATTTTTTCTCAGCCCCCCCCGAAATTTGGCTCTAGTTGCACCTCTGGTGCTTAGCGCTTTGTGATGCTATTTTCCCTTAAATCTTCTAAAATTCATGTCTCCGGTTACCCTTCTCAGATATTTTTTGTTGTGTCATTTTGTTTATTACATTTTACTTTGTTTCCCTAAATTGGAGTAAGATTTTCACTGTGTTGTGTTTTTGACTGTTTAACTGTTTTTGTACTTCCAGATGTTTTACACATTTTTTGTAAGTTAGGCCTATCTGCTCTGTGCTATACCTACCAGGAGTTGAGCTCAGGTTTAAATTATTGAAACTTGTAATTGGACCTAACCGGTTACTGGCTTTATTAATTGTGGTGAACTTCCATCTACCCCAATAATTAACTCACTTTCTTGCACCATATGTGAGGAATGCCATCACCCAAAATCAAAAAGGCAAAGACATTGTTCATCTTGAGGATGACAGACATGGGATATAGCTGGGAGCTTAATAAAAAACTGACTCCTGTCAACTATGCATAACAAGGTAGATATGTGCTACAATAACTGGTAACTGGTGAAGGAACGGAGACTTTAAACCATCAATAGTGTCAATTCCAGAGTATTTATGGTGAGTATTTCTGTGCATTGAACCCTGTCATCCTTGTCTGGGAAATGTTATTTGGGCAGAGCCAGGCCATTGGTGCAAGCTTGGGTCACCACAAGCAGATCATTGATAGTTAAGCCAGTGAAGGCTAAGTTAAGTGATGGGGGTTGGTGTGAAGGGAAGGGTGGATGCGAGCATGAGTAGGAAAGGAAGTAAAACAGACAGAAGCATAGGTCAAATCTAGCAATAGAGTTTTTCGATGACATAAGTAGCATTCCATGACCCTTTGATTAACAATGAGGAGCTTAATTAATCTTGTACATAATTTTCGAAATTTGAAATGGCAGACATTGTAGCACTTCCTGAAACCCATTTGAGGACGTATAACCGAGGTAGACTTTAGTACAAACACTACACTAGGCAAATTCATGCAACAGCAGATACCAAAACCAGTGAGGTAGCTGATCTCAATGCCCTTTGGGATTGTGGTGATGGAAACACTGACAGATGGGGAAGGGAGACACCTCATGGTGAAAGGGAGGGTGGGCATGGAGATTTTCACCATAGCAGGCATCTACACGCCTCACCAGGTATTGAATACAGTTTGTGAACAGTTGTATAGAAAGTGTGGGTATTTACAGAAGGGTCCCTGCTTCTTTAGAGGGATTTGAATAGGGTGATGACTTGTAGGTGGATAGGTCAACTGCTCTAAATGAGCCCAATATAGGTTACACAGCATATAAATGCACAGATTAAGGAATTGGACTTATCGGACACAAGGAAGACAATGTATCTGGGAGAAAGAGATTACATATTTTACTCCTCAGTCCACCAAAAATACTCAAACTTTGAAAAGATCTTCCTATCTAGCAACATTCTTTACACAATTGGAGAGGCTGGTATAGGCATGATAACAGTTTCAGATCATGCCCCTAAATGAATCGCATTTAGCAAACTAACAAAGACATGTGGAGAAAAGAACTACAGGATGGGTGGCTTCAACCTTCAAGATGAGGCTAGCATGACTACATTTCATGAAATCAAGAATGAGTATTTGACCACCAGCAATCCATCAGATACACCACCTACTTTACTTTGGGATGCCTTAAATGTTGCAATCAGGGGATATCTGATTACCATAGTGGCAGAGACTAAAAGAAAGAGGACCCTAGTGCAGTCCCAACTAAAGGCAATGTTGAAAGTGTGGAAAACAATCACAAGAAGCCAGGATTCAGGGACAGACCTTAGAGCACTTCCTGAAATCAGCTCAAGGTACTTATGTTGTTATGCAGATTTGCAAAGTACACTATCACCCGGGAGTGTATCCTGGAACTGAGTAGTTGTGAGTCTACCCAAACCTAGGGTCTTGTGGGACTACTTGAAAAGCCAGGTCTGCAACTTCTTGCAAAATTCAAGGAGTGAGGAGAAAGCTATTATATGTCATGGCAGATCATTCCTGCTTTGAGAGTTGTGAGAAAGTGGCTCTGTATATACTGTTCCCTAATAGGTACAGGGTGTACAGAGTCCACAGTCCCCCAGAGGCTGATAGAGGTCAAAGTTAGGTATGACCTTACTCTCAAAAGTGGTAGCTTGGTCGAGCAGTAAGGCAGTACCAGAGGACAGTGTAAAGCATTTATTGTACACACTCAGTCAGCAAATGGTTTCACACACTCAATAACTGAACTCTAGGCCAATGGTTTATATATATAAAATGTATGCTTGTTTTATTTTTAGAACCACAAAGGGGGTAAAAATACACTTTCTCAGAATGAGAGGTTGAATATAAATACTTTTGTCTTAAGCAATAAATTTGTGTGAACAGTCACAGTTGGTTGCAATAAACAATCCTATTTCCTAAACATAACAATGCATTGAGCTCAATGGTAAATTCAGGTTATTTGTAATAAATTACTTTTCAGATTACTTTTGGAATTCCAGGTCTGGCTCCTAGATCCAGCCTTGGGTCAGTATTCAGAATCAAGTGATGAAAGTCGACTTAATAACTGTAATGATTTTTAAATAATATTTAGCTATTTCAAAAGTTAGCACTTAGAAAATATTTCAAAGAAAACATTCAATGGATCTCTATGGCAAGAAATTCAAATTGCAGGTAGAGTACTTTATCGTTACTTTAGTAATCCAGGACTGGGTACCTAGACCCAGGACTGGGGTCCTTATCAAAAACAGGTAAGTAATTTTGTTTGCAGAAATGGTACGATTTTAAAAGAATATTTCAAATTTGCAAAAATAGACACTTAGAAGAAATTTCACAGAAAAGCAGACAATGGTTTCCTATGGGAGAAAAATGAGTTAGAGGTAAGTATAGTTGTGAACACTTTTCAGGGTCAGGGCTGGGCACCAAGATCCAGCACTGGGAGCTCACCTAGGAGCAGGTGAGTAAATTCGTTTTTGTCACTTGGCTGATTTTTGGTGAATATTTACAGTTTTGAAAAGTTCACACTTAGAAGATTTTTGAAGAAAAATTCAGTCAATGTTACCCTATGAGGAAAATGAAGTTAGCGGTTTAAGGGTAAGTACTCGACTGGCAGAGTTGAAATTCCGGGCATGGACTCAGGGGTCCCCCAGTGTCAGGTAGGTACAGTTGGTTCACCCTCAGCGGTTTCAGGACGGCCGGGTGCAGAGAGAGTTAGGCCCAATGTTATCCTATGAGGGATAGGGGGGCCTTGGTTGGTGGCTGCTGTCTGGCAAGCCACGCGGCTGTGGGAGCTGGGCTCCTGGTCACTTACTCAGGGCAAGTGGGGAAGTAGGTTAGTGTAGAGAGTGCACTGCCAGGGCCACTCGGGCGGCTGGGTGCAGGGTGCTTTTGAGCCTTCGGGCGCTCAATGGAAATCAATGGGAATGTTCCGGTTTGGAAAAAGGCTGCAGGCTCGGGGACGAGGATGTTTCAGGTGCCACCACCACTTCGAGGGGTAAGTTGGGTAGTTGTAGGTTAGGTGGGTACCCCGGGATTGGGCACAGGGGGCCGCAGGGCGCCGGGTGCAGGGGTGCCTTTTGACGTCGGGAATCTTACCCTCTGGTTGATCGCAGTTGGGGTGGCACTCGGTTCTGAGGCTGCAGGCTTCTTCCGGGATGTCGAGGGGGGTCCTTGGGTGCCGGACTCGGGGTCACAGTCGCCGTGGGGTCGTCCTCAGGGTCTTTGTCCACTCCGGCACTGGCCAGGCTTGGCTGGTGCAGAGTGTGTTGGGTCCGCGGTTCCGGGCTGCTGCCAGGGGTTAAAAATAGGTTTCTTGAGTAGAGCCTCTACTCATGGGAGTCCCAGGGGCTTAGAGCCAAAAGGGTAGCCAGGTCCTCCGGGGTTGGTGAGGTTGCTGGCCACGAGAGATGCCGCGCTGGTGCAGGTTCGAGAGTCGACAGGCCGGTAGGGCTGGGGCCAAAGCAGTTGGTGTCTTCTTCTCTTTTTAGCAGCTGGAGGGCAGGTCCTTGTTCTTCTTGCTCTTCTTGTAGTTTTCTATCTGGAATCTGAGGAAGGAAGGTTCAGGGTGCCCCTAAATACTAGATTTAGGGGCGTTACAGGTAGGTGAAGGCCAGGGACCAATGGGTCCTTGTCCTGGGGTGGGTACACCCCCTATCCTGCCTCTCTCCTGTGGGAGGGGGGCAGTAGCCTAATCCTGATAGGGTAGGGCCTCCCATCTTCAAGATGGCGAGAGCCCGGAGATGTGCTTCACCTCGCCTCCCCCACCTGAGGGGTGGGGTGGGCAGGCTGGCACATCCCCTGTCCTTGTATGGGGTTCCGGCCAAGCTTCCCGCCAGAGTGGGTGGTTGCAGTGGCCTGGGGAAACTCCAAATGGCGGCCTGCCTTTGAAGCTTCCCTTTGCTCATCCTGGGGGAGGAGATTTCTCACCTCACCCAGGATGTGCATTGTTGCAGGCCCGGGAGAGCAGGGGCTCTCCCACCCAGGGGTCCAGCAACGTGTCTGCTGTGTGGCAGCCTGGGCAGCCTCAGAGCAGACGTGGATTGTAAGTTAGCTGTAAGGGGGCATCTCTAAGATGCCCTCTGGGGTGCTTAGTACATTAAATCCTACACTGGCATCAGTGTGGGTTCAATGTGCTGAGAAGTTTGATACCAAACTTCCCAGGCTTCAGTGTTGCCAATTTGGTGCTGTGGAGCTCGTGTTTGACAAGCTCTCAGCACCATGTACTCTTAAATGACAGCACTGCACTTACAGTGCCCAGGAATGGACCCGGGTACTGTAGGGGCACAGGGCTCCTGCTCCTGTGCCCACACCATAGGCGTAATGCACCCAGCTAGAGGGGTGGCTGACATATTCCTTGGCAGTGTAGGTGATGGGCATGGTACACAGGGATGTGTGCCATGTCGACTCTTTGTTTTGTCCTGCACCCAGACACTCAGCCTGCAAGGGCAGTGTGTGTGTAAGGGTACAGGGCCTCTGAGGGTGGCACAATGAGTGCTGCAGCCCTTAGAGGCCTTCCCTGGCCACAAGGCCCTGGGTACCTAGGGTACCATTTACTAGGGGCTGACATGTGGCTAGGGTTTGCCAATTTGGAGTTTGTGTGGTTTAAGGAAGGAACATAGGCCCTGGGCACCTGATTGGCAGGAACCCAGGGTACACTCAATCAAAGTACATTCAGCAATTTAGCAAAAAAGTGGGGGCATACCATGCAAGGAAGATGGCACTTTCTCACAAGAGTTGAGTAGGAGAAGGCTTGAAAGCTGAATCTGGTTTACTGAGTCTGGATGAGCAGTGGTGTGTAGAATGTTAGTGAAAGGAAATGCAATTGTTGTGGTATACTGGGCCAGTGTTATGTAGAGCCTTGAAAGTGTGGGTGAGGAGATTGAATTGCGCTCATTTGTGTATGGCGAGCCAATGGAGCTACTTCAGGTGTGGTGATGTGCTGTGACATGGGTGGTTGAGAGTGATTATGGCTGATAAGTCCTGCATTGTCTGCAGCCTTTTGGGGAGTTTTTTGTTGATCCCATCGTAGAGGGTTTTCCCATAGTCCAGCTTGCAGGTGACCAGTGTGTGTGTGACAATTTTTCGAGGTTCTGACTGGGAAGCAATTTGACTTAGGTGGCCATGTCCCATTTGCTCTTGATAATGGCCCAGAGGTTCTTGGCGTGGGTGGTGGGTGTGGGAGTCAGCCCTAGCTCTGTTGGCCACCAGGTGGAAATATCAGGCTCAGACAGTTCATCTTCATGGGTGATTTTAGTCATACAGGCATTGAACTTGATCAGGGTACTGGGTGTCTTGCCAGTGACGGAGAGAATAAATAGCGTGTCGTTGATGTAGTAGTACATTGATGCTGTGACAGTGAATGATGCTGGGTAGAGGGATCTTGTGCACATTGAAAAGGGTCGGGCTCAAGGAGGATCTTTGCCTAAATCCGCAGATGAGCTTTTATATGGTGCCATAATGAATAACTGGGTTCTTCTAATCAGGAAGGAGCAGATCCATCAGATTAAGTGTCCTTGGATCCTAATGTTGTGTAGGTGTTGGATGAGGATGGGGTGGGAGACCATGCCAAATGGTGCAGAAAGGTCCAGGAGGATGAGGGCAGCTGTGTCTCCTCTTTCCAAAGTCATGTGGATGTCATCCATGGCGGCAATGAGGGCAGTTTCTGTGCTGCGGTTAGGTCTGTGAAGGGTTTCTTCAGCAACGGGTGGACAGTTGCATGTTTCCAAGTGACTGGGAAGGTCATAGAAGAGATGGAGGCATTCAGGTGCTTCTGCATAATGAAGAAGAAAGAGCCTGCCTGACCTAGAAAAGGTACGTTTATGAGACAGGAGACAAAGGTCACCACAGATTGAATGACATGGCTAAAGAGAATAATAAAAGAATGCTTGCCCTGAGGAACACCAATGGGGACCTGGACTACCACAATAAAACTCAGGTGCCTATGTTTTGATTATTTCTATGGTCACTATATTCTGAAAAGATGAACATAGGTGCATTTCTAGAGGACTACCACCATTCCCTCACCCTTCAGAGATTTAAGCAGAAGCCTTGGGGCCCCAATACAAGATACAGGCAGCTACAAAATCTCTTTAAACCAGGAAAAGCCCAGGGTCAAGTATGTTTAGTGGGTCATTTTACCAGACCTTCACCTATAAACTAATGCCATTTCTCAAATAGATATTCCACTTCTTTCTTGGAATAGGGACCTACAAAACAATGATGGTACGATGCCACCATTGTAGCAATCCCCGTGCAAGGGAAATGCTACTCAGAATGTTCATCATACAAGGCAATACCATTACTGAATATTAATGTGAACATTTATATAAAAGTCATAGAGATGAGACTAACAACCATTTGACCTTATATTTGACATGAAGACTAACTCGTAAAGAGACTACAAACATATGACAGCATCAGTGGGCTGGCCCATTTTGTTGAAAATGAGAAACATTGAAAAGTTAAAGGAAATCTTATTGACACCAAATACAAAAAAGGCGTTCAACAGGGTGGACTGAAACTTGCCAACAGCTGTGATGGAAAACATTGGCTAAAACATTTTTTGACACAGGGAAGGCAAGCGCCAGGCCTAAGTGTTCCTAACTAAAACAAAGTGTCTCATATAGTGGATGAATGCTCAAGGAGGGAGAGTGACTCACTGGGTCCATGGGGAGTGCAGTGTGGTGGGATTCTATGGGATTTAATATAACAATGAGAGACTTACTGACCTTTAAACATTATAGGCAAATCACTCTACACTGCTGTGGGTTTGGGAAAAAACTGTGCTGCTGTGCCAAGGTATGCCATTCCCATCCCTAAACCTTATAATGACAACCTGAAATTGACATCAGTTTGAGAGAAACTGCCTTTTTCAAGTGGAGAGAAGGAGATTGTCGAATGCAGCTTGATATGCTTGAAAATGGACAGGTTAGGTCCGTTGCAGATTGCTAGCACAAGTTTGGGCTAAAGAAATTAGAGTTTTTTTGCTACCTACAAATTTTCCACTGGGTGCTACAGCTAGGACTCAGGTAGAATGATACTGTGGAGGGGGATAAACTACTACGATGTATGTATGTATGTATGTATATGTAGGTATATATGATACTTCTATAGTGCAAACCTTCCATAAGGCAGTGGAGCACTGTACAGGGTACCCTGGGGTGCACCTCAAGGATATGAAACCGGCAGGTACATTGCCATGTGGGCAGGGACACGGGACTCAGAGAAAGATGGGAATATATGTGGAAATACTATATATATATATCACAAAAAATACGCCCGGCTATATGTGAACAAGGAGAAAAAGAAGAAAGAAAATAAAGATCATGTAATTTCAGAGGGGTGAAGCAGGAGAAATCCCTTCAGGACGAGAACCCTCACTCACCGTTAGGTGACATGCTTCATCATATGGGTTCCCTCCTCACACCGAGGTGTGGGCTATGACTCCCAATTATGTAATAGAAGAAAACAAAAAGAACCTGAACAACAGACACTACCAAAAGTAGTTATTATAACAAGTACCACATTTTATATTTTTGGGGATGAGTGGGTCCAAACAAAAACTAACAGTGTTGTGCACTGGTTCTGACACTTCAATAGTAAGTAGATATGTTTCACTACCAACATAAGTTCAATGCAGATTTTTCAGGACTCAGGATTAAAAAGCTTACAGACCAAACAGGTTCTTTATATTTTCCAATTATAAAAAAGTATAAACAGTACTGAATCATAGGTATAGTACAACTAACTAAAATACAAGTGAACTGCTTTCCTTGCATGAATTATCAGTCAAAGCTACTGTACCCTCACATTTAAACACTATGGACTATTGTGCAATGCTCGAAACCCATGCATATATTACGTTAGACAGGCAGATAGGTTGGCGTATGGACCTTTTGGTAAGTAGACAGATACGTAAATATATATGCAGTCTGGAAATACAGATGCATAAACACAATGATGGATATAAAGGAACAGGCAAACTTTTAGACATTAAGGCCGTGATCATAAGTTTAGATGCTATTTATCACACCTGATAAATAACGATACTAAGGGGTAAGTTATTTATCCAGTGGGATAAATAATAGCCTATTAAGCATTGGGGGGAATACCATGCAGATTTTGATGTTTAATGCACCACAATTCACATGATACGGTAAATACAGTATGCTTTTCTCCCAAAACAATTCAGCACGTTTGACCTGCCACAGTTTAATAAAGGTTGAGGTATTTAACGTTTACAATAGTTATCGTATCGAATATAATGGCCAACCCGTATTCCGGCCCATACTGTACTGCCAGTGTAATTTTATTTTTATTTTTTTGCCACACCCTCATAAATGAACAATTACATGCCAAGTATAGATTGAAAAAAGATCTACACATCCACTAAATAAGCAGATGCCCAAGCATCTGTGACAAATATGGGGGGGGGGGTTCTCTTTATCAGAGATCATATAAAGAAAATGCAATGGAAAGCAAGATTGTATTACTTTCCCCAGAAATGTTTTCACTTCTGCTATTGTGGCCAAGGCCAATTACCATTTTCCAGTATTTTGAAACTCTGATGAGGTAGATACCTGGGGTAGTATTATAGAAAGCATCCCAATGATGTGCCATGCATGTGCAACTGTTGTTTGCCTAGACTGCACTCTGCTATTACAGAAGTGGGCACATATTCTTGTGCAGCAATTTCTGTAATTTATAGCTCAACTCAAGATAGGTAGTAGAAAAATCACCTAAAACACAAATGTGTGCTCACACAATTATCAATTAGCATAACAAACAAATGCTTCCTTCTAACAAACAAAGTGGCAGCACCTCCGCTAAGGCGCAGCAGTGTAAAATAGGACAAATAAAATTATAATTACTCACATTATTATCATTTTATTTGTTCCTTCTGCAGCGTCTCTGAGGGCGGGGTGGATCTGCTGTGTTCTCAGAGCAGGGGGACGAGTGGTGGGCACTATGTAAGTGCGCATTAATCTTTGACCGACCCTCTTGTTCTCCATGCTCCATGTTCTCCATGCAGGCTGCATTATAGCCTGCATGGAGAACATGCCCAGGCTCCCATTTCCTGGCTGAGCATCAAGTCACGGCGCTCAGACAAATCACAACACTGCAATGCAGTGTTGTGACTGGCTATGGGGAGCCTGGAAGTCCAGGTACTTACTGCTTCCTGTTTCTACAGAGTAGGATGGAGGAGAAGCGGTGGCTGCTGGCTAGCCAGCTGGCCAGCAGGTAAGTGATTTTTTGCTTTTTAATTTTTTTAACGGTTTTTTCCCTTTACCCCTCCCGCTCCACTACTGCTTCCTGGGAGCAGCCACCCAAACAAACATCATACCAAGTACCACTCCTGATCTCCAACCATTCGGTGTGTGAAAGCCTGTGCCAAATGCCATTATATTTAAATCAGATTGATCACAGGAAAAGGCTGGCATTATCTTAGGTGGGGATAAAAAAATGTCTTTCCGCAAGATCTCTACCTGAGTCTTTCAGTCAACGATGCACGTAATGTGCTTGGGCACAAAACCGTTCATTGTTTACAGACCACACTCACCACCACCATATTTACAATACCTGACTCACAAAAGAGCTGAAGAAAGAAAAAGAGGAAAACTAACAGTGACTTTCAAACATCTCCAAGTGGGTCGCCATCTTCAAATGTAACCAACATTTTAGTGCACAAAGTTACATTCCATGCCCATACCCATGCCCATAATCAGGAAACGAACAGAGACTTTTGATACCTCAGCACTAATCATCATTAGTGGGGTTGGCAGACCATCCTGCCCTGCATAATTCCATGTCAATCAACACATAAATGTCAGGAGGAATCAGGGCAGTCAGTTCAGTCCTCTGACCGATACTAATAAACACAAAAGAACCGACCGTCTCTCAAGTAGGACTAACACAAAGAGAGTACCCTAAAGTGGGTACTAATATAGTTTAAGGATGCAAGCCCTCCCCCACCCATCGGGTGGTATGCTTCATCATCTGACCCCTCCTGGCATTAACCCAAATGGGTCCTATGGTGCAAGCTACTACCCAATTGGTATATATATTTAGGGAGCTTAGGAGGAATATTTTGATGGCTGCAATGCTATGGCCTTTTAAAAGTGAAGACTATTATATCAGACTTTCTGATGCTTTGTAATATGTTGTGGCTTACACATTCAGTGAATCATAGGGCAGTTGGTGATCATGGCAAATTAGGGTGTCTTTTTTTCAGATCTTGGATTAAAAATGTTAGGTGGTCATGCTTAAACATTGGATGTCTCTAGTAAACGTATAGATAGTGGTGTACTGTAGTAAAGATGCTTTTTTTAAATTTTATTTTTATTAGCTTTACCTATTGATGGCTAATACTACACAATGAGGAAACATTTGGTACCGAAATTTGACTACTTACTGGTATCTAAATAGACCCACTTTCACTGGACCTACTAAAAGCAAGTGCTTAGTAAGGGGAGGTGATATTTGCACCTTCAAACTTTGAGGGTATATGATATATAATTGGTGAAGCACTTAGAACTGTAAGTTGGGTACTAAAAAGTATCTAAGATATTCTATTTCTGAGGGAAGCAATATTTTTGGTTTTTATAGAATATTGCTTCTCAGCACCTCTAAAACTGAAAATATTTCAAAACAATAGGTCCAATGTCCATGCTTCCATTCAATTTAATAAGTCAATCCAGTCTTTGTTCATTTATTTATTGAATATCTTCTCATGAAAATATTTTTGATTGCAGCCGTTGGTTCTTGAGATGGCTACGTCTCTTGGTCGGCTCACACCTCTCCTTTAAATTCCATTACTGTGCATCTTTCAAATTCCAAATTCTACAAGCCATTGCCACATTCAATCCGCTGGCACTGCTACTCATGGTACAGTTTCTTGTCACTCACCACCATTGCAATCACCCAGTGCTCTTCCGTTAACGGCAGCAATCTGGCCTGATATTTCTTCAGCTGCTGCCAGTCATGCCCCTGGAAAAAATTATGTTAAACTTGCATTGCATACTCTGTAGCTAATCACCTCTGGGCCCTCCCAATATCTGTGGTACGGTTTAAGAAAGTTCTTAAGAAACAAGTTTCACACACAGCTGATTTGAATGCCTTAAAAGATGTCCCCATACACGGAAGACTCCTGCAAAGACAATGCCACCCAGGAATATCTGGTATCCAGTATGTCTATAAAGGTGAGGCACTCTTTTTTACATTAGAAACTTTTCTTGTCCCAATTCTACAATTCCAACAAGCAACACTGAGTGCTGCTTATGCGGCTACAAGAACAAGTCTCAGACACATATTGTATGCATATGTCCTTACCTCCTTCCTGAAAGAATGGCAAGTACCCGGTTTTTAAAATGTGATTGTCGTCAGGCCAGTAAGGCCACAGTACACCCTAAATGGGAAAAACTTGCAAATGTGTTATGCCCTAGCCAAATTTATGCAACACGCAATCAAATTGGTAACTGCAAAGGACTTAAATCTATCACCATTAATTTTATCTGAATCAGGCACTATTATTTAGCAGATAACTTAAATTACAAATTGTTTATATCCAAATATAATAATTTTAGAGGATGTCACAAAGTCTTAATGATTTTATACAAGGGTCTCATTCAGTTATCTTAAGGTGTACGTAATTGTGGGATTGTAATGTATTATGAGATTTTAACTTTTATTGTACAGTTAATGTTTGCTCCAGAATGTTCTCCTTCTACCGTTGGGCAGACTTCATTGGCCCTTTCAGGATGTACAAATCACAATATAAATCTCAGGAAGTGTTTGCTGTTGAGTGTTGGTGGAATCCACCCCTTTTTTGGTTTTAATGAAGTAAATAAAGGTTTTCATCCATCCATTCATTCATTCAATCATTCATTCCATTACCATGCAAGTGCAACTTCAATAACCAATATACTGTCAATAGTTTATGATATCTTTAAATGGTATATTCACCAATGAAAAGAAAACCTAGCAAAATCAAACATATTTCCATCACATTCCCACAAAAGCAATTTAATGGTGAAATCAATTTTTATTGCCAATTGAAAAGTACCTTTATAAAGTGCATGTTATACTGCCTCAGCCTAAATGACTTAGAGCCAATGTTGTCACTCATCTCACCTCCAGAAGCCAATGCAAATCCCTGTCTGTTAATTAACTTGCTCTTCAGAGGGCAATAGTCTGGCAGCTGGGTCCAAGGAGGATATTATGCGTTTGTCAAATTTCACCTACCAGAAAAGCATAGATGGCTTAGGCCATTTTTTTATTAAAAAGATCTGTCAAGTGAAAGAGGCTTTGAGATTTCCAATGAGTTTTGCAGATTTCTAAATGGCAACAAAATGTGTCAAATTTACAAATGCAGTCTTGTGCCATTTAGGAAGTAGATAGCATGGGCACACCTAGAGTAGTGCCCACCAAACCTTTTAGAACATTGACCCACTTTTTAGAATGACAAATCTTCGTGACACAGCTAGTTTTAACAGACATGAGGTGGGTGATTTTTTAATGTAACTAAAGGATCAAGTGGCAGCGCACTGTCATTTACAGACAGCACAGTGACATGGCTGCTAAATTTGCACAGGCATTCAGTTTTACTGATGAAACTATATTGCACTCAAAAGTAAATGTGTACAAATTGGGTTTATTAGTGTTATTATTTAGCATTTGTAAAGCGCAAAGCTACCCTCGGCCTTCCCAGCGCTAGCGACTGAACATTGAGATGGATGGTGTTATATGTCCGATTGTTAGAATAACAGGTTTTTAGAAGTCTGCAAAACGGAAAGAGATGGGGTTCAGCGCGAAGGTGTGGGGGTATTGTGTTCCAAAGTTTTGCCACATTATAGGAAAACGATCTTCCTCTGCTTCTTGTCCTCCTGATTTTGGGAAGGACTGCAAGGTTGAGATTAGCCAATCGCAGCAATCGCAGGTCCTTCTTTGGGCGATAGGGGGTTATGAGGAATCTGTTAATAGCCAGGCCCGTTCCCCACATAGTCTTATGGGCAATGCAGAGAGCCTTGAATTGTATTCTTTCGGGGATAGGCAGCCAGTATAGGGTTTTTAGGGCTGGCTTGGCTGACTGAGTTTTTGGGATCCCAAGCAGCAACCTGGTGGCACAATTCTGAACAACTTTGAGCTTCCTTAATTTTGCTTTGGGGGCCCCTAAGTAGGGGGAGTTTCCATAGTCCAGTTGCGATAGGACCAGGGACTGAATCAGGATTCTTTTTGCAAACATTGGCAGGAGAGGGGGGACCTTTCGAAGTAGTCAAAGTGTACCACAGCAGGCCCCTGTCACTTTCACTGCTTGCCGGTCAAACTTGAAAGAATTGTCTATCCAGACACCCAGACTTTTTGACTTGGTTTTAGGAGTTGGGGGGGGGGCCTAGGCACTTGGGCCATATCTGTTTAAGATCCATGTTGGAGTGGTTACCTAGGAGCATGAGTTCTGTTTTTCCTCCGTTAAGTCTGACACAGGAGTGCTCCATCCATGAGGCCACTTTCTCCAGATATGTTTTGAAGTCGGAGGGGAGGTTATGGGGACCATTAAGAGTTCTGACCAACTGTGTGTTATTCGCGTAGGTGACAATTTTAATCCTGTGGGGCAGGAAGATATCAGCGAGTAGCCGCATATAGACATTAAATATTGTGGGGCTCAGTGAGGATCCCTGCGGGACTCTGCAGCTGAGCTATAAAGTCCTTGACATTGCGTCCCCTGAAAATACCTGAAAGATTCTGTTATCTAGGTATGATTGTATCCAGGAGATCGCTTCATCTTGGATTCCTAGCCTCCTGAGTCTCTCTACTAGGATGGCAGAGTTAACTGTGTCGAAGGCTGAACTTAGATCAAGGAGGATGATGGCAACTGCTCCTCCTTGATCCAAGATTTGTTTAGAGTACTCGACCACAGCAAGAAGAGCAGTTTCGGTTCCGTATTTGGGACGGAACCCAGGCTGGGTGGCATGCAGGAGGTCATGGGTTTCTAAGAAGTAAGAGAGAGTAGTGTTCACGTGTTTTTCTAAAACTTTTTACGATCGCCGGCAACAGCGGTGTTTGGGCGATAGTTACCTAGGTCATCTGCGTCCAGGCTAGGATTTTTCAGTAGAGCCTTGACCATGGCGTGTTTCCTTGGACCAGGGACTAATCCTGTGGAGATGGAAAAATCTCTGGAAGAAATCAGCCACTGTGTTACAACGTTCTGGGGAGGCCTCTAGAGCTGATTCGGACTTTGGGAACTCTAGGAGATCCTTTGCGGCGCCAAAAATTTCCCTGAGCGTATTAGCGGCGGCGGTAATGATGCCTTTGTAGAAGCTGGCCTGTGCTATTTTTATTTCCTTTTGATAGACATTTATGGATTCTCTGTATTTTTCTTTGCTCTAGTCCTGATAGTCTTTCCTCCATTCCCTCTCCAGCTTTTTACATTTCTGTTTAAGTACTCGCAGTTCGGGGGAGTACCATAGAGTCCTTTTCTTTCTGGAATTGTGGCTGAATTTAGCTGGGGCGACAATATCAAGTGAGGCCTCAATCCAGCTAGTAAAATTTTCCGAGGCTGTGGAGAGATTTAAGTTGGATTTAAGTTTGAGATTGCTGAGGGCGGGGATCCATGAGTCTGTGGGATTTCAGTGAATATTTATCATTTGCACATCGCCAAGTAAAGTGTCTTATTTTGTTTTGCTCCATCAGACTTCAGAATTACAAAAAAAGTGCTTCATTTTAGCTTTCCTAACTGATGAAAATGAACAACTCATTTACAGGTATTAGCATGTTGGTGTGTGTAACAAAAAATGACACCGTCCAGCCTTTGCTTCCACATTATCTTGTCACATAATTCAATTTGCTTTTTTTTCTCTCACTGCAAAGTGAGAGGAGTTTGTAAACAGCAATCCACATGTTAACAAATAAGCAGCAATTTGTCCGAAGACATAGCGTGACATTTGACCACTGTCTTTGAAGCGCCATAAATGTGACAAAATAAATACAGAATTTAAATGCATTTGTGCATATTGCTTTCCCGACTGATTAAAATCAGCTTTCGAACTTTGTGAAACGCTGACCTAGAATATTGTTTTAGTATGATTATTGTTTTGTCATTGTTAGACCTGACATCCTTGTTGTGGTTTCCCCTATCTTTTTGCCTCTGCCGCCTGTATTTTTGCTGTGTGCTACATTTCGTTTTTGCTGGTCTAGATGCTTAGGGCACTTTCCCACTGCTGATCAGTGCCAAAGGGCAAATGCTCCCTATGTAAAGTGTGCATATGGATTGGTGTTTCCATTATTGGCTTGTTCGTCTTACTACTAATTCCCTAGTACAGTGCACTGTGTGTGCCCAGGGCCTGTAAGTCAAATGCTGCCAGTGTGTCTTTAGCACCGATTGTGCCACTCACACAAGCAATATTTCAATGGGGTCTCAGACCTGCCACTGTAGTCTCTGCATGCAGTCTCTACTGCCATGTCGGCCTGGCAAGTGCACCCACTTGCCAGGCCCTGACCTACCCTTTTATTACATATGAGTCACCCTTAAGGTAGGCGCAAGGTACCCATGTGGGCAGGGTGTAGTGTATGTGAAAGGTAGGACATGTAGTGGTGTGTGGGACATGTCCTGATAGTGAAATACGGTGTATTTTGTTTTTCACTATGGAAAGGCTATCTGTCCCATAGGATAGAATGGGAGTTTATTTTTAACATCTTATAAGTATACCTTCCCATTGGGACAAGCTATAAAGCTGAAGTTTAGTATGCCTGAACTCAGAATATAAAAATGTATCTTTTAGTAAATATGATTTTTATAATGTGTGTTTGAGAATTCCACTTTTAGAAAGTGTGTATTTTCCTGCTTAGCCATCCTGTGTGCCTCTGCTGGTTTGTGGATTAACTGTCTGGCTTTCGAGTGACAGGGGCTGGGGATGTGCATTCCCTCAGACAGCCACTAGGGGGATTGATAGGTGTCCTGCCTTTCCTGAATGAATCAGGGTTGGGCTGAATAGACCTGGGCTGTATTTAGAGTAGTGGGAGGATATGTCTCTGCATCTGAATAGGCCTGGTCTGCCTTGGACAATGGTGTCCCAACCTGCTGTCAGGGAGCTGGGCCAGAGAGGACAGAACTGGTTTTGACTGAGCACACAGCCTCTCTACCACAAGAGAACAAAGAGAAATTCAGCATAAATATTGGGGCCAAGACTCCAAAACTTTAGATTACTTCTGGACTCAAGAGGATCCTCTGTCAAGGAGAAGAACTGGCAAAACTGAAGAACAAGCACTGCCCCTTTGCTATGTGCTGTGTGGGATTGGCCTGCAGTGGCTGTTTCTGCCAAGGAGAGGACCAAGACTTTGCTGTGTGGTGTGTATCTTGCTTGAGGAAGATCTCCATGGGCTTGGTCTGGAGCTTGCCTCCTGTTCTGAAGTCTCAGGAACACAAAGACTTGATTTCCTCTGTCCTCCTGCACCTTAAACTGCTGTTGCAGCTGCCACAGAGGGAAACAGCAACACTGACACCGGCGAGCGACGCCGCAACCTGCAACAAAGCCATGGGCCCACTCGTGAAGTGCACAACGCACCACCCCGACTTACACTGGAGCCCCGAAATTGCTGGTGCCGCATTGTACCGACTTTGACGCCGTCACCGCGGCCACTGCCTGCACCAGATCTGAGGGCACCGCTCATCATGCTCACGATGCACCGCCCCAACTTGCACAGCAACCCTGACCTCACCCAGACTGGTGCTTCATCATTGCGGAGCTGAAACCTTAAGAATGTGACCTCCCAAATCTTTCGACCCTGCATCGTCGTAAGGAATTGATGCCTCGACACCATAGCAATAACAGCTCCCCGGCAACAGTAAGGAACTGATGCTTCACCTCCCCCGCATCGCAGTTAAGAACCAACACCTCACCTCCCCTGTGTTCGTAAGGAACCGATGCCACCCGACGTCAATGAAACATCACCTCTCCAAAACTGTGCACCATCTTTGTTTTCATCATTTACCAAGGTACTGTTCTTTGTATCTGTGTGGCTTATGGCTCGACGGCATGTACCTCGTGGTCGGCGAAGTACTTTGGGATTTTCTTCTTTCACAAAATCGTAATAGCCCCAGGTGGAGCTATTTGTTGCTACAAGCTTTATTTTTATGAATAACCTATTTTTGATGATATGTTGCTATATGTATGGTGAATGTTTGTCATTTTGGTCTTGTTATTTTAAATAAAGATTTCCTATTTTCCTGGTTTGGTGTCCAGTTGTAGTGTTTTCACTGTGTTAGTGTATGTGTGCACAAATGCTTTACACACTGCTCCTGGGATAAACCTGTCTGCTCATACCAAGCTACCAAGGGGGTGAGCAGGGGTTGTCTAAGGGTGTAACTCCATTATTCTGACTAGAAGAAAGGGTCGATACTTCGACAAAGGTGCAAACCATTGCCAACCAGAGATCCCCAGTTCTAACAGTCATGAAGTCTGGATTTTAAATGACCTGGAAGCTGTTTTATACTTTCTTAATTACAAACAATGAATTGATGTACTGTTTTGGATAAATATTGTATGATTTGAGTTAAGCGACAATACATATAAAATTAAAAATAATAATGAAAAATAATATCATTCTGCACCGTAAACCCCCGTTGGACTAGAGGTTTCGGACTTACCCCACTGTAGGATTCATAGAAAAAAGAAAGTATATAAGTCAGAAGGTAAAAGATTGGACTGGGCAGGTTAGCAAAGAGATCAGAACAGAGAAGAGACCTCTGTAGGTATTAAATCTAGATTTGTCGCACCTGGAGGATATGGAGCCAAGATCAGCGGCTTTTTAGTGGGACCTCAACAATGACATATTCAACTTGAAGGTGTCCTAAAATCGCTTGGGGTCCTACTCAACCATGAAGTGTTATTTTCCAGTGGTGCTTTAATTTCTCTAATTGCCTTTTGCCTTACCTCTAAATCCCCTCGTCCGATTTTAAACACATTTTGCTCAATACATTTGTCACTATTTTTGAAAATGGTTTGCTAAATTATTGTGTTGTTTTTTGGTTTTTTTTACTTTAAAGTTGTTGATACTGCTTGAAATTTACACTCATTCTCTTGAGATTTCCTTATGCTTGTGCCAAAGCTATCAGGGAATCAGCAAAAATTCACCACGAACTATGTTTTGATGTAATTGCAATTTGGAGGAGCACTCACAACACACCCATTCTGAATTGTAATTTGGTAACCATGCAAAATCCCATTCTAGGAGTCAGTATAGGTTTTCAATCTCCTTAAATGTGATTCAAACACAATACAAACACACTTGCAGTTGCAAACAACGGAATTTTGCTAAATGCAAATTTTGCAAATTGAGAGAAAAAATTAGGTAAGTGATTCGGACCCACAATTCCACTTTGATAGGATTCAAACTAAATAATAAATCAAGTAGGATTCAGGTTTGTGAAATCTATCCAACGCTAAGAAAGCATGGATGGAGACTTGTCAGATACAGAAGAACTCCATCCTCACATTCATAATCACGAAATGCAATTTATTCATCTGAATGCAGCCCTAGTCTCTGTAAGGGGCAGGAAATAAGAAATACTATGCAATGAGGAGACAGTGATGGAGCATGCAGTGATACTCGAACCCACTGTCTGAATTCTTCAATGCCTACATATGTAATTCAGTGTATATGTTCCGCCACATATGTGCCACTTTGTAAATACGTACAACATGCATCTTTGGTCGGTATCTTATAAATGGTTTCCTTTAAAATCCTCTAGTAAAGTTGGCTGAAAGAATCTTTTGTTAACAAAATGGGTTGAAATGGGGCATTTACTTTCGTTAAGAAAATTAACAAAAATCAATCACAGGCATTTCTAAAGGAACACTGATAAAAATATTTGGGAAAATTCCGGGTTTGCTATGAAAGCGCCCCGTGGGTGCAGCAACCAGGCAAGAGGGCTTGGGATCGCCGACGTGAACATTCTGTGCAATTAGCTCTCTTCCCACCATGTGCTTGTTAGGCTGCCCTATTGAGGATAATGGGAACTTGTCGGGTATGCCAGGGCTGCTCCATGTATTAATGATGTTCTAGAAATAAAGCATACATTTGAGCTTCCTACTGTGCCAGTGAAAGTGATAGATAAAAATCACTTCCAGGTTGGTTATAAAGATTCAGGGAATATATATTCCATAGATAATAGATAATTCCAGGACAGGTCTATGGATTTCTACATTTTCCAAAACTGCATGCATTGCCTGCATAGCACTTTAGCATTAGTTATACTTATATAAAAAATATCCTCATTTGAGATTTTTCAGACATCCTCTCAATTCAGGCACTAGTATCAACAGAAAAATATATTGGTCATTTATCACAATTCCGACCCTAAAATCTCATGCACACCTATGTACATAAGCCTAAATTGCTTGCAATATAAAAAATATAACATAGAAACGTGCACAGAGAGTCAGAGTCCCATTTACAAACTTTTGGCGTAGGGCAGTGCCGCAAGCCTTCTTGCTGTACTGCCCGATATCAAACGAACAGGGCAGGAATGTGCCATATCTCTGAGATACAATGCCTTACTGTCCGTTTCTTTAGTGCTGCCGCACAATTGGCTGCCATTTGCCAATGCATAGATACGGCGCATTCCTGCCCTTTTCTTTTGACGTAGGGCAGTGCAGCAAGAAGGCTTGCGGTGTTGCCCTACTCCAAATGTTTGTAAATGAGGCCCTGTGTTCCCAACTTGGTGCATGCTGGTATCTATTCTGCATCTGCTGTTCAAAGATGGATGCACAAGAGGTCAAAGAATTATTCATTTTATAATAATTGTCTATAAATACAAGAGATAACCATTCCAAAAAACTATTTTCAGAAAATCAAACCTACTTCAATACTACATACCCAAGTGGCCTTAACCTCTAGATTTAGGTGCCACGCTATTAACCCCTTCGACGCGCATGACGGAACGGTTCCGTCATGCACGTCGGTTGGGCTGTGCGCATGACGGAACCGTTCCGTCATGGCCCCGCCCGCGCACGGAACCTTCAGCGTGGCGCGGAAATCCGCGCCGCACTGAAGGGGTTAAAGTAGATGGAGCAGTGGCACCAGGACTAGTGATTTATGAAGTCTGTTAGAGTTGACATCTTTGGCATGGTTTCCCCTGACTTTTTGCCTTTCCCTCATGTATTTTTTTTTAATAAATCTTTTTATTGAAAACAAAACAGTGGTAATACAGACAGCACGAGATTTGTTCATATTTTGTAACCTTTTGTACAGTATGGTATTCGACTTTTAGGCATAAATACAGTACCCAACATCCACAACCTATATACATGTGCCTCCTCATTTTTCCAGCATGGGGGAGGGGGAAAGTGAGGGCGGAGCGCAAATATTACCTCTGTATGCGTTCCACTTGCCCCATATTTACATACACCTCTTCTGGCATCCCTGGGCCTCATACACTGTTTTTTCACTTACCATGCACCAATACACATCTGTTTTCCATGTGGCCACTGTTGGTACTTCTTGTGCCCATCACAGTTTAAATATATTTCGTTTAGCAACCATTAGCTCCAAAGTAACCCAGTTTTTTTCCTTAACATTTAGGTCTGTGGGTTCCCAAATATTCAGTAAACATCTTTTGACCTCAGGTTCCAAACCTAATCCCAATGTCTCAGTCATACTGCGTAGCATCTCCGTCCAATATTTTTTCACATGAACACATTCCCATAATTTATGGATGAATGTGCCCTACCCGCTGCATCGCCGCCCACAGCCGGAGTCCTCCCTGTAACCCATCTTAACCAAAGCCGGACCTGAGAGGTATATCCGGTGTAGATTCTTAAGTTGCACCAGCTTGAGCTTGGAGGAGATTGCTACCTCTTTGGGAGAGGCTAGCACCTCCGGCCATTCGTCATCTTCTAATTCTAAGATTTCAGTTTCCCACTTTCGACGTGGTTGTATGAGGGTGCCAGGTGTATGGTTTACTAGTTTCTGATATGTCGGAGAGATAGTTTTTATAGGCATGTATTCATCTAGAATTCTATATTTCAAGGGTGAAGAATCAGGTGGGGTTTCACCCCGTAGGGATCCAGGCCTGCAGGGCATGATGCACATGTAGATATCTAAATCTCTCTGTCTAGCTAGTTCGTACTCTTGTTGCGGAAAGGGGATGACATCTCCCTTCTTCCACAGATCTCATACCCTAGATAATCCGATCATATTCCAATTGTTGAAACCCTTTGTCTTCCTCAATGTGCCCAGTTGTTCCGAGGCCCACAGAGGGGTGGCTTGTGTAATCTTTTTAGACCATCCCATACTCTTTTGAGCAGTGTGCCACACCTGGACCGAATGCCACGTGGGCCCCGTTAAGTGCAGTTTTGCAGGTCTCGTATATAGTGCCCTAGCATAACTCTCTCCCGGCAGAAGCCATTTGTCCATTCTGAACCCCCATGGTCATCGTTGGGCTGGTGCATGCAGTGATTAATAGCTGCCAGATGTGTTGCCCAATAATATTTCTTGATATCCGGGAGTCCTATACCACCATCATACCACCCCCTCACCAGTTTTGGGAGCGCTCTACGGGGCAGCTTACTCATCCACAGTAGTTTCCTCTGTGTATATTCTATTGCCTTGAAATAAGTGGTTGGGACTGGGGAAGGTGAGTTATGCAAGATGTACAGAAAACACGGTAGGGACATCATTTTAAATAATGCAGCTCTACCCAATAGGGACAGAGGGAGTGACTTTCAGTGCTCAACGTCATTTTTAAGTTGTTGCAACGGGGCAAGGAGCTACAGGTGTAGGACATCTTTGGATCCGGTGTTTTATAGATTCCGACATATTTGAAGATATGGGTGGCTTTCGTTATTATGCAACCTTTGGGTAAAGGGGGAACTTCCCATGCAACACATAGATCACCGATTATGACCAATTAATCGTGTATCCTGAGTATTTGCCAAAATTGGTAAATATGTTAAGGACCCTGTTTATTGACATCTTAGGTTCCTCGAGATACAACAAGATATCGTCAGCATAAAGGGAGATTCGGTCCTCCCAGTCCTCTGACCATCTCAGACCTCTTATTATGGGGTCCTTACGGATCCACGATGCAAGTGGTTCCAGCGTCAATGCAAAAAGAAGTGGAGACAGAGGGCATCCCTGCTGTGTCCCTCTCTGCAGAGGAAAGACTGTGGATTTTTTATTATTTACTACCACCTGCGCTAATGGGTCAGTAAATAAAAGATGTATCCAGCTCATGAAGCTGGAACCAAATCCCAGGCTTCCCAGGACAGCAAAAAGATAGGGCCACTCAATCTTATCAAAGGCAATGGAGGCATCCTAGGACACCACCACTGCGTCGTCTCTCAGCGTGTCTAGTCTTTCCATGACCGAGTGCAGCCCGGCGAAGATTCAACAATGTGTTTCTGGTCAGCATGAAGCCCGATTGATCAGGATGGACCAAATTAGAGATAGCCTGGGCCAAACAGGCGGCTAGTAATTTTGCAAGGATTTTGGCTTCCGCGTTAAGCACCGAGATAGGCCGATACGAGGAGCATTCATTTTTGGGTTTGCCATCCTTGTGAATTACTACCAGATTGGTGATTCTCTGGTCTTTGGGTAGTATGCCCACATTGCAACTCTCTTCGTATATGGCTTTGAGATTAGGGGCTATTTTATTGGCGCTTTGCAGGAAACAACATCGAGTATGTAAGACCCCTGTCTCTAAGTTGCTTTTTGATTCTCGGAAAGGAGCGCCTCTGCACATTCAATTTGAAGTTTGGGAAAAAGGTTATCACGTTATTCTAATACTTAACTGGGGGAGCAATGCGAGCCGTTTGTAATATAATGACACAATCTCTAAAGTTAAGGAATCTCGCCATCAATGGTCTCGGCGGTGCCCCTGGTTTTGGTCTTCTTCCCGGGACCCTGTGTGCTCTTTCTACAGTAAACTTTTTTGCCAATCCTTTCAGTTGCAAATAATTGGTAATCAAGTCTTCAACAAAGAGGTCCGCCGCAGGTCCCTCTGATTTTTCAGGGATCCCGATTATTCAAATATTATTCCAGCAGGACCACCCTTCAATGTCGTCTAGCTTGTTTTCAGCCATCTTGTTCGTGACCTGAAGTTCTTTAATTTCTTTTCATATTTGTTTGGCATTGCGACAGTTCCTCTGTGATTGTTTCCATATTCTTGACTTTCTCGCTTGTGTTATGTAGATCAGCCCTAATGAGGGTCCCTTTCACCGTGATTGAGTCCATTCTGTGTTCTAGCGAAGAACGTACTCCCCGTAATGGCGTCCATAATGTCTATAAACGTGGGGTAATCTTTTTCTGGTCCTGGCCCAGTTGCCGTGCTTCCTTTAGTTGTTGTGTCAATATCCGCCTGTCTCTTGGTTGCAAATTTATCCAACTTTGTCTGGAGCAAACTCTTTGGTACCCTGGTTCCAGCCATTACGACTAATGACCTCCTGTCAGACTGGAGCCTTCCTGGATACAGCTCGCTGCCTGCTCTGGGGAATGATTCCCTTACGGTCTTTCGAGGTTCTCCACGGGGGGCCCCTGCATGTCCCAAGCACTGAATAGCCGGCCCGCTCTTTTCATTCACTACACCTCCCTGATGGTGGCCTTGCATATATTCCTGCTTGTAAAGGAGATGGTAGATCAGCCCCTTGCTGAGCTCATTCAGGGCTCAAGCGGCCCTAGGTAACAGATAAACTTGTCTCACTTGATCTCTACAGGGTTCAGCCCGTTCCTTCCCTAATTCAATATTCCTGGTGCCGATCCCTCATTCAGGATGCCAGTTAGTTAACTCCACCCAAAATAACTGTACTGCTTCACTTCACCCATTGATTCCGTAGTGACCCTCCTTTGACCCAATGTTGAGGTTATAAATGCTCAGTGTTGACAGTGAGGTATTATCAGGATTACGTACGTCCCACCAAGTGACGCAAAGGAGACTGCTGGTCTTCACCTGACATAGTCCTCAGACAGCATGATCTGCAATAGCCGCTCCTCTTCGCTTCCCCTTCGCTTCTGTTACGTCTCTGTTCCGCCTGCAGAACCGCTCACCTCCACAATGATCTTCAAGTTGTCGCGCTGCTCCCTTGATAGCGGCGTGCCTCTGTTTCCTCCCCCGCTGTGAGCCAACTGCTCAACAGCGGGACTTCGCTTCTAAGTGGCTCAGCCCAGGGAGCGGTTACAAGTCTCCCGGTCGCCGCTCGTCACAGATTGTTGCCAGGTCTCTATTCTACCACCCGTTGCTCCTGGATATGGCGGGTCAGCCGCCTCAGGTCACTGGTGGACCACTGTCGTCTTTCTGCTGTCTCGGGGTTTCTCAGGTCGGCAGTTTCTTACGGCCCCACTCCAACCGCTACATTATTTGAGGCCGCTGCCTCCCGGTCTCGCAAGGCAGCACCTTTCATTTAGTCCCCCGCCATGCACTCATCGGCCATGGGAGCTCAGATTTCACACCGTCTGTGGCTCAAAATCATTAGTAGCCAGGCTGGGATAGTTGTGCCGGATTAATGGATGGCAGGGATCAGAGAGTCACGACGCCTCTCTAAGAAGCGGCCATCTTGCTTGGCATCAAGCCACGCCCCCTACCACCTGTATTTTTGATGCCGTGCTGGATTTTGTTTTTGCTGGCTTAGAAGCTTTGGGCACTTTGCCACTGCTGATCAGTGTCAAAGTGCAAGTGCTCCCTGTGTACATTGTGTTTACAATTGGTTCTCCCTGATTGGCATATTTGATGTACAAATGCTACTAGTTGGCCTGCAGCACTGATTGTGCCACCCATATGAGTAGCCCTGAAAAGGCTTCACAGACCTGCCACTGCAGTGTCTATACGCAGTTTGTTAACTGCCATGTCGACCTGGCAAGTGAAGCCACTTGCCAGGCCTTAAACTTCCCTTTTCTTACATATAAGGCATCCCGTTGGTGGGCCCAAAGTACCCTCCTGGGCAGGGTGGACTGTATACGAAAGGTGGGACATGTCCTGATAGTGAAATCTTTTCCATTTCATTTCTCAGTATTGAAAGGCTATCTTCCCCCATAGGATAGAATGGGAAATGTTTGTAACATCTTATAAGTATAACTTCCCATTGGGACAAGATAGAAAAAATATAAAAGTTTAGGGTCTCCGAACTCAGAATTTAATAACACATTTTTTAGTAAAGATGGTTTTTGAATTGTGTGTTTGAAAATGCCACTTTTAGAAAGTAAGCATTTTCTTGTTTAACCATCTTCCTGTTTGTGTATTGCCCATCTGGGTTTGGAGTGACAGGGGCTGGGAATGTCCATTCACTGTAGACAGCCACTGGGGAGGGGGTTGAGGTGTGTCTGGCCCTTCCTGGATGATTCAGAGCTGAGCTGAATAGATGTTGGCTGAATTTAGTGTAGTGGGAGGAGATTTCCTTGCACCTGAATAGGGCCTGTCTCCCTTGCACAATGCTATCTCCACCCTCTGTGGTCATACTGCGCCAGTGAAGAGAGAACTGGTTTGGTCTGGGCTCAGAGACCCTTGCATAAAGAGAGAACAAAGACATTTTGGGGTATAAGTATTAGACCTAAAACCCCAGAACTTTCCATCACTTCTGGACTCAATACGAACCTTTGCCAAGGAGAAGAGCTGAAGAGCTGTGAGGAGGAGTACTGCCCCTTTGCTGTGTGTTGTGTGGGGTTGGCCTACAGTTGCTGTTTCTGCCAAGAAGAGGACAAAGACAGGAAATTTGCTTTGAACCTGCTTGCAGAAGATCTCCATGGGCCTGTGTGTGCTGGCCTCCTGTTCTGAAGTCTGAGGGACACAAAGACTTCCCCCCATCTCACCTGAACTCTGCTGCTGAGAGTTCTGATGTGCCAGGAGGTGCCTGTTCCAGCTCTGGGCCTCTGGAGGTTGAGCTTGCTGTTGGGAGCTGGAAGAAACTTGAAGAACTAAGAAAATCAATATATCTCTCTTCTTGCAGCTGTTTTTATGATGCTGCACCACTGTGCAGGAAGACTCTCCACACATCGGTGCCCCACTGTAAAAACTGATGCAGCGCCTGCCGCCTCTGCAAGAGCAAACGCATTGAGGGATCAGGGACAATGAAACTGACGCAGCGCCGCTCGATGTCGCTGCATCAATTGCCACTGCATCCCGGATTTTCATGCATTGGACCTCTGCGGCAAGTTTTCCCGACGCATCACCTTTGGACCAGAACCGTCTCAGAATCGACATATCACTTCCCCCTACAGACCGAATTCGACGCATTACTTCTCCTGTGTGCAGCAGAACTGTTGCATCACATCCCCATGGTCTCAGGAACCGACGAATCTCTTTGTTTTTTTACGCTTCCCATCTCTGCGGCTGTTTGGCCTTGTGAATTGTGTCGCAACTACAGGTACTTTGTGAGAAATCACGCATCCATCGTTTTGTATGGACCAAGTTGTTTGAAACATTTTTAAAGTCATATTCTTATTACATGTATGTTGGATTTTTGTCCTTTTGGTCATGTTGAGTTTAGATAAAGATACTCTAGTTTTCCTAAACTGGTGTGGTGTCCATTTTTGGTATTATCACTGTATTATTGTGTGTTTTGAGTACAAATACTTCACACATTGCCTTTAGGATAAGTCTGTTTGCTTGTGCCAAGCTATCCAGGGGGTGAGCAGGGCTTATCTACAGTGTGTTTCCCCTTACCCTGACTAGAAGCAAGGGTCCCTATTTGGACAAAGGTACATACCTCTGCCAACTAGAGGCCCCCGTTTCTAACAGGGTCCATCCCAAACATTCAATGGCTGCCTTACTACCTACAGGGGTATAAGAGGGTCATTTTTCTCTCAACTGGGAATAGAAGGCTTGTTTTCCTTGCTTGCATTAGAGCTGCTCACACCCATGCCACACCACTGACAACATGTTGTGTCCTTGAAGATATAGAACACTGGCATCTAGTAGACTTTGTGTAGGCAAAGTAGAGGCAAGGATGTGAGGGTATAGCAGCCTTTAGAAGCAGGACCTACAGGATGTAGAACAGCTAGTGGAGAATGCACTGCGAGTGCGTGACTGAGTGAGTGAAATATGTATGTGTAGGAACAATATGGTTGTGATGCATGCAGACGGGCAGAGATGCTGGCCTGTACTGGGCCAACACAAACTTGGAATATTAGGGGCAAGTGAGTGAGTTAATCAGTGTGACTTTAAGGTGTGACATTTATGAGGGACTCAAAATGGTGATAGTGCTTGCAGGTGTGCTGAGATCCTGTCCTCTACTCCATAGCATTGTGAACCTCCTGCTTTCACAGCTAAAGCGGGGTAAAGGGGTGGTGACAATTATGGTATTTGTGACCCTGTCTTAGCTGCAGCTCTGCAGGCAAAAGCTAATAAAAAAAATCAAAAGTAAAGGGAAATGATAAACAACACAGTGATCAGGAGTTAACCACAACAAAAATTAAGAAAAAAAGAGGCGAAATGAAAGACTGAGTGGGAAAGATATTCGGGAGTAAAAGCAAAAGGATAGATATATATAAATAAGGAAGGAACTGTGGATGAAAAGATGAATGCAAGGATAAATGGACGGATGGGTAGAAGGGGAAAACAAGATTTACATGGGTGGGTGAAAGAAAGTGTCTGTAATGATGAAAGGCTGGCTGAATACATGGATGGATGAATAGACGGCTAGATGGAAGGGTGAAAGGATGAATTATTGGATTGATAAAAGGAGGGTGAATTGGTATATGGATGGAGGAACGGGTAATAGTGTGGAGGGATGGTTGGAAGTGTGAGTAGAAGAACGGATGCAAGACATGATGAGAGGGAAGATGGCTAAAATGGTGAAAGGATGGATAGATGGATGGATGCATGACAGGCTTAAAGGAAGGAGAAATAGATGGACAGAAGGCTGGATTAAGGGAGCTCATCTAGAGTGGGTAGAGTTTACTTGCTTTCCTAACCTGTCGGCATTCGAGGGAGTCATCAAAGTGGGGGATCTTTTAATTTTTTGACTACTCCCTTGATCGAGACTTTTGAAATTGAGTGTTTCGAAATCGAGTATTTCAAAAAGAGAAGATAATCATTGTACTAGAAATGTGTGATAAAATAAAAGCTCTTCATGTGTTGACCCTCACAACAGTAAAACTAAATAGTAGCGCCTCTTTTTAAATCCATTGAACAGACAGTTTTAATGAGGGACAAATAGGAAAACAAACTTAAAGGAACTGTGTAGGTGATGTAACAGACGTGCAGCCCCAGGAAGAGGAGACTGCCAATGATAGAGCGTCTAGCATGGGAGGAGGACCTCGGTGCTCCTAGTAGAATCTCTTAACTTACCTCTTTGTGTGCATTTTTGTCAACAGAAATGTGTAGCAGTGGACGTCATTTACCCTGTTTCTAAGCACTTCCGATCTCGGGTGATGATGAAGCGATTTGACCAGGGTCCCATTAAGTGGTCAGGGGATTGGGTGACTGGAATTTTAAAGCCAAAATCCAGGACATTTCCCAGAAAAAGAAGAAAGACTACAATTTTACTTCAACCAAGCGCACAGAATAACAGTGCTCCTTAGCAGAAAATTGAAGAACACACGGTTAGAACATACATAAAATGCAATTTTTGAACCCAGTAGCATGCCCGTTATTTAAATTGCTTTCTTATAGCAGCTGCTAACTATTCCTGCTTTTCAAAACATAAAAAGATACCTCCCACTGTTTTCAGCCGACCCTCTCTAATAACCGGGGCAGGAGCTTAATTTCCTGAAATCTGCCTGGAATGCTGGTGGAAAAACACAGGACTGTCTGGGCAAATCCGGGACACATGGTCACCCAATCAAGGAACGAAGCAGGGCTTACAAACTACGAGACTTCACTCCCTGGTGGTGCACTGTATACAGCTGGGGCCACTGCCATGGAGAGTGCTTCTTCGTTTTGCACCCAGCAACAGAATCGTTTTCTAATTCTTCACTGTGTTTAAGGGTTTGTTTAGTGTAGAACTCGTATAGGTGTGTAAGTGCTTTGCAACATAAACAGACGCAGCACATAAACATGAGTGATTGGCCCTTGCAAGGTGCAGGCACAGGCAGAAAGTTCTGGAACAAGTTGGAAACTATGTGGTCCATTGTCAGTGTCAAAGAGGCAGAAGTATCTCATGAAAAAAAGAAACACTTGCAATTCTTTCTCCTTCCGCCTGCTTTTCCCGTTCGCCCTAGTTGAATTCTAGTCCCACTGCAGAGGCACGCCCTGGATGGAAGATTAATCTGCTATGGTGAGTGAGGTCCGCAGTGCGTGCTCTTCTCCAGTGTTGGTCCAGTCAGAATATGCAGTCGAGTCTGCACAGCATATGATGCAAACGTGATGATATACTGAGCAGACTCAAGCGCTCAGTTTCCTGCTAGCAGCCTCTAACCCCAACACCCCACCCTTTCCCACATCGTCATAAGGTGATGTGAGAACAGTGAACCTTGACGACCTCAACCCACCCTCTGACAAGTTGTGAAAGGGTGGAGTGCTGCGGTTGTAGTCTCCGTTTATGTTCAGCCCCTGGTGCTGCAGGGCTGCAGGGCTGCAGGCTGAAGCGCCGGGGGCTTATATTATCTTCACATTACCTCCTCATCTGCCCTCCCCATCCCAGTCCTAACTAAATGAGCATCGGTCCTCCCACCAGAAACTACCAAGCAATTAAAAACCCAACCCTTCCCTCCAGGCCACACCCAAATCCTGATGCATATCATCAAGTGACCCGCCTATCCGCATCCTGTTTGTTTTTTCTGCGTTGATTACTGCCGGAGCAAGAATTCGTTGTGGGGGGTGATAGCTCTGCCTCCTTTCAGGTGAGTGTGGAACAGTCTGCTTGGCAGCCATTTGATTCCCCTACGTGCCTTTTGTGTTCAGGTACGTTTGGGTCCCTGCTTTAGCGGGACCGTGGGGTTATGGGGTCCGGGCTGCCTGGTGTGGGGTGGTGGCTCCCTGCTGCGGCTTCCCCTCTTCCGGGTTCATTCCCTGCTCTAGGGGGAACACCCAGGAATGGAGGGGGGGGTGTGTTGGGTGCGGCTGGCTTTTCTGTGCGTGCTGGGGGCGTGGCAGATTGGCTCCTCCTCGGAGGTCTGTTATGGGGGCTCAGTGCTCGTCTCGTTTCGAGCCCGTGTTCCCCTTTTTTTGTCTCGTCTCTGCCTCATTTGAAATCTGCAGTGGGAGCAATGCTGGTACAGTAATGTGTATCAGTATTTAAAATAAAACATCCCATAGTGATGGTGTTTGCTATGATGTTCTCTGATAGCCACGAGTCTCAGGGAGCTGAGTTCTTTAATTTGAGGCGGTTTGCGTCTCGTGGAAACCCGTGGTTCTGTGAAGGCGCATGTGCCCGCTCAGTGTAAGGTTGCCTGTTGTTGGTGCCGCTGGGGGTTTCCGTTTCCCCATAAACGGTGTGGCTCTGTCTCTCTTGGGTGAGAATTTTGGTGAATAGATGGGCTCTGCATCTGCAATCTGATACCCTTGCCTACGGCCTAAAATGTATTCACAGCATATTGCAATGTTCAAATGTAACAAAATTCTAATACATTTTTAAATGTTGTGTGCCGGTTTGTGTCCATTGGTCGCGCTTTCACCGTGTGGTTGTGGGTTAGCGACTGGTGTTCCCTGGGTGGGGATTCCCTTTTATTTTTGGCCGAGGTTCTAGTTGTGAGTGGGTAAACTTACCTGGGTGTGCACTGGTTCCTGTGGCAGTGGGTCCAGGTGGCGGTCCTTGGTTGGCCCTTAAGTCTTGCATCGCTTGGTCTGGGGTTTTCTTGGGCGCCGGTTCTCTGTTCTGTTCACATCATGGAACTGGTTCGGACGTGTGTGGGCTCCACTGGGTGGTGGAGGTAATGGTCGCTATGTCTCCCGCTGCTCCTTCCCTGGTGGATGTGCAGAATACCTCTGCTGACATTTATCCAGACATGGCTTCGGATGAAGTGGTGTAGGGTCGGTTTGTCTAATGGAGGCTGACCTTCACAGTGTTCTGCTACGTGTTTGGGACAGGTTAGGTTCCCTGGTGCCTTGGTGGGTGGACTTTTTTGCCTATTTCCATTCGTTGGGGCCTGTATGCCTCCCTTTTCTTGGCTCTGTGAGACATGGGCTGGAGGGGTGGGGAAAAGTGTTGCCAAACTTGCCTATCCCAGGTTTCTGGCAGAGTAATATCCTTTCCAGGGGTTCGCTGAGGTATTCCCGGCTATGGTGATGGTGGATCTCTGCTGGCTGATGTGGCGTCTCGGAGCCTGGTGGGGTCCTCGGAGGCGGTCCTTCTTCTCCTGGGCTCAAACGAGTTGAGGGGGCCTTGAAGTGATCCTTTGCTGCCTCTGGTCTTGCAGTTTGGTCTGCGTCTTACACCTGCTATCTGGTTTGGTTGCTTCTGAATGTCTGTCAGGGTATTTCTGAGCTGCTCTTGCAGGATGTGGCTCCCTCTGAATCTTTGTTCATGTTGGAACTGTAGTTGCCTTTCCTGGCGAATTTGTCCTTCGTTTCCTTTGTGCGGCAGCGGCAGCGGCTGGGGGCTCAGTGGCTGCTCAGTGGCAGTTGTGGCTTATGCCTGGGTAGGCGGTACTGCTCGGTAAGCTTGTCGTGGTGGAGCTCACTTCATGGGCTCTACACTATTTGTGGCACCGTTGGAGGCCTTCATTGGGAATGCCCCAAAGGACAGATATTGTTGGCTCCGGTCCGCTCTTCTCACATGGGGAAGTTTGCAGATTTTAAGCGGCCTTCTGGGCAGGCGTTCTCGTTTAGCGGCCCAGACCTTTTGTGGTATGGAACGTGACCGGGGTGTCCCTTCCTTCCACGAGTCCCGGGGTAAATAGGGTGCCTCTTCTCTTCTGGTCCCTCCTTGTCATGTCTCTGTGAGGAGTTCGTTGGGGGTGCCAGTTGGGGATCACCTCACGCCTTTTTTCCTGTTTGGGAGGAGTTTGTTTGTGGTCAGTGGGTCCTACAGGTGGTCCGGCTGGGCTACTGGATTGTATTTAGTGTGCCACCGGTGGATGTGTTCGGTGCTACCCCTGTTCCCTGTTCTCTGACGACGTCTCGGGCTCTGTTCGGGACTTAGTTTCCAGAGGGGCTGTGATGTGTGTGCCTGTGAGTTGACTGGGTCGGGGGGTTTTGCTCAATCCTGTTTCTGATCCTGAAGCCTTATGGGGACTGCTGGCCTGTCCTGGTTCTGAAGGCTGTGACCTTGTGTCTCCCTCATTGGTCCCTCTTTATGGTGTTGTTTCAGTTGTTTCTTCCCTTCATGTTGGTGGGAGGTTGCCTGGCTTCTCTGGTTCTCTGGGTCGCCTGCTTTCATGTGCCGGTACATGCGACTTCACAGTAAGCCTGGGCAAAGCACTACGCTACGCTCGCGTAGTTTGCGAAGTTCGCGCTACTTCGCACTACGCGAACTGCACGTAGCACAGTGCGAACACGCGTAGCGTAGTGTTGCGTAGTGCTGCGGTAATTTTTTGCTTGCTCGCGGTCCTCAACGTCAAGTTGGCGACCGCGAGCAAGCAAAATGACATCCCGGCGAGACTTTTTCCTTGTTCGCGATCAGCAACATCAAGTTGGCGATCGCGAGCATGGAAAATAAACCTCCCGGCGAGATTCCCAACGCGAGGAGGTCAGGTTTCTCATTGCGAGTGGTCGCGTATGCTCGCGACCGCTCGCGATGAGGAACTACCAGTTCGCGTTGAGAAAGCTGCCGCTCGAGTAAAAATCTACTCGAGCAGCAGAAAACTACAAGATGCCATTTTCAATGATTGCACAGTGCCGGTTGCTTGTCCGCACTGTGCAATCATTGAAAACGACATCTGGCACAGTGCGAACAAGGTACTACGCAGTTCGCGAAGTGCTACGCGTAGCTCGCGTAGTGCGAACTGCACTTTGCGTAGCTTCGCGAAGTGCTACTTCGCGAACTATGCCCAGGGTTACTTCACAGACGTTCCTGCCTTTCGGTGAGGGAGTGGTTCATTACCGGTTCTAGGTATTGCCTTTTGGACTGTCTGCATCTCCTAGGGTGTTTACTGAAGTGTTGGCACCTTGGTGGGTTTGTTGGATTCTCAGGGGATCCTTGTGTTCCCTTTCTTGGACGGTTGGTTGGTTCTGGCTCAGGCCCTTCCTGGGGAGTTTGCAGGCTCCTTCATCGGTTCGGGTGGATTCTGACCTTGGAGTATTCCCTTCTTTGCCCCACTCTTGATCTACTGTTCATTGGGGTTTTTTTCAACGCCTCAGTGGGTAAGGTCTTCCTGTTGGTGCCCCGTGGACTGGCTCTGTTGCGTAAACTGAGGTGGTTGTTGGGAGCTCAGTCTTCCACTGCTCGCCGGCGGCTGCATGTTCGGGGGCTGTTGTCTGCTACTGTGGTGATTGTTCCTTGGGCCCATTTGCTTTTGTTGCCCCTGGTGACTCATGTCCTGGGACTTTGGGTTCCGGCATCTCTGGATTACGAGCTGTTGATTCCGGGGTGGGAGAGACCATTGGCCTGGGGTTGTCCTGGTGGCTCATGACTTTTTACGGGGCTCACCCTTTGTGTTCCGGGAGCGGTTAGTCCTGATGACCATTACCAGCGATCTGTGTTGGGGAGCGATGTTGGTTCTGCTGTTGGTGCGGGCGCTGTGGTCTGTGCTGGAGGCGGGAGTGTCTTCGAATTGATGAGAGTTGCAGGCAGTACGGTTGGCCTTGACTCATTTTCTGCCTTGGTTTCCCCAGAGGATCGTGATGGTGCAGTCGGATTGCGCGGTGGTGGTGCGTTGTTTTAATCACTGTTGGTGTGTGTTGATGGCTTCCCTCGCCTTGTTGGCTCAGCTGATCTGCCGGTGGGCCGTGCCATGCTTGTTGTCCCTGAGGGGTTTACTTCTGCAGGGGTTTTTTTGTTCTCGTTGGTGGCTTGCCTGAGCAGGGTGTATCCCTCCCTGTCCGAGTTGTTCAGAGGGTGGATTCCCTGTCCTTCCAGGGGGTCTGATGTATGCTTTTCCCCTGCTTGCTCTGATTCTGCGGGTCCTGCTGCAGGTTGGCCTTGGTTGGGCCTCGTCTGTCCTGGTGGCTCGGGATTGGTCCGGGAAGCCTTGGTTCCCTCTGCTGTTGAGGTTGGCGGTGGGGCCTTGCTGGCGGTTGCCGGTGGTCCCTTGTCGTTTCCCCCTCTGTCTTGGGGGGTGTCTGGTCCACCTCCTTCTGTGGCTGAGTTTGTTCGGTGGTCCGGGTGCCCTTCAGCTCTCGTGTCCTAGGCCAGACTTTGGGTTTAGTTTCTGGGCCCTAGGTGTCCCGGTTGTTGTGGGGTGGTTTCCTCCTGTGGCTGGTCTTTTGTTCTTTTGCTCCTTGTTGGGTTCTCCTTTGGTTTTGGTTTTTTTCCTGTTCGGGTTGTTCTGCGGCCTGTTCCTTCCTGTATTCCCTGGATTCCTTCCCAGTTTCACTGCTTGGGGATCTGGTTTTGCCAGTTTTTCTGTCCAGATCCTCTTTCTGGGGTCTGTTTGGCCGCTGGGCGGGCTCTGGAGGTGTGCTTCCTTCGTGCTGTGCCCTTTCTTGCGGTGGTTTCCTTTTTTGTGACCTTTGGGCTGGCTGGTCGAGGTCTAATGCATTCTGGAGCTACTCTCTGTCGGTGGCTGCATTGGCTGTGGGGCCAGCGTATGCGGCTTGTGGTGTGTTGACTCCTGGATTGATTCATGGATGATCGACTCGGGGGGCTGACTGCGTCCTGGCCTTGCTTACGAGGGGCTTCCATGGCCGAGTTCTGCAGGGTTGCTGCTTGGTGTTCTTCTCACGCTTTTTTGTCCCATACTCGTTGGGTGGGACTGTATCTCCTGGGTTTGGGGACACGGTGTTGCATTCTGCTCAGGTTGTGTGACTTTCTGCTTGTGCTAAAAAAGTCTGTTTTTGCTACTGAGTGAAGCCGATTCTTGCTTTGGTATCCAATCATTTAGTTAGGAATGGGACGGGGAGGGCTGACGAGGAGATAATGACCGGTTACTTACCGGTAATATTCATTACTCCAAGTCGTAGCCCTCCCCGTCCCAGTCCAGGTTCCCATCCCTCCCTGTTCGGCTTCTTGTGCTTGCTGGTACAGGATGTGGATAGGTGGGTCACTTGATTATATGCCTCAGGGTGTGGGTGTGGCCTGGAGGGAACGGATGGGTTTTTAATTGCTTAGGAGTTTCTGGTGGGAGGAGCTATGCTCATTTAGTTAGGACTGGGAAGGGGAGGGCTATGACTCGGATTAATGAATATTAAAGGTAAGTAACCGGTCATTATCAGGGGGTGGCACTTGACCCAGGAGGGTTTGGTTTTTCTGAGCTGATAACCTTACAAGCATCATGAATCAGCAGCCAAGCAAATGAGGTGAGGCGTGCTTATATCAAAAATAGAAATTTTGGAAAAGAAGGTGAGTAACACTTAGGGTGAGTGCTTATCTAATGTTACCCTCAACCAGCGTGTGTGTTTTTGTTTTTTTAATTTTTACAACTGATTGTACAAATATGAATTTGATAAGGAAATATATTAAGGCGATGCGCCATTGCCCACAACAGCCAGCCATCACTGCTGGTGATTCCATTTAACATTGTATTTTACTGAGGTTGATAATGAAATGAGTACCACAGATATGAGTAACAACAAACATGTTGTCAATAGTGCCAACAGACTCTTAGGGGTAAACGTGCTTTCTATAAATATGCTTGCTATGTTATCATCTCTTGGGGAAATGTTTTGCCTAAAAACATTGCTAGTCATAGAGTCATCCTATATTAAGTTGACCCGTTACGTCATGCCAACTAGGCTTGCCATGGGGGCCTTAAAATAATATGTTAAGGTTAAAAAATAATGCTAAATGGTAGTGTACAGTGGAATAATGATGTAAAGATGGTATAACAAGGCGTGACCGGTACAGGTGAGAGTGGTGGGGTGAGGCAGGAGTCATCAGACTACGGGATAGGGAAATTTAAATTAAAAAATATGAAGACCGCTTGTCTTGCGCTCGCCACATTGTCAACTCAGTGATGCGGCGAGCACAAGATAAGTGGTTTTATTTATTTTCACTATCCCATCATCTGCACCGCTCTTACCTGTACCGGCTGCGCCTTGGTATACCTATCCGATGAACTGAAGTATGTATGCTGATGCATTTTTTTTATACCAGAACTGGATGCATTTGTCTTGTGATCTCTTTCACTGTCAGTGTTTATGAGATTACCCTTTTCTTTGTCTCGCTTTCAGTGCATGTCAGACAAGTTGCAGTTTATTTGAACAATAGCAGACCTTGCTGTAAAATTGTTCTTAAAAGAGCTGTATTATTCTGACAATGTTTCAAGTAATGGTAGATATTAAAGAATGCAGAACTGGCCACAGAGTTGATTTAAACTTTGAAATCCTGTAAACTAGAAAACGTGAACGAAATAGCTTTAATATGGCCCCTATCATGTGTAGAACTTCGACTCCTCTCCCATGAAATAACACTGTTTACCCTCTTCAGGAGATATATTACGTTGTAACGTTTCTTGTACATTTAAAGTTAATTTTAAATTTCTTTAGCGTACGCCTGGGATTGTGCATCTTTTGGTTATTCCCATGTTTTCTTACAAGTTTAACGATTTCATTGTATGGAAATGCAACAATTTTCAACTCTTAAAAATGAGGTGAAAAGGGGATTCTGCAAATAAAATTGTTTGTAGGAAAAACCCTTCCCCACAACACCCATTATTTATTGAGGTAGTCCCTCGAAATTCCTTTCCAGACGACACATTTAAATTATATTTCACATAGGAATTAGTGCCCCGTTGTATTCGGAAATTGGCAACGACCTTCATTATGTTGGCAAATACCTACTTATGTTTTACCCATAAAAAAACCTTAAAAAACAGTCCCCGGTCATGGATTTTCTCACACTGTGATTCTACCAAAATCCCATTTGTGCCGGCAAAATTTGATAATTCCTGCTTCTGTTAGTTAAGAAGGCGAGTATGTCACTGCAAATTAAGAGTTTGTGTCTCTGCAGTGAATTTTAATCTTAAAAAAATATTTAACAATCGTGTCCCATGTGTCCAGCCAGTTCTTAGTGATCAAACTACTGGAAATAAAAATTAGAGAAAGGCAGGACTCTATCACCTTTAGGGCAAAATACACGTATTATTGTTCGTACCCAGTCTTTTCAGTATACACCTCAATTTAAATGTAATCAGAGGTTTTTGAAAGGAAAGTTCAAAAATGTTCGTCTAATAACCTTGTTGCACATTAGAGATGAAAGAAACTAATATTTGGGGGAAGATAGCACTTGGAGAGCAGATTAAACTTTAGAACAGTGTGCCCCTGCCCAAAAAGTTTAAAGACATTTTTGCTACAGTAAAGTCTTTTTGGTCGTAATCATCAAAGAGAATTTGTTTTATCTTTCTAGTAGGAGGACTCATATTTTTCTATCTGCAGTTTTTCTTTCATAAATAACCCTCAATAATAAACCTCTATGCAGCACCCCTACTGTGGTATCCTCCTTATTCCATTCTATTGTTGTTTGTTTGAGCTGTTGCGCCTCCCAGAAATGTATTTTCCAAAGGATGTGTTCCGGATACTCTGTAATCCCCTCCACGTTTATCACACATTGACATGAAAAAAAGACTGCTTTGTTTTTTCATGTTGATTTATGTCAGTTTAGTTTTATTCTCTTTATGAGGTTCTCTTCCACACTTTGAGCGAACACTAAGCAGATTTGGAGTGGTAGTTCTACTTGTTACCTGTAGAAAAGTAAAAATCGTATACTTCTATAATAGTCTTCTGTGAGTAGACCCGCTTTCTTTATGTTGCTCCTTCACTCTTCATCGTCTGGTTTTCGTTCTATGTTTCCTGTGGCTAAGATAGGAATATTTTTTTTACATATCAAGTTGCTCATCTCCTTTCAGTTCTAGACCAGAGTTAGGAATTTTATTTTCACAGAAAGCACGCTGGCTCAATAAAAATGTTCCCTATATTCATACACAATTATCTGACTCAGCAAAAAAGTGACCTATGAAACGGTACCTTTAAAGCTTTCAGGAATGCTTCGGCACCAATCCTTGATGGAAACTTCAATTTAAAATATTTAGTTTCAGGAAAACAAACTAGGTATAACTGAGCTTTCCATCAGGAAACGAATGTCTGCACAATGGCTGCCCTTGGGCTAGTTCTTTGTATAACAGCATGTTTGAATGTAGTGCCAGGAGCCCAGAGATGCAGAGTGAACTCCATGTCTTGAATTATGTCCTACCTCGGAACACATAAGGTGATTAGATGTGGACGCTTACCCTACTTGTTTTCCACACTAGCATTTTTTCTTGTACATATGCTGCCATTAGCCTCTGCAGTGATTCGATCCTATTGGCAATATAACACCTTGAAATGGGGAAAGTTACATTAAGCTTTGAGACAGAAAAAAGGTGCTATTGTTTATTTTGTGCTATAGTTGCACCAAGAAGACGGCTTTCTTTGATAGAATTTGAATACACTATGTGCAATGAAATCAGTGATCAATCCACTGCTGAGTGAGGAAACATGATAACTGTCCGGTGAGAGGTATTTAGAATGCTTTGGCGATAGGCTAATGATGTGCCAGCAGCAAGGGAGCATGTGAGAACAATTGGCTTCCAAAGATTCTTTAAACTATATTGTCAAAGCCTTTTTAAGGAGCTACCAATCCTGATATGAAAGTGTATATAACCTACAGCCTAGGCTTCTTGGATTGGGGCCATTGCCATATGAAATTCCCTGGAGAAAATGCTTCTAGGCAGCTTGAGACTTTTTCTACTCTCCCTATTGAACTGGGCCAGGCTTAACTATGATGACTGGTGCAGGAGCTGGGAGACTGAGAAGGTACTGTGCACCGAGAGTCAATTGACTTCTCTCTGCTGTTGATCATGCACTACCACAAAGGTATGGACATATGCACCCTTGAGGTCATAAATGGTGCTCAGGCGAGAGCTGTAGAGAGAGGTGTGAGAATGAGTATGTTTACACTGGTGTGCTGACTGGTAGACCTGACTGTCAGTCACAGAGCAGACAGACAGTTTGCAGAAGAGGTTTGTAAACATTCACCAGCATTGCTGTAGTTGTTTGAGTTGTGAGGCACGTCTCAGTGAGGCAGGAAAACTTCAGTCATGTTGCTCGGAGCCTAGAAAACAGTGGCCGAGAACCGGTGAGGTGCCACAGTCAATGAGTTCACACATTCAAATAGCAGGGTGGGAATTTTTGGATCAAAATGGGTCAAACTGTCATGCTGCACAAGCCACTTTGCGACCAGCCACAGGAAAAGCACTTTTGGTCACTAGATACAGCACCAGTAGAAATATTGCCCAAGAGCAAGCATGACCATCTGCCATCAGAAGTTCTTCTGATATCTTTCCTGATGGTTAGTTTGCGCCTGGCCTCCCATTTTGACACCTGTGTTGTGTCTGCCCTTCTCTCATTTCCCTCAGTAGTTGTTCCTCCTGGATTCATCCTTATAATCACCTTGCTGTCCTGAGTTACTGTTCCATGCCCACAGGCTTCAGCCTTCCCGTGTATAAGTGCTTTCTACTCTTCAATTGTCTCTGGGGTGGGATTCCTGGCATGATTTGGGCCGTGGCTTGCTTAATCTATAGTATGCACTGGATAATAAACATTTCAAGGAGGAGGTTGGGGAGGTGTTCATAATTTTTTTTTGAACGTATATAGTAAGTGTTTTTACCGATGTGCTTATTAGGTTTCAGCTCTCTGTATCCCCTAAATATGACCATAATGTCGTCATCAACATACTGTGAGTAAGAAAAAATCATGGACCAATGTATTTCAGGTAAAACATTGGTTTTAGCTGTTATACTATTATATCAATGCTTAAAATATAGTTTACAGTCACATCATTTTTAATGTTATTTTTTGTATTATTTTATGTTTTATTTTATTTTATATGCTCATTAACATTTGTTTATTATAGATTAATTTGTTTTAATTAATGTATTAAGGATTCTTTATCTTTTTCTTATTTGTTTAAAAGATTAATAATTGATTTATTTTGTGTCACATTTTTATTTTTCGGTTATTGGGTTTATTACGGCGTCAGGAAGGGAGAGTTTATTAATTATATATTTATTGATGTTGATTCATTTGTTGATTATTATATATATTTTAATTGGAGTCTGTTTAAGTATATTTAATTGATATCTTATATATATAAACACATTCACTTATGTTAATTGATTAATATGTTAATTTGCAAAATATTAGCTTATTTGTGTCAGTGTTTTATAGCTTTTTTAAGTTATGTATTACATTTTAAATTTTGAGTTCAAGGTTTGATTCTATACAGAAAATATACAGACCTAACCAACCGGACCTGGAATTGGAAGCTGAGGCCTCAGCTAGAAATTACACAACCTGGTTGGAGTCCAACTTTGCCAAACTAGCCCCCGTAACAGTGATAAATAAAAATAGAGAAACCCCCTCTGCCCCGTGGTTCTCTGAAGCCTTAAGACTAGATAAACAAGCCTGCAGAAGGCAAGAAAGATGCTGGTGGAAAAATTATGAAACACTAGAAAAAGATCTGTATAAAGCTATGTTGGCAGATTACAAGAAAAAGCTAATTGCTGAGAAGAGCCAATACTTCACATCACAAATAGAAAGGGCAGGTAACTCTAGCAAGGAACTCTTTAAGAGCATAAAACATCTGACAACAGCTACAAAGGAGGACTCCGCCAATTGTAGCCAAGAGTTCTGTAACACAGTTGCCCAATCCTTTAAATCTAAGGTGGACCCAATATATACGATCAGTTTGCCAACTATAAAATAAACGCTAGCAGTATAGAACAAGAAGCCACAGTCAAAGCACCCTTTTTAGGTCTTGCTTTGCGTTGCAGCGCGAATGTGCTGCCATCGCTTTGCGAGGCATGCACTATACAGTATAGTGTGGAAGCTTTGTGGAAGCTCCGTCCACTCTCTAGCCCATCTTCTTCATTGGCTTAGGTTCTAAATGCTGCCTTCCGATTGGTTTTAAGCTTGTTAGTCCCTCCCCATAACAGCCATGTCAGTCATTTGTGTCCTTCCATGGCTACTGGCCCCTTCACAGCAGAGACTACTTTCTTCACGTGTCCCCCCACCTCCTGCAGTCCGATGCCTTCTTGCCACTGCCCCCCCTCTCGTGGCTCATCGCTTGCAGGCATTGCTATTTGCAATGCAATAGGTCTGGCATAAATGCGAGTCCTATTGCATTGCCAATGCTTGTTTAATTGTACCCCTACCTCGCCAACTCAAATAGCGGCGCATTTTTCAACGATCAAATCAGGATCCCCGGATGATCCTTGACCTCCCATGATCCTCCAAAATATTAGCCATCTTATTAGCCCGCAGCTATCTAGCATGTTCAATCAAATGCGTTCACAAGGGCTCTTCCCTTCTATGTGGAAACAGGCTTGTATACTGCCACTCCTAAAAAAAAGCAATTTGGACATAATGGACCCGACCAACTACCGTCCCATCACGAGGCTCCCGCTTCCCACAAAAATCATTGAGAAATTAATAAATGTTGAACTCTCTGCATTCATCGCAGAGAATCAAATCCCAGACCAGAGTCAGTTTGGGTTCAGAGCTAGTCATAGCACCGAGACGGCTCTGATAAAGACCACGGACGAAATCCGCATGGCGCTGGATGGCAGAGGGTTGGCGGCCCTCGTTCTCCTCGACCTATCCACTGCATTTGATACCGTGGATCATACACTTTTGGTTGATCGTCTAAAGACCATAGGTATTGGAGGAAAGGCCCTTTCCCTTTTAACGTCGTTTCGATCAGATAGAACTTAAACAGTTCACATGGTCAGTTTTAAATCAGCACCTTTTTTTCTGCCTTGTGGGGTGCCGCAGGGCTCATCATTGAGCCCCACACTCTTTAATATCTATATTTCCGAACTAGCCCCTCTGATCAGAAGCTTTTATCTGATACCTACCTCTTATGCTGATGACACCCAGTTGGCTATTTCAACAGTGGACACGGATGTTAATTACTCCATCAAACTTCATGACTGCACGGTCTCTCTGAGCAACTGGATAAATAGGCATTGCCTGAATTTGAATTCAAGCAAGATGGAGGTGGTGTTGTTTGGAAACCTTTCTCCTTTGTGTTTGCCAGCTTGGTGGCCGGATACCTTCGGTCCCCCACCTACACCAGCTGCCAAGGTTAAAAATGTAGGGGTTATTATAGATGAGAAACTAAACTTCAGGTCTCAGATCTCGAAGGTGATGTCCTCCTTTCACACCATCAAAAGTTTACGTAAGATTCTCCCATTCATTCCCATAAGTACCAGAAAAACAGTATTGACCTCCCTGGTTTTATCAAATTTGGATTATTGCAATGGCTTATACATCAACTTACAAACCAATCTACTCAGAAGGTTACAGGCGGTATAAAACACCGCCGCTAGACTAGTCCTGGATGTCCCCAAATACCATTCCATTAGATCAGGGATTCAGGAATTGCATTGGCTACCAGTTGGTCAACGTGTTAAATTCAAGGCTCTCTGCATTACACATAAGGCACTGTACAGAGGAGGACCACAATTTCTGTGGGATTCCTTTAGTTAGTATACACCAAACAGACCGCTACGCTCGGCCAATGCCTATCTGATACCCACCTCCAGATTAAAAAGGAAGAACTGGGGCGGGGAGGAGTTTCAGCTACAATATTATCAAGTAATGGAACTCCCTTCCACTTAATCTTAGGAGGACTTCCTCCCTCCTTGAGTTTAGGAAGCTACTCAAGGCATGGCTCTTTAGAAACTAGTTTGCCCTGGCACAGTATTGGAAGACTGGAAGCGCCTAGACACCCACGGGTATTAGTGCGCTATATAAATTGTTATAACATAACATAACCTATAAGAGGAGGAAAAAGGATTGACTTTGGAATCCCATGTTCAGACAACAGACTGTGCATGGATAGTGATCTCCTGACTGTGATGAAAATCAAAGCTAAAATTTGTTGTGATTGTGGAGAGGTGGGTAGTGACCACACAGTCTACTCACATATTAATTGCTAATTCACACGAATAGATTCCAGATGATGAACATATGTCAGGATTGGAACTTTGAACAGTTTCATTGGTTTGAAACACTGGAAAAAGCAGGGTATTCACCTTGGGTACAAAATACTTTTATATGTTGTTCCTCTCAGCATGCCTTACTAACAAAACTCTCCACCAACTATCCAAAGAAAGCTTTCCTAATCTGAATTTGCTCTGGTATTGATGCTTTTCAACAGATACTTCAATGTTTAGAGTAGAGTGCTATATTAGTTATAGAGGAATCATTTATGGCAAACAAATACAATATCCTGTGATATTTCCACTGAATTAACGAACCAGTCATACCATGAGATTTGTGGTTCATTTATTGGAGGATCCCTCCATTGGAAAAAAAAATCACAGGGTAATGTTGGCCACATGCACATTAATGGCAATTTCCAACTGCAATGCCCTTATTTTAAATTAGTGAAAACAAAATTTATATCTGCAAAGTCTGCGACTTAATACAGCACTATTTTTGCACATGTAATTTCCATTTATACATCTGCGTATACAAAGCAATATACCTGATTGGAAACTATTTTTGTATGTCTGAAAAAAGCAAGATGTTCTTGCATCATTTCTATAAAAGTAAAAATCCATTACGTTACATTAGTGTAACTGTAACCTGCCATGGCAGGCTTGTAATTCTGTGGAGCACATATGCCTAGCTCAATGGCATAAACACGTTGCACCCATGCTATCTAGTAACCTTCATGAGCTTGGCTAGTCACTTGCTGGAACTCTTGGTGAGAAATGAGTTATATGACCACTAATAGAAACTGTGTGTATAGTATATCAGTAATCTGGGTTACCTCTGGGAGCCTGGTTCCAGTTCTCACGTACTCAACCAGAGCGAGACATAGAATATTCATTGACATTCCGAAACAGAAATAATGCCACATGTTTAATGCAACAACTTGAATTAAGCATTCCCTCATCATTGACAAAATCTTGCTACTGGTGTTATTTTTTATTTCATGGTTATGGTTATGTCATGCTGGAGTAATTTTGTCTGTTTAATATCTTAATGTTATTTTTTGCAATGCTTTCCATTTATATCAAATCATTTATTTGCTCATGTTTTTAATTTATTATTTATTGTCAGAAACTGGATTGTTGGCTGAGTTGGGTGTGAGCCCTAGTCAAGCAACAGCCGCAATCTCTTACAGACTAAACCACGAAACATCACAAAATTAACATGTGCTCAACCATGGGTTGCTTGCCACAAAAAGCAGTCATGCTTAACTTAGAGGCAACGTGTAAAGTATTTATGCGGCACACAAACAGTAAATGGAAACACAGCATAAGAAAAATCCCAAACCAATTGAGAAAAACAGAGTACATTTTAATAAATTATTTGACACCAAAACAACAAAAATCCAGTCAGTAGAATCAGGGTTATGAATTTGTAATTTTTGTGTGAAATTTAGCACCTAAAACACCAACCCCGGAGATCTGCTTGTGCGTCACAGGCTCAAAGTCGAAAGTTAAGGCCAACTCTGAGGAGCAAGGATACAAGAAGTGGATTGGGACTGGTCAGCGTTTACCTTCGGACTTAGCAAAATTCTTGAAGAAAAATATTTGAGAAGGTAGAAGTTCAGTGGGTCAAGGCTGCATGAGTGTCCACGGAGGGTGTGTCTTCATTGGATGGCCATGGAGCAAAGCCACAGTGAAGATTTTTACCTTTGGACTTAGTTGTTGAAATGGAAGTCGAAATTCTCCAGTGGGACAAGGCATAGGACTGCAGCCGAAAACAGTTTCACAAGGTTGGATATCCATTTGGTAGAGGACCGTGAAAAAGGATTTGCTGCTGTTCAGAATAATGTAGCGAGATAAGCAGCGAAGTCAATCCTCTCGGGAATGCACCTCGGAAGGATAGGCAAGCAGGTTGGCCCCAATCTTCTCTTGTAACTTAGCGCACTTTTTGGCCAAATTGTGTCTAATGCACTGATTATGAGTTTAGGCGTTATTTATCGCTGATGATAAATAATGATACCACAAGGTACATTATATATTGTATGCGATAAAGAACACCTATCATGAGTTTGTGGGAAATAACATGCAGATTTATGTCTAGCGCACCAACATCTGCATGATGCTGTAAATACAGTACAACTTTCCCTGTTAAATCAACAGCTGAGGTATTTAATGCATCCAGTAATTAGCAGATACATTAAATACAGTTAAACTTGTAATTCCGACCCGTGTGTAATTATATTTTACACATGGGTCAGAATTTACCTGTGCACTTGCAATCAAGGCTTATGTGCTCAGTTTTGGAAATTGGCCATCTAGGCACATTTAGCACCACAGCCAAGTGTCCAGGACTGGTGGGACACCTCTTGGGGGCTCAGGACTCACTCAGGCTGGGTCCAGGTATGGGTTCAAGATGGTGGAATCTTTTATCTCCCTGTGGCTCTGAACAGGAGGCCAGCAAACAGGCCCTTGGAGTAATTTCTGGCAATCCTGGATGCAGATGAAAATGCAGGGTTCAACAGCAGGGCGTGCCTCTAAGGGTTCAAGACAGGCTCTAGGCAGCAAAGCAGTCCTCCTAGGAACAGCAATGATCTGGCAGAGTGCTTAGCAGGTGACAGCAGCAGACCTCTGAGAGTCCTTCTGCAGATCCAGGAGTGAACTGAAAAGCGGGTCTGAAGGTCCTAATTTTTTATACCGGTGCCCTTCTTCTGGAGGGTGGGAGAAGATTCTGGAAAGGTTCTTTGAACTGGATGGAATTTACTGACTCCCCTGCTCTGGCTCCAAGCTGGCTGCGGTGAACTTACATGGTTGTTAAGCCTTTTGTGTAGAGACAAGACACAGACTATTCACGTGTAGGTGGGGCTGTGCTCAGCTCCACCTCCTATCCCGCAAGTGACAGCCCATTGAGGCACACCTAATCCCTCTATTTTGTGACTGTCTGGGAGGAATTCACAAAGTCTAACTGTTAGCTACACCCAGTCACGTGACTTAAGACAGGCTGCAGGCAGAAAGGGTCAACGGCACGAAAATGCAAACTTTCTAAAAGTGGCATTTTCAAAATTGCAATGAAAACTCTTACTTCACTATTAAAGAGGGTTTATCTAGGGGTGGGTGAAACTCATGGAGTTGCACTCATTGTAATACCATAGACTAACATAAAAACTCAGTGGAATTCCATGGAGTTCTACCCAACCCTACAAATATATGAAACAGCCCAGAGGTACCTGACACTGCCTTCAGCATGAACCGTACCCTCCCGCCACTCGCTCCTCACATCACAAGTATGGGAAAGTCACCCCTTTCAACACAGTCTGTCCTCAAACACCTTCAAAGAAACTGTGGTGCACCAAAGATTCAGGACAACTTTCAGGCAATCGCAAATCTCCGTGATGCAAGGGAGACAAATGTATCTGCTCTTCACAAGGTTTTGGCCTGCTGGCCGGGATACTACACCACTCTCCCAACTCTGACAGCCATCTCTGGGGCTCGGTCAAGCTCCCTTCGGCACCCCCATATGCACAGAACCTCCGATCCCTTATTGTATGGGCATTAACACTCTGGCTTGTCTCAATCACCGATGTCAGTGGCACCATGCTGTCAAGTGGCAACTTCCCAGCCAAGGCTTCTCAATGATGGCCATGCTGTGCATGGCTATGGGCTATATACCAGATAGACAGAGAGTGGCATGGCAAGAACCAGCAGCATTTAGCGCTCTGCAGGGCTCAGTGCTGCAGGTGAAGGCGGCCCGCTGTCAACAGAACTGTCCTGGAGTCCTAAAACACCTCTAATCCCCAGTATATAGACAGAGCCTACCACATTTAATAAATTAACTAGGCCACTTAACATTAGAAAGCTGGAAGTCTCATTCCGGCATAGCGGACATACTGGGAAAAGACTGTTAAGAAAACCTATTTATATTTAAATGAAAAACCACATGCCTTTCTCCCTTTCCCAATGAGGACAGCTCAACTTCTAATGCAGACACCATGTGGCACGGTAGCTGTTGCTCCTAATTCCTGCTCCCTGCTCTTTGCCGCCAGTTCGGGTACATTTCTAATCTGGCACCTTTAATAGTTTGGTCCGGGTATTTAATTTATGTTCAGTACATTCCCTCCTGACCCTTTTGGGACACTATCTCAGAGCAGAACACTGCGTTGAATTGGTTCCCAAGCCAGGCGAGTGTGTGAAATGTCAAAGCAGTGGCGCAAAATTGTTCAGTTCATTGGTTGGTAGCATGAGGCGGGATGTGGGCATGGGTCATAGGATACTGGTAGGGGTGTGGACAAGTGAGGTGATGCTGAATAGTGCGAGGGGAGGAGAAGCTGATGAAAACCATGCGGTGTAGGAGGGAAGACAAGCATGCCAATATAGTGGGTGGGTGATAAACTCTGCTATGCGGCGTTAGCAGAGCTTTTGCTGAACTCCGTGCTTCAGGTGGGGCTTAAAGTGCTAAACCTCTTTGAACTCCGCCCATGGAGTGGAGTTTACCGCCCAGGCCTAGGTTTATCATTGGAATTCCATAGGTACCAAACATGATACATGTACCTCCTCTCAATTAGGAATTAGAGCTTATTAAAACAAATAATGAATTCCCAATGTTATCCTATGAGAGGTGAGGCTTCGTAGTAGTGAAAAATTAATGTGTGAGAATTTCACCCCCAGGACACGTAAAATATCAAAGTTCATGTCCAACCTTTTGATTTCACAGTACCCTGCCCTATGGGCTACTAGGGCCTACCTTAGGGGTGACCAATATGTAGTATAATTGGAATATAAGGGTTGACAACATGCAAAGTTGACATGGAAGTGAGACACTGCATTTAGACTGCAATGGCAGGCCTGTGACCAGTGTTAGAATGCTACTTAGGTGGATGACAAAATAAGTGCTGCAGGCCCACTGGTAGCATTTAATTTACAGGCCGTGGATATATAGTATACCTCTCTACAAGGAACTTACAAGTAACTTACAAGTAAATTAAATATGCCCATTAGGTATATGCCATTCAAACCATATTTAGGAGAGTGAGTACAAGCACTTTAGCACTGGTTAGCATTGGTAAAGTGCACAGAGCCCTAGCGTCAACAGAAGCAAAAATCCAGCAACAATTGGAGTTAAGTAGGCAAAGATTTTGATGGAAGATCACCTTAAGTCAGACAAGTCTAACATTTACTTTCTGGCTTCAAGAATTTGAATAATATTGTATATTGTTAGTGTTAATATTTTGTTATTTAGATTGTTGTAAATACTAGTAGCTATTGGTCTGTTAATTTGTACTTGTTAGTAAGTGGCATTGGTACGTTAGGAGTTAACTATTGTACGATACAAATTAGACAATAGTGATGTACTGCATTTATCAGTTTCTGTTTTTTCCTTATGAACGCTGTTGGAAATAACCATCTTGTGCATAGCTTACCCCTAGATTTTTGCTAGCTGTAGAACTCACCCTTGCTAACCAGTGGTAAAGTGACTGTCTTTGGCACACCCCCAATTGTCATTTTTAACTTACCTATAAATTACTATTGTCCGGTACCAAGTGTATTCAGGGTCTATAACGCAAATACCCGAGTAGACTGCAGCACCTATGGAGTGATGAACTACAGTGATAGTGCAAATCTGACTGCAGGCCTGCCCTCTACAGCCTGGCTGTGCAATTTTAAAACTGCAAATTCGTCCTGTTAAAATGACCCCTACTGACAGGCCTAAACCTTGCTTTTCAATATTTAAAAGCCACTTTTCAGTAGGGCTTACTGCTCACAAGGGAGGGTGAATGGTATTTAAAAGATGGACATGTAAACATTTCGTGTTAAACATGAGATTGCAGTGAAAAGGCCCGAAAAGCTATTTTCACTGTATCAGGGTTGGCTGTTCTATAGGGGAAGCCCTGGAATACAATATTAAATTGATAAATATTATCTCAGTATAGGAAACAGCTGTAAAGTAAATTTTTTGACTTTTTATAATATTTATTAAAGTTCATATAACTGGTGGGATCAGATTTATAATGAATATTTTGGAAAAAGTACTTTTAGAAATGTAACTTTTCCCTGCAAAAAGCCTCTGGATGCCCAGTTGCATGAGATTCAACTGTCACCCAAAAGCTAAATAGCCCCCCTGATGAAGTGTAAACTTCCTCCCAGAGCAGGGACAATAGGTCATAAGTTTTGAGTGACCTCCAGTTGGCACAGGAGTTCTGCACACACAGAGAAATGTTCTGTCATCTTGGTTTTAGGTAAGAAGGGCCACTGTCATATTCTTTGCAGTAGGGCACACAGGAAATGCTGCAAAAGGGTGTATAATCACCACTGGGAACTTTTACACTATTGGTTAAGGAGCGACCAACTATAGCCGGAACCCACAGGTTGGTGCCAGGCATAAATATGGCACCCATAGTTGCCTCCTTAGAACACTTTCTGGACCTGTGGAAAACAAAAGAGGAATGGACCTGCTGCCTTGCGACTTGAGATGAACCATGAAGAGTGGACCAGCTGTCCCGCTTGTAACCAGGACAAAGAAGTTGGCAGCAAAGGCCATAAGACTGACCTATTTGGGCTACAGGGACATAGCAAGCTTCAGGAGGCTCTTTTATGCATTTCTAACTGACCAGTTCCAACTGGACCTGCTCGTAACCTGCTGTTGGCCTTTGCTGGAGGGAGTCCTGACCTCCCAGTGCTGAAGTCTTGATTGGTGTTAAAGTGTACTCCTCCAGACTTTCAGGTACCCGGGAATTAGAAATCTTTTGACTACAAACACTTCAGAAGATGGGGACCAACCTGCCAAGCCAATCTTATAAAGGAACTTTTCTGCAGTACTGAATCCTTTTCAGTTAGACCTCACGGAGGAGTCATTCGGTCTTGAGGAGCATTCTTTGGGTACAGCCTGCAGCCATGCTCCGCTGAAAGAATCAGAGCTCCAAAGATAGTGACTAAGTCTGACATTAGAAATCTTCTCTGGGTGATGGCACAAGAAGTATCTGGCCAGTAAAGGACCGTCCTTGGGCGTGAAATTCAAATTTCTTTTGCTCAGAGTTTTCTCACCAAAAGTCAAAGGCTTAACCTAGCTCCATCTAGCAGGTATCTGGTGGGGTGGAGCCCTCTTTAGTGACATTCTGCTTCTTTGTCTCGCTGAGGATTTTTGACTTCCATTTCAGAGACTAAGTCTTAAAGTATAACTTCCAACTGGGTTGTACCACATTTCTGTATATGACCCATGGCACATCAGGGATGGCATTAACTTCGACCTAGGTACTTGTCAAGTACAATCTGGTTACCATGTTTGGCATTTCATGCTTTTTGGTGCTTTTTTCACATTTAAACATAACTGTAGTTTCCCTTATTGGATTTTTGTCATTGTTATGCCAATTTAAGCATTCAATTAGTCTCTATTTTCCTGAAGTTGTTTGAGATTTTTCTTGTGATTAATTTTTACTTTATTACAGTTTTGGAACTGCATCAATACTTCACACATTGCCCCTAAGTTATGCCTGTCTGTTCTGTGCCACATCTACCAGGGGGTTGTTCTCAGGTTTAGTTAATTACTTTAATGGTTCACCCAAATAAAGTTTATGGTTATTACTTGAGGTATGTACCCACCCCCCCCCCCAATTAAATCCCTGATTTCCTACAATCACTAAATAGAAGTGAGTTAGACTGCAATTGCACAATAACTTTGAGCTCACTTAGATTTTATAATCTGCTTTATTAAATAGTTAATTGAAGATGTTTGTAACCACAACTCTATTTAAAAACATATATTTTAAAATAATATAATTTCCAACTGAAATGTAAAGTGTTGGAAAACATAAATAGTATGTAGTATGCAGATCCCATGATTTGGTTGTTTAATCTACAGAGTAGGACTCTGTATGCCGACTTCGCTCACTGGACCTGGACATGTCCCCGGATAACTGCATACTGGATAGATATATTCCAGACGTTATCTGACATAATTGCCACGCCCCTTCTTCCTTCTCCGAAATAAGCTCTGCTGGTCAGCAACATCAAATTGTGCATTCGTAGGTTTGTGGCGAAGAGGGAAATAGCAATACACTAGGGAACCAAACACTGTCCCACAAAAGCAGCATGGATACGCAGCATGTTGTATTGCGATATGCAGACTGAAATATATGCCACGCTCCAACCCCCGACCTCACGACTTAAGGACATATGGCATGTCTATTGCTGCTACTTGCGTCAGGTACAGCACTCCTCTCCAACCCCCTCTTCCGAACATCAACCAGCCTCAGAAGGTTCTGCACCCAAGACCCTCCCCAGAATCAACTGTTGTGCTGACACCATAGCGCTTTACACGCTCCCACCAATGTCGACTGTGATGTACACTGATCACGCATCCTATAGCCTCTCACAGCCTTACTATAAATGACACATACAACCTTCCCCTAGCACAGCAGATATTGTGCAATGTAGCATACGCTCCAGTGGAGGGTTCACATGCCCCCCACCCCTCCCCCCTCTTTTACCCCAACCCCCTCTAGTGAGTACTTATTTGTTGCATTTTGTGTTTTACATTGGATAACTACACCTGAACAATGTATGTTTGTCAATGTTTCCTTTATTGAAAACTTTAATTAAAAATATAATAAATAAAATACTCTACAGAGTAGGAACAGTATTAATGGCTAATGGCATATGTTTCCAGGTGTCCAACTTCCTCCATCACATTTACAATTCTCCACATTCATAGCCACTCACTCATTCAACCTGTAACCTACTCATCCACTAGCTCAGTCATTTGGCTGAATTCTCACTGCAACTCATCATCTTGCTTACTCTTCAAACCACTTAGTGATTAGCTTCGCCACTCTCTGACCGATTGAATAGTGCACTTGCTTACCCACACGCTCATCTATTCATCTATCCACTCGCTCAAAAGCAAACACACTCATTTACCTCTTGACTGACTTATACATCAGGTCTATCATCCACTTTCTCAATTTCTCTCATGGTACAAATCCTTGACATTTCTGATACATTTATTTTGTAAACTATATTTTACGATGTACAGACTTATAAATGTTTATATTTTACCAGTATTGCTGTGCTGCTTCTGAAGAGGATGCGGGCATAATTAAATGAAACACTGTGTTTTTATTGTTCGTACTACATCAAGACTTGAATCATGAGTAGCAACATCTTTTAAAATGTTCCCATGGCAACAGAACATCTGAAAGAAAAACTGAAACCTCCGCGTAGCACTGATACATAAAAAAAGTGCTTTGATATTAAATCATTTTAGAATTCTCACATAAAAAAGAAGTTGTAATACCTTGCATATTACACACACAAAAAAAATCATTGTTGCATGGGTAAAGTTATATGAAATAGTAATACCAGACTATTTGCTCTTGGATGCAAAATTAACAAATATTTATGGATTAATATTTATTGATCAACTTAATACACGAAAAATTAGTTAATGTGGATATGACCTTATAACTTACTGACTTGCTGAATTAAAATGTAGAAGCGCCTGACTTGGATAATACGACTTTTAAATGTTTATACATATGTTGTATACTTTACCTATTGCAGCTCAAATCTTAAACAGAGACAATAATCTTCTGCTTTTCAGCAAACAGATGCACCCAGAAAGTGCATATGCCCTCATAATGAATAGGTGTGCAAAGTCTAGTGGCTTCTACTACCACTGTCTTTGAAATCCATCACCTTTACAAACATACATAGATAAATATGTGTGTAACATCGAACAGTAAGGGACATAGAGCCTGATTTAGACTTTGACAGAGGGTTCATTTTCGCGAAATAGTGTCCTCTCCACCAATGTGAAGTTCTGCCCACCTCATTTAGTGTCCGGCGGCTCTTCGGTATAAAGATGGCAGAGACTACTCTGTCTCTGCCACCAACATATGCCTCCAATAGCCTGAAGGAATAAGGGCCATCAGAGGTTTGGTCATGCATTTGCCAGCCCTATTTAGAGTGGGTGAACACATGAGCAAGTTTTCACTGTTGGTCACTGCCATGTAAAACCTAGTAGTGATGGGTAGTGAAAAGTGCCAAATGACCCCCACACAATTGGCGAAATCCCCCATGGCAAGAGGATATTTTTTTTATTATTACCAAAAAGCAACTCATGCTTTCCGATTTTCTTTTTGAAAATAAAAAAAAAGTTGAAAGTTTGACATCTTGTCCACGTCATGTTGATGATGGGGCCATCCGTCAAACTTTCAAAGCTATTTTAGGAATGGACATTACTGTGTTACCTGCAAATGCAAGAGATATTTGCTGAGCTTGTGGTCAACTCTAAATTTGGCAGGCAGGTACTCCCTCAGGGTGACAGAGTACTTTACTCCATCACTCGGATGGATTTAATTCCCGTTCGTCAAACTCTAAACCAGATCTACAATCTTTAACATGAATTGAATATCTTTTAATGCTAATTTTCCCACTGATTGGTGTAGGTAAGTCTCACAGATATGGAGATTAAGGGAATTAAAAAAATCATAACCCTGAATTGATCACAACATTTTATTTGTGACAGTTTGAGAAAAAGACCATAAAAATGACAAAATGTTGTACATCTGTACCTGCAGATATAGGACCTTCACCGATGCAGACTTTTGGGAGGTTGAAAAACTTTCCAGAAATGATAGCTGGAAAGTTAACAAGATACATCTTTTATTTTTCTAAAGTGATTAAATAATTTTGATGAAATAAAATGTAATGAATTCTTAGAGCTTGAACACCATCATTGTCAAAATTGGGACATTATCTGGACCTATTGATCCATTTACTTTTGCAATAAAGAGTTAGAGAGAACAATCTCTCATTACTGCATAGAGGAAGTTATTCCGGTTATTTAAGATGCAATATCCACCTGAAATATTTTCTGCTTCTATGACGTTATAACTAACCGTGAAAACAAAATGGTATAGCATCCTAGATGCAATATGTTCACTTAAATCTAAATATACAAGTAGAAACCAAAACTGTCAAGTCAATACAAATTCATCAACGCTAAGTTAGTCGCTATTAATGCACTGTGTATAGGTGAAAGATTCAATGGCATGCCCAAATAAAGGAAAATCGCTTTCAGCAAATTGAATGACATTATAGTTTTTGGGAATAGGAAACAGAAATGATATGGCAGGTAAAGTGAAAATCAAGGAACATGAGCGAGCTGCAACTATATTTTAGTAGAAGCCTGTCAGTAATAGAAAACCACTTGAGCAGTCATGCTACACAAGCAATTTACAGGTGTGATTGAAAGAGCAATTGTGGTCACCAAAGCAAGGAGTGCTTCAGATCTGCGGGGAATGAAATGGGTGAAAGGTTTCAAAAGTGTAGATGACAGCCCTTCTGCTTGTTTCAAATGTTGGTTTTGCTCCCCAAATTCTACCACTATATGAGGTATGAATAACTTTTTACATACGGTGGGAATTCTGGACGTATATAGGCATTTCTATTTATTTATGTGGCTAGTATATAGCATTTCTGTATCTCATTGATTAATAAGTGAAATTCGCTTGCTTTTTAAAATGAAGCAATGTACACAGAACACAGTATTTAAGACTTGCAGATGAATACTGAAGCTTTTTTAAAGCAGATTTGCTGCGTGTGCCACTGACAAATGGAGGTAATCAGCCCGAATGTGAATAAAAGTATACAATATATGATTTCCTGGGAACATCTAGGTAAAGGGAAAGTAGATTACGTTTTTTTGTGAAATCAAATTATGCTTGGATATTTCAGCCTATTTAAAAACTCCAGTCTCTATCAAATTATAACTCTAACTGTCTCCAAAAGCCAAAGTGAATTCATTCTGATCCTGTGGCGAAATTGAATTCTAGCTTCAAAATAATAAAACTAGTACGATTCAATAAAGCTCCCATTTTGTGGTTAAGAAATTGGAATTTCAATTTGGATGTTTCACGTCACCAAAGTGGTATTCAACATTTCTCTGTGTACTATTTCTATCAACTGAAGTTGGGCTCTGCATATAAATACAATTTGTATATACAATGTAGATACTCTAATTTTCTCATCGTCCTTTCACTTAGTTGATGGCGAGCATATATAAACTACCCAAATATAATGCAAAATATATATGGGAAATGATTTGGTGAGTTGGTCCCTTTCCTGAGTTATATATGGATAGATAACTATGGCAGGTAAGCACATCCAGCTCTGTTCGGCCTGGATCATTAAAAGCCTCACTTGATGTAAAATTCTATTTCCTCTCAAGCATCTACTTTTTATTAATGTTTTTCTTAAGCCTCAATTAAATGTATCAATAATTGTGCCTACATCACTTTGCTGGAATTAAGTTCCATGCATTTACAACTCCTTCTGCTGTAACATCAGCTGCTCATACTTTCCCAACAAGTATTCTTCCACACCATCCTTTGACAGTTTAACCCATGTGCCAAAATGTGCTCAATTCCTACAGCCCAGGTACAAGTAAAGGTATCCCCAGTGTGATTTCTTTTTTCTCCTCTCCTGTAAGCTATGCGCCTATTTTCTGTGTACAGGTCCTGATTGAGCCATTCATGCACCAATGTAGTCTCCACTAGACTGTCTGCATTTCATCTTCAATATTCATGGTATAGAAGCTCCAACGTGGGAGACAATATTTCAGGTGAAGACTAAACCATGAATTATAAAGTGGTAAAAAAGCTTGTATTCTCTGTTAAATCTGTTCTTAGGTATTTGAGGTTACCCCGAAAATGCTGCTCACTATTGTTTGCACCGAGCTAAGCTTGAAAGTTTATGGAAGCTAATGATCAAAGCTATTTTCATTGCTGGCAGCTGGAACAATAAAAGCCAGACGAAAAAGTAAAACAATGATGACTAGGTAAGGATCTGTGAAGATTTATCTCTGGAAATTCCCTAGCATTTTATGCTATTATGCCGTCCTTATGGTACACTTAGGAAAATGTGTTAGTGCTCCCAAGAGAAGCTCAAACAGCACAAAAGCGTTATATGGGTATTTTGGTATAAGGACTAAGGGGCCGATTATGATGGCGGACGGAGTCCGTCCGCCATCGTGGTGGTGACTGGGACCATACGCAATACATGCGGCGGTCCTGCACAGATGCAACCGCCACCATGGCGGTCACATTTTGCACTTTAACATTCTGGTGGGTGCTGCTGACTGCAGCACCCGCTGTGATGTTCAAATGCATGTTGTGCATTTCACTGCACTACGTGTCAGGCACCACACGGTACCAGTCAGTTGGTGCAGTGAAATGTAGCAGGGTACCATGGGTACCCCCCCAGTGCACAAACACCACCCCCAGATACAAGGGGGGGGCCAGCGACGGGTCACCAAAACCAATCACCACCAGACTTTCAATGGCGGTTTATCTGCCACGGAAAGGCTGGCTGGCTGAAGACAGCATCCTAATTTGGTGGACAGTGCCCAGTAGGCACTGCCACCATTTTATGGATGCAGACCACTCCGCCAGGCAATCGTAATGATTCTCCACATTACCAATGCATAATAAATTGATATATAGCAGTCAATGATATACATCTACAATTTCTATTTTAATTTGAATTCATGGAGTCCTAGGGAGGAGGAGGCCATTTTCATCATGTTTTCTTTGAAATTGTAGTTATTATCAAGTACATTACTTCAACATTTTTAACCCAGCTGTTACACCTGTCATCTTAGACCTTTTGTCTCTGCTTTTTGCTGATTCTATTGGTTGGCCTTAAGACTCTGAGAAGTGTACCACTGCAAACCAGTGCTAAAGTGCATGTGCTTCTTCCCTAAACACAATGACATGGATACCTGATGGCCTATTTGTTGTTCTTGTAATTCCCCTGTAAAGTGGTATACCATATACCCAGGGCTTGTACTTCAAAGGTTACCAGTGGGCTAAAGCACTGATTGTGCCACAGACATAAGTAGCCTGTATCAGACCAGTCATTGCAGTCCCTGTGTGTGCATGTACTGCCACTTCGACTTGGTTTTCAAAACTACTTGCCAAGCCTTAAACTCCCATTTTATGACATATAAGTCACCCCTAAGGTAGGCCCTAATTAACCCTGAGGGCAGCGTGCTATATAAGTAAAAGATAGGACAAGTACCTTTATGTTTTGCATGTCCTGGTAGTGACAAAATGCCTATTTCGTTCCTCTTTACCATGAGAACTACCCCTCTCATAGGCCAGCATTTGGAATTCCTTAAAACACTTTTAGGCTGTAACTCCTGATCAGAGAGGAGTAGCTGTTTCATGTTTCACATGTTTGGAATGGTAATGATAAATCCTACTTACTGGTGAAGTTGGAGTTAACATTACTGTTTTAGAAATGCCACTTTTAGAAAGTGGACATTTCTCTGTACTTACTGATCTTTGTGCCTGACAGTCTGTCTCCAAAACACATCTGGGTTGTGTGACAGTTGCACTTTGTGCACTCCTTCCAGTCAGTAACAAACACAGGAAGGTGAGGCGCATCTGCATTCTGAGCACTCATCAGCATGTAACTGCATTCTGATGGGTCTTCTTAGGCAGGGAGAAATAGGAGGGGCGGATACTTACACTTCAATAAGTAAAGCACTGATTTGCCCCCACATGTAGCCTGACAGACAGGACTGGGTAGAAAGGGATCCTTGTGCACTTCAGAGAGTTTCTTTGAAGTCACCCCCTACATCAAAGGCACTTTTGGGTATAAGTACTGGGTCTCTAACCCCCTAAAATCAGACAGTTGTGGATCTTGAAATGAATCACTGTCAGACGCACTGCTAAATTGGACCAGCTGTTGTGCTGCTGCCTGCTGCTCCCTCACTCTGCTGGAAGAACGCTGCCTTCCTTTCAAGTGATCTCCAAGGGCTTGCTGGCTTACATCCTGTTTTCTGAAGTCTCCGGGACACAAAAGACTTCCTACAAATCTGTTGGTGCTGCTGGACTCCGCCTTCTGTGAGACCTGTCCTTGCCTGAGGTGCCCTCTCCAAGTACTAGGCCTCAGAAGGGGGTTCTGCAGCTGTTTTCGTAAAAAACACCAATGCATTGCATCGACTACTTAAGAAAGTCTGCTGCATCGCGTTTCAGTGCCAATGCAGAGGCTGCCTGATGGGCAGCTCAATGAAAACACATTGCTTACAGTTCAATTGAGCTCAACGATGACATGGGACCCTCATTGCATGGCTCTGCCACGACGCAGTAGACACTTGACGTCGACAAAAGCTGCATTCAAGGTATTTCTTCAGGGGGGCCTGTCTGGTTCCTGTAGCTGGCCTGCCGTCAAATGTGGTCACCGCAAACTTTGGATTTGCACCGGTCCCTTGCACCCTAAAGAAACCATTTGACTGCAATTGGCTTTTTTGCATTTAATCTATAAAAGTCCATATTTCAACTTTGACTGATTATATTATTCTTGTTTAGGTCTTATTCTGCTCAGATAAATATTTCCTATCTTTCTGAGTCATTTTGTGGTGTACGTATTGTACTACTGTGTGAGTGTGTTGTACAAATAATTTACACACTGTCTTTGTAGATAAGCCTGACTGCTCTATATAAAGCTCCCAAAGTGTGAGCACAGATTATTTTATTATGTATTTAGCTTATGCTGACTAGAGTGGTGGTTCCTGCCTGTCCTGGGTGCATATCTCAGCCAAAAAGGAATCCTATTTATAACACCATCTCACCATGACTAATTGTGGCCAACTATTTTTTAACTGGCCGGCTCTGTCAAGTAAACAGTGGCTCATTTGGCTTTTATTCACCAATGTACAGGTTTACTTTCCAAGGATAGATTAATTCACATCTAATACAGAAACAAGGAAAAATGTATACCAATCAACCAACATACCTATAGCTCTTTATCTGAAACAAATAACATAATAATTAATCAGCTAAAGAAATCAATAGTAAAAATGGCTATGAGGCATCAGGTATATTGGAAGATTAGTAAAGCATATTATTTTTAATCATAGGAACTCATCAGCATGGTCAATCACTAGCAAAGATGGCTGCCTAAGCAAATGCATACGTCCCGAGCTCTACAGATCCTATGAAATCCAGTTTAAGAGTGCATCATCTGCTTAGTTGTTTTAAGGATTCTGAACTAGAAGAACTACTGAAAAGATATTGCCAACTGTACTGAAGATTCAGTGAGGAGGTGCGGTTAAATTGCTGCTGTGGGTCTAGCCATGCAAATGCTGCACATCTCACTCAAGCTCAACATGTCACAGCCATGAGAGCCAATGAATTGAATGAGAAGGTGGGCCCACCATCCACCCACACTAGCTGGTAAATAGGAAACTGCCTGCTCCAGCCCGAGGCCTGACATTGAGGAGCCCAGTGCAAGGACTATATCTGAAACCTGATGGCTAGTGCAGGCTGGTGAGCCAAGCCATGCATCCCAAATGAAAATGGAGCTGGGGGTCGAAGGAGTCATGGATCAGCTGGGCCCATGCAGGAATGACCTCCCTCACAGCGATAGAGAAGAAGCACAAGATGTAAGGTCCCTATCAACCTGAAATACAGAGTGTACAGTTGTGGGCTCCAGTAACCTTCCCCTACATGCCATAGTGGACAGTGCCAGCCACCAACTCAGGTCTCCTGCTTTTTACCTCAAGGGGCCTGTAGCTTCATAGTCCAATGCCAAATAAAGTATCCCCTACTTCACTTCGAGTGTATGAGGAAAGGCAATGGGGAGAAGGGATGAAACCTTCTCTTAGAAAGTGGGGTCGTTTGGAAAACTAAACAGGTTTAAAGCTTAAGTGGTGGAAATATCCCCCTTATACAACATATGCTCTGCATGACTGCAAACACCATCCAATTCAGAGCCAGGCAGAGATCACCCAGCTCATGTTTGCAGGTTTGCAAAGAGATACGGGGAAGGTGGACCACAAATAGGTCAAACTGGCCTTTGAACAAAAGAAGTACATATGGAACCAGGGTGACGGTGCTGCCCAACCAGAGCATCATATGAAAAATATTTTAATAGCTTCAGACACCTTGAAATGAAATCTAGCTTCAAAGCCATTGACAGAAAGATTGACAATCTCACCATTAGAATAGACCAAATGAAGGTGAGGCTAGACAAACCTGACTGATGAATAGATAAAGCTGAGAGTAGGGTCCCAGTTTTTAGGAAGGCTCAGAGAACCTAAGGCATGTAGTTAAATGCCTGAACACAGACATGGCCTGAATATGCATGGAAAATGAGGATTTAGAGTCACACCCTTTACACAATAATATGTACTTTCGTGGCCTAGTGGAGTCCAACAGATATCTTGAAGCCCAACGTAGCTCTTGAAAAAAACTGGAGGCCAGCTAAATAAATATAACTTCTTGGAAATGTTCATAGTTGAACAGGCAATTGAAGTTTTTGAACATAGTTGAACAGGAGCATAAGGATCTAGACCAGTGTTTTTCTTGTGGGTGGTGATAATCTAAGCAAAAATAAATATGTTTTATATTCTATATTTATTTTGTCACAGTTGCAGTGCTTCAAATGTTCTCCTGGCAAGTTGCTGCTTATGTTTGAACATGGGGAATGGTGTTTACAAACTCCTCTTACTTTATAGTCAGAGAAAGAAAAGTAAAGCCAATTATGTGACAATCTTGCTGGGGTAAAGAAAGGGTGCAAGATGTCATTTTTCTGTAGCACATAACAAGCTGTAAATACCAGTAAATTAACTGTACACATTCAGCAGTTAGAAAAACAAAAACAAAGCACATTTTTTGTAATTCTGAGGTGTGATGTGTGCACAAATTTTTATAGCATCAAAGCAAATTACAACACTTTATTTGGCAGAGCGCATATGACAAGTATTTACTGAAAGCCGATTTACACACATTAGCATTTGTGTGCAATACAGTTTTATCAGTAAACCTGTATGAGTGGCCATTTCAATGGAAAATTTGCTGCTTTTAAATGACTGCACTGCCACATGATGCTTTAGTTACATTAAAAATTGCCTGCTTCATGTCCTTAGTAAGGGGGGTCACAAAGGTTTGTCATTCTAAAAAGTGAGTTGTGGGGGTATAAAAAGTTTGGGAAGCACTGCTCTGCGTCTTACACCTCCACCAGATGCCACCGCGGCACCCATTATTGCACAACTTCGGAACGTCTATGATCATGACCCAGCCCTAAGGCTGGCCACAGAGAAAGAATGGTTGGAGTTTCAGGGATCCGCGCTCTTGTTTGTTCTGGACTCCTGTCTCCATATAAGAAATAAGCCACACATTTGCTGATGTGAAACACTACTGCTATCCTAGAATGTTACATGCTCCATGCTCTATCCTGCAAAACTGCATGATGGGTATGCTATGTTCTTTTCTTGACCTAAAGAGGCAATGAAAAACTCAAAATCCAATTTGAAGAAATGCCACAACAACCGAAAATAGATCAAGAGCAAAATAGAAGGCTCAGGCTAAACAACTGAGCTTATAGAAAGATAAACTGAAAAACTCACACACACATTCGGCACAATATGAAGCAGTACAACGACCGTATCACACTCTCAGGTACATTAGCACTGAAGATAGCTTGGTCTCTACTCTGTGCCTATTATCATAAATGCTCCCAAGGGTGTTTTTAGATTTACTTTATGAGGTAAGTAACACAGAGCCTCATTTACAATGATTTGGTGTAGAGCAGTGGCACGAGTGCTTTTGCTACATTGCCCTAAGCCAAAGTGAAAGGGCAGGAATGCACTGTATTTACAAGATATGATGCCTAGCACCAACGTAGGCACCTTTGCACCATGGGGCAAGGGTGTCTGTGTTGTTGGCAGGATTGTTTTTCTCCAGGAAAGGGGCACATTCCTCCACAAAAACAATCCATGGAGGGAGAATGCAGTACAGATAGAAAGAGGAAAAAACGAGGAGAAATAAAGATATTTCTCCTCTTTATGCCTCCCCTTGTGAGGCATACAATTTTAACGCATTCCCAGGTTTACAGATCCTTGTAAATGTGGTAATGTGTCAAAATCCAAGAGTGTTGCGTGGGAAAACCCACCACAATTCCCATGGAATGCTCCCTTGACGCTCTGTAAGGAAACGCAATGACTTGCACTGTGTTGTCTCACACCATATCTATGAGGCCATGAAAACCTACATAAAGAGGCTTTGCACGGCCTCATAGATATGGGTCTGCACTCTGTGCCACCAGAGTGTCATAAAAAGTGATGCACTGATGACACAAGGGGGTTGCAAATAAGCCCCTAAATGCCTCTTAGGGGCCTATATAGATCAGACAAATTCTACTGCCACTTGTGGTAAATAATATATCCATTTGAATTGGAGAGGTGGATGGTGCTGAATCACCCCTTTGGTGTTTTTCACATGGATTTTTTATTTGTTCACTGGGGAAGGCGTGGGGACGATGCACTGAAAGCTGAAGTATTCAGTGTGAATGAGGTGACCTTAAAGGAGCTCGTAGTCAAACAGAGAAATTCAGTTATGCTATACGCACACTCAGTAGAAATAGCAGCAATAGTTACAGGTTAACCTTGACTGGTATTCGTAACTTATTAAGTCAGCTTCTAAATTCATGCACAAAAAACACAGTTAACTAATAATCTAGAAGATAAGAGGATTTAACAACCCTAAAAAGAAACACATAGTCATAGCTCGAAAAGCATGTTGGAGAGAAAGCCCAACTTTGCAGAAAAGTGGGTGTCATCCAGATAATTTCCCACATATAGCACATATGGCCAAGGAATGGCACTATTAGTATTCAAGGCGCTGTCATTTAAGCTTAGTCACATTTTAAAAGACTCACTAGGGAGATACGTATTTGTGATTGTCTTTTTACCTTTATCACCACCTACGCTCCCAGCACTGACTCCCCCAAAATCTTTGAAAGCATTCTAAACCCTGTGCGTACACCATAGCGCTTACAATATGTTTTGTGAGGGTGGCTTCAATCTTGCCATAGATCCCATATTACAAAGCTCCAACTCTTGCAGGGTCAATATCCAGAATACAATAAAGATGCTAACACAAATAATGGATATAGACAACATCCTTAATGTTTGTAATGTGCACAAAAGAGAGATATAAACTTAGGTAATATATATTGAGTATATGTACGGTACTCTACTAGATCACTCTCCTATGCGACTAAAGAATGATGGGGCATATTATCAAGCACGGCGTTAAAATTATCGCTGCGTTAGCGGCAGAAAACTGCCACTAAAGCGGCGATAATGGGTTTGATAATATGCCCGTGACAATTCCCATAGAAGCTCATGTTGACACCAGAACATGGGCTTCTTTTGGAATTCTCAAGGGCATATTATCAAGCCCATTATCGCCGCTTTAGCAGTTTTTTGCCGCTAAAGCGGTGATAATGATAATGCCGTTTCTTGATAATATACCCCAATGTTCTTGAAACAATGGCACAACAATGCATTTGGTGCTCCCGACATTAAAACAGAAATCTCCATCACTATTACCAATGTCATCAGTATAAATACAGGGTCACTCTCTGGTTTTACTACGGTCTGGGAAGTATGGGAATTATTCAAGTTATACACCAGGGTAATTTCCTTGACCAAGCACGCTAGGGGACCCAGTGTTATACGGACACAACCTGACAGTTTTGAAAGCACTCTGTCTAAGCCAACGCAGAAGATACAACAATCCTTACACTCTCAAAAAACTCCACACAACCCACTTACAATTTTAAAAAGCTGTGGAGTATGAAATTAGGCATATAGAGAAGAATGCTCAAGTCTGCAGATATGGAGAAAGGGCCAGTAAAACATTAACATGGGTGCTGGAAAAGCCTTATAAAGCCTTATATAACGTTCAAAGCTGGGCAACATTAGTCATATGAATAAAAAGATACAACAAAACTAAGCTGGAGTTATATTTTTAAAACTACAATTAAGTTTAGGACAGGTAGAAGAATATTTAGATGAGAACACTGTTGCCTGGGTGGAGGGAGATATGCAGTGCTGTAACGAAAGTTGAAAGGCCCCCCTGCGAGGGAACATGAAGGGGCCCCAGTTCTGTATTTAATCCGGCGCTCTTATGCCTGAGTACTGTGCTGAGGGCCCCCTGGAGCTCGGCTGCAGCTTGAGGCACCTCCACATGACGGTGGGTGCGGGGGCCTGTGTTACGCCACTGGAGGTATGCATGAATACTTAACAGAAATCAGAAAAGCCATAAATCTATTTGTAAGTAGTAAGGAGCCTGCTTTAGATGGCTTGACCACTGAGTTCTAAAAACTTTCAAAGATATGCTAGCACTCTGCAACGGCCTGTGCAGGTAAGAGCGGTGGGACCTTGTGGGGGTTAGGAGGGGATTTTGACAGATGAAGACGAGGGAAAATTCATTATTTATTTAAGTTTCCCTCATGGTCATTTGTCGAATCTCCCCCCCTTCCCCGGTCCCACTCCCCTACCGCTCTTACCTGCACGGGCCGCTGCTGCTAGCACCGTACCTACTGACAGAGTCAGGCTTCACCCTATCATAGAGAAGCCCTGGTCACAATCTTCTTAAAACATTGCAAAGATTACAAATTCTTTCAGGCCATCAACCTTACTAAACATAGATATGAAAATTCTTTCCCATATACTGGCCAACAGACTTAACTCATTGATGTGCTAATTAATAACCCCTGACCAATATCGCTTCATACCTAGAGGAGACACTTCCAAAAAACTATGGACTATATTCTCTCTGATACACCAGATGTGTCCAGCGATCCAAGCAGTCTTGCTGTACCTTGATGCCAAAAAGGCTTTTAACTTACAAGAAAGGCCATTCCTGATAGTAATTTTAATGGGACTAGGCAAGTACTATGTAAATCTAGTTAAACACCTGTATTCTCTGCTGTATGCCGGAGTACAAGTAAACGGCTACAATTCTGACCCCTTCATTGGAAAACAGGGCAGGCATGTCTGTTATCACTTTTACATTTCGTTATAGAGATGGAGCTGTTGGCTTCCTGGCTGGTGCAAGCCCTCTTAGAAAGAGGCATCGCCCTCCTTTAAAAAAGACTGCTAATATCAGTATTTGAAGAAGATATTTTATTCTTAATCATAAATACTGGGTGTAATGTGGCAAACATCATCCGGAAAATATGGCGATACTCTGGGGTTCAAGTTAACTTGACTAAGTCAGATATTCCTTTTGAGAGATTTCACCACTGACCATGTGCTCAAAGTTTCTCCATGCTGGCAAGAACAATCAGTAAAAATTTAGAGATGCATGTGAACAGAGACTTTGATCTGGTCCTTACAGACAACTATGGTCCTGCCATCAATAAACCTTCAGCCCAGGTTAAGAGATCCAGCTCCCCCTCTTGATGGCCGTCAGTACTGCCTTGATTAAAATGTCACCATTGCCCAAGCTCCTGCAATTATTTACAAATATACCTATACTTTTCAACAAACACTTTTTTTATTCAAATTATGCTCATTGGTGATTAGATTTGCGCTGGGGAGTGGAGTGTACCGGCCCGAGGTACAGGTAGTAATCTATAGCAGGGGCTTATAAGCAAGTGTATGCTAATGTTTCCATGTTTACAATGGAGAGCACACGCACTTTACTACTGGTTATTAGGAGCAAAGTAAACAGAGTACTAAAGCAACAAAAACAGGTTTCAGTTCAAAGGTAAAAAACATACTGGGTGACCCTGCAGGAAGGGCAAATTTCCCATACCCACACTTATTAAAAAAGGCCAAGAGGAAGGAGGAGTGCCCTGTACAATGTTGATTAGTAAATTGCCCATACCTGGCAAGTTCATACAAACAGTTAGATGAACACATTGTTCTGCTGCATGACCAGCAGGCAAGTCATACGTCTGGGATATGTTCTTCTATGAACCAGAGAGTTGTAGTACTTGTAAATAGTTCAAAGGGTATCACCTGCTGATCAAGAGAAGTTAAAATCATGACCACTGTCTGTTGGTCTCGGCCCATTTTGGCTAAAGTTCCTTAAACTTTTTGCTTTCCCCCTAGACCTTGTTTTCGGACATGGTGTTGCCAACTTAGATGTTTTGGACACTTTGCCACTGCTAATCAGTGTCAAAGTGCAAGTGCTCCCTGTGTAAAGTGTCATGGTAATTGGTTGTCCATGATTGGTATGTTTGCCTTACTAGTAAAGTCACTAGCAAAGTGCACTATGTGTGCCAAAGCTGGTAATGCAACTGGTACTAGTGGGCCTGCAGCACTAATTGTGCCACCCACACAAGTAGCCTTAAAGAGGGAACTCAGGCCTGCCATTGCAGTGCCTGCGCACAGTTTGTTAAACTGCCATGTTGTTCTGTCAAGTGCATCCACTTGCCCGACCTTACCCTTCCTTTTCTATGCACATCAGACACCCCTATGGTAGGTCCAGGTTACCCTCTTGGCAGGGTGCAGTACATGTGAAAGGTAGGACATGCACTAAGGTGTGTACTATGTCCTGAAAGTGAAATAATCTCCATTTCGTTTTTCACTGTTGAAAGGCCATCTTGCTCATAGGATAGAAAAGTAAGGCTGTGTAAATATGTTTTCCAGCCTATCTTCCCAAAGGCTTAAGATGGAGAGGTGAAGTTTAGTGTGCCTGAACTCACAATGTAATAACACATCATTTTATGAAGGTGTTTTTTGCACTGTGTGTTTAGAAGCCACTCTTTTAGAAGTGGCTGGATCTTTGTGCTTTAACATTTCTGTGTGTCTCTGCCTGGTTGTAGATTGACTGCCTGGATTTGAAAGAGATAGAATCTGCGGATTGTCTTGACCCAGGGGAAGAGGGGAGACAGCAACAGGCTGACCTGCATCTGGAGTGTATGGGGGAGGAGAAGCCCCTAGAGGTGAAGAGGCCTGGGTTGCTGCCATAAAACAATTGTCCCATCTCCTGCTGAGTGATTGAGAATCCAGACCCCCACCAACCAAAGGAAGAAGGTGTCGCTGGCAGGGAGGCACCCAGAACTGGTTTGAACAGGGGTCAGTGCCCCCCTGAACACAAAGACTTCAAAGACATTTAGGGGTATAACTATGAGAGCTGAAGCCACTGAACTTTGGAATGATGGCTTGATCAAGAGAGAACAAGACTGAAGCTACTTCGTGGTCAAGAGGAACCTTTGCCAAGGAAGAAACAACTGAAGAGACTTAAGGAAAGGACTGACCCTTCCTGTGTGTTCTGGGGCTGGCCTGCAGTTTGCTGTTTTAACCAAGGAAAGGCTGCATGGACTTTGCTGTGTGTTATGTCCCCCTGCTTGAAAGGACTTTGCTGTGTCCTGAAGTAACTTATCCCCAAGGGCCCGAGGTGAGCTGGCTCCCAGTTGCAGTAATTCAGGAACACAAAAGTTTCCAGGAGAGTCTCAGTGATGCTGTGTGCATGTGGTTTTTGCAGCCTGAGACCCTCGTTAGAAGTGCCCTGTGATCGTGGGCACCTGGAGTCCAAGCGAGGATCAGCGACGCTGTGTGCGTTTGCTTTTTGCAGCCTGAGCCCTTTGTGAGGGATGTCCAGTTATCGTGTGCACCGGAATCCAAGTGAGTCTCAGCGACGCTGTGTGCGTGTGCATTGTGCAATGTGAGACCTTCATTAGGATTGCCTTTTTATCGTGCACATCTGGAATCCAAGTGAGTCTCATCGATGCTGTGTGCGTGGGCTTTGTGCAGAGTGAGACATTCGTGAGGATTGCCTTGTTATCGTGTACCTGGAGTTCAAGTGAGTTTCAGTGAAGCTGTGTCCGTGTGCTTCGTGCAACCTGAGACCTTCGTGCAGGGTGCCTTGTTATCATGCACCCAAAACTCAGGGGAGTCTCAGCGACGCTGTGTGCGTGTGCCCTGTGGCAGCGGTTTTTGCGGTCTGGGACGACCGCTGTTGGTGCTTTGTGCTTCTCAGCGCTGTTTTCACTTAAATTATTTAAAACTTCATATCTCTGGTTCTTCTGATTGGAATTTTGGCATTTTGGTGTCAAATCATTGATTACATATTACTTTATTTTTCTAAATTGGTGTGGGAATTTTCTTGTGATCTGCTTTCCCTATAGTACTGTTTGAAATACTTCAGAAATTTTCCTTAACCCCTTCAGCGCGGCGCGGATTTCCGCGCCACGCTGAAGGTTCCGTGCGCGGGCGGGGCCATGACGGAACGGTTCCGTCATGCGCACAGCGCAACCGACGTGCATGACGGAACCGTTCCGTCATGCGCGTCGAAGGTGTTAAGTTAAGCTTGACTGCTTTTGCTATCAGAGGGTTGAGCACAGGTTAATTTGGAATTTGCTTGTGTCTCACCTTGACAGAGATTGTGGTTGCTGCTTGAGTAAAGTTTCACCCCCTTCAACCAGTAACCCAATTTCCAACATTCACCTAAGAAAGGACAGTGTAACTGCACTGTGACAATCATGCATTGCACACACATAGAAGAATTCAGTATTTATCACTTCATAAATCACTTATGAAACAGTAAATTTCAAAAGCTTATTCAACGTAAATGTACAGTCTTTCATCTTACAGGAAATATACACATCAAATGGATGTGTCTGTAATGTCTTGATAGGATATATTATACATTTAAGTATAGCTTGCCTTTGTCTACCATGGTAAACAGGTTTATTTGAAACTTGTTTGTGAACTGCAAAATATTTATTAAAAAGAAATTAAAGAAAAATAACTTACCTTTACAAATGAATCTGCCATGGTTGTTGTGAAACAGCTCTTTCTACCTTTCAAAGTGGCAGTAGAAGAGTAATCCACACACCAGTGGGAACGAAAACGTTTTCCCAACACACTTTCAAAAAAAGCACCTTTCAGCCTTGGAGAAGAGAAGTAACTAAAACAGCAACCATAGGTTAAGCACTGTGCTGTGCCCCCGTCTGGTGGACTAAAAAAGTAAACATTTAATATACACAAATAAATTAGAAAAGTGCTGACACTTCAAGAACCGAGAGTGAACCAAAATGGAGCTGTGCAGGAAGATGAGTGGTAGTTTAGGGCCTTATTATGACTTTGGCTGCCGCCATGTTCAGAGACTGTCAAAGCCATTACGCCCGCCAGAGTATGACTCATTTTTACTCTGGCGGGTGGTTCTTTGGAGGTCTCACTGCGGTGCCTTTGAAAAAGGCACCGCAATGGGAGAATCAAAGGCAGTTCCTGCAGGGCATGACTGTCAAGTTCATGCCTTGAAGAAAGTGGGGGTGCATGCACAAAGGGGGCACAACATGTGCTCCCCTGCATGCACCCCATGGCACAGAGGCAACAGGGGGCCCTGTAGGGTCCCTTTTGCTTCCTCACTGCCACACTTCCTATGGCGGTTACCCCCTCCATGAAACGTGTGGCCGTGAGGGAACTACTAATACGCATGGTGGTGCAGCAGCGGCACCGCCAGCATATTAGGGGCCTCAGACCGCTGTGAAACCGCCGTAGATTGTGGATCCCTGACAGCAGCAGCCTTCCTGTGGAAGCCCAACTGGAAGTACTAATGCAACGGGAAGACTGCCAATCTGGTGGTCTGTGGACCACCACCATGAGTTCAAACTGGTAATAAGAGCCTAAGTCATCATGTGGCTGATAGACATAAGAAAAGGTCTGAGGGGGTCCAATGCAAAAGAGCTTGAATGCATTAAGTTAATGTCTCATGGTGCTGTTCTCCATTCATCAGATTGTTATGATTTTTTTCTCATATACATTTTCCCCCTATATTATTATACCCTGGTTTTCATACGTAAGAGTGTACAATACCTGACTTGTTAGTTTGATGAGTACATTGGTAGCGTTTAAAATCATGTGCAGTGCTGACTTACAAAGAGGCCTTCCAAAGAAAATCAATGGTTATTTACTTATCCATCTAATCTGATGATCAGTTAGACCAACAGTATAAAAACCATAACAAATTTGTTGCATCCTATAGGAGTACATCTGCTAACGCTGAACTCGTTGGTGTCAATCTGAAGAAAATAAATTAAGTGACCATTCAAGAGCATGTGCAGTACATATTGTAAGCCCCTATTCTAGCAACATCCGCAGAGGAGCATTTTTTCGTTAATATTAAATTGAGTTAATCCTTCTTAGTAATTAAGTTATTGGATTCATTAATTTAATTGTTTGAGGAATATAAAGACTAGACCAATAAATATATTTCTTTTGTAAACCAGGCTTACTCAGTATGAATCCTTTCTTTCAAAGTACAAAACTACAATACTGTCCTGTGGAAATAGCAATTTGGAAAGCAATTTGACTTGACAGACAAGATTGGTATGTGCATCTTGATTATTCTGAACAATATTCTTTTCTTGCACTTCAGACAAAGGAAAATGTAAACTAAATGAAAAAATATTAATTTGCTTGTCTGCACAATTAGCTGCTAGAGTGTGGGGAACATGTATATTTATTTTCCCCATTAATATACCCTCAGGTCTTCTTGATTCCAACATGTGATTATCCAATTCCGTTGAAATTAATCGATTTACATTGAGTTTGCTCTGAAACTTTGACTGTCCAGTATGCACTGGTCCAGTATGTTTGGAAGTCCAGGTATTGTAGAATTTAGATTGTTTCAACATAAAGCATGATGATTTATAGACAAAGATCCAAAAACTATGCATGGTCAATAGTAATTGTTTGCAAAAGAATTACTGCAATGTCTAAATTCTTTATTTTAGCAATCTTTTCAAAACAATGCGAACAAGTGTGTTGTATTGGTAAACTTCTTTCACAGCCCCACGAGCTGAATACAGCCACAATTACTGTTGACAAAAAATGGTGGCACTTGTCATAGAATTAGCACATCCAGACTCCAAAGATAAACCTGAGGGCCTGATTCACAAAGAAAGTAGGGCGGACCTCTCAGCAGTTAAGGGTCCATACACACCATGCACACTGAATCCTAACTTTTTCAGGAGGTAAAAATCAGTTATTAAAATTCTTGTACTTTCTTCCATTCACTACCTTAGGGAAAATTACCTCTCAGCCAGGGGTGTGTCTCTGTCATTTGTGAAATATATGCAGTTGCTTTACTATTAATGCATCTCACTCATGTCATGTTGTACTGATACTTAGCAGGGACATCGCTTTCCTGATCTCATCCCTAAACAGAATTTGAAATTAAGAGCACCCGATTCTGTTACAACTCCACGCTCCTTAGACAGGGCCATATTGTGCCCTTAAGTTTAAACTCATTGCTTACTTGTGCTCAAATTGGCAGTTTCAGTACAAATAACTCCCAACATTGGTAGAAAGAGGCTTTCTTCCACTGCCCCCCCCCCCCCAGGTCTTGTCCATGCCTTATCTCTGGAATCACTGTATGCTTGTTAGTTTAAACTCCAGTCGTCTGGTCTGCCCTTTGGCATGCCTCTACGAATTATTCCCTGCACCTACTCTAATCTTCAGTGCCTGGTAGGTCCCAATTTGGCAAGAACTTCGAATAGCATCTGTTACCACGCATGCCAAACTACACATGGCTTAACAACGGGTCAATACCATGACTGTGTCGTTACCACGAGTTCCATTGCAACGCAAGCAATTACAATGATTTGCTTTAGGGTAGGACTGGACTTTGGAACAGTTTAAATTACTATTCCAACTCCAGTTGGTGTATCAGTGGGGAAGGTGTTGGACTTAACATCCAACACCAGTCCAACACCGCTTTCCCTAAAGGACGTTGTTATAATGACTTGCATTGTAATGGATGTTTCCCAGGAATGTCCTGCCCTGCTCTTCCACTGCTTTTCCAATCTGCTGCAGGATGAACCAGTTCAAAGCATCTCTTCACATTCTGCTTTCAGCCCTGCAAAAACATTTGCTCTGAATTATCATTCAAGGTAGTCTCCAGATGTGACATCAACTTGAAAAGTTCTACTAGCTATGTTACAGATTTCAGGAGGAAGATATAATTTCATACTAGGTGTGGGTAAATACCAATAACTATTCTCCATCTAAAAATGTAGCATAATACTACAACTATTGTGTAGCACTAAAGGGGAATGTGACTAGCAGGCCAGACCATATTGCTTCTCCTGTCTCATTCTATTTTAAAAATGTGAGTTCGATAGAACCTTGGATGCCTAAAGGTGGAGCATGCTGTTTCACTACAACCCTTGTTTTAGACAAAATAATATTCCATCTCAGGAACTGAACAATGTTTAAAATGTTTCAGCAGGAGAATAAATGAAATGTTGCATATGAAAATGTATTATAGGTGTTCAACCTGACAAATTTAAGTGTGAAATTAGGCAGGTTAGAAGGATCAAACATGTGATATGAAGCCTGTAATGGTGTAGTGATACATTGTGAAGATAGACAATTTGTTTAAATGTGGTTCAATTAATTACACAGTTTACTACAGTAAGCCTAATACAGTAGCATATTTGATGGGCATTTCTGAATGCAGCCACTATCCAGGATCTGGGCTGACATACATTTTAACACTAATTCATAAATCTGAATTTGAATGAAGATGGTGGGGAAAAGGACATCCATCAGTTTTGTTGTAAGACATCCTTCTGACAGTTGGGAGAGTTATGAGGGACATGCAAGTGAGATGTAAGTGGAGGTGGTGATGTGAAGGAGGGGAAAAAACACTGTGTTTCCTTTCGTTGATAGCAACAGTTAGGAATGATTTTTTCTAAAAAAGGAACTATAAAGACATATGTAAAATTCATGTGATTAATGCAAATCAATCAGCAAACAGAAGTAACCAAGAAATGACATTCTCTTATTTTGCATACAGGCAGCAGATATTTTTGTAAAAGGTGTCTTTTTGTAAATAAGTTAGAAAGAAAGATTCCCTGCTCTGAGGTACGGCTGAAACATTGTGGGTTAGGGGGAGTGATGCTGCAATATTCATATAACACACATGAAAGAACATATAGGAGCTGATTCACAAATGTAAATGTGGTCATAAACATAGGCTTTCACATGAATTAACCTTTTTATGCCTGCCTGGAATTCACAAAGGGATTCATGAAAGGAGTAAATTCAAATGTGAATGCAAGATTTTTCAGCCATGATTGTGGAGAAATACACACTTGTAAATACCACTCAAGGGGTGGGAAGTGGTCTCCCATGACTGGGGAGAAATCCACACTTGCACATCTCCCTCAAGGGGTAGGAAGTTGGTGTTTAAAGGCATGCCTTATCTTGAACATTTGACGACACCCACAAACAAGTACAATTATGGGCAATCCCAAATTCCACTTTCTCTTCGTTACACCATTGAAATGGCCCTAGATTTACTTGAAGCCTCCCTGTGACACATTGCTCAAGTTGAGTTTGAGTGGTACGAGGGGTCTCATTAGTAGGATCCTTTAAGTGGTGTTCCTAGCCTGTTTGACAACCTAATTGTAATATGGAATTCTCATTATCGACCCAAAGGAATAAAATCCAGGTCTATGAAATAGAAGGTCAGTCTTTGGCTAGGTCTTCCATTTTGTGGATACATCACGGTAAATGGAATACTGGTAAAATTACATATTTGCACAATTAAATTGTATGCCTGGTTAGAGAAAATTAACTCCTTTCTGCCTTCTATCTTTCTTGCATTTGCCACTGCACACACAGAAATGGAAATAGTGCACAAATATACATGGCTTGCATATGCAGGTGATGTTATCTTAGGGGGGGGTTGACAAAAACGCGGAGAAAAGCTTATCATTGAAAAAATATTGCTTTGATGGCAGCATAAGACATTCAGTGGACTACAGAGGCTTTAAGCAATCAAATATCATATTAATTTTGATGGATGATTCATATCCTGATAAACAAAACAAACTATCACAAAAAACTTGCTTCAAGAAATTGAGGCTCCAGAAACTCAGGTTCAGATGCACATAAACATGTTCAAATAAGTTTGCCTCTACATAATAATGTCCTATGACTTACATGTAATCTTCATTACTCTTGGTTCCGTTGTCCTCCTCCAATTCATAAACAAGTGACATAATCCTATCTCACCAACAGAAAAAAAGAACAAAAGAATGCTGGACCTTTACCCCACCCCCTCCCACCAGGAGTACATAATCATATTTACCCAGCATTCCCTATGAACTACCAATCCATAGATGAAGGACTGCATGTCTGGGGGGGAGGAAGGGGAGGGAGTAATGAATGGGAAGAGGACAACGGGACCAGGAGTAATGAAGTTTACCGGTGTCTAATAGGGCATTACCCCCAGGTCCCTCCTGTCCTCGTCCCATTTATATACAAGTGAGAATAACCAAGCAACAAACTGGCATTCATCATCAACAAACCACCAGGACACAAGGAAGACAGCAACATCCAGTGATTAATTGGAACACAGAAGCAAGAAGTCAGTTGCTCATAGCCTGCAGCACTTCCAAACCAAAATTAGCATCATCACCCAGCAAATTCTGGATCTGCTAATGCCTTACAAATCCCTACAAATCTCAGACATGGAAACCCCCTGAACCTCAGCCTAGGAGGCCGCCATCTCATGAGTAGTATGCCCCTGTACACCAGCTGGAGGAGGGCAGCCAGAAAGAAGTGAGCAAGCCAACTCAATGACCCACTACAACCAACAGCCAGTGGAATAAGAAGAGGCATTCCATCCATGAGAGGAAACCACAAAAGACACAAACAGCTAGTCAGACTTCCGGAAAGGATGAGTCCGATCCAGATAGCTACACAAAGCATGGCTAACATCCAGCAATGACCAATGAAGATCATCCCCAGACACCTGACCCGTGAACAAAGCAGGTAAATCCACCTCCTGGGAACGTTGGAACTGTGACAGCACCTTTGGGACAAAAGTGGAATCCAAACAGAGGACCACCCCATCCTCAGAAAAAGACAGGAAGGGCTCCTGGGCCATCAGATGCCCCAAATCTCCAAGTCGCCTGGCCAAAGTAATGACCACAAAAAAAAAACCTTCAATGTGACAAACTTGATGTCCAGCCTCAGCCAAAGGCTCAAATGGATCTGCCACTAGAGCACGCAACACCAGGGGAAGGTCCCACAAGGGAAACAAAGGCCACGCCAAAGCACGGGATAAAGAAAACCTCCTTAGCAATTGGGAGACCAAGTCATCCACATCTGGCAAATTACTCCAAGGGGAATGAAACGCCTTAATCGCGGCCCACTGAGCCCTCAATGTGGAAGCATCCAAATGCTTCTCGAACCTCTCCCAGAGAAACTGCAGAACCTCCATATGGGAACTCTCCAGGCGGGACAACTATAGAGCCTGAAACCAGCACTGGAAACTCCCCCAATGCCACCAATAGAATTTGAGGGTCGAAGGCTTCTGAGATTGTTTATAGCTAAGGCTAAATGCTTGGGGATACCCCGACGATGCCACCCCAGCTTCTCAACCTCCACACTGACAGCTGCATGAGAGGCAACATCGAAGCGTACCACAGAGAACAAGGAAAGCAGGGGATCAACCACGTCCCCTGAACAGCCAACAGCCTCAGAGTGAGGAACCAAGATGGACGAAGTTAAAAGGGCACCACCTCCTCCCGCGATTCCAGCACCAGGCGAGCCAGGGACTGAGGGATCAGAGCAATGGGCGGGAAGGCATACAGCAGGCATGAAGGCCTAGGAAGGGACAGAGCTTCCACCCCCACACCACTTCCTCACGGACCCGGGAACAAAGCCGCAGAAGCTGAGCATTGTGCCAGGAAGCAAACAGGTCAAGGAAGGGAAGACAAAACCTCCTGCACACAAGCTGAAAGACCTCTAGAGTCAGAGAAACTCCTGGGATGGGGGAAAAATGACTGAGGGTGTCCGCTATTCCATTGTCCACCCCCCCAGTTGGGAACAGCCGGTGGAGACAACTGGTGCCCTTCTGCCGAACAAAACAAGGGATCCACCACCGCATTCAAAGACCTGAACCTGATCCCCCCTTGATGATTCAAGTAGGCCACCATCATCATGTTGTCGGATTGCACAACCAAATTCCGCCCCAACAACAGCCTCTGGAACCCCATGACAGCCGTGGAGACAGACGTCAACTCACGCCAATTGGAGGAGCACCTTCCCCCTTAAAAAGACCAATGCCCCTGCTGCGAGTCGGATGCCAACGACACCCCCTCACCCAAACGGACTGGCATCTGCTGTCAGGAGCGCTGGAGGAGAGGGTTACAACAGCAGCCCCCTGGAAAGATGTCCAACACGTCCACCAGCACCGGGTAGGTAGGAGGGAAGGAGACAGCAGAACCAGAAGGCTCATATTCCACAACAAAGGATTCCAACAGGCCAACAGATGCACCCACAAAGGCCTGAAATGAAACCGCACCCAAGGCGCTGTGAACACAGCTGCAGCCATGGGATGCACAGCCAGACTGGAAAGGAGACCCCCCTCAAGAACTGCAGAGGAAGGAACCCAATGTCACTGCCCAGGAGTTCGGCGAGACCACCCTGTGCAGATCTGTGCAAAATCGTGCCCCGATAACCGTCAAGTCCTGAGAGGGCACCAGTTGACACTTGGGCAGGTTCAGCAGAAACCCATGAGCCCTCAAAGCTGAACACACCCACCCCCAAACGACCAACAACTGTTCCTGAGATGGAGCATGGATCAACCAATCATCGAGGTAGGGGTAGAGGAGGACACCTTGGAGATGTAAGGGGATGTAAGGAGGCCACCAACGGTGCCACCACCTTGGGGAACCCTCTCAGAGCAGACCGAAGACCAAAGGGTAGGACACAAAACTAAGAAAAGACAGCCTCAAAGGCAAAACCTCAGGATCCTGACACACCTGGGATGAATCAAGACATAATAGTAAGCATCCTGCAGATTCAGGGTGCACAAGAAATGACCCAGGAGAACTGACGGGATCACCCTCTGAAGAATCTCCATCTTGAAGGGCAGACAAACAACAAACTTGTTCAGAGCCTTCAAGTCCAGCACCAGACGGAAGACCCATGTCAATTTGGGTACAAGTAAAACCAGAGAAATAAACCTTCTCCCCATCTCCAGAGGAGACACAACCTGAATAGCCCCTCATGAGGGACTTGACTCCAAGGGACAACTCACATCTCTTGGTCTGACAGGAGGGCCATGGAGTTGAACGAACCCCTGAATCTGCAAGGGTCTCCATAAACTCGATGCAGTATCCCTGGCGCACAATGTCCAGCGTCCATACATCTGAAGAGGACTGCAACCAGGCAGAAGAAAGAACTAAATCTGTCCGCCTACCAACAATTCTGGGTCATGCACCATATAGTCAGGAATGAGGCTTAGGCTGGGGAGACTTTACCTTCCCATCCTGACCCCATCCAGAAGAAAACCTCCCATGATCCCTAGAAAATAACCTCTAGAGGGCTGACAAAAGGGGGATATGGGCTTCGACGAACCCTTATCAGCTGAGGACTGCATCAAAGAAGAGGAGTGCTTCTTTTCCTAAAAGGTTTGTGCAACTTGCCCTCCAGTTCCTCCCCAAACATCATAGTCTCCTGGAATTGCAAACGTAGGGCAGAGGTCTTCTAATCCTGCAAAACCAGATTGCGGCGATCTGAGGCCCCAACAAAGGACACTCCAGAAAGAAACTCCAATTGGCGCTCAATATGATCCAAAAGCCCAGAACAGTCCGACGTATCATCCAGAGACTGATACAGAGCCTTCACATCGAAAATTAGGGCTTGAGCAACATAAGTCCCATTAATCCCAGCATGTAGAGCCAGATGAGAACCTGAGTAAACCTTACTGAGGGAAGCATCAACTTTTTTATCCACAGAATCCCTAATAACTGTATCCTCCGCCAAAGAGGTCTAGCCCACCAGACTGGCAACAAATTGAAACAGAGTCTGGCAAGTCTTTTGACATGTCATGGAGACGATACAGTTTGGCCATGAAACGTGGCAGCATAATCCAGTTGGGGTCCTTCCGCTCCTTCTTCAACAGCTCATGGATGTAGGGGTGGACAGGCACATCCACTGCTGCTGCACTGTGAAACTGGTGCAGCAACGAACCGCCAGTCGTGCTGTGTGCCTCATTGTCAGGTAAAACCTATGTTTGGCTTAACATGCTCGAGCAACTCAGGTAACATGTCCTTATCGATATACTTCCCTTTCTGCTCCTCCCCCCAATCCATTCCTCCTCGGAACTTGAAGAATGAAGAGGCAGGACCCGGACAGAGCTCTTGGGCTGGACACCCCCACCCATCTCCTGTAAAGTCTCTTTAATTAGTCTTTTGATTCTAGCATCATCCCCTCCCTGCGGCGCTTGGACCACGCCGGAGAATAAGAATAAGAGCACTCCAAATGTGTGTGCTTCCTAGAGAGTTTGCCCATCCTGACAAACCCCACACTCAGGAGATTCACAGGCAGGCAGACAACCTCCAGACACAGGGACACTCCATACTCCAACGAAAAGCCCCACTGAAGAGGATCAGCACTGTACTACTAAACTCACTAATCGGCAGCCAAATAAAGGGAGAAAACCAGGACCTCCTTCCCCCAAGCACCTCCAGGAAGCCGACCAGCATCGTCATGCCTGACTTTGTGGACTGCCAAAATACCGGAAGTCATGCAACTTGACCCGGAAGGGTACCACACTCCACGGGAGCACAGCGCCAGCTCCTCCAGGAAACTTTGCACCTCCCATCATGCCCAGCACCTCAAGAGGCATGGACAGCAATGCACCAGGAAACCACGAAAGCGCCAGCGGCACTGAAGAGGCAGTTTCCATGTCTCCCTCCAAGCCCAGCAGAGAGAGAGACATGCCCGCCAGGAACATTCTATTGTTTTTTATGATGTGTAAAGTGAAATTAGAAAAATAAAAAAAGATTGATAACGATTTTAGATCTTCGCTTTATTTAGCTGAAGGGATTTTTAGGCTTCATGAATGAGAAAGTAGTTTTTAAATATGTTTATTCTCAATTGATGGTGTTGATTAGTTTTAAAGCCTAATACATCTTTATGATTTTTGGCCTTGGATTATTCACTGGGTTCCATTTCTACCAGTTTGAAAGAAAAAAATCTAGATTTTAATTGAAAAGGGAAACTTTGGTTGTTGTGATTATAAAGACACCCGTCCCTTTTCTCTGCATTAGGGAGACTCCTATAAGTTTTTGGTGGCCTTAAGGAAAATAATGGCAGTTGTTTCTGGATGAATCAGACTACAAGTGTGGGTAGAAAGCTAGGTTGAAATGACATTCATAAAATGTTGCTTCCAAACCATAGTGGTACAGACATACTGGGATCCTGGTGGGAGAAAAGGATATTGCAATACACACTGGGTTGTACTGCCACCTTAGTGTCCTCGTGCAATTGACATTTAAATAAAAAATGTAAGGCTGATTGTCACATTTTGTAGTGATTAGTGAATTTGACAAGATGTTTCACTGCCTACAGGATTGCTTAAGACCAAAGAGAGGTACAGAATATATGGCTTTTGACTGATGGCAGATAGAGACCATGTTGGCCCCATGGTTTTCTCAGATTTATCTGCTGCGTTCAAAAGCAGTAACAATAACATTATTTTTTCTGCACTAAAATATGTGGAGAGTCAATGTATATAATTCCGTTCAATTTAATTCTCTGTTTTGAACTGATCTTAAAGTAGAGCTCACTTTCCTTTTTAATAAGCCACTGAAGTAATGTTCTGTGTCATCACTGACAATATATCTAGCAATAGTTTCGACATGTACTTGAACTATCCGACTGACTTAATTAGATCCTGCTTATTGCTGTGAAATAAATGGACAGAAAATTGCTGTTCAATTCTCAAACCCATGAGGAAATACAGCCGAATGGATGGTCTACTGAGGGGGTCAGTTAAACCTTGGCAGAGCTGCAGCAATGCCAAAAATTAGGTCTAACTTCACCAAACTAATGGATCGCTCTACATTTTAAAGGAACTTGAACTGGCACCACTCGAGTAACTCTTTGAGCTCATAGGCTCATCACCACACAGCTGTCAGTTGACAATGAAAACTGCCATACTCTATTGAGGATAGGGAATGGCTGTTTTTACTCCCAGGGACAGCCATTCAAAGAATGTTGCAAGCACTTTCAAGGAAAAAGCTCCGTATTTAGAGGGATTTTTATTGTACATGATTAAAGTCTGCATACATGCATCTTGTCACATGAAGTCCTAGAAATTACCTTTGTAGGTAAGTATCTTGGTGCTGATTACCTTATTTGACAAACCCCATTCAGAAGTTTGCACTGTAATAATTCTTGCTAGAATCTCTTTGTAAGGTTTGACAGGCTACACTGTTTGCTAGGTCGTATAAGCAAGCAAAACTAATTTTAAAAAATACGTTCATACACCTCATATTGTTAGAAATATGTATATGTGGGGGTGCATAGATGGGCTTTGGGTCACCCCTCTCAAGTCACTAGTCTGTATGAGTGCCAGTTACACTCTGTTTCATTCATGACCGCAAACATCATATATCAATGGGTCCACATACTTCAGCTATTGCTCTGTGAACAATGGCATTTGTCTGCTCACATGTTCACATCCACTTGAAAATGAGTGTGCTTCAGTGGCAGGGCTGGTGGGTTTTCCATTTTTTCCTTTATAGGTCCCCTTTTATTTATTTCTTTTTCCTCTATTTTCATTTTTCTAGCATGCTACAACTCATTTCCTCTGCATTGTGCTGCAATGATCATCATGGAATGGTATTGTCCAAGGAGTATCATTGTTTTACCATTCCAAAATGACCAACACATTAGTTCTAAATGTGCCAGTCATTCTGTAACTTTAAAATAAGAAAACACTGTGTACAATATCAATACAAGATGGCCATCTGCTGCTCTGTTAAACTTTATTTGTTACTGCAAACATATATCTGCCAAGTTTAGGCCGCAGCATGTTTTCTTTTTTCTTCATTTAATTTATCTTGCATAGATTTTGTGTTTTATTGTCTTTGTGTACATGGGTAAATGTAGAAACGAGCTAGCATTGTGGATGAATGAATTTATGAGTGACAGAGAACATGTTTGATAGCTTAGTCAATGACTAAACCCACCACTGCATGATGAGGCACTTTCGATTATAACCATATCTGCTTGCATTGTCAATTGTTGCCTTTACATGTTAATGTAGCATAGTTCAGTGTTATAAATGTATCTGTGTGCTAGCGGTTGTACTGCGAGATGTTCACCTATATGGTTGCATAAATTAAATAAACTACACAGAATTTAGGAAAAAGGAAGATAAAGTATGGATCAAGATTAATTTTGGCTTAATAAATTAAGCCTAGTAAAAGCTATATTCAAGTACAACCAATGATTTTCATTGTCTCTATTGTCATACGTTAATATGTTTTAGTTCCATTTATCCTATTGCTTAATTTACAAAATTAAAAAATATAAAATGTAAAATTTCCTCATGCTGCAATTTTGGTATTGTACCAAATATTTATTTATTTATTTATTTATTATTACACACGATTTGAGCCTAACTTGTCTAGCAGTTACATTTTATCAGATTTTTAAAAAAAACCATATTAGGAAAAAATATAACTGAAGAGTGATCTGTACAAAAAAAACAGTGTACTGCTAAACACTTCTAAACAAAAACAATTCTAATTAAAAATTCCAAAATATATCCTTTCATTTGAATTTTATTTTATGGGGCATAGTTACAGAAGTTTCATCAACATAGTAGGCACCATACATTTATAGAATAGTAATCCTAAAAACACATCTGTAGAGCTTAGAAGAAACATAACATAGCATTCCATTATAAAAACGTACTAAACAACTTTAACCCTACTTCTTGACAAATTCATAAGAGAGTAATTAGAATTAGAAATGTTATTCCCATTTATAATTCACATGTACTCCATGCCTAGCTCCTGGTACAAATTATTATTTATAATTTATAAAGAATATAGACTAAAACCTAAACCAATCTTAGGCTTTGGCTTAGTCTTAATATTTATTCGATCAACCAAAAGTAGATTATTCAAGATACACCGAAAGAAACAAGTGAAGTGGAAAAACAGGAATGTTAAAAACATCTACAATAAAATGAATGAATGACTAAATTCAAGGAAGTAAAAGATCTAAAAATCAATAAAAGAATAACAATGTGTTGTTCAAATAGGCTTGCAATCTCTGACAAGCGCTATACGAGAGATATGGAGCTCATATCAAAAAACAAACAATTCATAACACATGTAGCTCTCTGAATAATACACATTTAAATCATCATACTTCTTCTTAGAGCTAAAGTGCACTACAAAAAACTAGCAACTAAGTGACATGTATCATACAGTTCTGATAAAAAGAACAGAGCAGCCCTACACTTTGAAAATGTATGCCTGCACATCAATGGTAATAAAAACCTCATTTTGAACAACATATAATATTGACAAAAAAATACAAAATGCTGTAAAGTTTGGCTAGAATGCTCATCACATGGGCAAATACCGATAGGAGTATTGGCTCAGTGGAAAGCATATTAACCAACTAAAGGAATCTAACCTGAATCTAGCAAATAAAGTTATCTCGTACACATTTTCCAAGTATAATAAATAAGGGGCAATCGTTGGCACAATCTGAATGATACAATAGTCCCTAACCGTGGGTTTGGAAACTTCCATTAGTTCCCTAGAGGCCTGTCTAGGCTCGACAAAGCTATCCTGAACCCAATATGTGTTCTTTTTCATGATAGTCTCCGGGTACTCCAACAAATGTGCACAGCCAAGGGCTGAAAAGCAATCCTTGACATATATTAGCCAGGGGATTGCCAGCCTGCGCTCACAATAAAAGCAATCTCTAATAACTTCCCAATTAAGATCAGCTTCCTCATTTGACCATAGTGAGCACCAGAAAACCAAAGGGGCAGCGTTAATGGTGTCCTGCATGTACTCCATGCCTAGCTTCTGGTACAAGCAAAAATGCAGGGATGAGGAAGGGACGTCCAGTAACCGACGACAAAATCTATTATTTTCCAACTGTATGACACCCACGTCCTTGCATTCCCAAATACCCATTCCATAAGTCAAAATTGGCAGACATTTCCGGTTGTATATCTCCACAATCGGAGAAATAGTTTTTTTACCAACGGTCATGGCGAGTGAAAAAGTTAGTGCCTACAGCTCGAGTATTGTTATGTTTCATAGGGTACCCCAATATAGGCTTGAGTAGTCCCCTAACCCTTCACCTACATTTAACTTACACTACATATCAGGTTCTGGTATTGACCTTTTACCTAGTTAAGCACTGGATAAAATGGCATGTGGTTTTCCCTGAAAACTAGCCTCATTAATTATGCATGAAGATTCACAGAATCACAGTAGGATTACCATCTTCTGCATTATAACTATTTATAAGGGTCATCCCTTCCGTCATCCTCGGCTGACATGACACAGCAAGGTAGAATCCCCTGAGGATACCTTTTGGGCATATATACACCATATCTTTGCCAAGACAGGCAGAGAAGAAAGACTTCCATGCTGACACACTGACGCAAGACGCTGAGGTTCCTGCACGCAGACAATCCAGCTCGCAGTGGTATGACATCCCTCACAGGATGTCCATCTCAAGATCAAGTTGGGGTCCCACATCCTCTCACTTCAGGTAGTGGGGTTGGCTTCAGCCAGGGGGATTCTTGGCTCTACATCTATATACATGCTAGGTACACTTAGGTACATCTAGTTAGGGTTGCATCGTAGTATGCATTATTATTGTCACGTATTTATATGCTTGCCTATGTTCATTGTTTTTAGCACTATGGAAGGAATTTACCATCCATTTACTCTGTTGGTGCTTATAATCATTTATATCTGTTTCTGTCTTATGGCTGTTTCAGCACACCTATTTTACTCTAGAATGACGCTGGTTCAATAAATGCTTATTGAAAATGTCCCCACCATTTATTTTGTGTATCTCTCTGAGACAAAGTGAGCACAAGTGATTGAGAGAAAAGTATTGTACTGTCTCCACGATCCCTGATGGGACAGAGTTGTCATGTTCGATAGTTGCCAAAAACTATTCTCTCCTTGGTAAGAGGAGTTTACAGTGGCACTGTGAGCTAGCTAGGTATACAGGCGAACATACCCGGTGGGGGTGCCTGGAATCAGTCTGGACATCAATCCCACAGTCTATGTTGTCTAAATGCGCAGATCCTATATAGGTATATAGGAACTGCATGACAGTATATCGAACAATCGTATTGCTGATGCAAGTGGACCAGGAACACCTCTCATCGAAGTCCATATCCAGGTAAGAAAACTAGCTTACCCAAAAATCATTCTTGCCATCAATATTTAGGATACCGGTTTTACTATTTCTAGGACCGCAGACCATTGTAAATGTTTTATTCAGGTTTGTCTCCAGGTCCAGTCCTCTCATAAAACTAACATAACTGGAGATATAACTCTTGAGACCATTAGCTGTCCTTGCCAGAAAAACTGCATCATCTGAGTATAAGAGCGCAGGCACAGCCTTTTGCTCAACAAAGTGAACATCAGCCCCAACAGATACCAATACTCTTTCCAGGTCATTTAAACCAATCAAACGTTAATGAATTGCCTTAATAATCTTAACATAAATCTAAAAAGGATCTAAAACAATTAAAAAGTCTATAACAAGTTATGTCATTTTGCGGAACTACTAGAAAATGGTGTACAACATCAGGAGATACTGTTTCAAAATCATTAAAAAGGGAGTGCAAATAATATTTTGTGCCTCTGATAACACTGGGCAAAAGAGAAGCATGTGATCTAAATCTTGGATACCCTCATTACACAACTAATATATACATTCCTCTTTTTTTTCATTTTTCCATGCGCCCTTTATGATTCTTAAGGGTAGCAAATTCAATCTCATTCATAGGATCATTCTTCACACCCCATGATCTAAGTACATATGGTTGGGCTGCTTTTTCCTTACAAGTACAACAATTTTTTTTTTGTACTCATCTCACCAATAAACATCTGTGGATCTTATGAAGGGGACCCTTATTTACAAGAAACTTTACCTGGACGACGCTACCTGCCGACTGGGTGAGCAGGGATAACGCCGACTCGTCTTGTGGCCTCCCCGTGTCCCTGGAGGGATTGACCGCCATATCGCCTTCTAACAACTTGCAGCACCCGCTTCGCGGGTGCCGCTGCGCGGCATTTGGCGTGGGGTCGAGGCTGCAGGGGTGCCGGTGAGTGCCCGGAAGGAGGAGGGAACAACTGCGGGTGGTAACAGAGGGCGCGTGCTGCAGGGACTCTCTAGACCAGGAGTCCCTGCGCTGCACAGGTGTGCATGGCCGCGCCCCCAGCAAGACACGCCCCCGGCCGACCAAGCTTTAAACGTGAAGAATCTCTGAGTGCTGTGGGAGCCTTATTTACAAGAAACTTTACCTGGACGCCGCTACCTGCCGACTGGGTGAGCAGGGATAACGCCGACTCGTCTTGTGGCCTCCCCGTGTCCCTGGAGGGATTGACCGCCATATCGCCTTCTAACAACTTGCAGCACCCGCTTCGCGGGTGCCGCTGCGCGGCATTTGGCGTGGGGTCGAGGCTGCAGGGGTGCCGGTGAGTGCCCGGAAGGAGGAGGGAACAACTGCGGGTGGTAACAGAGGGCGCGTGCTGCAGGGACTCTCTAGACCAGGAGTCCCTGCGCTGCACAGGTGTGCACGGCCGCGCACCCAGCAAGACACGCCCCCGGCCGACCAAGCTTTAAACGTGAAGAATCTCTGAGTGCTGTGGGACCCTTATTTACAAGAAACTTTACCTGGACGCCGCTACCTGCCGACTGGGTGAGCAGGGATAACGCCGACTCGTCTTGTGGCCTCCCCGTGTCCCTGGAGGGATTGACCGCCATATCGCCTTCTAACAACTTGCAGCACCCGCTTCGCGGGTGCCGCTGCGCGGCATTTGGCGTGGGGTCGAGGCTGCAGGGGTGCCGGTGAGTGCCCGGAAGGAGGAGGGAACAACTGCGGGTGGTAACAGAGGGCGCGTGCTGCAGGGACTCTCTAGACCAGGAGTCCCTGCGCTGCACAGGTGTGCACGGCCGCGCACCCAGCAAGACACGCCCCCGGCCGACCAAGCTTTAAACGTGAAGAATCTCTGAGTGCTGTGGGACCCTTATTTACAAGAAACTTTACCTGGACGCCGCTATCTGCCGACTGGGTGAGCAGGGATAACGCCGACTCGTCTTGTGGCCTCCCTGTGTCCCTGGAGGGATTGACCGCCATATCGCCTTCTAACAACTTGCAGCACCCGCTTCGCGGGTGCCGCTGCGCGGCATTTGGCGTGGGGTCGAGGCTTCAGGGGTGCCGGTGAGTGCCCGGAAGGAGGAGGGAACAACTGCGGGTGGTAACAGAGGGCGCGTGCTGCAGGGACTCTCTAGACCAGGAGTCCCTGCGCTGCACAGGTGTGCACGGCCGCGCCCCCAGCAAGACCCGCCCCCGGCCGCAACGCCTCCTTTAAGAACAGTGTTCTTCCGCTCAGCGGGACGCGAGCGGGACGCCGAGCGAAGCCCGGGCAAAGGGCAGGCCCTCTGTGGCCCTCAGAGGCCAGAAGAGGCTGGACTGGGCCATAAACCCTAGTCGGTTATACTTAGCTTCCTTTTGCTGTTACTGATAGGAAATATAGGCCATGAACTGCCGCGAATCCAGAAGTATGGCCACTGTAGGAGCTAAAAAACTTACCGGAACCTTGGATGATTTTATTACCCGCACTCATGCGTTAATTGACGAGGGAATAACATTAATGGATAGGAGAGTGTCCCAAGACCTGGCCATGGCCAAGCGATCCTCCCTGGGACTTATTGCACAGGCACAGACACCCAACACTGATTCTCGGACAGATATACAGGCCCTAGTTCATAGCACTGGAGAGACTGGGGATCTTGATGCCTCAAACACTTTACAGGACCTGGAGGCTTCTCCTAACCTTCATCTCCTAACAGAGAGTGGAGTGCAACAATGTGAGTTAAACACCTCTAACAACATATCCGTTACAAAAGAAAGGGGCCGGATAGAAGGGGCTATCCCTAAGCAAATTCGAAAGACCAATAAACCATCAATTCCTAAAGGAAAGAAGGTTCGAATTCCCCCTAACCTCCCTAACATGGATAAATTGCCAGTAGTTTTACCCAGTTCCACAGGGGGACCGCATGCTATTAAGAGTGGTTTACCCTTGAGCCTTCCAGACGACACTATTATCGATCAAAGTCTGGAGGAAATTTTGGAGCTGACCGGGGAAGTTGGTAATTTAGCAAAATCACCATTACAGGAGGGGTATGGTTCAAGCACGAATAACACCACTATTTTGAATATGTTAAAAGTATTGCTGGAACCCATAGAGGCTAGACTACGCTGCCTGGAAACTGTCCTAAAAAACATACACAAGGATATAAGTGCCCCTAGTTTTACCTTGAATAACAAAATTGCCCAGGTTACCATTCCACCTAAAACGGCCAATAAGCCTTCGGTGGCTGTTACCAGATCGCTGGAGACCATAAATGTGGCCCCCAAGAAACCCAGTAACACTCCAAACCAGGTTGGCACCACAACAAAGGCCCCCGTAACTGACCAAACTCAGACAACAACTAAAATTAATCCAACCGCTCAGGCTACATTAAGTGATCGCTTATCACAGCCTTTAAATCTTGATGCACCCGACAGAGCCAAGGGCATGGCCCGCAGAAACATTCACCTTCCTCCTGATGCCTGCCCCTACGTGATTATTCTCACTGGTGTCACCGAAATCCCTCCATCAGAAGTAGAATCGTATCAGGCTCTTAAAAACAAAGTATGTCACTGGCTATCCAAAAACTATCCCCTCCCGCCAAACATACCGAGCAATATTCTAATGATTGAGAGAGCTCCGTGGGTGGGAGGCAACAGAAAAAACCTACAAGGGGACTGCGTAGTGGTCACTTTCGAGAATACGGAGATTGTAGATTTTATTTGTAGTAGTGGATCCCCTAGATTCCAGACGAGTACGGTGGCTGCTAGACCTCTTTCCTATTTTTATCTCCCACAAAATCAAGCTGACAACCGATGGAGCTGGTTAAAAGGACCATATGACAGTAAATTCAGACAGAGACTTAATCCCCCCTGGGAAATACAATCCCTTGGGTGGGAGGAGGGGTGGGATGCGGGATGGAACCTGGTAAGGAGCAGAAGAGGTAGACCGCATCAAGGCGGCCCTCTTGCTGGTCCACATCACAGCCAACCTTATCATTACCACCAGCTTACAAATGGTCTAGATAATCCCTTGCACTTTCCAATGGCCAATCGCTTTGAATGCCTGTCAACCACAGACTGGGTTGACTGACAAACACAGGGCTCGTCATTTGGACGGAGTTACCAGATTATTCCTATTCAACCAGGTAAGGTTGTTGCCACGGAGGACTCGACTAAATCAAACTTTTCTCCTACGCCTGATAAAGGCCCAGTGGAGGGCGAGCGCCGGGGTGCGCTTACCCCTCCTAACGCAGATTCACCATATTGTAAATTTCTCACCTGGAATGTGGCGGGTTTAAATGTAAAGGCTTTAGACCCCATATGGCAAGGGTTCGTAAAACAATACGACGTCCTGGCAATCCAAGAAACATGGGACACCACTACAAGTTTTTCACTGGATGGTTTCCGCAGTTTTTCTACTCCAGCAGTCCCAGGAGCAAGAGGGAGAGCAAAGGGTGGCCTACTTACACTGTGTTCTCTGGACTTGGTGGGGGTTTTTAAAAAACTAGATTCCGCACCCATGAACACGTTAGTTGTGGAGTGGACTCTATCTGACTCAAACATTTTCTTGCTTATCAATTTTTATAATTCCAAGGAGGTTTCTTATGCGAATGAGCATTTGACCTCCTTGTTAGACTTCCTGTCAGTCTATAGACAAGATTGCATTTCCGTCCCAGAGATGGTCATCCTGGGTGATTTTAACATTCATCCTTGTGAGGGAGATTGTTTTAACGATAGATATGGGGGTTTACCGACTGAGGGCATTCCCCATTTTGAACACACGAATGAGGGTGAGTGTCTCGAGACTTTCCTTGCGAACCTAAACCTATTTGAAATTGAGCAGGGCAAAAATGAACCCAGAGCCCCAACTTTTATAGGGAGAGACGCCAACACCGTCATAGACTATATTTTTGTATCATCCGGGGCCCTGTTAAAGGCATGTGAGTATAGGGTTGTTACTGCTAGTTTCAGTGATCATCATCCTGTCCTCTTAATGCTGGACCTAGACTGTTTCCGGATTAGTAGATTGACAAGTGTGGCAGCTTCAAAAGTCTTGACGACTAAGGACCAGGGGAGGCGTCTTAATTGGGGGATGATTGTCCCTGATCAATTCTTCCAAACATTAGCCCAAGAGTCGGAGGCTAACTTGGCAGTGTGCTTAGATCCAACTGCCCTTGGCCCTGATGTTGTGGCTGCATATGAGGAAATATGTGCAAGGATCTCTAAGAACTTGGAGCCAAGGCCAGGCGCACTAAGAAGATTTATAAATGGTTCAACAAGGATTGCTCGCTAAAACACAGTGCCCTGTTGAAAGCTCTAAAACATAAACCCAGAGACAGGCCCTTAGTGGCTAACCTAAGGAAGGAATACAAAATTGCAGTCACTAATCGCAAAACCCAAATTAAGGAGGAAGCTTGGGATAGTTTACTATCCATTGATGTATTGAGAGATAGCAAAAAGTTTTGGGCCATTGTGAATCAGCATTTTTTTTCCGAGGATGGGAAAACCGATATGGACTGTGTGATCGAAGACGATAGATGGCTAGGCCACTTCAAACAGATTTACGAATCCACAGCATTAACTTCACCAGTCAGTGCCCATGTTATATCCCACCTGGTTATGGAGTTTAATACCACCGAGGTTGAAAGGGCGATTAAAGACACAAGTAAACACAAGGGCCCCGGGACCTGATGGTGTCCCCGCAGATCTCTACATCCAGTATCCGCAATTTTGGTCAAAAATATTAACCAATGTTTTTAATGCGATACCTGCAGCTGGTTTTCCTTCCTCCTGGTCTACCTCTATTATTGTGCCCATTTTCAAGAAAGAGAATAGGGGGGACCCTGCCTGCTACAGGCCAATCTCCCTGTTGGACTCTGCCGTTAAGATCTTGGGCAGAGTCATCTTGCAAAGAATGGGGGATTGGCTAGTGGAGAGCGGGACCCTTTCGGAACTACAGTATGGTTTCAGAGCACATAGAGGGACCATGGACCAATGTTTAAACCTCCACCTTATTATTAGCAAATACACCGTGGCGAAGGGGGGGCTTCTTTATCTAGGATTTATGGACTTATCTTCTGCTTTTGATTTGGTTAACCGTTCAAAACTGTGGATTATTTTGCGTGACTTGGGTTTGGACAGTACTTTGGTTAATTTTTTGCACGACCTCCATCAAAATCTGTTCGCCTCGGTTAGGGTAGCAAGGGAAGGAAGATGCACAGCGAAGTTTAGGTCAGGGAGAGGGGTCAGACAAGGCTGCATTCTGGCCCCTCTCCTCTTCACACTGTATATTAACTCTTTGGGGAAATCCCTGAACTCAGCTACCTTGGACATACCGCGTATGGGGGGGCTACCTATTCCGGTCCTCCTATACGCGGATGACGCTGTTCTTATAGCTCGGACTGGTACGGGCCTGCAAAGATTATTAGATCATTTTGGTGGTTTCATGGAAGCCTTGGACCTAAAGATCAACACTGCTAAATCTCATGTTATGGTTACAGGTTCACGGAAGAAATACATGAAGGTTAGGTCCTTCAGCTGTAACAATTCTCCTATTTCGACGGTACCCTTTTTTTGCTATTTAGGAGTCACCTTTGACGAGAAAGGAACTTGGGGTGCCCAACTGAAACTAAAGGAGAATGGCGTAAGCAGATCTACCACAGCTCTTATGCATTTCGCTAAAAAATTGGGTTCGAGACCCATGGAAGCCATAACTCGTATTTATAGAGCCAAATGTGTGAAAATTGCATCCTATGGGGCAGATATTTGGGGCTACGTTTCAGCCCCAGGCATCCAAATCGTAGAAAACAACTTTATACGAGCCTTGTTATCACTCCCGAAATCATCTCCCACATATTCGATCCATAACGAAATAGGCTTGGGATATGTCACTGATCTCTTAAAAATGTCCCCACTGTTATGTTGGATTAAAACTTGGACAAATGAGGAGATCACATTGAACCATTGCATTCTCAAAGATTGTATGACTTTGGATAAAGCAGATAGCATACCGTGGCTAGCGTATGTTAGAGCGGCATGCGCTAGGCTGGGGCGCCCGGATATGTACTCTTTTCCACAGAATCTCAAGAAAGAGGATGTAAGGTGGGTCAAGCAGCACTTTCGAAATATGTTGGAAGCTGAGAGGGAAACGGTTGAGCTTTGTAAACCAATGGTAAGATCATTTTACCAACTTTCGTCGTCTATGGCCATGGAACCTTATTTAAAATATGTAACCAAACCATATCATCGTTTCCTACTTATAAGGTTCAGGTTCAACCTGATACATCTCGTGCTTGGCTCGTATACAAAGTGGGGCATTCCAGAAGACTCCCCGCCCTGCACCTGCGATTTCTTTTCCACACAGGATACTCTGCACCTAGTTATGCTTTGTGAACATTATTTGGTGGCCCGTAAAAAATTTCTTTTCCCTATCCTGAAAGATTTAAACTTTGCTCAGGTACGGCCGGCTCTATTATACTTACAGTTGTTGAACTCGGTACAGGTCACATATGGTGTAGCTTGTTTTTTGGTAGCAGCCGTTAGACAAAATAAAACCAGACTGGCCCTAGAAATCAACCACCAAACCTGACACTTGCAAATATGGTACTCCTTATATCTCTAACATGTTTTTTTATCTAGGATTTGCAATCACTTTTATACTTGTTTAATTGAATTTTAACCTTGTTTTATGTACTCTGTATTGCTTTTATGGTTTTAATTTACCGAATAAAGTTCTTTGACTGACTGACTGACTTATGAAGCCGCTTATACAATCTGTGGGGAAGGAGGCACCCGGCTTACCACGTATGTTTCCGTTGGTCGACCAGTCCCTTATTTAGTATGGGTATCTGGTGTAATCATTGGACGAAAGTATATAGTTGTAGGTTATGCCCCCAGCTCATAAAAGGATGCCAAAGATTGGTAGATTTTTCCTCTGCTCCATCATATTCCAGACGGGCCATAGCAAGAGAGACCTTAAGCCAGTCTTCTCTATTGGGTGGTTGGGGGTCCTTCCATCTCTTACATATTTCTCTTCGTGCAAGCAAAACCAAGTATAACAGTAGTCCTCTTTGCTGCTGTGACGCCTTTCTACAAAATAAGCCGTCATCTCCAAAGAAAATCAGTGACAAGTTAACCTCGATGATAGATTTAAACACATCTTTAAGAATGTCTCTGATTTCCCTCCAGAAGGTCTTTATTTCTGGGCACTCGAAAAATATATGGAGATCATTAGCTAAGGGAAGCTTGCACCTTTGACATTTCGGGGTTGGCGCTGGGGCAAATTTCGCAATTCTTGCTGGGGTGTAATAAAGCCTATTAATAACAAAGAAGTGGTTCTTTTTTAAAGCCGCAGGTTTAATATATTTATGCAGCAGCTTCAATGATGGCTCAAATAGTGCTTCTATTGTTGGCTCAAGGGGGGACAACTCCCATATTCTAATCGATGAGGGGGTTTTCGGGTCTACAGCTTCTAGGGCTAGGTAGTACCACACCGATATCTCTTTTTTTATTACATGGGCAGAGTGACATAGCCTTTCTATCTCCCAATTTCCTCTTACTTGCTCTTTCTCTGCCTCAAACCACGAAGCCACCTGTAGGAATTTGAACCTAGAGAGACCGGTGCCAATCCTAGACCTCAAAACCTCCCAGGGGAGAATCCCCTCTGGGTCTGCCAATTCCGACCAAATTGTGATTCCAGCCCTCTTAATAGATAAAGCCAACCTGTCCATTAGGCAATGAGGTGTCCCAGGGGAATCCCAGATAGGGGCATAATGTGAATAATACCCTATCCCCCATGTAGTTCTTAGTTTATGCCAAAGAACTAGGGCTGCCCTTAGGACCTTTAGGCAAACTTTTTTGAAGTACTTTGGAGCACCAAACTTGTGTAAAAAGGCCTCTTCTCTTCCTCCCCCTCCTTCCGCTCTTGCCATTTCACCCAACAGTCTCCCCCACGCCGACTCTTCAGGTCTCATCAGTAGCGTACGGATAGATTTAAACTGGAAAGCTACTGCATACCTGCTTATATCCGGGAGTGCCAGGCCCCCCTTAGCAAGTCTACGCCTCAGCTTTTTCCAAGACAGTCTGGTACCCTTATCTCCCCAGATGAAGCTCCCTATCTTGCTCTGGATTTTATTTATTAAGTTTTGGGGGAAAGTTAGAGGAATAGCGGAAAAAAACGTAAGAGAGCTTTGGGAGAATGATCATCTTCACCAGATTAACTTTCCCGTATATGGTCAAAGGGAGGTTCCTCCATCTAGAGAAAAGGCGATCGATTTCCTTGATTACTCTGGTCAAATTTACGAGGGGGACTCTTACCAGATCTTTAACTATGTAGATACCCAAGTATCTTAGTTCTGAAGAGTCGGCTCCTCCCCATTGATCAACATTCCAGCCCATCACCTCCGTCTTGGATTTATTTACCAGATAACCTGCCAGTGCCCCAAATTCCTCCGTAATTGACTCTAAACGGGAAATAGCCACTCCGGGATTGTTTGTGTATACTGTCAGGTCGTCAGCATACAGGGCTAATTTGGAGCTGTAAAGTTGAGATTTAAAGGGATAGATGTCATTATCCAGTCTAATGGCTTGTGCTAGTGGTTCAATATAAATATTGAACAAAAGTGGGGAAATCTGGCAACCCTGTCGAGTCCCTCTCTGGATCTTAAAGCTTGAGGTGAGTATCCCATTCAGAAGGATACGGGCAGATGCGCCTTGATAGCAATTTTTCAGGGTTTGGATAAAAATTGGGCCAAACCCTAGTGCTGCCAATACCTCCCATAAATAGACCCAGCAAACTCTATCAAATGCTTTGGCCGCATCCAGGGCTATTATAGCCAGAGGATCAGATCTTGTAATGGCCAGATCGATGTTACCTATCATTAATTGAGTTTGTTCTTGGATCTGCCTGCCTCCTACAAAGCCCTTTTGGTCCGAATGAACCAACTTGGGGTCCAACTTCGCCAATCTCCCTGCCAATATGCCCATAAAGATCTTGTAATCGGCATTAAGCAGGGAGATTGGTCGGTACGAATCAGCTCTAAGTGGGTCTTTACCAGGTTTAAGAATCAAGACTATAGTTGCTTCTTTCCAAGACTCCGGAACCTTACCACCGGGACTATAGACCGAGTTAAACAAAGAAGCCAAGGCGGGGGTCAGTTCTTCAGCCAGAAGTTTGTATATTTCATTTGGGAGTGAGTCCATACCGGCAGCCTTTTTGTTCTTACATTTATTGATTTGCCCACTTATCTCTTCTATGGTAATAGGGGCCTCTAATTTATTTCTACAGTCCTCTGTTATAAAAGGAAGAGACTTTGTACTTAACCAAGCTTGAACTGAGCAAGGGGAGGGCTCCAGGTCCTCTTTATATAAATCTGAAAAAAGGGAAAGTAGGCAAGATTGCAAATCTTCAAATCTACTTGAAGTCTCCCCCGTGGTGTTTATTATCAGTCTCTTGATGTTATTTTTCGCTCTATCTATTCTGGACTTCCAAGCAAGAAGAGCCCCTGCTCTCTCCCCATACTCAAAATTCTGCATATTCCTTGCATGCCACTGTGCCCTGCACTTTGCTTCTAGCTTACCTCTATACTCCCGTCTTACGTCATCTAATTCTTTTAAAACTTGCGGTAATTGATCTGAGTCCCCTGGGGGTAGTCTGTTCCTTTCCCTCTCCAACTGACTTATTTTCTCCTCAGCTGATTTTAGGGCACTAGCTTCAGATCTGTTTTTAAAACAGATGTGGCTATGGAGACTACCTCTCAGATTGGCATTATAGGCGTCCCATATAAAATCCATTAACGTAGATCCCCTGTTTAACTCAAAAAAGTCAATAGAGGAGATCTTGACAGCCTTAATAATCTCGGGGTCGGACAACATAGCTCTATTTAATGTCCATCTTGACTGTAGTACCGTCCCCTTAGCTCTGTAGGCAAACTGAATTGGCGCATGATCTGAAAGATGGCTGGGCTTGACTAATATCTCCTCGATGTCGTTGAGGGATGGTGTATCTGCCAGAACGTAATCAATCCGGGAGGAATGTCCATACTTTTTACTATAAAACGTAAATTCCTGTAAATCTCCTTTCTTTGCCCTCCAAACGTCTGCCAAGTCTAAATCCTGCAGCATATTAATAAAAGCTCAACGAGATTTTGGAGCGCCAATATGGTAACTCAGGTTAGATCTGTCCCTAACCGGGTCAAGGAGGAAATTAAAGTCACCTCCAATAACAAATGGAGGTGTTGCCAATGTTAGAATCGACTGGAGTTTACCAATATATGTGGGATCGTCTATGTTTGGGCCATAATATGACACACAGGTTAAGTTAGTATTATCAACCATCAGGTTTGCCACTAACCACCTCCCAGATGTGTCTGTCAGGCAGTTTTTTATAGAGCAATGTAAGCCCTGTTTCACCAAAATCGCCACCCCTCTATTGTGGGATGACTGCTGAGAAGTACAAAAGCAGTCTATCCAGGGGACCCTAGAGAAAAATAGGGAACTTTCTTTTTGGCTCAGGTGAGTCTCCTGTAAAATGCAGACCTGAGCAGAAGAGAGTTCAAGGTACTTTAAAATCAGCCTTGGTCTGCGGGGGCACCTTAACCCATTAACGTTCCAGGAGGTGAAGATTATCCTTCTACCCCCTGTGCCACGGTTTAAGACCATTTAAGTTGTGTCCAATCCTTAGACCAAGAGCTCCCAAAACTTATACTTAATGTGAGATGAGGTTCATTTTTTTTATTTTGTACCCTCTGCTCCCCCCCCCCGTGCCCACCCAACCACCCTCACCCCTACCTCCCCTGTGCCCCCCTCTACCATGAGGAACCCTCCCTTCCAATAGGCGAGCCTAATCGACCCCTATCCCCCCCTGGACCAATAATCAAAAGCTTATATCTGCTGATTAGTTCTAACTTGGGATCACGTTAAAGATTATTATTGACTTACATACCCTACTCCTACTGAGGTTACTTTACATAAAACTCCGGACCTACATCCCTTTGCTACTTTCTTTGCTACTTTTAATCCTCTCTATTAGGGCGTCCGCTTCTTCTCCGGTTTTTATTTGGTACATTTGGTTGTTCCACATTACTCGGAGATGAGCGGGGAACTTCAGCTGGACCTTAGCTCTACTACTTTTCAATTCCTCCATTTTTTTCCCCAACTCCCATTGCCTTGAGGCAGTCGCATGAGAAATGTCGGATCTAATTTGGAAGGAAAAAGGGGTAGATCCCCTGTAGTTGATGGAGCCCTCTTTGAGAGCGGAGGACAAAATCAATTCTTTTACTGAATAAGTTAAAAAGTTAACCAGTATTTTCCTCGGCTTTGATTTAGCCAGGTTCCTCCTAAAGGGATCTCGATGAACTCTCTGGATGTCATGAACAAGGTCAATCTCTGGAGCACCTATCAAGACTGTCTCCTTTAAGAGAGTGATGATGAATCCCTTTAAGTCGGTACCCTCCAGAGCTTCTGGAACATTCAGGAGTCTTAAATTATTCCGACGGGAATAATTTTCCAGTCGTTCTATATCATCCCTGAGGTCCTTGTTCTGGGCTGATAGCTTAGTAAGCTCCGCGATAGTTGAATTAATTGTGTCCTTAATTTTTGGGATCTCTGTCTCTATTGCGTCAGTTCTTGGAGAGACCTCATCCAGTCTGTTAGAAAGGACTTCACAAGAAGCTTGAATGGCTGCCTGATTTGTCTCAGAGATGGTAAATCTTTTTGATAGTTCTGCTTGATTCAGCTCGGATACCTTAAACCTATTGGAAAGTTCCTCTTTAATTCCGAGCAAAATGTCAGCCAAGGAATGCGGCTCTGTTCCTGAAGTTACCGAATACGGAGCCAAGTCTGGAGTTACTATTGCTGAGCCAATGGCCATAGCTATGTCAATACCATCTAAGGTACCTGGTAGAGTTTTCGCACCTGCCGAGGCAGAAGAAGCAATGCTAGGGTCCCCAGTTTGGAAAGTCCCCTCACCTACTGTCTGAGTTCCATGTAGAGCTAGGAGGGAATATCTATTAATAAGAGGTATGGCGGGGCACACCTCAACAGACACTGAAGTTGTCTCGAGGGTAGGTGAACCCTTCCCCTTCCCCGCTGGTGGTTGAGTAGCTGGCGCTGAGTCAGATTTAATCACTTTTGGGCGAGCACTGACTAAGGTGGTAAGAGCAGAGGGTACGGAAGCGGTAGTACTCGTGCTTGAAGAAGACATGACCTTGTAAAATATTTTAAGAGAGGGGGTGATTTTAACCCTTGAGGCGGAGCTCTTTTTGCCTTTCACACCTCCCTTACTGTTGTCTGTCTCTTTACTCTTAATCTCAACCCCCCCTCTATAACTCCTCTATCCATTGTACCCCTCCGTATCACTTCAGATATAACTGGAGGGTGAGGGAGGGATAACCAGGCTTGTCAATGCTTGAAGCGCAAATGACTCTCGTCCGGAGGGTGTATCTATTTGCTTTAAGTATATTGCCTTTTCTTACTTCCAGCTTCTTAATTTCGCCCAAGCCTGACTCCGACTCCGACTCCAGCCCTACTTCCATGCAATCATCGAGGAGATGATAGCAAGAAAAGGTTGCAATCAATCAATCAATCAGGATTCTTATAAAGTGCGACTACTCACAGTTAGGGTCTCAAGGCGCTGAGTGAATCTGCAGTTTAGTCGAAGAGCCAGGTTGCATAGATTGCTAAATATGTTCAAAATGCATGGTAAACTATTTTCCTGGGAAAGGCTAACATTAGCACTCAGTTGAGCTATGATGAAACAGTGTTTAAAACATTGTCATAAACCACTGTTGTATATTATAGAATTACAGATGTTAAAGTTATTACAAGTCCTAGTTCTATGACCTGTCTGTTTCTATTCAACCTAACTCTATTATTAAATACTTCATATGTTAAAATGTAGTTACTGTTTTTCAGGCTTGGTTGGAAATGATAAATTATGTATCTTGGTGTAGACAATTATTATTAACTGACTTTGATATAATGTAACTCCAGAGCTGGATTTCCGCTGTGCTTGTTGCTGGATCACTGGTAAATATAACATCCTAATTTTAAAGCAGTGCGCACTTTAAGATGTCCTGAGGCAGTAAGTGAAAATAACTAATTTAAATACGCTAATTATGCAATGACATGGTCTGCTGAGCTGTTATCTGCCAGGAAAATGGCATGCAGCTATGTCCTGCAGTTAAGAGCTTCAGGCACAAGCACAGATACGGAAACAGGCATTGCCTGGTTCATATCCTTACCGAGCCTGACACACGCACAATTAGCCTTTGATATGTTGGGGCACATCTGTTATGTTTTTGCAAAATAAACATATTTTGTAAGGGCTCGGAAGCCATCTGTTTTTCTGGAAGCGGGGTGAATGAAAACTTGCTGCGAAACCACGCTCATATACAATAACATTGCTTTTGGTTTGAAAATACTTAAAAATGTAATGTACTGAACAAACTAGTATATGTACAGTTCATGTTCAAACACACGTGGCACTTATGTATTCACAATGTCCAACACTCTAGCACAGGCTTCTCAAGGAGTAGCTCGGAAGGTACTAGTAGCTCTCTAGCTACATGGAAGTAGGTCGCTTCCTCCTATTTACTCTGCCCTTGTGAATAGGGGCAGTGTCAAATTCAATGGGTGTTGCGGTGGAACGCCCACCACAACACCCACTACATGCCCCTTTCATGCTAAACACAGCGTGAAAGGGGGCCTTATTCACAAGGCAGCATTAAGCCACGTTAAGTGGCTTAGCGCTGCCTTGTGAATAAGGCGAGGCCGCTATCGCCACCACAACATCACTGAAAGTGACGTTGTGGTGGCGGTAGGAGCTTGTGAATATGCCCCAAAATATATAGAATGATACATTTTTACTGCACGCAAATGCAGAAAACCGTGGTTTCGAGATACAGTAGACCAATAATACAAGTAATTTGCAATGTACACAACCCCATATTTAAACCTGTGTGCAGAAGAGGAACTTGTTGCCACATTCCTTAGCTTTTCATTCATAGTAAAAATACTATCGAAAATCAAGATTAGCTATTATGTGAAAAATGATTCTATATGTTAAAAAATATGATTTAATGCAAGATACTTTAACTTAAAAATGTAACGCTTCCAATTCTGTCAAGTTTCAGAAAATTATATTAGTACAAGTAGCAGTTTTTAAGATTCTAGCTACACTAATTATAAATATAAAAAATCAGTAATCTGCCACTGTTTGGCATCCAATGTTTGCCTCCAGGTTGAAAGTCTGACACTTAATAAATCTTTGCAGAGACCTGCCATTCCTTTTCTTAGCATCATCGTTTTATTATTAGACTTGTTCTTTCCTGCACTGCCCAATGCTGTGCAGGTAGAATAAGTGCTTACTCAAATAGCCCTTCAAAGCCTCTGCTATATATACAATATCCTAAAACTGAAATTTTGTGACATAAGTATTTAAAATGCAAAAGTATGGATTAGTATAACAGGCATGGTGTCTAATCATAAACAAAATCACAACATGTTCCTGAAAAAGGAACTGTTCACTCACCCAATCAAAATATTAGTGCTGTTAAAATGTTCATACATTAAAACACATGGGCATTTCTTCATTCCTCGAGTTCTGGAAGTTCAGGTAAACAGAAATAAAAATGTGTTATACAGATTAGTTTAGTAAACTTTAGAAAGTGTGATGTTGCCAGCATCTAAAAATGTGGCTGTGTCCTTCCGGAGTTTGTAATGTTCACAGCAATACTTGATTTAACAAAAATGATATAACACATCTAGGAAAAACAAAACACGTAAAATCTTAGTTTATGCATACATTTCAAACTGTTGAAGAAATATTTGAACATAAGGCATTTAGAGTGCTACACGAAGGTTTTGTGACGATGTAACAGTGCATATGCAATGTAAAGGAGTAATTTTGAACACATAGGAATAGAACTAGTCTAGCTGCACAAAATTAGCTTTAAAGAAAGGAGGATTGCAAAGGAACTGGTTCTGTTCCAGTATAAGACCCATATCGAGTCCAGAGCGGGAAACATCAGCGTTTTGGCCCACTCATCTAATCGATACTGTGGTTTTAATCTGGCTGGAACGGTCTAAGGTCCTTTGGAGTAGCACCTCAACTAATAAGATATAGAAACATCTTTATATTCAATGCAAACAGCTCATCATGAATGTGCATAGACTCTGCACAGTAATATTGTGAAAATGCTTGCCTTACCGTCTAAATAAATTCACAAGGGCTTATTCACAAAGATAAATCTACAACTTTAGACACTGACAAAACAGAAATCCTCATTCTCGGGTCCAACCCCTCCGCTTGGGATGACTCTTGGTGGCCCACTTCACTGGGCCCCCCCCCATTCCCCACCGACCACACACGCAACCTAGGAGTCATCCTCGACTCGAAACTCTCCATGACCAAACAAGTCAACGCAGTCTCCTCCACCTGTTTCAACACCCTCCGAATGCTCCGCAAGATCTTCAGATTTATAGCGACAAACACAAGGAAAACAGTCACCCAGGCCCTGGTCAGCAGCAGGCTCGACTACCGAAACGCCCTCTACGCCGGAACCTCGTCCAAGCTCATCAGCAGACTACAGAGAATCCAGAATGCCTCTGCACGCCTGATCCTCGACGTCCCGCGCCGCGACCACATCACCCCCCACCTGAAGAACCTGTACTGGCTCCCCCGTCGACAAAAGAATCTCCTTCAAGCTCCTGATCCACGCACACAAGGCACTTCTCAAAACTGGCCCAGCCTATCTCAACAGCCGACTCTCCTTCTATGTACCCAAAAGAAAACTCCGCTCCGCTGACCACGTCCTGGCCATGGTCCCACGCATCCGGAAAACTACTTCCGGAGGCAGATCCTTCTCCCATCGCGCTGCCAAGACCTGGAACACCCTCCCCCTCCACCTACGTCAAACCGAAGACCAGCTGACCTTCAGGAGACAACTCAAGACCTGGCTCTTAGACCACTAATAGCTTCCCCCCCCACCCACCCCCCCAGCACCTTGAAACCCGCCCGGGTATGTAGTGCGCTTTACAAGTTACATGATTGATTGATTGATTTACTGAAATTAAATTTACTCTTGAGTAAACTACCTACTTTTGGCTATTCACCATGAACATAGGTTCCTTTATGGGTATGGGTTTATTCACGTTTATATTGATAAAACATTTACCTGGACCTAACAGGTTAGTGACTTTATTACTTGTGGTGGACTATTATTCACCTAATGAATAATTCCTCTTTTTGCATGGATGATAATTAAATGTCCAGTCCTTGGCATTTTAAGGTAGAATGTAACAGGACTCAGTACCTAAACTGAAGACCCAGACTAGATTCCCTATATTTCCTAACACAACTGTTATGGTTCTAGACTAGCAAAGATGATGGGTGTAAGCAGGAAATTCAATTTTAACCCTCCATTATTTATCCTAATATGGCCTGCAAGCACAGTCTGTACTTCAAGATGGCCAACAAACTTCAACACAATTCCAGTGTGTTTATTTCTGGGATCAGTCCTTTCCTGCAACGTGGTCCCTGTCTGAACGATATATAAAGAGACTCTGATCAGAGTACCAGTTCATTATAAGTGTTTGCTCCTGCTGTTGCATTCTTCACTCCTCATTCAGCTCCCCCTATGAATCAATCACTGCTTGCTCCAGCCCTATGTGCTCCAGTTCTTGTTTGTTCCATCTTTGCATACTCCAGTCACGTTCCATTATTGCTAGCTATAGCTCAGCTCCAGGGATGCCAGTTTCAGCTCCAGCTCTGCTTCAGATCTGATTTCACTCCAGCTCTGCTCTTGGCCCAGCAGCTCAAGTTCTATTCAACACTGAATCATAGTCCAGCTGTGCTCCAGACCTGTCCGTTCCAGCTCTGATTCCAGTGTTAGTCATTCTCCATCCCTCATCCAGCTGCATCTCTGTACCTGTCCTTGCCTTATTCCAGCTCTGCTCTGATTCTGGTAGCCCCCGCTCTGCTCCAGTATTCTTTCTACCCCAGGCCTGCTTCAGGCCTGAGAGCCTCAGCTCTGCTTCAACCTTAGGGTCAAATTACGACTTTGATGGTGTGGGAGTGGGCCGACCCACACCTATGCCCTGCTTCCACACCACCAAAGTCGACTGCCGCCCACCTGCCAGATTACGAGTTTTTTTGTGGTCGGGCGGGTGGTGCTTTGGCAGTTCTAAGGCCCATATGTGAGCCTTAGAACTAAAGAGCTGAGGGAGTGCCAAAGCCTGTTACTGCACAGTATGGACCATGCAGGGACAGGGACAACAGATGCCCCCTGGCATGTACCCCCATGCACATGGGCACCAGGGGTCCATGTAGAGCCCCCTTGCTTTCCTGACTGCCACACATTTCATGGAGGGCTCAACACCATTAAAAGTGTGGCGGTCTAGAACATCATAATATGCAACCATTTTGCTGCCCCAGACCGCCATGCTACAACCAAGATCGTGGATCCCTGGTGGTTGCGACAGTCTCATGCTAGTCCGACCACCAAAGTTCTACTGTGGCGGCCGTAGTTGCACAGTCACTGCTGTACCACCATGTGTTTGGTGGTCTGTGGACCGTCAAACTCATATTCAGCCCCTTAGTCTTGCCCATATTCAAAACATCAGCCTTGCAGGAACTGTCCACTATCAAGGCCATCTTATTTGTTTTTGAAATGTATGAAGCTTGACCCCAAAACCAGACGTAAATGGTCACTGTACCACAGTCAGTTACATCAATCTGCAAATACAAAAAATAGTCAAACCTAAGCAGGAACAAAATCGAAAAATAAAATTGAGGAAGAAGGAAAAAATATCTGACTAATTGTAAAAAAGATTGCTGAATTTGAAGAACTCAAGATATGCTAGCTTGAATATAAAGGCTATCTGGGATTTTCTTTTTAAAGTAGAAGACTGAGAGGGAGAATAATGATACATTGAAAAACGGTTCCATATTCGGAATGAGCCTGCAGTAAAAACCAGTGCAGATATTATCACAAGAACATTTTTGATGGTCCTTATCACTCTGGAACCGACCAAGAATGCATCACAATTTACATGCTGAATAAGAAGAATGAACAAGTGCAAAGTAAGCCAAGCAGAACATTTTAAGAGAGAGCCAGAGGTGAAGAGGAAGCCAGTGAAGAGAGAAGAAACAGTTACAATTAGATTGACATTCAAGATCCCAAGAGCAGGTCAGGCTGCACAATGAAGCATGGCCTAGTAAGGGGAAAGATAAAAAAGAAAGGATGCCATAGAGAATCGAATTACCTTCATATAGTCTGGCATGAACAGGAGCTTGAACTTTAATGCGAATATCTGAACAAGATAGAAGAGGCTAGTCCCTTTTTAAAATAAATGAATGGAAAGCACAAAAGAAACAAGTTAACTGATACGTTCCTTGGTATTCAGTTAACACATATGTGCAGAGACATCTGAGATTTTGCAAATGGTGATCGAGGAGGACTGACGCCCACAGGAGCTAGAGACAAGAGCCATCGAGACACCAAAGAGAAGTCAGAAAAGAATGTAATAAGAAGTACCTCAATTTGGGAGAAATTGAAATTAAAAAGGAGACCAGGCAATGATTCCTTGTGGTAGTTTACCAAATAGGTAGATTGCTCGATAGTAACATATTAATTTATGTTTTAAAAATCTTAAAAATTCACTTAAAAACCTCAGTTAAAGTGGAGTTCTGATTACAAAGTAAAATTAATAAAACACAGAAATTCGAAAGTTGTGATTAGGACCACAGTTCATAACTTGCAGGACAGCCATACAAACCATTACTGGCACACCAATGATTAAATGATGTCAAGGATAACTTTACTAATGAGACAAAGCCTCAAATAACAATAAAAGGGTAGTGGCAAAAGGAAGGGCCCTACTGCACAGCACCGGTGAGGCACTTCCGGATGCTGTGTTGCTAGAATATGAGAAGCTGGATTTAAAGCTTTTCCTATGAAGCAGACTGAAGTAAATGTGCATTGAGGGGTTAAAGCAGACATGAAACCAGCTGCTCGTGGGCAGAGGCAAGGGTTTTTGCTATTTATAGCAACCATACATTTTCCAAGGGTTCATAATACTTAATGCAAGAAATCTATATTCATGTCACGCTTCCCATTTCCTCATCTGTTTACTCAGATTTGCCATCCTTCCTTTTGTTTAATGCTTCAATTGTTGTTTAAAAAAGCAACATTTTGGTAAGAACTATGGGGCATTTTATCAAGCACGGCGTTAAAATTATTGCCGCTTTAGCGGCAGAAAACTGCCGCTAAAGCGGCGATATTGGGCTTGATAATATGCCCGTTAGAATTCCAATAGAAGCCCATGTTCACACCAGAACATGGGCTTCTATTGGAATTCTCAAGGACATATTATCAAGCCCATTATCGCCGCTTAAGTGGCAGTTTTCTGCCGCTAAAGCGGCGATACTTTTAACGCCGTTTCTTGATAATATGCCCCTATGTTTTTATTTTCTTTGAAATGCATCCAAGCTGATTTTCTGGGTGGTACAAGAAGCTATGGGGAGATGTCATATGTTAAGCTAACGTTGCTGCTTGAACATTTATTTTTTCTTTTCACTTCGTCCACTTTGGGCAGTAGCTACATCTCCCTACATGAAAGAGCACTGGCTTCAACATTGTTTCACTGAGAGATAAATATAAATAAAAGTTAAAACACCATAAAAAATAAGTAGCACTGTAAATCAGACAGAGCAATAAGGCAACTATTTTAAAACGCATGGAAAACTATCATGGACTACACACATTTCATACATTGGGAACACTTGAATACATGGAACAACAACATGGAAAGGAATGGTTTAGAGAAAACATGATGAAAACCTTCACAGAATTTTATTCTTTTAACTGCCGTGTCTAATTTCCATCACCTACAGAAAACATGCAAAGAAGGTTTACAATGGCAGAACCCATCACTGCTTTTCTGTCTCAAATGCCCTACTTGCAATAGGCTTAATGTTACTGATTTACACTACACTCCTTTATCCATCAACAGCACTGCTCTCAAGACGAGCACATTCCACCTCCAGGGCTGAAAAAGTAACAATACGATCCATACAAATCCTATTTTAAATTCAAATCTGAAACATTTCTGCCCTTAGAAAATGTCAATATCTCCAGCGCTCTGCTTATTTCACTTTCTAAATACCTTGAAGCTTCTTTCAGATAACTAAGTGTCATTCAGTACCTCGCAAAATATTTCACCCGTACTCAGCTTTGTAATTCCTCCCTAATACTTAGGCTTAATTTATAATTGTCTGCATGCATTTGAGCAAGAACTATATTTTAGAAATAAAATGCAGGTGTCTACTTCTGTCAGTTCACTCTTCTAGTTGTATAATTTGACATTCTGGTCTCTATTGGTTTCAAATCCTTTTATTAAAACATGCACTGAGTCTCTGGTTTGGGCCTGGCATGTATCAGTGAGTTATAACTAAGCAACGGGTACACATTTAGCACTTCTCTTTCGGTAAGGAGGTCGAGTCTTGCTGATCTACAACCTGCAATAACACTCCCGAGAACACATTAAATATGTGTAAAACGTATGGGTTTCGCAGTGCAAAAATATCAGCACATTATGTACATAGTAAACAAGATTGTTTTCTTCTTTTGTCCTTTATTTTGTAGATCTTCAGGCAGCCGACACGTGTTTCGTTGCATACAGGGGGAGTTATCCCGCGACTTTTTCAAGACTGTATAGGTGAAACATATAAAAAAAAACAATGTACTACCTTACAGAACAGGAGTAAATATAGTCAAAACATCTCCATTTGTGAGAGTTCGCTCAAAATGAAAACCAAATGGCATGCACAAGATGGGAAACCTCTTATAACCAGAAGAAAGTCCCATTAAAAACACATAATGACAATTTGTACACAATGATAGTACAATTATAGTGATAGAAATATAATAAACCAAAGGAAGATGGAAGAAAGAAAGATCACTGGAGATAGGAAAGTGCCGACGCGTATTAAGATCTCTGTGTGAGTGATTCACAGAATATCAATAAGGTGGGTCTCAAGAAGCCTGAAGCGTGAATCCAATCATATAGTCAGAACAGGTGAGGTTAACACACCCTCTCCACTGAAAGCGATGGAAGGTCTTGTGTGTGAACCCTATATAGCCCGTGAAGTATGAAAGGGCCATAAATACCTATTTCTTTTCTGTGGTAAACTCTGTGAACAAAGAAGTATAAATCGCAGATAAGCATTAGGTCTGCCTACCATTTTGTCAGGAATCAAACTCACGTGGTGTCTGTAGTGCACCATAAATTGCAAAAATCTAAGAAGCAACGAATTCTTGTGAAGCCTCAGATGGTGAATTTGTATCGGGCCATATAGTGTTCCTGTGTGCAGTTAGACCTTTCAAAATGGCCGCTGCTCTTTCCGTGATTTGCTGTGCATCTTTGATAAGACGTCACAAGACGGTTGAGCGCGCGGCAATCTGCGCACTTCAATCGAGTTGTTTTGAGAGAAGCTAGTGTTTTCCGTCTGCTCCCCTTACCTTGAGGAAGGCGGACCTTGAACTTGTGGAGAGATATTTTCGGAGTTTAGTCACCGAGCTGAATGTACCGCTAGCAGTCAGCGTCAAGTTTTATGCGGTTATCAGCTATCCTAGAATCGGACTGGTTCAGTTGCGGTTCCGTCTAGAACCTGAGATATTCGTTTGTCCTACACCTGAGGAAGCAGTTTCCAGAGTGGCTGAGTTTAGACCTTCCGGAGAACTTCAAGAAGCCAAATCTGCATCAACGACGAAAGCCAGTAAGCGAGTGCAAGCGCTGTACACCAGTTTCCTTTCCTCCCCTTGGCGTCCTCTCCTTTTCCTTTCCGCCCTATTTTCCCTTTCCCTGTGCCTTTTTGCGCGCATCTTTTCCAACTGAAGTTGTGGAATCTATCTACGCTGGTGTGAAACAATCGTGACATTCGACGCTACAGCGTCAGAGAGAGAGACAGTTGTTCTGCTACTATATGTACATATTTTGTTCAGGGTAAAACGTTGGAACAGTGATTTTTATCCAAAAAGTATTATTAAGACTGTAATACCCTAAAAGATTAGAAAAGAATACATCATTACATAGAAGAGTAGCAAGCCTGCAGGAGTACAAGGTAGGAGTAGAGGAAGATAAATGTCAGTAGGAAGAAGAGAAGAGTAGGATGTCATTGTAACCCTTTCTCACCTCTGTGCATTAGGTGTACCTCGTCAAGAATTGCCAGTGAAGAATCACACACTACAAAAGACTCAACAGAGAAGGCAGTAACACCACCTTGAGGCCATACACCTTCCTGAGGCAGTCTCTTCTCTTCCACTTCCCCTTTCCCCCGTGATAGTGCCGTTACCTAGTCTGGGTGACTGTACTGATGCAGGGGCATTGGGAGTAGTCGTCAATTCTGTTTCTGTGGAAATTGCGGTACCTTCTGACAGATTGAAGTGCCCACGAGTTTATTTCCACCCAGGCAGAATGGCGGAAGGTTTTAGTTTAAAATCCTTAGGGGAGATGTTAGAGGCTATCCAAAGGGAATTAGGAGCGGTAAGGGAGGAAACGGTTTCGCTAACACAGAGAGTAAATGGGTTAGTAGCAGGAGCCACTCCTATAGCTCAGACCTCTTCCCCCAATTTGTCTTCAGAGCCCAACCCTAGAACAGTCGCGCAAGTAGTCCATTCTGTTTCCCCTTTAATTCCATTAGCTCCGCCTGAAAGGTATTCTGGGGATGCACAGAAAGCGCAACTATTTTTGACACAGTGTTCCCTTCATTTCATGTGTCGACCTGCGTTATTCCCTGACGCACAATCCAAGGTCGCTTTTATTCTCTCTTATTTGAGTGGGGATGCGGCTAACTGGGCAATGCCATTGGTGTCCAGAGACCACCCATTTTTGAATGACCTGGAACGTTTCAAGGCCGAATTTTTGAGGATTTTCGACAGCACTGACAATGAACTTCTAGAACTTCGTCAAGGAAGCAAGGATTAGGTAACTTATTTAACCCAGTTTAATAAGTTGGTTGTGGAAACAGACTGGCCAGAAGGAAAAGAGCGGCTCTCTTCTATAGAGGATTGCGAGAAGAAATAAAGGATACATTAGCACAAATTCCTAATCGACCTACTGAATTATCAGCTTTAGTGGATCTGGTTTTAGAAATAGATTTTCGTTGGACAGAACGGAGAGGTGAAAAAAGAAAAGAATTTCGTTTCCTACCTCCCAGATTTGATCGAAGTCGACAAGAGACCAGTAAGGTGTCTCCTTCTGATGTGGAACCAATGCAAATTGGAATGGTAGGAGGCCCCTTGAGTAAAGAAGAGAAGGAACAAAGAAGACTGAAAAGAATATGTATGTACTGTGGAACTTCGGGACATTTTGTGAAAGAATGTCCAAAAAAGCCTAAGTCCTTGGTGAAGGGAAACGAGCAACACCATCAGTAGACGGGAGCACTCTAATGGTGTCAGAAGATAAGATGGCTCCGAATTCCCATTATGTGATGAATACTTTACAAACCATGACCCCTCATTTGATCTTGCATATGACTATTCAGTTTCGGGAGCAAGAAGCTGCTGGAGTAGCTATTATGCTAGACTCCGGAGCCACAGGAAACTTCTGTGACATAAAATATGCACTAAGAATGGGAATAAAAGGCATCTGTAAAGAGAGAAGTGAATTAGTTCGGGCAGTAGATGGAACTAATCTCTCATCTGGGCCCATCACTCAACACACGGAACCTTTGAAGTTGATTCAAGCAGACGGCCATAGTGAAATTATTCAGTTCAATCTTATAGATGCGCCTCAATTTCAAATGATTTTGGGACTTCCATGGCTCACCACCCACAATCCCACTATAGATTGGGAAAACCGAACAGTACTCATGAGTTCCCAATATTGTTTAGAATATTGTTACCATGATCCAGAGGAAAATATTGAACTTTCACAAGCATCTTTGTTATCTTGCGGAGGAGAATCAATTTGTGTCATCAATACTACAGAAATTCCCTCTGAGTATCAAGAGTTTAAAGAAGTATTTTGTGAAAAAGAAGCGGAAAAATTACCTCCGCATCGCCCATACGATTGTACCATTGAATTAGAACCGGGGGCGGTTCTTCCTTGTTCAAGAATCTATGCCCTAACTGAAGGCGAAAACCGTTACCTCAAGGAGTATTTGGATCAATATTTGGCTAATGGATTTATTAGACCTTCACAGTCCCCAGTATCCTCTCCTTTATTCTTCATCCCCAAGAAGGAAGGATCTCTTAGGACCTGCATTGACTATCGCGCCCTCAATCGAGTGACCATCAAGAATCGTTATCCGTTACCTTTGATTTCCGTCCTCCTTGATCAAGTGAAGGAAGCTCAAATTTTCACGAAATTAGATTTGAGAGGGGCTTACCATCTTATTCGTGTAAAAGAAAGCCATGAGTGTAAAACGGCATTTCGAACTAAATATGGGCTATTTGAATATCAAATCATGCCGTTTGGTCTGTGTAATGCCCCAGCCGCTTTTCAACATTTCATCAATGATATCATGGGAGATTTGATTGACAAGATAGCAATTGTATATTTGGACGATATCTTGATCTTCTCTAAGATTTCTCAAGAACATGCTACACATGTAAAGATGGTTTTGGAAAGACTGCGTCTTCATCAATTGTATGTGAAACTGGAAAAATGTGCTTTCAGTGTGCGAACAGTTGAGTTTCTCGGATTTGTCCTTTCTTCGGCAGGAGTGACCATGGATCCAAAGAAGATTCAATCAGTTATTAATTGGCCCTCTCCAAGAAATGTTAAGGAGATACAGCGATTTTTGGGATTTGCTAATTTTTATCGCCGTTTCATTCAAGGATTCTCACAGAGAATTATTCCTATCACCAGACTCTTAAAGAAAGGTCAAAAATTTCAGTGGACTAAGGATGCTGAGATGGCTTTTGAGTTTCTCAAGAAGAGTTTTACTACTGCTCCCATTTTGATGCATGCGGATCCTGCAGAACCCTTCTTTGTGGAAGCGGATGCTTCAGATTTAGCCATTGGGGGAGTGTTGTCTCAACACCACAAGACAACCGGACAACTTCATCCAGTGGCTTTTCGTTCAAGGAAGCTTACGCCCGCAGAGATCAATTATACAATTGCAGAAAAGGAATTGCTGGTGGTTAAAGATGCCTTTGAAGAGTGGCGGCATTATTTGCTGGGAGCTCTTCATACCGTTACAGTCTACTCAGATCACAAGAATCTACAATTTTTGAAATCTGCTAAAACCATGACCCCTCGTCTCTTAAGATGGTCTCTCTACTTTGCAGACTTCGATTTTGTGATTACCTATCGCCCAGGAAATAAGAACTGGAAGGCAGATGCCTTGTCTCGAATTCAGACAGAAGGTCAAGAGCCTTCAAGAACTCAAGAAATTATCATCCCAGAAGCCAAGATCATCTGTACTCTTGATTTGGTTGATTTCAAAGAAGAAGTAAGGAAAAAATTGACGCCAGAAGAGATACAGAACTGGGTTCAACAGGATCCAGAAAGGAAAATCTTCGAACAGTTACCTTATGTCAAAGGTGCCCTGTATTTACCAACTACAGAACTTCAACGCAAAGCAATGCAAGTATGCCATGATCAACCTTTGGCAGGACATAAAGGCGTTCTAAAAACTCTCGAACTCATTCAACGATATTTTTGGTGGCCAGAGATTCGGTCCAGTGTCATACAATATGTGGCAACTTGTCAAACCTGTGCCCAAGGGAAAGCCATGAGACAAGCCCCATCAGGACTTTTGCAACCCTTACCCACTCCGTCCCAACCTTGGCACACAATCACTATGGATCTAATAGTGGATCTGCCTTCAAGCCATGGATATAACACTGTGTTAGTTTTTGTTGACACCTTCACTAAGATGAGCCATTTCATACCTTTAAGAGGGGTTCCTACCGCTAAGGAGTTAGCAAAACATTTCAGTGAGCACATTGTCAAGATACATGGAGTCCCAAAAGTTCTGATTTCAGATAGAGGGTCTCAGTTTGTGTCTCATTTTTGGAGAGCCTTCATGCAAGGGTTGGGAGTAGAGACCAGATTCTCGACCAGTTATCATCCTGAAACAGACGGGCAGACCGAAAGAGTCAACCAGGAGTTGGAGCAATATCTTAGAATGTTCCTTCTGGATCAGGAGTGTGAATGGTCTGATTTATTATGGATGGCAAAGTTTACATGCAATAATGCTAAAAATGTGTCTACGGGGTTTCCTCCTTTTTTCCTAAACTATGGTAGACATCCAAACCCTTTCATGGGACAGGGAGACATGGGTGTTCCCGCAGTTAAAGACCTCATGAAAGATCTTCTTAATACTCGCAAATCGGCAGAATCCAATTTGGTCAAGGCTAAAGCGAGTTATAAGAAACAGGCAGACAAACATAAAAATATGGCACCAGAATACAGGGTGGGCGATTTGGTGTGGTTATCTACACGTAACCTCCATCTCAAGGGTAATCGGAAATTCCAACCACGTTTTGTGGGACCTTACCTGATTGAATAGTTACTGGGTCCTGTCACCGTAAAATTAAAATTGCCCTCTCATACAGGTATTCATCCAGTTTTCCATGTCTCTTTAATTAAAAAATGCACTCCAAACACTAGAATAGTGAAGCCTCCGGCGCCCCTAGTGGTAGATGGACATCCTGAATATGAGGTCAAAGATATATTAGATTCTAAAAGAACTAGAGTAGGGCTTTACTACTTAGTGGATTGGAAAGGTTATGGTCCAGAGGATAGATCCTGGGAGTTAGCTACGAATATCCATGCTCCTCGACTTTTGAGGAGATTTCACAGTCGATACCCTTTCAAACCTGGGCCGATGAATCGGCCTTTGATAGGGGGTACTGTCAGGAATCAAACTCACGTGGTGTCTGTAGTGCACCATAAATTGCAAAAATCTAAGAAGCAACGAATTCTTGTGAAGCCTCAGATGGTGAATTTGTATCGGAACATATAGAGTTCCTGGGTGCAGTTAGACCTTTCAAAATGGCCGCTGCTCTTTCCGTGATTTGCTGTGCATCTTTGATAAGACGTCACAAGACGGTTGAGCGCACGGCAATCTGCGCACTTCAATCGAGTTGTTCTGAGAGAAGCTAGTGTTTTCCGTCTGCTCCCCTTACCTTGAGGAAGGCGGACCTTGAACTTGTGGAGAGATATTTTCGGAGTTTAGTCACCGAGCTGAATGTACCGCTAGCAGTCAGTCAAGTTTTATGCGGTTATCAGCTATCCTAGAATCAGACTGGTTCAGTTGCGGTTCCGTCTAGAACCTGCGATATTCGTTTGTCCTACACCTGAGGAAGCAGTTTCCAGAGTGGCTGAGTTTAGACCTTCCGGAGAACTTCAAGAAGCCAAATCTGCATCAACGACGAAAGCCAGTAAGCGAGTGCAAGCGCTGTACACCAGTTTCCTTTCCTCCCCTTGGCGTCCTCTCCTTTTCCTTTCCGCCCTATTTTCCCTTTCCCTGTGCCTTTTCGCGCATCTTTTCCAACTGAAGTTGTGGAATCTATCTACGCTGGTGTGAAACAATCGTGACATTCGACGCTACAGCGTCAGAGAGAGAGACAGTTGTTCTGCTACTATATGTACATATTTTGTTCAGGGTAAAACGTTGGAACAGTGATTTTTATCCAGAAAGTATTATTAAGACTGTAATACCCTAAAAGATTAGCAAAGAATACATCATTACATAGAAGAGTAGCAAGCCTGCAGGAGTACAATGTAGGAGTAGAGGAAGATAAATGTCAGTAGGAAGTCATTGTAACCCTTTCTCACCTCTGTGCATTAGGTGTACCTCGTCAAGAATTGCCAGTGAAGAATCACACACTACAAAAGACTCAATAGAGAAGACAGCAACACCACCTTGAGGCCATACACCTTCCTGAGGCAGTCTCTTCTCTTCCACTTCCCCTTTCCCCCGTGATAGTGCCGTTACCTAGTCTGGGTGACTGTACTGATGCAGGGGCATTGTGAGTAGTCGTCAATTCTGTTTCTGTGGAAATTGCGGTACCTTCTGACACATTTGCACTCTAAAACATTCTAGGTGCACGTCAAGACCGGATACCTACTCAATTTGTGGTGATATTTCCAACCCACAAAGGGTGTCTGTCTTTAGCGGCGTCCTTAAATGTGGTAACTGTACATCCAGGGATCCTGATGCGTCCTGTTAAAAAAGACTGTAAGACAACAAAATCGAATATCTCAAAAGGTGTCTCTGCCCAATAGCTAAGCTGCATAGCTCAATGCCCAACTCTATCTCTTAAACCAATTTCGACCTATAACCAATTTCGCTCATTGTCAATCCTGCAACTATTCATATACCAGAAACTATGAGATTTGTCATCAAAACCCCATATAAGCTAAGCACCATACCCAATAAATTTGGCATATAAACCTCAGTATATCGATCACGCAAATATCCCATGCATAGATGTACACGCAAACATCGGGAGCAGTTCAGTAAAATGTAAGATGTCTAACCGTTATATTGCCAAAAGAAAAGGTATCACACGCTCCTATTTTATATAAACGATCGCGTTAATGGGTACATATCTACCTCCAAGACATCCACATACCAAAACAGCCTGTCTGGCATTAATCGGACATCAGATTTACTCAGCGCATATCCCCTGCTTCTGTATGGCATGTATACCTTAGTACAACAATCAAGTAAATGCCCCGTGCATACATGTCTACGCAAAAACGAGCGCAGTTCAGTTAAAACAAAAAATGTCTAACCGTCGTATCACCAAAGAGATCTAACCAAAGGTTCCACACGCTCCTATTTCATATCAATGAGCGCGTTGATAAGCATGTAACTACCCCCAAGGCATCCACATAACAAGACAGCCCGTCTAGCATTAACCGGACATTGGATTTCGACAGTACATATTCCCTGCTTCTATCAGGGACACATTATCAAACCAACTTATTGTCATGAAATCTGTTGCATCACTTCTCCTACCTAAGGCTGAAATTCGTCGCCCAGGACGCCGCCACTTGTGTGATGCCGAGTACGGTAACACGAGTGTCACTGCAAAAAGCCCTGCTTATGTCTGATGGACTTCTCCTCACCGACGTCATAAGAATCTGCCAATCACCGGCTCCGCTTCCACCATGAATAGTAAACATAATGCAAGGACTAAAGGTATGTCACTTCTATTGCGGTGGCCATCTTAGAACGTGAGTGTCTCCAGTGTATGTCATGCATTATAAATGGATTACCACTACTGTGTAATAGGCAGACAGCCATATCCAGTGGAGTAGGCAAACGGAACTTGTGTGGGTGATAAGTTCCATCCATAAGTATATATAAGAATCATTGGTGATTTGTCACGACGGGAGTTGTGAGTTTGATTATCAGTTTCACCTGTGATTAAATAGGTAATACGCCCACAGGCTGAGCGGAAGCAGAAATGTGGGTGCGTAATAGTCATATGAGTAATCTTTTTCAATCCCCTCTGGTGCTCATTATAACAGGAATGCAATTGGGAAATCATCAATCAAACAAGCGAGCGTAAATACACAAAATCATATGGTACAGTTTTCAAAACCAGAAAGAGAAACCACCATCAGATGAGACATTAGATTATTCCATTCTCATTATCATCCATATGTTACATCAATACTCGAGGTTCAGCATGAGATGTGGCAAACGTCAGGAATTCAACTCCCCAGGAAATAGTGTAGTTCCTAGTCAATATTTAATCCGGTCTCAGTACTCTGCAGTCTCAAAATCCACAAAGCCTCCCTCCTACGTAAGGCTAATTCCCTTTTACCACCCCTAGGATGTCGTGGTATGTGTTCAATTCCATAATACTCAAAACGTTTGTTCATGGTTTGAACGGAACAACGTGACATGTGAGCGGCACGAGGACACCTCATGTCTCCATGCTTGACTGCTCACATGTGTTCTTTTTTTTTTTGCCGAGTTTTATATAGTGCAAACTTGACCCGAATCCAATCAGGTATCAGAACGCTTTACATAGCACCAGTTACGTTACATGAGGACACAAATTCATTTTTTTTTGTTTCCTCTCGCGTAGTGTCCTTATAGTGCTGCCAATATACCTCTTATTGGACCTGCACTCAATGATGTATACTACAAACTTAGTGAGGCAATTGATGTTGGACAGAATGTTGTAAGTCCTTCCCCCTGGCCCCAAAAATGTGATCTTTTTGCTCCTTGCCCGTTTGCAGGCACTGCAGTGTCCACAACCAAAGAAACCCTTGTGTGTCTGCTGATCCAACTTTCTCGTATCCCTATTTTCGGGTAACTTGGGCTGAGTATGGTCCTAAGAGATACACCCCGTCTATAGGTGATGTTGGATCTGTCCGTAATGTACTCACTAAGGGATTTGTCAGCCTTCAGTAGGTGCCAATGTCTGTTAAAACTTTGCATCAGTACCCCAGACCAGTTGTTATATCTCGTGATCATCCTTATTTTGTTATCAGTACTGTGAGGGTCTGTCCATTCCCTCAATGTGTCCTTCCGCTTGATTCTGTCAATTCGTTGTTCAGCTTTCCTCAAGGTCTTCTTGTCGTAACCCCTGCACTCAAACCGTGTCAATACACTCTTCTTGCAATCTTCAAACTCTGGGTCGAAGCTACAATTACATCTTGCTCTAATAAGTTCTCCATATGTAATAGAACGGATTTGGTGAGAGGGATGTGCACTTGATGCATGCAATAGTGAGTTGCACGCTGTCTTTTTACGGAAGAGACCACTATGAATATGATTTTCTCTAATGTAAAATTCAACATCCAGAAAGGTGATTCAACTCTTGCTATATTCAAACGTGAATTGTGTGTTGTGCTCATTACTATTCAGATATTCAAAGAATTCAGTCAGCTTAATAATAGAGACCATCCATATCATCAGAGAGTCATTAATATATCTGCCCCAATATAGTATGGAGACATTTCATTTGGATCTCATCGGGCTCCAGATCCTCATCTCCTTGAACCAACCCATAAACAGGTTAGCGTACGAGGGAGAAAATTTGGAGCCCATGGCAACACCTTGTTTCTGTCTGTACCATTTTTCCTTGAACAGGAACACGTTATTGTCCAAGATTAACTCAATCATCTCTATTAACATCTCAGTATGACTCCATGCACTTGCTGATCTACTATTGAGAATCTTCTTTATCGCAACCAGCCCAATGTTTTTCCTGATACTGGTGTACAATGCTGTCACATCTAACGTCACCATGGTCATGTTCTCATCCCAATTAAGGTCTACCATAATCCCTAGGATGTGTTTTGTGTCTCGGATATATGACGGTAGATTGGTCACCATAGGTTTCAGGAAAGTGTCAACATATTCTGAAATTCTCTTTGTAGGCCCCTCATTCCCAGAGATGATGGGTCTACCTGGGGGAAATGGAAGTGCTTTGTGTACCTTAGGTAGCATGTACATACAGGGGTACCTAGGCCGGTCGACCCTCAAGTACGTGAATTAATTGTCATCTATTAACCCCTGTCCATGCCACTGTTTCAAATGCTTGTTAATCTGATCTGTCAATGTCCATATGGTATTGTTAGGGAGAAGCTCATAACATTCTGGATCATTAAGTTGTGTCAATTTCTCATTCTCATAATCTGAGCTACGCATGATGACAATATTGCCCCCTTTATCTGCTTCACGGATTATGATGTCTGTGTCACTACTCAATTACTTCAGGGCATTGTGTTCTTTATATGACAAGTTGTCCCTCTTCACCCTAGAGTTTTACTGTCCTCATGTTTGTCAAGGTCTGCAATAACCTGTCCGTGAAAAATGTCAATGTTATTGCCAGCAAACAGCGTCGGAGTCCATTTGGATTTCTCTTTGAGATTACTGGTTATATTGTAATCGCTCGTTATATTTAGATCTCTTATGATCATATCAGAAGTTATGACCTCATCTTCACAATCTGTTAACGATAGTAAGAGTCTGGTGTCTAGTATATCTAGAATAAAATGTTCACTGGATGTCAAGACCCCATGATTCTGTTGCAAGTCTTTATTAACATAATTCATCATCTCAAAATGTTTCTTAAGCTTCATTCTCCTCACAAATCTGTAAAGGTCTATTTTGACATTACACACATCACCAATGAAATTTGGGCAAAAACTCATGCCTTTAGTTAACATAGACATAACATCACTTGAGAGACATTTGTCAGTTAAGTTAACAACATTAACATTTCTCATTTCCTCTGGTTCCAGGACCTGGTCCTCACTCCTGGACGCTCTTCTCCCTGCGCCCCCTCTCTTTTCCCTCCTTGTTCCTTGTTTTCCTACTGGTGCGGGTCGTCTGTTTTCCCTGGTCCCTCCTTTTATCCTCCTGACCTCCTGTAAGAAACTACTCTCATTATTATGAGCACCGGTCATTCCCTCTCCTCTGACGGACTCGCTGCCGCTGGTATGGGCTGTGTCCAAGGAAATCGAGCTGGAGCTAATGGATTTCCCATCATTGTTACCTTGCTGACTTGTTTTCGGTACTAAGTAATCATACTTCCTGGTGAACATGAATATACTGCCACTGGAGTAGTCACGTTCGTCCCTCTTTAACTTCCTGGTTTTCCGCTGTTTTATATCTAAGATATGGTGTTGTATGATGTCATTTAGGATAGCATAATTCTTCTCTGTAGCCTCGGGTAAATTCAAATTCTTAATCTCGGTTTCAATTTGGTCAATGTCTTTCTGCAATTGTGCCCCCTTCCTTTCACAATTCTCAATGAGAATCCCACCATCTTGACATCTCGCTCTTCCCAGGCCTCTCGAGCTTGATAAATTTCTCCCTCAGTCCCTCTTGCCTGGAGGGTTGCCCACCTTGTGCTAATGAGGTAATAGCCTTATTGCCTGAGATATTGTTAAAAAGGTCCTCTGCCTCTCTGTCCCTATTCATCATTTCGTTAGTGAATGAAGTCATCGTGCCTCCTGGACAGCCACCTAATTGTCCTGAAGGGGAAAATGTGAACAGTGGTATACTATTAAGGTGAAATGGCGCCACTAATTAGATTAGCACATCAAGATATCTAGAAGTCTCTTATTTTGGAAACAGTGCTGCAAGGTGAGGAGAACCACCAACCTCCCCAAAATCAAGGCCTGAGCCAACAAACTGCAATAACACTCCCCAGCACACGTTAAATATGTGTAAAACCTATGCGTTTCGCAGTACAAAAATATCAGCACATTATGTACACAGTAAACATGATTGTTTTCATCTTTTGTCCTTTATTTCGTAGATCTTCAGACAGCCGACACGTGTTTAGTCACATACAAGGGGAGTATCCCGCGACTTTTTCAAGGCTGTATAGGTGAAATATATACAAAAACACCAATGTTCTACCTTACAGAACAGGAGTAAATATAGTCAAAACATCTCCATTTGTGAGAGTTCGCTCAAATTGAAAACCAATTTGCATCCACAAAATGGAAAATCTCTTATAACCAGAAGAAAGTCCCATTAAAAACACATAGCGACAATTTGTACACAATGATAGTACAATTATAGTGATAAAAATATAACAAACCAAAGGAAGATGGAAGAAAGAAAGATCACTGGAGATAGGAAAGTGGAGATGCGTATTAAGATCTCCGTGTGAGTGATTCACAGAATGATATCAATAAGGTGGGTCTCAAGAAGCCTGAAGTGTGAATCCAATCATATAGTCAGAACAGGTGAGGTTAACACACCCTCTCCACTGAAAGCGATGGAACGACTTGTGTGTGAACCCTATATAGCCAGTGAAGTATGAAAGGGCCATAAATACCTATTTCTGTGGTAAACTCTGTAATCAAAGAACTATGGGGCATATTATCAAGGACGGCGTTAAAAATTATCACCAGTTTAGCGGCAGAATAGAAGTCCATGTTCTGGTGTGAACATGGGCTTCTATTGGAATTCTCCAGGGCATATTATCAAGCCCATTATCGCCGCTTTAGCGGCAGTTTTCTGCCGCTACACTGGTGATAATTTTAACACCGTCCTTGATAATATGCCCCTATAATTCGCAGATGAGCATTAGGTCTGCCTACCATTTGCACTCTAAAACATTCTCAGTGCACATCAAGACTGGATACCTACTCAATTTGTGGTGATATTTCCAACCCAGTCACAGGGAAGACCTGGTTTGGCAGCTCAGCCTGGACTGTTCCCATGAGGCTCAGGGTGAAGACTGATTTGCATATAGCTGGTTCTGAACTGAGGTGGCGAAGTGAGCTAAAGAATGATGATGAATTCAACCCAGATCTGTGACTGGTGGTGAGTATCTGAAAAGTTTCAGCGCTCCGTGCATCATCTCCTTGGGTTTTGCTTTGATCACCCTAAATTGGCAGGGTATACCCAGACGTGGGTCCCTTGCTAACTTTGATACTGGATTCAAGCTAGCCTGGCTGGTGAAGGGTGTTAAACAGAAACCGGTCTCAGAATGCTTTTTTCTGGTTCAGGGAAGACCAGGCTTGGCAGTTCAGGCTGGACTGTTCCCATGAGGCACAGGGTCAAGACTGATTTGCATGTAGCTGAATCTGAACTGAGGTGGCGAAGTGAGATAAAGAATCATGATGGATTCAACCCAGATCAATAACTGGGGGTGAGTGTCTGAAAAGTTTCAGCGCTCCGTCCATCATCTCCTTGTGTTTGCAAGGTGCCCAGTAGCCCATCCCTGGGCCCTGGGAAGAATTGTGAATAGGGGAGTACCGTTCCATTTCCTAGAAAGGTGAGAGGGGCATTTACCTGCTCAAGACTGCCAGTTCATGAGACTGCACACAGGAGTGCAGTCCACATCTGGAGCTGGCTCGGGGAAGCCTGGTGTCGGTTCCCGAGGTTGTGCCGCAACAGAAAAGTGCATGTGTGCTCTGGTGGGACCAGGCACCCCAATGAAATGGAAATCACAGTGCTAAGCTGTCTAAAGCCACAAATGAGGGAAGAGCGGGACACGGCTCTCCCCAGCACAGCGGTAGAGCCACTGCTTTAAAATGCACAGAAGAGCACAAGGAGCACCCCATAATGCCCAGCGGGGCTCATCAGTTTTGCCAGTATTCTTGAGTAAAAAACTACTTGTTTTGGCTGTGAGTAGCCCCAGGAGTGCGGGATCATCCCCAAATGAATACAAAACTGCAGGTGGAGCTACAGGAGCAACGCAGCCTCCCCCCCATAAGATGCAACCTCTGTTAGGAGGGACTTAAAAAGGATAACCCCTCAAGGGTTTTGAGCCATTTTAAATACTTTCTAGCCTGGAGCTTTTGCTTTTCATGTTAAGAGTGATACACCCTCTCGGTGCAAAGATTATGGCTATAGTTCTGTAGGCCTGAATTGGTGCAATATGAGTTTTCATATTGCTAAACACACTATATGGATGAAAGACTTTAATTACGTGTGTAGCGATTACAGAAATGATGTCCTTTAAGGACTACATTTAAGGTGCAGTATTTCTTATGAAAACCTATTAAAAGTGTATGCTGCAAACACCCTCTAGGGGTGACTGATATAAATGCACATGTTGTGATTATAAATGTAAAAGTTGAATTGTGTTAGTCATGTTAACAGTTATAATAAGTACACCGCACTTTGAGACATGCTTAGATATTTATTCCTGCTAATGCTTTATTTGAATAATTAGACTGACAGCCTCTCATGATCAAAGTTTCTATGCTCTATTGCCAGAATGAAGCGCCCTCAGTAGGGGTTATATGTAATTAGTGCATTTAATCCTATGATGAAATGCGTGTTGAGGTAATAAGGTTAACAGCCGCTAGCTTTGGTGGCAGTATTAAGTGCTCTTACTCTATGTTATGTTCGAACCTGGCAGTTAACGATAAGATAACGTTTACACATGTGAGTTATGGAACTAGACCCCACTCCTGTCGAGAGAGGAAAAATTTATTACGCAATGTCATCTAGAAGTATTTCCATCAGCTTGTGTATATTTGTAAATTGCTGCATAATATTGAGTAATGTGTGGGTAATAAATGTACTTTTCCTTTTTTTTTTTTTAAAGTACAGACTCGACAATCATTTATTGAGTGCTATTATAGTGTATCTGTGAATCGTGATAATAGCCCACACCACCTCGCTTAAGTAGGCCTTGGACTGCTCCACTTCGCTACCCTTTTAGAGTCAAGGGCTACAATGGGGTATTTGGTTCCCAGTGAAGGATAAATGTAGGCCCATTAATTCTGCAGGCCACACTACTAATGACTCAATTAATAACAGAAGCTATATACAAAATGATGCAATGCAGGTAATCTTAAAATGGTACTAAATGGTGTCTCTACCTTTTACATTGCTGACCAGGAAATTCCTATGGAATGAGATATATATGTTAATTTCATTGTGAAAATGTGCCTTTTTTGCATAATCTGGTCCATTTTTTTGTTGCTGACGCTGCTAGTTTTATAACTGCATACACGAGCACTGCTGACCAAGTCACCAGTGAATGTTCTCTGACCACCTAAAACATGGAAATATGGGCTAATCCCAATTGGCATATTTAACTTTCTAGTAAAGCCATAGAATACAGTGTAGGAAATACGCCCATGGCATGGAAGGTATATGTTTCCTGTGGACTGAAGCACATATTGTTTAATCCACTAGGCTGACAAAGAAAGCATGGCTTCATGCCTGCATGTGCAGCCTGGCACCCGCAGTTTTTAAACTGCTGGCAGACGCTTTTTGATATGAAGGAACCCTACTTTGAAGTTGTAAATAAGTTACCTATAAATAGTCCTTGTAGCCCACATGGTAGGGTACCTACAATTTAAATTGGAACATGTAAGAATTTAGGGTTTGCATGACTCTACAGTTACTAGCTCCAAACAATATGTTCACTGTATAGGGCTGTTACTGTTTCGATGGGAAAAATTAAAGTGGAATTAAAATGTTATTTTTGCAACTTTGGTTTAGAGTGATATATAAAGTGCATTCAACCACTGTTTTTAATATGTATTGAAAATCCAGATCAACACCTCAATAGTGGAATTGGAATTTTAATGAATGTACAGGAGGCCTAACTTACTATAACGTTATATGTTTCCTTCCTGAAGCTTCAGTATCTTAATTAAAATTTGCCTGCTTAGAGCTGCCCTCCCTGTCAGTGCTTTCCTCTTGGTGGAGTGTGGTAACTGTTTCCAGTGCAAAGACTAGGGTTTGGGCATTTTCACAGGATGTCTTGGGTGTGAGATATGTGTTTCACCTTATCTTAGGAAGGGCAACTGGAACTATTCAGGAACTTCATCAAATGAAAAGGTCCAGGGAGAGGCCTGCCCATCCAGTAATAAGTTGGACCAGGAGAAGAAGGGTCTTTTCATTCCAGGCTGCACTCTAATCATTCTAGCTGTATTCCTAGTAGGAGGGAAGCTAACAACAGTACTTGTTTGGTATGATCAATTAAGAGAGGACTGCTCATGATCCTAGACCCACCTGTGGGATGATTTTTACTGTGGGAGAGTTTACAGTAAAACAAGCAGGATGTGCTGCAAAATTCAGTAAGGTGGGTCCAGTAGTCTCTCCGTGCCCGCTGGCTAAAGAACTGTATAGAAATTTCCCCTCACCCACAAGTCTGTGTAACACATCTGGACATGTGGAAGATTTAAAAAGGAAGGGGCCTACTGTCTGTGTCCTGTGAGAAAAACAGAAGTGCTAATATTGCTCTCACTTGCACCCAGGACTGAGAAGTGGACTTTCGGGGTCAGTTGTTTGAACTCCTTAGTGGATGCAGGGATATCAAAAGGTACAAGAGGCCTTTCCATGGAGAAACCAGTTGGCCAGTGGCAAAAGGTCCCATACTAGAGTGGGCTGTTGACCTCACCTGGAATGGGTCCTCAAATCTAAGTGATGTGCCTGAGATCCTGGAAGACATATAAATGCTTAACAGAAACTGCTACAAAAAGAGGAAATATTTTGGGGACTAACCACACCTGGATATCTGGAAATGGGACGACATCAGTGAGCAAGAGAGTCAAGTAGGTTTGGGCGTGGTCAACCGTCGCGGAAGATGGCCGCATTCTAAAGCATCTCTGAGACCCACTGCCGGGCGTATTACATAGTTATCCGCCGATTAATCTGAGCGATATCGACTTGCTCTTCCACCTATGCTGCGCTGTTGTTGTGGCACAGGTGCCGGTAGCTGAGCCACTACTCCAACGCTCTGGGAGAGAGAACAGCATAGTGGCCTAGAGTCCTGGGCGGATCTGCAGGGCCGATTTCCTCCTGCAGGTCATGGGACCCCCAAGATCAAAACTGCCCTGTTTGTTCCTAGCTGTGAGCTACGTACTGCCAGAGCAACTATGCCGTTGTGAGGTGCAAGCCCGTGAGGGGAGGCATATGCCGTGAAACCCGAACCCTCAGCCGCCGATGTGGAGGGCCTGCAGGGAGGCCCCGGTGCGAGACTAAAGTGGGCTGGCACCACAGATGGCTTAGATTCAGTGCATCATTGCGTACAACAAGAGCCCCTTATCGGTGGCTGCACAGTGTGCGGTCTGGCTGAGGCCTCTGTAACTATGAGATCCCAACCTACGCACAACTGAGCCCCGTTGTAAGACTGAGGTGAGCAGATATTGTCCCAGGGACCGTGGCTAGACTTTGAGCCTGATACTTGTTTTGCCCCCTATGGGCACCCTGGAACGCCTAGGGGGGTTGCAGACCACACTCCATAGGGCCACAGGAACTCTGCTGAGAAGAACAGAGCCCAGCGGCATCCTGCAGGTTGCAATCCTTGTTTTGATCTCCAGACCTGCACGGTCAAATACTACCATCTACCGGGGCAATACAGAAGGGAGAAAAGAGAACAGACATTGTTTAGCCTCCGTCAATGTGAGAGATGTTAAGGTGAAACCCCACATCCTGGTGTACTGAGAGCACCCCCCAGCATAGTGGTGAAACCTCACATAGGTGGTAATTAATGCAACCCTATGGAGACTACCTGCTGAGTTGAGGAGTATGAATTTTTGGGAAGGGCCCCACAACCACTGGGCCACGAACAACTGTCCTGTGGGACTTGAGAGGTGACATACAGGGAGAAACCAGAGATGGCACATTGGACCCTGGGGACACCAAAGGACAGGCGGCGGTGAATGCCCCCGTTCCCCTCCATCCCACAGAGAAGTTGCTCCACCAACAAGATGACAAGCAGAAAGAATGCAAAGGGGTCACACCAAATGAAAATAGACAGGTTTGTGCTTACTAAGGGGCCCGAAACCCTGGGGGGCTCCGAGGACCAATCCACCTCCGAAACCCCGCAGACGCCAGAAGAGGCCCCCCATCCCTTCGCGATAATATGGCCGTCATACAAGGAATCTGTACCGCACTAGAATCACGCATAGTCACAGCCACAACTGAAGTCTCCCTGATGTGGGCGGACCTACGCAACTTGGGAACAAGAGTCAAGGAAGTGAAAGACTCAACAACAACAACTCTACTACAATACACAAAGTGCATTAAGACGCAGGTGGGGGAACTAGAGGCTTCAAACAAGTTCTTGGAAGAGCGGCTGGAAGATTTCAAAGGCAGATCTCAATTAAATAAAATCCAAATTTTGGGGTCCCTGTTTGCGCAGAGAAGCCAGCTGCAGAGCTGTTTGTGGAGGGCCTTATACTTAAACATCTCCAGGCTCAGAGACTCTTCAAGTTTTTCTCTGTGCAGAGAGCACACAAGGTACCAGGGGTCATCCGTTGCCCGGGGTCCCTCCACGCCCCCTACTTGCCCAGCTTTTTCACTTTTGAGATTGTTACCCAATTTTCCAAACAGCCCGAACTGCTCTGCCAGTACTGTATGATAATGCACATAATACCTTCTTTCCGGACTACACGCTGAGAGTCTAGAGACAAAGGCGTAATTTTCCAGAAGTGAAAGGGCCCTGAGGGAGAAAGGAGTGAAATAATTGATGCTCTTCCTGGATGGTTTGTGCATTAAATCAGAGGGCAAGGCTTGGTTGTTAACCACTCTGGAGAAGGCCTGGGAGTGGCTCGAGGGATGGAAGCCAGTTGAAGGCACCAAGCGAGAAGCATGTCGCGGAGGACGAATGCGAGGCTCCGAGACGGCTGGAAAACAGACAGTGGGAAATGCCCTGCACGAGATGGTGAGACAGAGCAGCGGCAGGAGTACTGATTGTCTGGAGGGCTGAGACATTGAGCGATGCCATACAGCCCATATGCCTGCATTGACTGTAGCTAACTTGGAGTCAGAACCTAGGGCTGCCATGTTCTTGCTGAATGAATGGTGGGATGCAGGCCGATCCTGGGGGCCATATCAGACGCTGGGCAGAACACATCCCCCACCCCCTGTGGTGGTGGAGGGTGCTATGGCTGGGTTGCTAATCTGTTCAGGAAATGGAACCCAGATTCCGCATTATCAAAGTTGATGGCGCTACACGCTACATTAGGTATGGGGACGGGTGGTGGGTGGAGAGGAAGGCCTACAACCACCTAAGTTAAGCATGTTGGGTTGGGGAGACATGCCCTCTGCAGAGGTGGGGGGGCGGGCAGTTTCAGATCCGTCATGCAGGGACATGGGGTGTATTATTTTTTTCTTCTTTTCTGGTTATGTTTCTACAAATCATTGCTGGGTACTGGAAGAATGCTTAGAGAAGGTGAGGGGGTGGTTACTCAACTTTTTGGGTTTTCCAGATATTTTCTCTTTGTTACAGGGAATTAGGTTTATATATGCCATATTGAAACTCCGGATATTGTTGGCTGGGTTGACGCAGCTACAGAAACACAGCTTAAAGTGATCCGATGACAGGGACTGGGGAAGACACTTTACATAGATAAATGACCGTAGGAATAGATCAAAATATCCCAGAGCTTCGCCTCCTATCCTGGAACGTTGACGGGCTGGGGGATAAACTTAAATGGGGGGTAGTGCTCCAATACATCAAGCAGCACTCCTCAGATGGCATCCTATTGCAAGAGACTCATCTCTTGGGCAATGCCTGTAAGACACTTAATCGCTGGGGCTACAAAATGGTGGTCTAGGCGGGCTACACATCCACCTCCTGTGGAACGGGTATTCTCCTTAGAAAGCGCTTTCCACTTTTGATTGATAAGATCTGGACCAGACAAAGGCACACTCATGCTCCAAGTACCAGAAGGCGATTTCCTGATGGGATGGGATTTTTACATGACACTCTGTGACACCATGGACCACTACCCCCCCAGGCAGACACTCCCTTCAAAAACCCAATAGGCAGATTTTTTAGCAGCATTGAGAAATGGTAGATGTCTTGAGGGTCCTTAACTCCTCTAAACAACACTTTAACTCCAGGGCCCACAGTAGTAGGCCCTGCATCGGCTTTCTTATTTTGTCGGCCTTCTCCCTATCGAATTTCCAAGATGTGCGACACTTCGCGAGGGACATATCGGATCACTCCCTTAAATGTCCAAGATGCTGCCGGGGGCACCCCACGGGTGAGGGACACAATCTCTATAAACCCATGGTTCCTCAAACTTCCAACTATACGGGAGGGACTTCTGAAACAAACTAATCATTATTTCAAGGAAAATGAGCATTCAGTAACCTTCTCATTGACGCTTTGGGAGGCCTACAAGGCAGTAATCAGGGGTCAGGCTCTCTCATTGATGGTGGGACACAGGCAGGATATGTATGCCACAATAGAGGTGCTTGAGCAAGAGATCCTGGAGCTTGAGTCCGAATTAGTGAATGATGCACAAATACACACACAACACCACCTACACCTGAAACAGTGGGAATGCAAGGATGTAGTAACGAAGGTGGCTAGGGACCAAATACAGGGCTACACAGCACCGGGTGTCTGAACTAGGAGATAGGAAGGGAAAATTACTTGCCTGGCTGGAAAGGCGGGATTGATCGAATCACTGGGTGGTGCCACTAGAATCAGGAGATGGAGAATGCCTGCATGATCCACAAGCTATTGCAGACACATTTGCAACCTTCTATTCTAAACTTTACTACTCTGAAGTATCATGCTCAGAGCAGGAATACCTGGTCTTCTTAACGGTTAGACCTCTCCCGACTCTTTCTCCTTATGAAATAGCACTCCTGGACAACGACCTCACAGAGGAGGAAGTGAAGCAGGCTATTCAATCTCTGCAACCGGATAAGGCAATGGGGCCCGACGGTATGCCCAAAGAACTATATGAACTTACAGCATCCACCATAGGGCCCTAGTTATTAAAAATGTATGAAGAGATCAAGAATGTGGGCACACTCCCTGAGGAACAAAGACTCGCCTCAGTGTTTGTAATACATAAAGAGGGTAGGCCACCAGAACAATGTGCCTCTTACAGGCTTATCTCCCTATTAAACGCAGAGGTGAAGATTCTTCCAAAGCTTTTGGCTCTCTGTCTGACCCCGCTAATGACGAAATTGGTTCATCCAGACCAATCAGGGTTTATTTCCAGTCGCAATACAGCACTTAACCTGCGTCGGCTCCATGGAAGCGTGCATACAAAATCAGTGAAGATGCGGTGATCCTATCTCTTGATGCCTGTATGGCCTTTGATACAGTGGAATGGCTGTACCTTTTTGCTGTAATCCAACACATGAGCTTTGGCCTGAGATTTTTACCCTGGCTGCGACTGCTATAACTTTGGCAAGCGTGGTGGTGAACCATAGAGTTTGTCAGAGTTTTTCCCCTTCATCAGAGAACTCAACAGGGCTGTCCCCCTCTCCCCTAATATTTGTATTGATACTCGAACCCTTGGCGGCATGGGTTAGAGGGGACCCTTTGATCCGAGGCCTACGATGGACGGAGGACTGGGAAGACAGAATATCGTTATATGCCGCCGATATTCTCCTCTATGTGGCCTCTGCAAAATCTTCCATCTCCAGAATAATGAGTATCTTGTTCATCTTTGGGGAATACTCCGGATATATGATCAACTGGTCCAAATCAGTGATATTTGTTTTGCATGGACCGGCACCGCACCCCTCCACAGCGAGTCCAATATTGCAACAGAGAATTTCAGATACCTGCGCATCCGTAGTACAACAGATCCTAATGTATTCACAGCCAAAAATCTACTAGGCCTATAGACACGCCTTAAAAGCGACGTTCGCTATTGGAGATCTCACCCACTATCTTTACTAGGGAGAGCAGCACTCTTCAAAATGATGGCACTGCCCTGTTTTCTAGATGTACTGCAGAACACTCATTTTCCAGTACCCAAAACGTACTTCAAAGCAATAAATAGCGAGATCAAGACCCTGTTGTGGGATGGGGTTTCCCCACACATTACCTCAGTGAAACTGACGCATGGGTAGTATGATGGAGGGATAGCGCTGCCCGATCTTCAGTCATATTACAGAGCGGTGCCATTAACGACTATTAACAATTGGGTCCACCAGCCTAGGAAGGAACCAGCCTATCGCATGGACTGCCTGGTTCTCCGACCGTAGCGGCAACTGCTGAGCGCTCTATATTGATCCGCGTGGCCTCCACTTGGAGGGACAATCAGCCTGGACCGTTAATCTCTGGTATTCAGCCCTGCAAAAATTGGAATGGGAAAAGAAGATTACCTGTGCCACAAATCTGTGAGACTCCGAACTCCTGGGCACTATGGCAAAAAGGCAGGGGTTTGAGAAATGGGACTTGATAGGGATCTCTACCATGTAGGACCTATGCACCACTGAGGGGCTAATTCCATTTGCTGACCTACAAAGAACCTATGAACTAGCCCCCATGGAGGCCTTTTGATATTTACAAATCTAACATGCTCTACAGGCAACACTGCCCTCGGGAGAAAATCTGCCAGAGTCGCCTCCTATGGAGAACAGATTACTGGAAGAGCACATCACTGCCAATGCGATTTTACTTACTTACCAAAAACCCATAAATAACTCCCCTGACTCTAATCCAGCTACGAGAAAGTTGGGAGACAGATCTGGTCGATTTCCAGAAGGAAGATTGATCTGAGGCCTTGGCTTCACCACAAGAGGTTGCTGTGCGGCTGATCTATTGGTTAGTGCAACTTAAAATACTGTATAGGGTCTATATTTCCTGTACTACACTGGTAAAAATGGGTAAGCAATTAGATGCATTGTGTCTCAGGAAATGTGGGCAAGTGGGAACGTTTTTCCATATCCTGTAGGGTTGCCCAAATGTCCAAACCTACTGGGAAGAGTGATGTTGTGCATGAGTGAGGTCACAGGAGTAACCATGTCTCTATTGGCCAAACGGTGCCTCCTTAATGTTTGGGAAGCCACTGAACTGTCGCTGGCTGAACAAACCTCGGTCACATTAGGCATGATGGTAGCCAAATGCAATATCGCACAGCTGTGGGGGGCAGTATCAACCCCATCTCTAAGAGACAGGAAAAGGGACATGGATCGATGCTTGGTAGCAGAGAAGACTGTGTATGAAAGCAGGGGTTGCCCCTGAAGGTGGGAAAAGATTTAGGGAAAATGGAATGCATATAGGGAGAGCCCATGTGTCGTCCTGAGATCTAATGTTGGATGTTCCATGTCGCTTGAGAGCACACATGACCCAGGCTTTAGGTACAGAATATGCTGCCTTCCCTGTTTGATCTTTGTAAGAAATGTCAAACTGATTGTTGAATCCCCGGCAGATACTCACCAACTGTATAACAATGTGACACATGTAATGTGGTGGATATTGTTTATGCTAATAAACGGAAGTTTTAAAAAAATTAAAAAAAGAAAATCAAGTAGGTCTCAGCAGTGGTGGCTGATAATTTCTAGGCATACTGGAGAGGGACCACACACACACACCAGCCCGTCACAAACAAACACACTTACTCACACCCACTAATTCAAAAGCACATGCGCTCACACCCATCCATTTCACAAGTGCATACATACATCCAAAATTCACAAGCACATACACACATGAACTTGCACACACCAATTCACAGCACACAGGTCCAAATACACATACATACATACTCACACTCACCTAAACATTCAATAAAGCATTTACCAGGCAGCTAGGTGATGGCAGGACTAGCAGAGAGAGGGAGGGAGAAGCAAAAAGGCTCTGGAAGGAGCTGGAAGGAGCTGGTGGATTCCAGGAAAGAAGAAACACAAGATCCTGCCACCTCCTCTCATGATAAACCTTGTAAATGGGTCAGCCAATTCGAGGAGGACCTTTCCTAACTTGTTACAGGGCTGGGGCGCTCGATCTCAGACCTGGGGAACTGGGTTCGAGTTTTGGCAATGACGCTGAACATCCTGTGATTCTGGGCAAATCACTTAATCTCCCTGTGCCTAACAAAAATGTATGTGTGTCCTAATGTAACGTAACTGGTGCTATGTAAAGCGCTCTGATACCCATTTCGGGTCAAGTTCACGCTATATACACTCTGCAAAAAAAAAGAAAAGTGGGTTCAGTGATACATGGTGATCCCACTCCACTTTGTGACAAGTTCGGAAAGGGTGATGTGAGGCATCATAAATGGACAGTCAGCCATGGGTCACTTAAGGGTTTAAACATTAGGAAACTCTATTGGTGACGCTCTCTCTTGTTAGGAGGGGAACGACCTCACAGGGCTTTGTCGAGCCGATGAGGTCACTACCTACAGGGCTATGAGATCCTCAGCCCGGCGAACCCTGGCTTAGGCAGCCAGGCACGTGCACATTAGCCTCTATAACTAAGAGCTTTTGGTAAAGATGGAATCAATATAATAAATATGTAATGCATGCTGATTCTGCAAATAAATGACATGGCTGCCATGCTGTTCTGATGGAAGGGTGGATTCAATATGCACACTGTAGGAAGGCGAACAGCAATACAATAGCCTGGTTGCGGGGCCTCGAAGGAAGCAGGTCTTAGGGCTGAGGCACTAAATTCACTACCTACAAGTGCCCCTTTTACCTCCTTGCCCACTCCATTCTCCACCCTGCTAACACCAAAACAAAAGTTTTGAGGCTGGGGCGTGGCTTAGGCACCGTGCAAGATGGCCGCCTAGAGGGGCTGCTCCTTCGCATCGGGACGTTTCCTGGTCCAGCCGGTGCATTTTTCTTCAACCTTTCGACAAAATAATTGCTGCATCGTGCACCGGAATCATGGGAGCATTTGGTGAGACCTTCAGCACTTTACACCTGCCTTGATGAAAGCCTTAATCACTCGCTACATCGTCTGCCTCGCAACGGCCGCCATTTTGTTTATACACACCCGCGTTTTGAAACTCGGCGCCCTCGAGGAATGCTCCGTGTGTACTGGTTCCTGGCTGCTTGTTTCTGCCCAATCTCTCAGCGAATGTATTTGAATTGATGTGCCATACAATTTAAACAGTCATTTCCTTTATTCATGACGCCAGGTTTCATGGCTTCCCTCTAATGTTTTTCTCCTCAAGATGTCTGCCATTTTGAACACGATTTGCCTCACATTCCTTTTTGGATAACTCTCTATTTACTTCTTTGTTGGCTCTGCGAACTGCATCATTTTCATTACTATGCGCACATTTTGCTCTCGCTGTGGAAGCTTTTAATATGTGTTGGGGATCATTTCATGCCTGTTACTGGATGCACCATCATCATTGATTTTGTCTTACACTCTACTGGCCTTCACGGAACATTTTGCTTCCTCATGCTGAAAATCAATTGTCTATGAATTAACTCCTTTGCACCTCTTAGAACTCTGCTGCACTACCAATCCTTATTATAATTGCTTTGCGCATTCCATGCCCTGAAGTTTTGAACTTATGAGCAAACTGCGCATCCCGAAATTTGTTTTTGTCCCTGCCAAGAGTACTTCTTCAGCAACGTCCTTATCGTTTTTGGTGTCAGTCTCACCACCCCACACAACCCAAATGGCGGGTGTCGCTTCTAATCGCTTTGTCCCCGACACATTCCATCTCAAACAAATCTTCTCCACCTGCCTTGCTTTCTAAACGCTTAAAGCAGGATCCTCCGTCTCCTGATAAACCATCGTCTCCTATTTCTATGGAATTGATTTTAGAGGAAATTCGCGCCTTGCGCCCATTTGTAGAAGAAACCAATAGCAAGATGCAATTCCTTGAAGAGAAGTGGTCTGCCATGGATAACAGAGTGACGTCAGTCAAGCAACAAATTTCAGAGTTATCTGTTCATTCGCATCGCATTTCCTCTTTGGAAAAGAAGGTTCTCGCTCTCCAACAACATACAGAGGACTTAGAAAACAGAAACAGGAGGAATAATTTGCGTATATACGGATTACCGGAATCTTTGGAAGGGGACGATCCTGTAACATTCTTTACTTCCTTCCTTCCGAAACTCCTGGACATGCCAGCAACTACTTCTCTCAGCATCCAAAAAGCTCACAGGCTTGGTCCTCGTTCATCTGCCTCAACTAAGCCACGTGGTGTCATTATCCTTTTCTTGAAATTTACGGACCTTCTTTCAGTTATTACTGCAGCTAGATCTTAACGCCAAGTTTCCTGGTTGGGTCAGAATGTCTTTCTATCCCAAGATGTCTCCAACGCTACTGCTTCCAGAAGAAAGGAATTCTTTAACCTCCGCACCCCCTTGCGAACTCTAGGTGTTAGATTCGGTTTGTTCCATCCTTGTATCTTCAAAGTCACGCACCAAAATCGAACATGAACTTTTCAAGACCCTGCAGAGCTTAAGAATTTTATTCATATCCAAACTAATAGTCGCATGGATACTTTTATTTCTCCTAATGGCTGATCATTAACCTCTTTTTCTTTACAGGATTTCTGGTGTTTATTCCTCATTTACCTGCTATATGCGGTTGATGTTTTGCTCATGTTTTACCTTTTTATGTTTATTAAGCTTTTCTTAGATGTTTTAACTTTTCAAGGTTCTTAATTCCCTGTGTTCTATGGTGGCTGTTATCTATTCCCTTATGTCTTTTTCCTGATATTAACCGTTTCTTTTGTTCATTCATATAGATCAGTTGGTCTCTATTTCTTCGTTCCATATGAATCCCTTCCTACGTCCCTCGTCCTAATGCGGTTGGACTCCCAATCCTGGGAGGCTTGTCTTGTTGAGTGTCTCCATTACCCCTCCGTCCTTTTTGTGTCCCCCTCAGGTATGTTATTCTCAGTCATCCTTTTTGGATATGTACTGTCTTTTCTTGCGTTTCTTTTCTCCTTTTCCTCCCTTCCTTTACCTCGTTTTCCTTTTTGTCAGATAGTTCTACTCCCTTTTCCTCTGTTTATGTCTATCTTCTTTTTTTCTTTATATGCAGTGTTTCTCTCTTCCTCTTCGTACTCTTTCAGTTTGTTTTCTATATTCCCTTTCTACTTTTATTCTCTTTTCCTCCATTTACAAATAATTTAATCTCTTTTTCTATTAAGGCTTCTTTACCTCATCCTTGCTTTTTCTTTTCTGTTCTTTGTTACATTCATTTTTTCCTTCTCTTTCTCTCATTTATCGGGTATATTATATATATATGCATTCTTGTACTTTTTGTTTCTATTAATTTTATGCTACATGTAAATTCAAAGTTGTTTCCTGGAATGTAAAAGGTTTTATTAACCCCATTAAACGGCAGAGAGTTCTTTCCCATTTAGCTTCCTATAATCCTGATATAGTTCTCTTGCAAGAGACCCACCTTACTGAAATTGAATCCCTTAAATTAAAACGGAATTGGGCGGGTACAGTCCTTTTTCCACCTTCCACCAACAAAAAGAATGGAGTTGCCATTTTATGTCATAAGAAATGAAAATGTAATGTTTTCTCACAAGAAAATGATACTGATGGTCGATGGATACTAACTAAGTTGCTCATTAACTCTATACCTTTAACTGTTTTTAATGTCTATGGTCCTACACAACCTGATTGCTCTTTTTGGCCTTTAATCACAAAGAAATGTATTCAATATAAGGATGACTTATTTATTTTAGGTGGAGACTGTAACCAGATTGTTGATCCATTCCTTGATCGTAAATCCACGGTTCGTTTCATACCTCACAAAACTCATAAACAATTTCTTGACACCATCTTGCAATCCCGTCTTACTGACTCTTGGCGACTTTCGCATCCTGACACTTTGGATTACTCCTTTTTCTCTCCTCCTCATACTTCTTCCGACTGGATTACATTTTTCTATCCCAATCTTTGTCTCAAAACTTACTGTCCTCTTCTATTGAACCTATAGTGATCTCGGACCATGCCCCTATTGTAACAGACCTTGACTTACTTCCACCGTGACCCAAGTCATCCCGTTGGCGTTTCAATTGCGCACTTCTCACTGATCCAAATTTCTCTTCCTCTTTTCGTTCCTTTGCTAAGGATTTCTTTTTATTTAACTGTGACCCTAATACCCCTCCTCACATCCTCTGGGACTCCTTTAAGGCTACTGCCAAAGGATTCATTATTGATTTTGTCTCTAAGAAAAAGAAACAATATCTTCAGAAGCAGAAAACCTCCCTAACGCAAATAAAATCTTTGGAGCATAAATTCTATACTTCTTCAGATAAGGCTATGTCACCAGATCTCTTGCGAGCAAAATTGCAATTTAATAAATTTACTACTGATAATGCATCTTCAGTTCTCCTTCGTAGTAGTGCTCATTATTATGGAGGTCGCAATAAGTCAGGGAAAATCTTAGCTAACTATCTGAAATCCCTTAAAGAACGTACTCTTATAGAATCTGTTTATTCTTCTGATAATACTCTTCTACATAAAGATAAAGAAATACTTGATCAATTTCAATTGTTTTATAAACAACTCTATACCCCAGAATCTCCCCCTACTCCTTCCCTTGTTCAGAACTATTTTGAGAAACTTCCTAAACCTCCTAACTCTCACCTCAATTTTCCAGTTCTTGAACTAGAACTTTCATTACATGAACTTTCCTCGGCTTTGACATCCCTCACTAAGGGCAAAACACCCGGTCCTGATGGTTTCCCTGTTGAATTTTATTTATATTTTTCTGATCTTTTATTACCCAAACTTTTAACGCTTTTTAAGTCATTTTATTCATCTGGCAAAGCAGAGGGTACTTTTCAGGATGCTACCATTTGTCTTATTCCGAAAGAGGGTTGTGACCCCCAATTTTGTAAAAATTACCGACCGATTTCTTTAGTTAATGTGGACTATAAGTTATTTGCTAAATGCTTGCGTTGCACTTAGATCCCCTTATGCCCCATCTTATTGGTAAGGAGCAACGTGGCTTTGTTAAAGGTAGGCTTACCTCTGACAACTCTCGCCTTTTTCTTAATGTTTTGAATAAAGCCCCATCTCTTTCGATCCCTTTGGCCGCTATCTCCGTTGATGCAGAGAAGGCTTTTGACAGGGTGGATTGGTCCTTCTTGTTTGCTTCTTTACGTTGGCATGATTTTGGCCCCAAATTCATATCCCTTATCTCTCTGTTATACTCTACGCCCAAGGCTTCGGTGTTTGTGAATGGTCAACTCTCCGCGTCTTTTACTCTTCGGCGGGGCGTTCGTCAGGGTTGTCCTTTATCTCCACTTCTTTTTGTCCTGGCACTTGAACCCTTTTTGTCCTCTATTCGTAACAACAAATCCATTTCTGGTTTTCATTATGGTAGCAGCCAATTGAAAGTGTCTGCATATGCAGATGACATTCTTTTGTTTATTTCTGATCCAGAAGTATCTGTTCCCCCTTTATTATCTGAATTTGACTCAGTCTCTCTGGTCTCAGGATATAAGATTAATTCAGATAAAACTGAGATCCTTCCTCTTACCAGAACCTGTCTTCCTCATCTTTTCTCCTCTACTGGCTTTGCCTGGAATAGTTCAAAGATTAAATATCTAGGTATTTGGTTCTCTAATTCTATTTCTTCGTCAATTAAATTAAATATGTCCGCAGTTTTATCCAGAATTGAACAATTGTTCTCCGCCTGGAATCCTCTTTTTCTTTCCTGGTGGGATCGATTGGACTCAATTAAAATGATAATAGCCCCTATTCTAATTTATATTTTCTCAATGTTACCAGTTCATGTTCCTGCACTCTACTTTAAACGTATTGATTCATCCCTTTCAAAATTTCTCTGGAAAAAAAAGAAACCTAGAATTTCTCTTGCAGCTCTTCGTAAGTCCAAACCTAATGGTGGAGTTAACTTCCCAGATCTCCGTCTCTATCATAAATCATTTTCTCTTCGCCAGGCTTCGAGATGGATTTCTTCAGATCCTTCCCCATTTACCCCTCTTTGGCTTCTTATTGAACAAACATTGTTATTACCCTTTTCTTTTGGTGAAGTAGTACGCTTCTCTGCCAAGACTCCCTACACTTCATTTCCTCTGTTCAAACATACCTCTTCTCTTTTAAGGCCCTTGGTTCACCCTACTACCATTACTTGTGAATCCTTTCTAAATCCCCCCATTTGGTACAATTCACTTATCCTTTTCAATAATAGAACTATCTTCTGGAACTCTTGGAGAATAAAGGGTGTTATGTGGGTTAAACAACTCTTCAATGGATTATTACCTTGCTCTTTTCCCCAATTTCAGCTTTTATTTCACTGCCCCCGATCTTTTTTGCAGAAATGTATTATTCTCATGGCAATAATTCTTGCCCGTTATTATTCTCTTCCCTCTTCATCATCATTAGTGCCTCCACCTCCTCTTGTTAAAATTCTCACTATTATCCCTAAAGCTTCTCTTATTTATAGATTTTTCTCCTCCCCTAATCCGGATCGTGTTAAATCTAAATTGGAGCTTTCCTGGGAAGCGGATTTTGACTGTACCTGGCCTGTTGCTCTCTGGGATAAACTTTGGTCCAGATCCTTAAAAAGTTCACATTCTGCCTCTCTTACTCAATCTATATTCTATTTATATCATAGACTTTATCTTTCTCCTCTTTCCTTGTCTCGCTTTATTCCTTCTTCTGACTCTAAATGCTGGACTTGTGGCGCTCCTAATGCTGATCTTCTTCACTTATTCTTTTTCTGTCCTGTTGTCTCTGCTTTCTGGGTAAAAATCTGGCTATACCTTTCCCGCATTTTTGCGCTCTCTGTTCCTTACTCAATCACTCTTCCCTTTCTGGGTAGTCTTTGTCATTCTTTAGCTCTCCCTGCACACTCAGATGGTCTTTTCGATCTCATGCTTGCTCTTGCATTCCAACAGATATCTTCTAATTGGAAATCCCTTACAAAGATTTCCATACAACGTTGGTGGAACACCTTATGTCACTTTCACAGGCTCGATGTCGCCTTTGCCTCCTCCTGCAAACCAATACGTAACGTTGATCTTTTCTGGTTACCCCTTACTACATATCTTGACCGATTGGCTTTGAAGAAATCTACACATATCAATTCAGAAAATTTTAAACCTCCTTGAAGAACTATAACTCTCTTCTTCTTGTTATGTTTTACAGTTTACAGTTTATTGTTTATGCTGAATATTTTTAGTGCTCATTTATATTATTTGATTATAAGCCGTAGTCATTTTTAGTGTTTATATTTTGCAAGGTTACTGTTTCCCTCCCTCTTCCGTCCTTTCTATCTTTCCCCTTCTTTTTCCTTTCCTTACTCCTTAAAAAATCCCATAAAAAGCTTTTGTTTCTTTGAAATGGATATTAGCATTGTTAATGTTCTATACTATTTTTGAACATATTTCCTGTTCTCTGCTGATGTCTTTACATGTTAACAAAATCTTCAATAAAGCTTTTCAAATAGAAAAAAGTTTTGAGGCTGCTGCCAATGTCCTGGGAAGGTTTTACACCTCATAATGGACATCAGTTGAGCTGAACCTCAAAACAATTCGCTGGAAACCTGCTCAGATATTGTGTGACATACAGTGGCACTGTGTGAGTTGGAAGCTCTGTCCTCAACAATGCCACAACTGTTCTGGGGACGGCATGTGTTCCTTTTCGGAAAAAACACGACCTAGCAGTTCAGGCTGGACTGTTCCCATTAGAGGAGATCCACGACAGATTTGAATTTAGATTGATTACTTGAACCAATACAAGAAGATGCACCTCACCATGAGTGTGAGTAACAAATAAACACTACAAGAGCGAGGACAGTATCTGGCAAACAAACAGGGTGTTAGTTATTTTCTAACTGCTAAATGATTAGTAGTAGACTGCATATGACGAGGGATAGCGTTCACAATTTAGAAGGGACCACTAAAAGGAGTGGCCACCTATACGGGAGCACCTGGCAGAGGAGATTAAGGACTGGGCCTTATTATGACATCTCAGAGTCCTAACTGGGATTTGGTGTTGAAATGTGTGATACAAAAACAATGGGCGCTCAAGAAAAAGGGCCTTGTAACACAAAAAGCAGACATTTAAACCCCAGACAGCTTTTCAATGGAAACCAATGAAGATTAACCCGATGACTGGGGACAGAGAAAAATGTAGGCTATCCCAGGTTCAGTCTGGTTACCAAATAACCACAGGTGTAAGTGGATGACCAAATGAAGGTGCCAACTAGTTTGAATTGTATATGGCTGGTCCATTTATTAGCGATGTGGACCATAGTAGTTTGCGTTGGCCTTGAATAATTTAACCGCTCACGCACCATTTTTTTTTCAACCCATCATGAGTACCAGTTTTTGTGGATAGGAATCAATAAATCTTCTTTTTCCGAGGTCAACTTATAATTGAACAGCCAATTCCACAAAAGAATTCATTCAGAGCACAAGTATGCCAAATGGGCAATAACTTCAGAGCATCATACCTAAGGCTGTTACAGCCTGGGTGTATGAGAGGTTTACCACTGTTATAATTTTCATAGTTTGCTCTAAAATTTCAGGGAACTGGTACATTTTCTCTCATCCTTAGATAATTATCCTCTTCCTGTGAGCCACAAAACAATTTCAACACGTAGCGCGCTAACGTCCTCCTGAAGATCAGACAGGGGTCTTTGGCCTACCTGGAGCTATCTCACTTTCCACAAGAAGTCTACAGAAGGCTCAGTGGTCCTGAGCCTGTAGCTCATCGGACGTTACAAGCCAGTTCACCTTTGCATTTTACAAAATACATAAAACCTCACTTCCTGGCTGTCTCTTACTGGTTTTCAGGCGATGCACAAAGTGCCTTGCTGCAGAAACTCCACAAGATTGGAATTAGCGCGACAGTGATATTTTTCCGGTAAGAAATACTTACAAAAACTTGGTGTGACTGGCCCAGTTGTGTGTGAACATCCCTACCTGAAACATCAGTTCACAACCTTACTGCATTTTCCATTGCAGAAGTAGCACTACTTGATACTGCTTCTTTAATGTCTATGTTGTTTAAAAGACCACAAGAGCAAACCTAAGACTCAACCACAGCTTTTGGCATCAATTAAAAATCGTCAATGGTGTCTTCACTGCAGGTGGGTAAAAAACAAAACGAAAACCCGTGCCATGAAAGGAAACTGCCCTTAAGGCCAGAAATGTCTTTCTTCATACAGTTCATCTCTAAAGAGACAAAATCATTTCATCCAGAACACCTAGTTTTCCTTTTTATCCCTGAAGACACACACGTTGCATCTCGTTATTCCAATTGTGTCATCATTTCCTGGAATGGCTGCCTTGTTGCAGAGGCAAAACACCAAGTACATGCGGCAGAAAACATACCAGAGACAGTCTTACCGGAACAAACAGCCAGGTCGCAAATGCATCCACTAGAAATTAGCAATTAATTAATTAATTATATATATATGTATATATAGAGCAACAAAAAGACTCCCTCATGCTTCCTTCTTCCTTGGAAAGAGAGTCACGGACCCAAACTTAGTGGCTGAAACTATTTATTTTTCCAAAAGCCGTATGACGCTTTTCGGGCACTCAGATGATATATATATGTGTGTGTGTGTGTGTATATATGTATATACATATATATTATATATATATATATATATATATATATATATATATATATATATATTAAAAAGTGGCCTTTGAGCTAACTGCTATTTTCTTAGCATGTATTTTCAAGACGTATTAGTGAAATGATTTCAAAAATGGAGTGAAAGCGTTAGTACCCCTGCCTCTCGTGCACACCACCGACGCAGCCATCAGGCACGCTTTTCGAATCTGAATCAGTGTGTGAAGTCACGATGCCATTTTCAAAATGGTTCTGCAAACGGTACATTTGAATCAATATGTGCGAATGAAACACACATCCCACGCGCCCTCTCAGTGGGGATTCAGGACTGGCGGCAGCACCTGACAGGGAGCCCTCACTGCAACAGCGAAGCATTGTTGCATATTAGTCATTTCGACCACGTCACACAATTACTAAAAAAGTGACAAAAACGAGGCAACGACGGAGTAGGCAGTTTGATAATACATGGTTGCTAGGTGACTGCTGCCTCCGTGCATAATGTCACAAATAGTTCTGAGCTTGTATAAGTACCTCGTACCCAGTAACCCGTTTCACAAAGAGTCCACTGAATGTAAACACAGGCTGCCTAGGATGTCTCACAGCCTGTAGCCTTTCTCTGTATTTAATCTTTAAAATGCTCGTTTGGTAGATATAAGATCTCCAGAATGCTCACAAAGGCAACCATTACAATCAACACAAAGGAACATTTCAGAAAAGCATAAACAATCTAATTTTCCACTTCCAATAACAACATGAGGGAATGCGATTTCTACCTTACAGATGGATTACACCAATAGCTGCCAGCCGGATGCACCTTCTCAGATATGCTAATAGGCCGCACGGTCTGCATTTCCTCTTTCACGACAGACTTACAGGGTCATATCGATTCCTCCCTACCACTACTGCACTTAACAACCTTTATAGTGACATCTGTCAACGCTGCTGCTTTCCATATCCGGATATACGTCCGGCCCCTCTGAGATACATGGTTCAACTCTGGCACGTTATGTTCTTCCGTTCACCTAAGAAAAGCGGTTTTGGTAAATTTGAAAACGGCATTTGATTTATCAAAAAAGCGTTGCAGAAAGTGTTCCTAATACAAAAACACTGTGGTGCACTTAAGCTGCCCATGCGTGTTTCTTTCTTCCCAGATGTTAGTTACCTTGGCAGCCACGCCCAGTGTGGTTATTGCAATACAACAATAGTAAACATGGATTGTGAAAGGTGCAGGCCGTTTGTGCCCGTGTGTCGGGGATGCAATGTATTATGCTGCTTACTTATGCCCGGAGAACGAGCAAGTAAGATGCATATCTCAGCATGGCCCAATGGAAAGTCCCCTGGGTGAAATAAAGATGCCGAAATATTACTGCAAGTGACTGCAAGTCAGGGACCCTGGGGTCCCAGAAAGCAATGTATTTCTACATCCGTTGTTTTACAGTACAATATTTACTAAAGTGTTTGAATAACTGAAGATAGTTTGTACAGCTTTCAAATAACTAGATTATACATTTTTATTATAAATAAAAATAAATCATTAGGATTACTAATCAGATGATTTCTTAGTGTCTTGAAATTGGGTTAAGTCAGTGGCCGTCTACTCCCACTTTTTACTGGTTGCTGTGAACCAATTGGCTCGCTCCCTTTGCTCACCTTTAGATTTCATAGCTCAGTATCTGGAAGAGACAACATATCATAAATAAATACATTTCGGAAAGTCACCTACACCAACGTTGTTTAGAGGAAGCAAACAGCTACACAGCAGCTGTTAGAGTACATGTGAAAAGTAGCATTATGCAGAGAAGGGAGAGCTATGCTGCAAGTGGCTAAAAGACTGGCTTTGGGGCCCAGAGACATGCACTTGATCAAAGAGCATGTAAACATCATTACAAACTGCACAGAGCAGTGCACTTCCCTAAATGAAGGTCCTCGCGCCCACCTACTGTCACATCACGAGGCTTCCTGTAATAGGGTTCCAACTGGACCCATAAACCACATTAGAATGAATAACAACGCGCTCGAAATGCTTCTGCTGCCGTAAGAATGTTCTGGATGGCTATCCCACTGAACCTTGGAGCCAAGTATAAGGGACATCATGTGCCTGAGACCGTTGAGGGAACCTGCCACAACGAATTCGATACACTGGCCAGTTGGCTTTGATCACTGGCAAGTCGTGCTTTCATACTTTTCATCAGACTCTAATGTATGAATAGTTTACATCATCCATGCTAGTGGTTAACTGAGTGCCGCTCCATGAGCCTCTCCGTGGGCGTTGGAGTTTGTAGGGGGTCCAGCAGTCTGCCTCCTCCCATTTCTTCTACCGACATCCTTTGAAGTGCCACTTTCAGACTGGCACATACAGCTGGAGAAGAAGTGTACAGGCATCCTGGCATTCATTTGCTTTAAATGTCTTACCAAAAAAAGGCACGAGCTGGGCTTAGGATGCAGCCTATCTACTGTATACTTGAGCTACCTCACACCTCATACTCTCGGCCTTAGCCACCAGGTGATGCTGGTTGTACTTTCAACGTGTCTCCACTTATCGTCAGTGTGCTGTTAAGCACAATTGTCAATCCATCCAATTAGTTTAACTGGATTGCAGGCCCCTAAACAAATGAAAAATATCAAATAAACATGAGCCCATCCCAGAAAACTTGAAATTATGAAAAAGGAGGAAAGGCTGTGAGTCTCCAGCAGGTAGACTGCACGTGAAGCTGCAGTGCATTTAAGATCCAACGAGACAACAACATCAACAGCAAGTGCACCTCCAGATCGTGCAAAGGCACGAAGCTCTATCTATCAACAGATACTTTTGATCTAGATTGCAATGATATGCCATGTTTGTATCATCCTTGCACCGAGGGCACTCCTTTCGAAACCCCTTTCCACTATAATATCATGCTCATTATTTTCCATATTTCACATAGTTCTTGAGGATAATTTCACCCCTGTGATTTTAACCAATAGGAAGCCTAGAAATCAATAACAAACACAGCAATGTACCCCTGTATTCTGTGGTACTGCTTCACATGCCCAATTCCCCGTTTAAAAAACCATGTAGTATAAAATACATTACGGGTAACATTACAGTACAATCGTGCCATCTTGGGGCCCTGGCCATATTTACAAACCACTCAACCGTTGGTCTCACAGTTGATTATCATGTCACCAGAACCACTTAATGGCATTAGACGACGTTCACGGATTCATTTTTATTACACGTATTTCTATCATGCGGCGCGAGGCTTGTCTGTAATGTGTATCTGTTTAAAATACAAGTCACATAGTTGAGAGGAGGAACGCAGCGCAATTGCCACGACGCGCGCTTCAAATAATTATAGAGGGCTTTAGAAAAATAGTCCCCTCTTTTCGCCACGGGTTCTGACAGGAAAGCTGCTTAATTTCCTTAAGAGCTTATCGGGCAGAGAGAGTATCTGACATTTGAAAACAAGGCTTTTCTCTCAGCTGCTGAACAGTGTTCAGTCACGGTGGCCATCACAAATGAACGAAATATTGTGTCTGGCTGAAAAAGCAACCCTTGAAGGAGGAAAAGACACACTTTGCAGATATCCTGTTGAGATCTCGTTAATTACCGTAGAAAATTAAAAATCTTCTGGTCAATGTCTTCTTTTCTTTCCTGCCATGTGTCAATTTCAGCTGCATTAGCCCGCAGATACTCGCACCGCCCCTCCTGACTGCTAAGGGGGATGCTTTTTAAGGGAAGTCATTTACCACAATCCAAGATGTAGCCTGGCAGAAATTCAATAACTGTTTGAGATATGCTCAGTCTGCGTGGTCTGTGGTTTATAGCCTGCCATACATAGCATGTTGCCTGCATTCATCCTTAAAAAAACCTGCATACTGTTCCATTGGTTACCAAACTGAATCCATGCGAATAATTTCACACCGCACTGGAAAAGGCGCAGAATATCAGATCCTCCCAAATCCCCATCCTTTCATGTGTTTACAAACTGGCAAATGCGCCCACATTACAGTCGTGGACATGCACATTCATCTGAGAGAATATCATGGCTCGACTAGCTCGGTACAGTCCAGAATAAAAGCATGCAACGTAAATTGATGGACCTGGAAATGCCCGTATCTGCGACACACAGCGAAATAAGAACTTACCTGCGAAATACATGAGTACTATAGGACTTGCAGCTACAGCACTTGTAATCCTCCGAACGACTGTAACCAAGCAGGGCGCGTGTAACCACACCACGGCGTTCATGCGATTCGAGCCCGCCTTGAACACACAAATCCTGCAGCTCGAGGGGCGCTGCGCGCTTCCTCCTCTCCGTCCCCTCGCGTTTCCCAGTGAGTTCCTTCCCGGCTGTTGAGCTCGCAATCCGAATCCAGTGCGGGCGGACGCAAATCTGGCGGCTTTCAGGATTCGTTGTGTCGTTGTGGTGGTTCTACTGGTCATTGGTGCATTGTTCACCTGATCAGCTGTCACACTGACATGCTGCTGCCTGCTCAGCGGTCATTAATAACTGAACACCCACCACTCCCCAGAGATCAGCCAATAGAAGCACAGAACCAGACGTACCGTGCACGAGCGCTCAAGGATGGTTGGCTGCAGAGTGCTGTCTATTACATGGCAGGACTACCGAGGTGCAAATGTAAAAGGGCATATCCCTGATGTTTTCCAAGTTTCCGGTTCTATGTACTGACTTGTATGCAAGCAATTTGCATCTGAGGATTAGGTTTGTTAGAGGATGGGGGTGTTGAACGTGACTTGCAAGTGTGTGTTTTTTTAAGCAAAGGATTCTCTGTTTCCGCAATAAATGAACGCAATCCGACCAAAAGGTTCATCCACGGATGACAGAGGGTATGGTCAACATTAATTTGATTGGGAAACATCTGCTCCTGCTGAGATGCTGCAGCTAGAAGAGGAGCAGCGGAGGGGCTGGCTGGAGGGGAGAGGGGGAGTGTTCTATTATTCCTGCAGGAAGTGGAATATGCTCAGCCAAACGGATGGAATCCCTGCTCCGCATGTAAATGAATACCTCGCAGTTTAGCAGGCAGCGCGAACTTCGAACTATAAGCTGCTGCTTCTGTCCGCCACCCCCCACATCGCCACACCCTTGTCTAAAAAATGAATTACGTTTGGAAGTTTCTAGCAGAGATTCACAGTACATCAGGAAACGCACATGCACGCCTCACCCGTCCCCATTCACAACTAACAGACTGCAGAGTGCTAGACTGACCCTGGATGCAGGTTAAAGCAACGGGTAATCAACCGAAGACCCGTAAATAATGCAGTGTTACTACAATGGGACGTCTATGTATTGAAAAAAACACCCACTGTTGTTTTTGCCAAATTCCACAATGACCGGGCATTATCGCAAGTGACTTATTTTCACAATGGGCTGCCTTGGTTTTAAATGGGCTACTCCATCTTTTTGATGTGGGGTGATTTTGACGGATCTTTGCAGTGGGTATTTAGAGTGTTGGCAGCATGCCTAGCTTTCCAGAGATTTCCCTTCCAGGAAGGGATTCCGCGAGTGAAATGCGGCAGAAAGATGAGTGAAGACACGTATTTCACAAAAAAAAGTCCGGGCACCACTCTGCAAAGATTTTTTTTTTTTAATACGGGCTGTAGAACAAAGTAAAGAATATCTGCGTCCTTTGTCTGGTAAGATATATAAACTGTCTAGTACAATAAATCAACAAGAGCACACAATCACACCCTGATAACAGAGACCACCCTCTAGTGAATTATGAAGACATAGTCTCATTACAGTTAACAAGGGAGAGCCTGGCGGACCTACCAGCAGCAAACATATTTAGCGCGCAGCAGAAGAGGTGTTAGTGTGCCACAGAGGCCTCTGTGGGAAGTACCCTTCAGCCGAGTATAGCTGTCAGTAACAATTCTGGTCTGCTATTTATTTTAGTTTTATGTGTGTTAGGTATGTGCTGGGCCATGGAGATTACCCTTGTGCTTAGTTTGAAGGGTGTGCGTTTTGTTCTTCATCTCAACTTTTCTCGGAATTTATTTATGTCTAGATTTCACTGGTGTCCATTTTCATCAAATTATTTCATTAGGAAATATAAACACATAAAAATAATCAAAAATTCAATTTAAATATAGTTCATCATAATCCTATGCAAAGTGGGGTTTGTTGGCATGGCAGCCGTACGCGACAGAGGCCTTATCCCCTGTTTTCCATGGGCAAAAGCCAGGGTGGACGCTTTGTCCTTTGATAACACAAGGAACGTGGGCTGCGTCGTCATGTGGGCTGATGTCACTGCTTAACACTAGCATCAAGCATTTTATGTTGGTAAATAGAAAAAGGTCACACATACTGTTAAATCTACTATTACCTCTACGTCCCTCGTCCTCGACCCAGTCATCACTAATGAGGTATTCCACAAGACAGGAAACAAAACAGGAAACGCTTTTTAGGCTCCACCCACCCTCCCGTCAGGGGCTATAAGAACCCAGCCAACCAAAAGCACATCCTGTTTTGTTTCCTGTCAGTGGACCTGACGGGGACGCTGGGGTAGGTGCCGGGCACTTACCTGCTACAAGTTGCTGTTGTCCTGTGGTCTCCTCCTCTGCTGGGCTTTGGGGGCGCTGCTGGACCTCCGTGGGACTTCTTGAGTCGGGCTGCTGGGCTTCCTGGACTCTTCAGGTTCCTGGTTGCTGATCCTGCTGGGCTGTGTTGGCTTCCTCTGGTTCCTGCTCCTGCTGCGCCGGATTTGACACCAGGTTTGTTGTCCAGGGCGGGTCCTTTGTTGCCTTGGGCCCGCCTTCTGTTTTGAGCGCCCGGGTTGGGGTCCGGGCGCTCGTGTCTCTTTGGCCGCTTTCAGTCTCGGGCGCCCGGGTTGGGTTCCGGGCGCTCGTGTGTGTCCAAAACCGGCTTCTGTTGGGCGCCCGGGTTGGCTCCGGGCGCTCGTGTTCTGTTCTGCCTGCTTTTGGTTGCGAGCGCCCGGGATGGGGTCCGGGCGCTCTTTTAATCTTGCGCCCGCTTCTATTACGAGCGCCCGGGATGGGGTCCGGACGCTCGTGCTTTCTGGGCCCGCCTTTTTGTTTCGAGCGCCCGGGATGGGGTCCGGGCGCTCGGTGGTCTTCCGGGCTTGTTTTTCATTGGAGCGCCCAGGTTGGGGTCCGGGCGCTCGCTGTTCCTGGGTCCGTGTTCCCGTTTCTTTCACGATGTTGGTGACGACGGGTGGGCTCCCGGTTGAGTTGCTGGCTTGTTCTGCCTTCGGCGGCCGAACTCAGCGTTGTTTTCTGTTCTCCTGTGCTAGCCACGCCCCCTTTACCTCTCTTTCGGTTCTGCTGGGGGGGCGGGGTTTGTCTTGGTCGTTTTCTTCAAAAGGATGGGGTTGGTCCTTTCTCAATTTCTATACTTCCGTGTTGGTCTTACCTTCGGTTACTGCTCCTGGTTTGCTGCTGTTTATGATGGGGAAACATCATAGAAAGCGGAGGCATGTGTCTCCTGTGTCCTCTTCTTCTTCTCCTCCGGATAGTGAGGATCCTGCGCCTGCGGTGAAGCGTCCCAGGTTGGATGAGGACCAGTTGAAACTTCTGATACTGAAGACTTTGTCTGACATTCAATCCTCCAAACACTCAGCTGCCGGTCGTTCTGGTGGGGGTGTGGCCATTTATTCTGACATTTCATCTTCTGGGTCCTCTGATGATGCTTCTTTGAGTGCGGTGGATCTTAAGGGGAAGTATGTCTCCAGGGAGTTGTTGCCGGACCTGCTTTCTCATGTTCGTGAGAACATGGGGTTTCCTGAGGACGCTGTGGCCAGTACTTCGTCGGATGCTGTTCTACCGCAGTTTCGGAAACCTGTTGCGACTTCACTTCCTATTCACCCGTTTGTGATGGATGTGCTATTGAATGAGTGGAAAGACCCTGATCATATTATGTTGCCGCGCTTCATGTCGAAGCTTTACCCGTTGCAGGGCATGGAGGATTCTTTTCCTGAGTCTGTGCAGGTGGACTCCATTGTCGCTAGTTTGGTTGGCCGTCCTTCCATGGCTGATGATAACATTCTTCGCGATGGGGTGGATAAGAAGATTGACTCTGCTTTGCGTAAATCCTATGCTGGTTCTCACCTTGCCATACGTTCCGGTATCTACGGTGCTTATGTGGCTCAATCGCTCCTGACTGACTTTAAGACTTTGTTTTCAACTATGCAGGAGGGTGGCTGCTGTCCTGATTTGCTGGAATCTATGGAGCGTCAGGCTGAATTCCTTTCGGATATTGCTTTTGATTCTGTGCGTGCCTCTGCTCTGTCTTGTGGTTCCTCTATCGCTGCCCGTAGGAATCTGCTGTTGAAGGGTTGGAATACTGATGCCGCCCAGAGGTCCATGGCCTTACGTTTACCTTTTACTGGCCCTCGTCTCTTTGGGGATGCCTTGGAAGACAAACTGCATAAAGTGTTTAAAGAACGTAAACATTCCTTTTCCTTCCGGAGGCAACCTTCCCGTAAAGATTTTTCCTCTTCGCAGGCCAAGTCTTTTCGTCAACCTTCCCGGTTTCAGCAATCCTCCTTTAAAGGTTCTCGTGGAGCCGGTCGTGGTTTCCCTCGGAAGTTCCAGAAGTAGCCTCCTCGTGATGCTGGTCCTGGGCCGCAGCGTTCCTGACTATGCCCCTCCGTTCATGGATCCCACTGGAGTGACGCCCGTGGTTGGTGGGAGATTGAGGTTGTTCCTTCCAGCCTGGCGTCTGTCGACCTCGGATCAGTGGGTGCTGGATGTCCTGGACCGGGGGTATCGGATCGAGTTTCTGTCCCCTCCGCCTCCCTCGGGTGTAGTGCGGACTCCGACTCCCTTGTGCCACTCCCGTCGCCAATCCTTGAGGGACGGTGTTCAGGCCCTGTTTTTCAAGAACGCTATTGTTCCCGTTCCCAGGTTGGAGTGGGGTCTGGGGACCTATTCGATTGTTTTCCTGGTGCCGAAGGTCACGGGGGGGTTCCGGCTTGTCATCAATCTCCGGAGTCTGAACCTATTTGTGAAGAAGATCCCGTTCAAGATGGAGACCTTGCAGCGAGTGGTCCCGCTGATTCAGGCCGGATGGGTGTTTACTACTCTGGATCTCCAGGACGCCTACCTTCATGTGCCGGTGGCCCGGGAGGATCAGATGTTCCTGCGTTTCTGCCTGGAGGGTCATCATTGGCAGTTCTGTGTCCTTCCGTTTGGTCTCCGGTCCGCTCCCCGAGTGTTCACCAAGGTGGTTGCTCCTTTGGTGGCCCTTCTTCACCTCCGGGGGGTGTCTGTGTTCCCCTACCTGGACGATTGGCTGCTCCAGGCTCCCTCCCCAGGGGTCATGTCTCAGCACCTTTCATTGACCATCCTTACGCTAGAAAGTCATGGTTTTCTGGTGAACTTTCCAAAGTGCCAGCTTCTTCCTGCCACTCGACGGACTTTCATTGGGGCCATCTTCGACTCCGTCCTGGGCAAGGTGTTCCTGCCGGATTCTCGGATTCGGCGTCTTCAGTCCCTGTTGCGGATCTTGTTGTCCCAGGCTGCGGCCCCCCTTCTTCAGTGGCTCGAGGTTCAGGGTCATATGGCCGCTACTGTCTTCACGGTGCCCTGGGCCAGGGTTCATCTGCGGCCTCTGCTGTGGCATGTTCAGCGTTGGGTGCCGTTTCCAGTTCAGGACTATGCTCTGTCTGTGCCTGTGTCCTTGGGGGTGGTGTCGGATCTCCAGTGGTGGCTGGATTCCGCGAATCTCTCGAAGGGGATGTGGATTCACCTGCCGCCCCCTTTGGTGTTGACGACGGATGCCAGTGCGGCCGGTTGGGGGGCCACGTTGGGACAGTGGTCTGTTCAGGCTCGCTGGCTCCGGATGGAGTCCCGTCGCTCGTCCAATTGGAGGGAACTGTCTGCTGTGGCCAGGGCTCTTCGTTTCTTCCATTCCCGTCTGCTGGGGTGCAATGTCCTGGTGAGGTCGGACAACACCGTGACTGTGGCTTACATCAACCACCAGGGCAGTACTCGCAGCCCTTCCTTGAATTTGGTAGCTTGTGCGATTGCAGGTTGGGCGGAGCGTCATCTTCTGGCTCTCTCGACTCAGCATATCCGGGGGGTGGACAATGTGGTGGCGGACGCCTTGAGTCGCAGGTTTCCATCTTCCCTCTCCCTGTGTCTCTCCCCCAGGGTGTTCCGGTTGATCTGTCGGAGGTTCGGGACTCCCCTGCTGGACTTGTTTGCCTCCCGGGCGAATGCTCAACTCCCCCTGTTTTGTTCTCGGGCCCCGGAGTTGGGTGCTTGGGGGGTGGAGGCGTTGTCTCTTCAGTGGCCCCCTTGGTTGCTGTATGCCTTCCCCCCCTTCCCCCTGATTCCTGCCTTCTTGCTGAAGGTCCAGAGGTTGGGTGCCCAGGTGGTAGCGGTCTTACCTCACTGGCCGCGGAGGTCCTGGTTCCCTTTGTTGTTGAGCCTGGCGGTGGGCCCTCCTTGGATTCTGCCACGTTATCCGTCTCCCCTGAGGTCCCCCTCCCCTTCCCTCCTGGTCCCTCTCACCTTGGCGGTTTGGAGGTTGAACGGCTGTCGCTTGGGGTCCGGGGTTTGCCTGATCACCTCATCACTGTGATGCAAGGGTCTCGTAGGGGTTCCACTTTGTCCTCCTACTCTAAACATTGGGCTTCTTTCTCCTCTTGGTGTGCGGGGCTTGGTCTCTCTCCTGTCTCTTGTCCTATCGCTTCCGTTCTGCAGTTTTTCTTGGATGGTTTTCAGAAGAAATATGCCTTGTCTACTCTGAGGGGCCAGTGGGCTGCTCTTCGGGCTTTCCGGGATCCGGCTTCTCTTCCTCCTGCGGATGGTTTGTTGGTTTCCCGTTTGTTCCGGAGTTTCTCTCTGTCATCTCCTTCTTCTCGCTCTCCGGTTTCTCCTTGGGATCTCTCTTTGGTCTTGGGTGCTCTGCAGTCTGCTCCTTTTGAGCCATTGGAGTCGGTGGACCTTAAGTTTCTCTCTTTTAAAGTGGCGTTTTTGGTTGCTGTGACTTCTGCCAGGCGGTTGGGTGAACTCACTGCTTTGCGTTGTTCTCCTCCCTTTTTGCGTTTCTTGGATGACGCGGTGGTCCTTTCTTTGGATCCTGGTTTTGTTCCCAAGATTCGTTCTAGGTTTCATTGCTCTCAGGAGTTGATTCTTCCTTCTTTCTGTCCTTCTCCTTCTTCCCCTGCTGAGTTGTTGCTTCACTCTTTGGATGTGCGGCGTGCTTTGTCCCTTTATGTTGCAAGGTCTGCGGGGTTCCGTTCCTCGGACTCCCTTTTTGTGACTTTTGGTTTGGCTGGTCAGGGTAAAGCTGCGTCTCGGCTTACTCTTGGTCGCTGGATCAAGTCTGTTATTTCTTTGGCTTATCAGGGATCTGGTTTGCCTTGCCCTTCTGGTGTTCAGGCCCGTTCCACTAGGGGTGTTTCTGCTTCCTGGGCTGCTTTTCGTGGGGTTTCCCTTGATGAAATCTGTCGGGCTGGGACTTGGGCCTCTGAGTCTACTTTTGTGAGGCACTATCGCTTGAATTGTGCTCTGTCTGACCGGACCAATTTCGGTAGTGGTGTGTTGCGTGCTGTGGAGGTTGTTCCGCCTCCCTGATTCTGTGTTTTTTTTTCATTAAACTGTATTTTACTGCACGCCTCTTTGTGTTCGGTCTCTGTTTTCTGTGTGGTTTGCCAAAGGCCTGTTGTTGGGGGTGCTTTGGTATGCCTCATTAGTGATGACTGGGTCGAGGACGAGGGACGTAGAGGTAATGCTATGATTACTTACCGGTAATCCCCATTACTCTTAGTCCTACTCGTCCTCGACCCAGTCATACTTCCCGCCCGCCCTCCCTGTCCAGGCCTTTGTTGCTTGGTATGTCAGGATGTGCTTTTGGTTGGCTGGGTTCTTATAGCCCCTGACGGGAGGGTGGGTGGAGCCTAAAAAGCGTTTCCTGTTTTGTTTCCTGTCTTGTGGAATACCTCATTAGTGATGACTGGGTCGAGGACGAGTAGGACTAAGAGTAATGGGGATTACCGGTAAGTAATCATAGCATAATACCTAGATCCTGGAAGCATGCTAAGGTCGTCCCTCTATTAAAAAAACCCACCTTGGATCCCGCCAAGCCGGAAAATTTCCGGCCAATATCCTTGCTACCCTATTTATCCAAGATAGCGGAATCTCATGTAAATTCCATTCTGATCAACTATTTAGAGGTCAATGGAATTTTAGATGACTCCCAAAATGGTTTTCGGACAAATCATAGTACCGAATCGGCCTTATTGGCCGTCACAGAACAATTAAGGGAGGTACAGGACCAAGGTGGTACAGCGGCACTGGTCCTGTTGGACCTGAGTGCAGCATTCGACACGGTCTCCCATGAGATCCTCCTAAGAAGACTATGGGAGATCGGAGTCCGAGATGGAGCCCTAGATTGGTTCGTCTCATTTCTGACTGACCGCTCTTTCCAGGTCCATGCTCCACCGCATAAATCAGGAAGGTTTCCGCTGTGCTGTGGCATCCCCCAGGGGTCTGCTCTCAGCCCCACGCTATTTAATGTGTACGTCTGCCCTCTAGCCGCACTGGCTAGAGCTGGTAACATCAAATTAACATCGTATGCGGACGACACTCAGTTTATCTTCTCCTTCTCCAGTGATACCAACGCCAACAAAATTAAATTTCAAGAAGATCTATCGGCCATTGCAGACTGGATGACTGAAAACCGTCTCCAACTTAACTCATCTAAGACTGAGGTACTACTGGTTGGGAAGGAGACTCAAAAATGGGACGATCAGTGGTGGCCATCTGCATTGGGACCTGCACCCACTCCTAAGAAGGAGGTCAAAAACTTGGGTATCATGGTCGACAACCGACTAGACCTTGACTCCCACGCCAAAAAGGTGGCAGGCATGTGCTATGGCCGTCTTCGGTCTCTGAGACCCATTCTGGGTTTTTTCGAACCCCCAGTCCGTCAGATGATCATTCAGGCCATGGTGTTGTCAAACATTGACTACTGCAACGTCCTCATGCTAGGCTCTACTCAGTCTACGATTTACAGACTTCAAAGAGCTCAGAATGCGGCCGCACGCAGTCTGTTTGGTCTACCAAAAAACTGTCATATCTCTTCTATCCTCCACCATCTGCACTGGTTGCCGGTAAAGCAGCGCATCCAATTTAAGGCACTTTGCCTTATCCATAAAATTTTCCACTCCTCGGGCCCTAAAATTCTGAAAAATCTAAACTCTTTATACGTTCCCACTCGGGCTCTCCGTTCTGCAGATCTGTTTCTAGCCCACATTCCTATGATTCAGAGGAGCAGAGCAGGAGGCCGATCTTTTAGATACTTGGCGCCTAAATTGTGGAATACAATCCCGCTTGAAGTTCGCGCTATTACGAATCATCTGTCTTTCAGAAAAAAAATTAAGACCTGGCTATTTAACACTCCTTAGGCCCAGCTTTCTGTAGTTTTTCCCACACTTGGCTCGGCTGCTGTGTATCTGGCTTGTCTGCAAGCGCTGGGACGCCCTGTTGCTGGGGTAGCCATGCGCTATATAAGCTGCCCTAACATAACATAACATAACATAACATAACATAACATAACATAACATAACATAAATGAGATATAATGAGCAATTAGATGCGACTATAAGGGCTTCTTTCCTAGCCACATGCACCATGCACCAGTCCGTTGCAACAATGTGAAGATTTAAACTTTGATTGCGTATGTCATATTTAACCATTCTATTCGCACAGAGAGACCCATAAACTGCTCATTCACTTCGTAACACCCACACAGCTATCTGCAACTCATCAAACCACTCTGTCATCTGTGTTGGAACACCACTTACTTTTACACAAAAAAGAACAAAACTTCCAAAATCAATTTTTTTTAACAGAAAATAAATGAAGTACCAAACATGAGAATTTCGAAATTATGTTAATATGCATGAAAGAGAGAAGACACATAGGGTTATCTAATATCCCTGGTTTACTGAGGTACTTCATTTTAGGAAGAGCTCCAGATTATCACAGGTTGCAGGTAGACAAGCTCAAGATGAGGTGGAGTTTGGTTCACTGAGAAAAGTTTCTTGAGATCTTGGAATGTTGTTCCCACAAGCAGGAGAGGATCGCAGATGATTTTCAAATCATGAAACATTTCCACAAAACGACTTGGGTATTGTTTATGCTGAAGTCGAAGTTAGGTGGCGAAAAAGTTGTAGACAAGATTTTCAGACCAACGTGGCAGCATCCTGTAAGAAACTACAATATTATTTGGGGTGGGCTGTCATCCATCTCAAGGAATCATCCATTTGCACAGGAAGTGACATCACTGCATTTCCAATCGCCCACCTGCACAGGAAGTGACATCACTGGATTTTCCATAATCGGTCCTCAAAGGAGGCGACAGCTCTGTTTTCCCACCAAATCGATCTTTAAAAGAAGAAGGCAAGTCAGAGGACTTCATTTTCCATGAGTCAACTCCGCGGGAATTGGTATCACTGCATTTCCCATTGTCCACATGCACAGGAATGGAAATTACTGGGTTTTCCTTCATCCATCTACGCAGAAAGTGGCATCACTGGTTTCCCACCAAAACTGTCTTTAAAAAAGAAGCCAAGCAAGAGGACCTTATTTCAGCCATCTGCACATGAAGTGACATCACTGCATTCCCCATCATCTAACTGCACAAAAAAGTGAAATCATTGGATTTGCCAACATCTGCCTGTACAAGAAGTGGCATCACTAGGTTTCCGCAAAAACGGTCTGTAGGAGAGTAGGATCTGCTTCTTATGGTTACCCGCACTTTTTGCTGATGTTTCACTGTTTTTTTACTTTAGTCTGGCTGGAGTCCTCCTATTCAGGACCCCGGCCTAGCTGCTTCCTCTCTAAATTGACTCCATGTACCTTAGGTACACCACAGATTGGACTCTGGGGTGCGCTTGTAAGTCCCTAGTATGTGGTGCACTATGTACCCAGGGCATAGGTACCCCAGAGGCCTACCAGGGGCTGCAGCATGTATTATGCCACTCCTGGGAAGCCCTCCAAAATGACCCCACAGGTCTACTAACTAAAGCAGCCTGAGTAAGGTGGTGCAAGCACCCCTTACTGAGATATACGTTTACTATGTCTCACCCTATCACTGCACATATAAACCTATCAGTCACCCCTATGGCAGGCCTTATGAATCCTGAAGGCAGGGGGCTGGGTTTTATGTGAGAGGGTGCCCAAGCCTGAGCAGAGCCCCTCTACTGCCTTCGGAATCTATTCTCCAGGGTTGTCTGTGATGTAGCCTGACCATATACTATTAAGTGCATTATAACCTCACAGTAAATGCTAACTTTTGGATGGCTGCACGGAAACATGTCGTGTTTGGTGTCAAACACCTTGGAATCATACCCCCACACCAGTAACTGGTGTGGAAGTATGATCCCACCCTTCTAGAGGGAGAGACATGACAGCACCGATATACCCGGTACAACTAACAGAGCCCTGGCATCACAAAATGGATGCTGTCAGCCCCAGACACACATCTGGCCTCCTGCTGCTGACCGAAACTCCGGTAGGGGAGGCCTGGACAATAGATTTCCTGTCACAGGGAGGTGTTATCACCTCCTGAAGTACTGGGAATTTTAAGCCCAGCGGTGCAGGGGAACACACCCTATGACTTCGGGTTCTTCCTGTTTCAGACCTACAGAAACACAGAGTCTTCTGGGTGAAGTCAAAGATCAGTTTATTGGCTGCAGACCAATTACAGGCATCCTAGAAGTACAAAAGCGTGTATGTTCTCAGGAGACTGCTTAAAGTTACAGAAACAAGCTTCTCCTTAAATACAAAATATCATGCTTCAGGCACACATTCCTTGTTTTAAGATATGGCCATATAAATGTATACATTACAAACGAAAAGGCAGAGTCATGATGACCATCCCACATTCCAGTTAAGCCAGCCCACAATTATTTACCCAGCAAGGCTCAGATCCCACATCAGATATCAACAGGCCCCAATAAAGACGAGCATCTCCTGTTTGGAAAACAAGCCATAAAGCAGGAACAGTCAGGTGTGAAAGAGATTAGCTGGAGGCTCGTGTGGGATGAAAAGGTTTTATGGTTTATGGTGTGTCAAACCCTGATGCTAATCACAGGTGGCCGAAGGAAGGGGAGCTCGTGATACCGGACTGACCTGGGGCAGCGGAGCCAAGCTGCCCAGGTCACAGAGAAGTCAAAGGAAGGCACATGTGCTCTAAAGGCCCGAATTTGCTTGTAATGTGTGGCCTATGTGAGGGCAACCATAAGATGGCCACCGCTCTAAGATGGAACCCACGAAGTCAATGTATAATAACGTATACATAGTGCTTTTATCGATGAAACGTTATATAAAGCACTTGTACATACCGCATTGACCATTCGCGGTTCGCTAATACCGGGATAGACAGGGGTAGGGCCCTGCCTCCTACGCGGTCCCAAATTTCAAAGTACGACAGACCCTCCTTTTGCCCTAACATAGGCAATAACTATGCTCACATCAATCCAAGTCTAGGTCAATATTCACGAAGTCATGGAGATGTTGCTGTAGCATCATCCTATTACTTAGCTCGTCCCTCGATACAGGTTTCCTTACACATAATGTAGCACAGAGGCCACATATCGCAGGAGCACACTGGATGCACAGACAGAACAGGAAAAGGATGGCTAAGATCATTCCAATGACCATCAGAATCTTCCAACCCCAGGCAGATATCAGTTCCCAGAACCACCCCACCAGTGACCAATCTCCTTTATCCACGTGTATGGAGTCAGATATTTTATGCAGTTTGGAGATGGCTTGATAAACTGTTGGAGCGTTATCTGGTATGAAAATGCAACAACTAGATTGGATGACCTTACATACCCCACCGCGGTCTGCAAGTATGACGTCTAGAACCATGCGGTTCTGCAAAGTCATGAGGCGATCCGCTTGGAGCTCAGCTGTCAAATTACCAAGGGCACCAGCCGTAACATTAACAGTGGATTCAACCACACGAGTCAGTTGTCTCAGGTTCCTACTATTGACCATAGGTCCCCAAAACGGCAGGAAACCCAAAAAGAAGTCTCCCGCTTCCTGACGGGCAGTATCCTCCTTACTAATCACGCCTCTCACAACTCTGGTCTTGTGATAGTCAGAGGCAGCAGTGAATGTTGGCGGTAGCAGATTTGCAATATAACATGTGCCCGAGAAATCAGGGGGCAACTATGTATATGCTCGGTCATTGCAGACAAAATATGTACCCTTGGCAGCCAAAAACGCAGGGGAAAACTGTGACGGAAAGGTGTACGTTTCAGTACAGTCACTTCTCCCCAGTTGAGCTCTTGGATTCTGACCATTACCTTGTAAACAGACCGACCTATGTGGGGTACGACCCAAATTGGGGATGAGATTTTTTGCTGTCTTTCACTCAGACTAATACTATACCCCGTCGCGTTCCACCCTACATAAGCTCTCAATTCCTCCTTGGGAATAGATGAGTATGCGTCGATATCTCTGCTCATATCGGCAACTCCTTTCATTAAAGCTTTATTATTTGTGCTAGGTCTGATGGAACGCGGTTGTCGTGGGGAGTAGGTATCTAGTGCAAAGAGAAACATGGTCTGGAATGCCCATGACGATCCATTGTAACTAAACGGCAGCACTAGATAAGGAATACCCTTATTAATGGTATGTGGCATTAAACCACACACCCAGCAATTGGTTGTATTCATGACTAGTTGGTGCTGGTGCAGGAGCTGAATAAACGAGTTGTTTACAAACTCTGATCGTCTAGCTTGTTCATGTTCAGGCAGAGGGTGAAAAGAGTGTGAGGAGACAGTAGGAGGAGGTATAGTCTGTACAGTGGGTGCAATGGGCTCTTGAGAGGAGAAGAATACAAATCCTACAGTAAACACTACCATACTACATAATATAAACAGACATAAAAATACAAAACGTTTGCTCTTCATTATTCTACACATTCTTGCTTTAAAGTTCATTTCCTCAGCGAGTCTCTCCATCTTGAAAAACTCCATCCTCTAATCGTGCCGCTCGCGGCGGGTGAGTATCTTCTGCTAAGGAGTACGCCTGTCGGTCCAGGGAACGCCCTAGACCAACCAGAACCGTTGACCTAACGTCTTCGGCCTGTACCCCAAAGTCTTGGCACCGCGACCCTGCGGCTGAACCCGGATGGTGGTTCGAAAAACAAAAATCAAGAATGTCCTTCAGATGGGAGAGCTATGGTATCAAAAACAAAAAGGTAAGGAAAAGAATATTTATTTGTCCATAGGCCTTGGTCTTAAGTTATAGTGAAAACGGCCAGGTACTGTCTGATCTTGAAACAAGAGTTCAGGCTCTGTGGTGTCCAATCGAATTGACGGTGGCACAGCTTCTTGTAAAATATCGTCACTCTGTTGTGCTGAAGTTGTGCCTCTCACGCGTGCATCACTGAACGGCACAAAACGAGGTACAGTGTCTGTTTCAGAGTCAGCGATACCCTCCTGGACCCACTGGTCATACGGCAGAGGCAAAGGGATCCTTTTGATGTGGGCGCCGTGGATCCAGTTCTTTTTCCCCTTTACTCGAACAGCTGATCTCGTAGACAGAAGTACGAGGTGAGGGCCAATCCAACGGGGCTCATCGTTGCTCTTCCGCTGGAAATTCTTGATGAGCACCCATGTGCCAGGGTCGATAGGGTGTCCTGGAGCTTCAGAGGCCTGGGGAAGAGTATCGTTCACCTGTTGGTGTAAAACACGCAATTTAGCCGTCAATTCGTACAAATAATCAAGCAGTACTGGATGTTCGATTTCGCTGAATTTCGCCGGTCTTGGCACACCCCATACATTGGCCGGGCAGCCAAAAATAATCTCGTATGGGCCAAGTCCCACTCGTGAGTGTACGGTCATTCTGGTGGACAGGAGTGCTAGAGGCAGAGCGTCAGGCCATTTAAGACCGGAGCTCGCCTGGATTTTGGCCAGCTTGAGTTTTAGAGCGCCATTGTAGCGCTCTACTAATCCAGCTGATTGGGGGTGATTTGCAGCGTGGAACTTTTGCTTAATCCCTAATCCCTCACACACATTCTTCATCACTCGACCCACAAACTCACTCCCATTATCACTCCACACCATTCTTGGCATTCCAAACCTAGGGAAAAATTCCTTCACAAGGGCTTTGGCTGTGGATAGAGCAGTGTTGTCTTTTAGGGGATATGCCTCTATCCATTTTGAAAAAGCGCAGACAACCACCAATACATATTTCAGGTTGTTGCACCTTTCCATGTGGATAAAATCTAGCTGCAAAACTTCAAATGGATATGATGGAGGCGCAAAATGACCAGCTGGAGTTGGGGTTCCCCTACCAGGGTTGTATTTCAAGCATACCATACAATTCTTGACCACATTCTCTGCACACTTGGGAATTCCAGCATTCTGCCATACTGGAGCCAACAATTTACAGATTCCTTTCATACTGATATGTGCCATTCCATGCGCCATAGTAACCACTGGAAGCACATATGCATCAGGTAACAACCATCGCCTATGTTCTGACAAATCAATCCAACAACCATTCTCATCCAACTTACCCGTACTTTCTCTCCACTTGCTCAATTCTTTCTCTGTGGCTTCAGCTTGAAGGGACTTCACACTCTCTATTGGGTTTTCACACATTCCAACATCACCTACCCATCTTGCAGGGCCTGCAACATACATTCGAGTCTTCACATCTTTTGCTGTTTCTTTCGCGATTTCATCAGCAAACGCATTACCACGACCAACATCATCAGTGATTTTCTTGTGCGCACTGCATTTCATAATCGCAACTTGTAACGGTAGGGTCAGCGACTCAAGGAGATCATTCACCAACTTGCCATTCTGAATCTTAGCTCCATGCGAAGTCAGGAACCCACGTTCCTTCCACAATCGCTCAAAACTATGAGCCACGCCAAAGGCGTACTGGCTATCCGTATATATGTTCACTTTCATTCCTTCAGACAACACGCATGCTCTTGTAAGGGCAATCAGTTCTGCTGCTTGAGCCGAATTTTGTGGCACACGTGCAGTTTCAACAATCGTGTGCAAAGTCGTGATAGCATATGCAGCAGTTGTATCACCATTTGGAAGCTTGAAACACGAACCATCCACCCATAAAGTACCATCACACTCAGTCAGGGGAGTATCTTTAAGATCTACTCTCCCTTTCGTCTCTTCTTCTGTTCTGAACAGACAATCATGTTGCTCAATCTCATCTAGGTCTGCTGGAATTGGTAATAGTGTAGCTGGATTCAACGTGTTGCATCTCTTTATGTGTATATGATTTGCTAACAGTGTCAGCTCATATCCGGATAATCGCGCACTAGTTAAGTGTTGTGTCTTGGTCCTGTTTAACAATGTGGAACCATAACAATCAATGTATTATCCATTACTAGGCCAGCAGACTGTCGAATAGACATAGCTGCGGTGGCTGTAGCTCTCAAACAACTTGGCAATGCCCTCGCTACCGGGTCCAAGGTTGACGAAAAATATGCGCATGTACGCGGTCTGTCGCCAAAAGTCTGTGTTAACACTGATAATGCGCAACCATCTTTTTCATGAACATACAATGTAAAAGGCTTACTGTAGTCAGGGGTACCCAACACAGGAGCTGAACACAATGCATTACGCAATTCCCAAAAACTTTTTTGACACTCTTCAGACCATGGGATAGGATTCAGTGTGTCTTTACATGTTAATGCTAACAAAGGTTTTGCCAGCAAGGAGAAATTTGGTATCCAGTGCTTACAGTATGAAGTAATGCCCAAGAAAGCACGCACTTCTCTCTGTGTTCTTGGCACACTCAACTGTGTAATGGCTTGAATTCTTTCTGGGGTCAGTTTCCTTCCCTCCTTCGATAAGAGATGACCTAAGTAGGTCACTTCTTGTCGACAATATTGCATTTTTGAGAGAGACACTTTGTGATGGAAGGCAGACAAATGACGCAACAATGACAATGTAGCTTCTTTGCAAATCTTTTCAGTATCCGCAGCGATTAGTAAATCATCAACGTACTGAATAAGGATAGCGCCACTAGGTAAAACAAGTGCATCAAGCTGCGCTTTTAAAGCCTGACTGTATATTGATGGACTTTCACAGTAGCCCTGTGGAGCGCGTTTAAAGCGGAAGCTGCGACCTCCTAAACTGAAGCCAAAAATGTCTCAGCTCTCCTCTGCAATTGGGATGCTAAAGAAAGCATTCTTCAGATCGATCACTGAGAACCATGCAGCGGAGGCTGGAATCATAGTTAACAAGGCAGTTATATCAGGGACAACTGGAAACTGTGGCACAACAATCTTATTAACCTCTCTAAGATCAATCACAAATCTGTAAACAGGTGGCTGTGAAGGGTCCGTTCGTTTTACGACAGGTAAAACAGGACTATTGCAAACGTTGCCTCTTGTCTCTTCAATTACACCCTTTTTAACCAAATCACTGACAATTGCTAACAACGCTTTCTGACCTTCATTGGAGATCTTATACTGGGGAATGCGTGGCAATCTGACATTGGCTTTTAAAGTGACCACATATGGCGGTATTTCCAGGAGACCCACATCATTGGGACCAGTAGCCCAAAGGACATCCGGAAGGGATGACAATTCAGGTGGCATTGCATTCTTGGACAAATACATTGGGGAAATCACTTTCTTACCTAATGTAAGTTGTACTCCTGAGGGAGAACAATATAGTGTTGCATGCAATCTTTTTAACAAATCTAATCCTAGCAAATTTTCACCACAACCTGTCGTTAGGATGAGGGGTGCTTTTAGCTCACAAGGTCCAACAGAAAGTGACATAGGACTAGAAATCGGGTTCCTAACTGGGGCGCCAGAAAAACCTACTGAGACATTCATTTCGCCAGACAAAGGCGCGCCAGGGAGTTTTGAATGCATGATTGAACTCTTTGCAGCACCAGTATCCAGCAGAAAGGGCTCTGTTACATTTGCTGTAGTTACTTTAACATAAGGTCCGCTCTGATCCACTGGCACTGAAACAACTCCCTCTCTCTGTCTACGGCTGTCCTAGTAATCATTATCTTCTACATTGTCGTCTTCTGCATAATAATCATTATTGTAGTACTGAGCTGTATTACCAGTCGCATTGGCTTGCTGATCAAAGCTATTTATGCTATTTTGAGGCGGAAGAGGACGCGCGTTCTGGGGAGCATTTCCACGCCCTCTGCCTCTAGAAGCTTGTTGACCACCTCTACCTCTTGCGCCATACGCATTACTGTTGCGCTGCATTAGTTTAGGGCAACTATATTTAAAATGACCTTCCTCTTTGCAATATGAACATTGGTTGGGACCTACAGGGATTCGTGGTTGATAATACCCATTCATTTGCTGATTATTCTGAAATTATTGGGGTTGCTGATAGATACCTTGGGTTTGCCTATAATTATTCTGTCCTCCACGTGGTGGATAAGCCTGCTGCAAGAGGACATTCATTTTAAGTTCTTTCGTTTTCTTATCTGTTCTATCTTTCTCGTCTTTATCTCTATTTTCATAATACTGTGCAGTAGCCAGTATTTGCGCTGAAGAGGAAACAGCCCAAGAACTTTCGGAATCTTTTAATTTCTTACACAACTCGGGAAGTAGATTCTGTACAAATTTATCAACGAATAACCGTTGGCCACCTTCAGTGCTCATGTCTTGACCACTGTGGTCGATAAACGTTTCTTCAAACCTGGTAAAGAAATTGGACACTGTCTCATCTTTCTTCTGCTTACATGCGGACAGTTTATCCCAATTTACGCGCATCGCGGGCATTATAGTCTTTCTCTCTTATTCCTTTTCGCGAGCTTAATTTCCTTCTGTTTGGCTTCCTTTCGCCATAGGCGGAAAGAATCAAACATCGCCGGCCGGGCTTTCTTTTTCAACAATTTCACTTCCAAATTATCTAAGATATCTGTATCGAAACTACCATTTTGGGGCCATTTTAAAACACCGTCCTTTCTGGTGTATCGGATCCATACTTCATTATATGCAATGGGGCCGACGCCATGTTTTACATAAAGCTCATAAGGTGGAGTTCCAATTGGAGGAACCGGACATGAATCCTCTAACTGGAAATCCCTTCTACAACTCAAACAAAACCAATTACCAAATACACTAGCACCAGGCATCTTCGCTCACTAGTCTAGTTCCAAACTTCAAAGGATTATCGATTACGATAGTCTCGTGAATACACGAGTCCTCTGGCTTTGGCGTTTGCAAACTCCAAATCAAAGCGATCCCGAAGGATACCAAAAATCCCGAAGGATACCAAACAAACTAGGAGACGCTCCACTTATACTTAACTGAATATCGATGATCGATGGCGTCACCAGAAGACTCTCTCGATTGTTTCGCTCTACCAAAATCGTCAAGTGTCCAAAACAGGGCGATTAATCAGGGCAGCAGTCCTTCGTAGCCGTCGGGACGCGGAGAACCTCACAGAAAAGACTTTCGGACCACGTCGACATGCAGGGGTCGATGAAGTGACGGCCTTCCTCCAGAATTTCCACACGAAGCTCCTCACGAACCTCTGGCTTGGAACGGTACCGCTGAAATCATCCCGAGTTGGGCGCCAACTGAAGTACTGTGAATTTTAAGCCCAGCGGTGCAGGGGAACACACCCTATGACTTCGGGTTTTTCCTGTTTCAGACCTACAGAAACACAGAGTCTTCTGGGTGAAGTCAAAGATCAGTTTATTGGCTGCAGACCAATTACAGGCATCCTAGAAGTACAACAGCGTGTATGTTCTCAGGAGACTTCTTAAAGTTACAGAAACGAGCTTCTCCTTAAATACAAAATATCATGCTTCAGGCACACATTCCTTGTTTTATGATATGGCCATATAAATGTATACATTACAAACGAAAAGGCAGAGTCATGATGACCATCCCACATTCCAGCTAAGCCAGCCCACAATTATTTACCCAGCAAGACTCAGATCCCACATCAGATATCAACAGGCCCCAATAAAGACGAGCATCTCCTGTTTGGAAAACAAGCCATAAAGCAGGAACAGTCAGGTGTGAAAGAGATTAGCTGGAGGCTCGTGTGGGATGAAAAGGCTTTATGGTGTGTCAAACCCTGATGCTAATCACAGGTGGCCGAAGGACGGGGAGCTCGTGAGACCGGACTGACCTGGGGCAGCGGAGCCAAGCTGCCCAGGTCACAGAGAAGTCAAAGGAAGGCACATGTGCTCTAAAGGCCCGAATTTGCTTGTAATGTGTGGCCTATGTGAGGGCAACCATAAGATGGCCACCGCTCTAAGATGGAACCCACGAAGTCAATGTATAATAACGTATACATAGTGCTTTTATCGATGAAACGTTATATAAAGCACTTGTACATACCGCATTGACCATTCGCGGTTCGCTAATACCGGGATAGACAGGGGTAGGGCCCTGCCTCCTACGCGGTCCCAAATTTCAAAGTACGACACTCCCAGACAGGCTTTAGTGGATTAGGGCTGGCTAGGTGGGTGCACTCCAAGAGTGCTTTGAAGTCTGCACTGAGGGCACATTTGGTGTCCCTGTGCATAGTCCAGCTCAAACCGGTTGAAGGGGCTACCAGCCCCTGCTCTTGTGCGAAACTGGACAAAGGAAATGGGTGTAGCCACCCCCCTTTCCTGACCCTCCCATAGGTGGGTCCCCAGAGTATGTCCAACCCCTTCCTTGGGTATAAAAAAGGAACCCCTAGCTACAGGACTTTAGATTACACCTGGACGAAACTCTGATACAGATATCCCGGAACTTCAACAATCTACACGACTAGATGACTGAAGAATCTCCCTTGGAGTAAAGGAGTTACTCCACTGCAAGGCATGCACCAAAGACGCATCTGACGGGTTTGTATCTCCGAAGCTCCCGCCGGACTCCGAAGGTTTGCAACACAGGAGGTAGGATTCCAGACTTCCCAGAGGCTGACCCGAGTCTCTGGCAAAGCTGAGACCCGTAGCCCTCGTGGGTACTGTGGAACCCGAACCCCCTGGACACCATGCACATTTGCAAGTGCATTAGCTTCTCGACGTCCCTCGAGGCTGTGCATTGGGTTACTTGTAGCCCAGACCCCAAGCACCTTTTCCATTGAAGATTGCTGGCCTACACTCCACGAGTGTCCTGTGCGCCGGCCCTTTGTGTTTCTGCTGGAGGTATCTTTGCGATCCCTGGTCCCTCGACTGGTGGATCACTGTGAAGGAAACTTTAACTTTAATTGGGCTTACCTGGTTGCTCCAGATGTGCCCTGACTTTCCATTGCTTGGGGAGTCCCAATGACCTTTCTGGTCCACACCGAAGCATCTTTCCTCTTCCTGCGTGGCTTGTTGTGTCCAATCCGGGCACTGATGCTGCAGCACTCAACATCCTTTGTGGGACAACTCGAATCCAGCTTCTGGTTGTCCTCGACACCTCCTGGTCCTCGTGGCTGAAGAGTCAAGCTTCCCCTCTTCGCACCTGAAGCACCCGACATCGGTGAGCATTAGTCTATAGTGCCCCTGGTCATTGGCTAGTGACCCAGACTCTGTCCCCTCTGCTTTCAGGTTCTTCAAATCTTCGATCCAGGTTTGGATCTCTTCGGACACTTCTCCTCTTCCCGGCAGCAGCCCTTTTCAGCATCCTGCCATTGAAAACGACGACGTGACCCGACACCATTTGACACCTATGCACCCGGATTCCCTGGGTGAGGTAACACAAGTACTCTGGTGCTCCCTTAGGTGTTGGTCCTAGAACAATATAACTCCTAAAGGGTTTGTTCCTAATCCACCTCTAAGTGTCCTTAAACTTTAAAATTCCAACCCCAACTTTCCCCATAGAAGCTAACGGAGCTCGCGGCTATGTTCTCACACTGCACACATCCCCCGTGGGTCCCCTGTGTCACTACCTTGGGTGGTTGCTTGGAGTCCCAGCAATTCTACAGACTCTAGGTCTTGTGTCTAGTCAAATCGTGGTTCTTATACCACTTTCTTAATATATGGTTTGGTCCGCCCCTAGGGCCTACTGTGTATTGTGCTAATTTACTGTGATATATTAAGTGTAACATATGTTCTTTGACCTCTAGCTTCATAAAGAGACTAATAGGGGGTGTTTAGTAATAAATACATATATTTTATATATATACCTGGTGTGGTTCTCCTTTCATTTGGTCATTCAAGAGATTATAGACTGGTAAAACAAGCTGCTTTACATTCCTTCAAGACTTAGCCTGAAGGCTGCTCTCCATAGCTACCACCAGGATAGCTTTCAAATAAGGTTGTCTTTAACCTATCACCTTTAAGGGGTTGTTTGGACTGGTGCAAGGTGCCCACTACAACTAGTGGACAGCATATGTCAGGCCAACTTCTCACACTGTCATTAAAAGAAGAAGTCAAGCAAGAGGACTTCATTTCCCACCATCCATCTGCACTGGATGGGCCATCACTGTATTTATTGTCAATCATCTGCACAGGAAATGCAATCTCCCAACTCCAATCAACTCTTCAAGGCATCCCATGACCTGGGCATCCCTAGCAAAGAGCGAACACAGGCAAGGGGAATGGCTGTTTTAGCCTTTTAGCATAAGAGAGGGCTTTGGACCAGAACCCTTGTTTCAGTGAAACCTACATGGTAAGATATAATCATGTGCTTCACCCAGCACCCCATACTGCCAGTCCCCATTATCACTTCCAGATGTAGGGGACCTAGATGCTCACATTGCACTTGTAAAACACACAGACCCAGCTTTGTACACATCCTACTAACTATAACACACACTCACACTACAGAACACACATTCCAACTCATGCTCATTAATGTGAGTTCTGCAGCACTTGATACACCAGACGTCACAGACCTCATCACCTATCACAAGCTTGATGCCCTATTCATCACAGACACATGATTAAACTCCATATCTTTGCACATCCTAGAAGTCCTTCTTCTCACATGCTACAGCCTCCATTTAGTGGACAGTACATAAGAAGGACGGAGACCTCGCTGTCATCCATAAATCCTTGTGGTCCTGCACCCCACGCAACAAGCAATGCTAAACTCCATGAAACTACTAGCATGCCATTTCCGACTCTGAAGCAAGATCATCACCTTTTACTTCTTCTACAGCCTCCCAGGCACGGGAGCACTGGCTACAGGACCCAGGCAGGCCATGGTGAACAAAGTACATTTCCTGGTCACAAATAGCGAGATGTATCAATGTAGGTGCAGGATGCGTCAAATGTAAGGCGATGCATCAGTTCCAAAGACAGGTGCCGGAGTCGAGAGGTATTGAGTCGATGGGATGTGTTGATCTCACCAAGCTGCAGCAGCAGTGATATGCTGTCTGATGCATCGACTGTGGAGGCAAAATGCTGGTTCCGAGGCGATGTGCCCATTTAAGTCCCGCCACTCGGTCAATGCACTGGGTCTGCTACATGCAGAGACGTGATGCATCGAAATCCAAGTATCTGGGCTATATCCAGTGAGCCAGGCACAGGGCCAGGGATAAAGACTTTGGTATGCCTGAGTCTCAAGCCAAAGGAGGCAAGCCAACAGTCAATCAATCAATCAATCAGGGGATTGTAAGCGCGCTACTCACCTGTGAGGGTCTCAAGGTGCTGGGGGAGGGTTTGGCAGCTCCGATCAGTTGAAGAGCCAGGACTTGAGTGTTTTCCTGAAGATGTTTAGGGAGGAGGCACGTCTGATGTCGATCGGGAGCTCATTCCAGGTCTTTTCCGCATTGTAGGAGAAAGCCCTTCCACCTGCTCTGGCTTTGCAGATGCGTGGGGTTTTGGCAAGGGCAAGGTCGGTGGAGTGGAGTTTTCACTTGGGCACGTGGAAGGAGATCCTTTCTTTGAGGTACTGGAGTCCGGTGTTCTGGAGACATTTGAAGGCATGGGTGAGTATCTTTAAAGTGACTCTATTCTCTATGGGGAACCAGTGGAGGATGCGCAGGTGTTGGGTGATGTGTTCATGTCGTGAGATGCCAAGGGCAAGTCTGGCTGCAGTGTTCTGTATGGCCTGGAGTTTGTGGAACAGAGACTTGTTGATCCTGGCATAGAGGGCGTTCCCGTAGTCCAGTCTACTGGTTATGAGTGCATGGGTGACGGTCTTCCTAGATTCGTGGGGGATCCATTTGAAGGTCTTTCAGAGGATGCGTAGGGTGTTGAAGCAGCTGGAGGCAACAGCGTTGACTTGTCAGGTCATGAAGAGGGAGGAGTCGAGTATGATGCCGAGGTTTCGGGCGTGGTCAGTAGGGGTGGTGGGGTGGCTGCAGAGGGCTGTGGGCCACCAGGTGTTGTCCTATGTGGAGGGGGAGGGTCCAAGGATGAGGACCTCTGTCTTCTCCGAGTTGAGCTTCAGGCAGCTTTTGCTCATCCAGGATGTGATGTCCTTCATTCCTTCCTGGAAGTTGAGTTTAGTGGTGACGGGGTCCTTGATGAGGGAGAGGATTAGCTGGGTGTCGTTGGCATAGGATACTATGCTGAGTTTGTGGTGTCTGATGATCGCGGCGAGGGGGGCATGTAGATGTTGAAGAACGTGGGGCTGAGCAATGATCCTTGGGGCGCTCCACAGTTGATTTTCGTGTGTTCGAAGCAGAAGGGTGCCAGTCTGATTCTTTGGGTCCTGCTGGTGAGAAAGGAGCAGATCCATTAGAGGGTGTTTCCCCGAATGCCGGCATTGTGAAGTCTTGCGGTAAGTGTGCAGTGGGAGACGGTGTTGAACGCTGCAAAGAGGGTGAGTAGGATTAGGGCCACGGTATGGCCTTGGTGAAGAGGGTGTGGATGTCGTCTGTGGCGGCGAGAAACACGGTCTCGGTGCTGTGGTTGCTTCAGAATCCGGATTGGGAGGAGTCGAGGATGGAGCTTTTTTCGATGAATGTAGTTATCTGGGCATTGACGATCTTTTCTGTGACTTAGTCTGCGAAAGGGAGGAGGGAGATGGGTCGGTAGTTCTTGAGGTCTGTGGGGTCTGCTGAGTGCTTCTTAAGCAGGAGTCTGACTTCTGCGCATTTCCAGTCGTTGGGGAAGGTGCCGGTCTTGAAGGTGGTATTGATGGTGCATCGTAGTTCAGGAGTGATGCCGGCCCTGTGGTACATGTGTGGTGGGCAGGGGTCTGTGGGGGCCCCTGAGTGGATGCCTTTCATGGTCGACGTGGTGTCCTCGGTGGTGACTGGGGTCAAGGAGGAGACGGTAGGCTGGCTGGCGTTGCTGGAGGGGGAGGTGGATTCGGCGTCAGGAGTCTAGTCGTTGAAGTGGTTGTAGAGGCCTTTGATTTTCAGGTGGAAGTAAGATCCGAGCTTGTCACAAAGGTTCTGGGAGGGGGTGATGTCCGTGGTTCCGCTGGCAGGCTTGGTGTATTCCTGGATGATGCTGAAGAGCTCCTTGGAGTTGCTGGTGTTGGCGGCGATCTTGTTTCGGATGAAGGTCCTTTTGGTGGATCTGATGAGTTGGTGGTATTTTGTCATGGTGTTCTTGTAGGTGGTATGATCTTCTGGCGTTTTGCTGTTTTTCCAGTTCTTCTCGAGACGTCTGCATGTGCGCCTGGATTCTTGGAGGTCAGTGGTGAACCAGGTGGCTTTTCTGGGGCCCTATCTGTTGGAGTTGCCTAGGGGTGCAACTGCGCAGGTGGAGATCCATCTGTGGAGTTCTTTGGCTGAGAGGTTGGCGTCAGTTGAATTGGTGGGGTTGTCATGGTTGACGGCATGGTTGGGCTGTTCTTCAGTGATTTTGCTCCAGTTCCTTCATCGAGGGCACGTTGCTGGTTTGGGGGCAGTGGGTTTTTCGATGTTGAAGTGTACGCAGTGGTGGTCCATCCAGGGGGTTGCGTGGTGTGGCTGAAGTGGATGTTATTACCTCCTGCGAAGATGGGGTTGAGGGTATGTCCTGCTTTGTGGGTGGGCGTGGTGATGAGATGCTTCAGGCCGATGTTGGTGAGGTTGTCCAAGAGGGTGGTGGAGTTGGAGTCTCCGGGGTTGTCGAGGTGGAAGTTCAGATCTCCGATGAGTTTATAGTCCATGGAGATGATGGCGTGGGGTGCGATGAGTTTGGCGATGGTGACGGCGAACGAGGCACGGGGTCCGGGGGGTCTGTAGGTGAGGGTGCCGTGGAGAGTGGTCCTATGGCTGGTCTGTAGCTGGAAGTGAAGGTGTTCGGTGGTGGCAAGGGAGTCATTTGTGGTGGAGGTGGAGAGTCGGTGGGTGTTCTAGTGGGTGATGGCGAGACCTACTGCTGGGCAGTTGGGGCGGTCTTTCCTCTGGATCTTGTATCCGTCGGGGATGGTGGTGGTGATGTCTGGGGCGGAGGAGGCGTTGGTCCAGGTCTCTGTAAAGAAGGCGATCTCCAGTGAAAGGGAGACAAAAAGGTCCCAGATTTCGCTGGCATGTCTGTGCATGGGGCCCACATTGAGGAGGATGCACCTCAGGGTTTTGCGGGTGTTGGTGTTCAATGCATGGGTGGTGGCCTTGAGGGTACTGATGGTGTTGAAGGTCTGGTTGTGGAAATTTAGCGTGCAAACTGAACATTATCTGCGCCATCTTGCCTCTCCCCAGCGCCACGCATAGCAAATGCACGGTCGCCATTTTAGGCACCCCACTCTCTCTCCCCGCTCACTCTCGATTGCCAGCGCTTTCCCCCGGCGCTGCGAGCATCCCCCGCGCGCCGGCCACCCCCGCTCTCTCATACAGGCCATAAACCCTCTCCTTCTGCGCGACCCTGCTACGGAACCACTTCCGACCGACAACCCATACATGGTCATGCCTCTCCTTTGATAACCCCCTTCCTCTGCGCCCCATTGTCTGAACTGGTCCCAGGCCATCACCTAGCCCTGCGGATGCAGTTTATTGCCCCTACTGTAAGGGAAACACCCCACATCAAAGGGATTACAGTAGATCAAAGCCCCTACTCCCTGAGACCCGACCGGTCACACACCCCCCCAGGAATTGGCGGAATACCCTGCTGCGCAATAGCCATCTCCTACTGTGGATGGGGTGGGAACTTCTACTGTATCTATGTGTGGGATCGGATCTGAACCGGGGCTTCAGGGGATATTTCCCCCGCACATCAAGGGAATCTCAAGAATGTACTATGTATAATAAAGCAATAAACCAGTGTATAAGAGACCAGGTCTCAGAGATGCAGTTAGAGCACCTCGTGACGATACCTTGCTGTCTGATCTGATGTGTTCTGCTCCGACGGAATAAAACTTTGTTTCCTGCCTTCCAGTCTCCGGCGCCTGCCTCTTTTATTGGTAAAATCATCGAGTGGTATGAGAGGCGATTACCGCCGGGCAAATACTTGAAAGGTTATCGACTGAAACTGCCGCTACCATTTAACAATTGGCGTCCCAAACGTGGGGCCCATCAGCGACACGTGGATCCAGTGGGAGAGGTCCCGACGACAGAGTGAACGACTGCAACGATCGGGAGAGCTCCTGCCCAATAGACCCTCGTCTGGCAGCCGATCATCCGAACTTCACTGGTTCCGAGCAGACCTCTCTCGAGTGATCTACGGTCCTGACTGGGAACCATCAGGAGTGCCGCGGCAAATACGGAGAGTAGAGGACGATCGGGCGCTGGAGGCGGAAGACGAGAAACTGTCCACGCGGTCCGGGTAAGGTCGTAATACACGACAAATTGAGAAATAATTGATTGATTGTTTGACGCTTTGGAAATACTAGTATTGCTCATTGATTGTTCTTTTTGAGATATTCGCTGTCTACAAACGGGGAGAAGTAGAAATACTCTCTCTCTCTCCCTTTGCAGATAGTGAAGGGTAGGTAACGCAGACTTTTGTCCCCGTTGAAACCCGTCGTGCCTATCTTTATCTCCCCATTGATTGATTGTCCGAACATTGATTGTTTTGAAGAATAGTGCTTTTTGAGATATTCTCTGTTTGCAAATAACGTAGAATAGGAATATTCTGTCTAGTCTTTGCAAATAGTGAAGGGTAGGTAACGCAGACTTTTGTCCCCGTTGAAACCCGTCGTGCCTATCTTTATCTCCCCATTGATTGATTGATTGATTGTCCGAACACTAGTTGTTCGATATTGGTTCTTTGGAGGTATTCTCTGCTTACAAATAACGAAGAATAGAGATATTCTGTCTAGTCTTTGCAAGCAGTGAAAAGATAGGTAGTGCTGACTTTTGTCCCCGTTGAAACCCGTCATGCCTATCTTCTCCCCACTGATTGGTAGTTGGTTCTGCCCGGACCGCTTATTAGAGGTGAACCACCCGGCTCCACTGGAAGGCACCCCTAATAAGGACATGTTCACTAAATATGGACTAGTCGCCGTAGCTTATAGCAAGCTGTGGCATAAATATACCAAGAAGGACCCCGAAAGTCAGTGGCCACTGATGGGATCCTTCGACGACCATAAGATAGAAGCGCTAGAAATAGCTCTGCGTAGCAATAAGACGACGCCTACTATGCTTGACAGTATCGGCATGTGGCGCAAAGAAGCGACGCAACGGAAAAAGAGGGAAGAAGTAAAAGCAGAAAAGGAATTACGAAAAGCAGCTCACCTTGCCGCTAGAAAGTTAGAAGAAGACATAAAGGAGAGAAGGGAAACTAAACTAAGACAGGAGCCCGAAACCTCAGGCCAGTACGCTGTTAGGACCCCTTCTTTGCTCTACCCTGAGTTGTCCTCCAAGCAGCGAACGAATGACGAGTTACTGTTAGGTCCCCCGATCATTTACATGCCCCCTCCGTATGCACCCTCCCAATCAATAGTGCAACACCCACAACCCCCGAACACGAGCGAAAGCAGTACAGGGGCCTCGGCCCTCACGGCCTCCGCGCCGGCTGAGCCTCTTGTGCCGAACCCAACGTCGACTACAACGCCAGACGACCCTGAGATAGGAAAGAAAGAGTCCACCAGAATGAATCGATTAACTAAGGATGAACGAGCAGGAATTGACAAGATAGTAGGGACGCTGGTGGAACGAAAAGAAAGTGAGGAGTATATAACAGACGTGTATAACTCGTATGCCGACAGCCGCAGACGACACTTCGTCGTACGGCTCTGTTATCACGCCCTGAATGCATATGAGGATAGGTACCACGATAAAGGTCCCGAAGGCTTAGCGGCCCTATATAGGAAGGTAGACATTGGGGAAGAAAGAGAGGGCGATGTAACAAACCTCTTCACTCGTACACTCGAGGTCTACCGACACCTTAAAGAACATGGACAGACCACCAAAACAGAAACCCCCATAGCAACTAATCCCCAGGGAGGAAGGGCCGATGCCATGATGCCCATTAAAGAAGCTGCCCCCTACTGGGTCCCCCGACGGGGTCAGGGAACACACGACGACATCAACAACCCAGATGCGAAGGGAAGGGTTGTAAATAACTGGGTCTATCAGCCGTGGGACCGGCAAGATATTTTGACTTTTAGAAAGACTCTACCCGACTTAAGAAAGAACCCGACTGCCTTCTACACGGAATTGGGTACAGCCTTAGGCTCAACGATAATGACGTTAGCAGATATCGACTTGTTCTTTGGGCTATGTCTGCCGGCTGATGTGTGGAAACAAATCCGGAAAGTTGACCACGCTGAGCCGTTCGGATATACCTGGGTACAACTCGATACCATAGATAAACAGCGAGAGCCAGGACAGAAACCCCCGAAAGCCATCTTAGAGCTCCCAGACAAGATTGTACAAAAGCTGAAGACTCTAATCCCAGAAAGAAAGGTAGACTGGTCGATAGTGACGGCTTGCCGTCAGAAACCCCAGGAAGATGTGTCTGAATACTTCTCCCGATTCGAGACTGTGTTTTCCGATTACAGTGGCCAAGACATGACCACCGCAACCGGACACCACCTCTTTGTCCAGAATTATGTAAAGGGTCTGTCACAAGAAGTTTCCCAGAAGCTACAGACCAGCGAGAGTAGTTGGGCAGCCTCCAAACCCGCAGCAATTCTCCAGATGGCCCAATACTACGAAAACCAGAAGAACGAGAACGATAGGGCGTCAGAGAAGAAGAAAAAGGAATTAAAGGAGAGGGTGATGATAGCACAGTTGCAAGGGGTGACCATAGGAAGAGAACCTCCAAAAGAGAATTACCAACCAACCGCCCCTAGAAAGCTACCCCCTAGAGACCATACACCTACACCCTACAACGGACGGAGAGACTTAGATGGGAATCAATGCGCGTTCTGTAGAGGTTTCGGACACTGGAAATCCCAGTGCCCGGTCCTTCTGGAAATGAACAAGAATAGGGACCCCAGAGACACAGCATATGACCCCAGAAATAGAGGACAGGGACGAGGGCACACGAACAACACCATCAACGACAGGCCAGGCAGACCAAACACCTTTGATCGCCCCCGACAAAACCAGTGTCAGCAGTCCGACTATGAAAGCACCCATGACTTCGCATAGGACCGCCAGGGGCAAGGGAGGGATCCAGTCGAACTCCGTGTTGACCAGCAAGGCCCTTACGTCACTGCTAAGGTCCTGGGCACAAAATCCCCATTCCTGGTAGACACTGGGGCGACACGTAGTGCGTTATCCAAACGACTGATCCCTAGGGCACCCTTGTCTGGCTCACATGTAACCTCAATAGGCTTCGATGGAACGCCCTCCACTAACCCCTTATCAGCACCAATCTCCTTTGACTTAGAAGATAACACCACTGACACGACCTTTCTGCTCTCCTCCAACACCCCCGATGCTATTATGGGACTTGATTTGCTAAAACATTTTCGAGCTACCATCAGATGCTCCCCAGACGGAGTTCGAGTCATCCTACACGATAACCCAGATCTGTCCAGACCCTGTCACACACAGTGTATGCTCTCTATAACCAATGCTGATATGTCCCTACTCGACACATTACCTTCACATCTATGGGCTAAAACCGACTCAGATGTAGGGCGCATGGTGATCGACCCGGTACACATAACCGTCCGACCGGACGCAGTGCTCCCAAAGCTTCCGCAGTATCAGATATCACCCGAAGGCGAGAAGGCATTGGTGGAAATCATCGAGTCCCTGGTCGAGGCAGGAGTGGTAGAAGAAGTAGTCAGTAATGTTTGCAACAGCCCTATCCTACCCATTGTAAAGAAGCAAGGCGAGGGGGATGAGAAAGCCTACCGTTTCATTGTTGACTTGCGAGAGGTTAACAAAGTAGTCATACCCCAGTACCCCGTAGTCTCAGACATCACCACCATCCTTACCCTGATTCCATCCACTGCCACCATCTTTACTGTTATTGACCTCAAGAACGCATTCTTTTCCATCCCCATCCACCCAGACAGCCGCTACCTGTTCGGCTTCACTTTAAAAGCCCGTTCGTACAGATTCTGCAGGGCACCCCAAGGCTACACTGAGAGTCCCAGTATTTCCAGCCAAGCCCTCAAGAGGCAACTGGATGCAGTCCAACTACCCGATGGAGTGGTGTTGATACAGTACGTTGATGACATTCTTTTGGCGGCCGACACCACTCCTCTTGCCGTCACAGCCACCATTCACCTCCTCCGCTTCCTTGCGGAGAACGGTCACAAGGTCTCCAGAAAGAAATTGCAATTCTGCCAGCCCCAAGTAACGTATCTAGGCCACCTACTATCCAAAGACGGGAGGAAACTTACCCCTGACCGAATTCAAACCATTCTAGAAACCCCTGTTCCCAAAACTCAGAAGCAAGTGCGGTCCCTAGTGGGCCTCACCTCCTTTTGTCGACAGTGGTTGCCAAATTTCAGTCTTATCGTAAAACCTCTGCTTTCCCTGCTGGCTAAAGATACCCCCTTCCCCCTCCCCTGGACACCCGAATGCCAATCCTCCTTCAAAGAATTACGAGACGCCCTCTGCTCGGCCCCAGTCCTAGGAACCCCAGACTACACTAAACCTTTCTCCCTCTACACCCACGAAAGGGAGGGATGTGCATTGTCTGTCCTAACCCAGTCCATAGGCCCTAAGCAACGCCCTTGTGCCTACTTCTCTGCCACTCTTGACCCCGTAGCCAGAGCTTTGCCCGCCTGCCTTCGAGCAGTAGCCGCCGCTGCTGTCTCTATCCGGCAAAGTGAGGGGATCGTGCTCTCGAACCCCCTCACCGTGCTAGTACCCCATGCTGTTGATACCCTCCTGAACCAAACCAAGACTCAACACCTGACTAGCGCACGACTGACTGGTTATGAACTGACTCTGCTTGCACCCCATATCACATTGAAACGATGCACCACTCTGAATCCAGCTACTCTACTACCTCTCCCTGACGCTGACCCCAATGCATCCCCTATACATGATTGCGTGACCCTCACCGACGAACAAACCAAGAGTAGGGTTGACCTCCGGGATACTGCCTTCCCGGACCCTGACGGAGAACTGTGGGTGGATGGCTCATGCATCAAGCTCCCCGATGGCACCACCTCAGCTGCCTATGCAGTCTCCACAGCTCGAACAGTTGTTGAGACAGCCCGCATCACACAGCGATCCGCACAGGCGGCTGAACTAATTGCCCTCACACGAGCCTGCATCCTGGCAGCAGGGACAACCGCAAACATTTACACAGACAGTCAGTATGCCTTTGGGGTAGTTCACCACTTCGGGCTCTTATGGAAAGAGAGGGGATTCTTGACTTCTCATGGCACACCCATCCTGCATGGAGATCTAGTCTCTGCCCTGACCGAAGCAGTCCTCCTCCCCACACGGTTAGCTGTGATCAAATGCCAGGCACACAAGAAGGTGACAGACATTATAGGACAGGGAAATGCACTGGCTGACATTACTGCCCGAACCACAGCCGAGAATAGGTCCACGACCCGTATGTACGTGACCAGGTCACAAACTGAGAAATGGAAGGATGCTAGGGAAACAATTAGGGATATCCAACTAGCCAGCACACCACACGAGTTAACTGAATGGGCCCGGGTGGGATTGAAGGACGATGACGGTTGCTGGCGAACCAAAGACTTGAACAAATGGTTGTTACCAGATTCATACTTGATCCCCATGCTGACCATGGCACACTCCCCCGCACACATAGGGTCTGCCCCCATGATCGAACTCATCTCCAAAGTCTGGCACAACGACAGAATACCAGACTCAGCCAAACGTCTGGTCCAACAATGCCTAGTATGCCTCCAACACAACCCTGGGAAAGGAACTGCTGTACCCCGGGGAGGGTTTGGGGTCCCCAATCACCCCTTTGAAGTCCTACAAATGGACTATGTCCAGCTAGAAAGGTGCCAAGGTTTAAAGTATGTACTTGTCGTTGTGTGTGCCTTCAGCAAGTGGGTGGAAGCCTACCCAACCCATGACAACACCGCTATGACTACCGCAAAAGTACTGCTGAAGGAATTCTTCCCCCGATACGGCCTTTGTCGAATTCTGTGGAGCGACAATGGCCCCCACTTCGTAGCCGAAGTTATCCAACTCATCTTAAAAGGGTTGGGTGTAAAACAGAAGTTCCATGCGGTCTTCCATCCCCAATCTGCAGGCCTGGTTGAGCGACACAATGCCACATTGAAGCTTAAGATAGCAAAAATAGTCGCCACCACAGGGCTAAGATGGCCAGACGCTCTCCCACTAGCATTGCTATCAATGCGTTCCACCCCCACCAAACACCACTTAACCCCCTACGAGGTCGTCTTCGGGCGGCCCATGAACCTTTGGACTGCACCAAAACCGACATCCATCCACGACGTCCCGGACGTCCTCATGTCTGATTATCTGTACAATCTAACTAAAACGTTGTCTATCATCCATCAGCAGGTGCTGCACGCCATTCCCGATGTTTCCAGGGGCCCCGGGCACGACATCCAACCTGGTGACTTCGTCTTAGTGCGTAACTTCCAGCGCACCAAGAGTCTGGAGCCCCGGTGGACGGGCCCCCTGCAAGTCCTGATCACCACCCGAACAGCTCTTCGAGTGGAGGGGAAACGCAATTGGCTGCATGCACACCACTGCAAGAAGGTATCACCGACCCTGACAACCACGGACAACGGCACCGCCCAAGAGGAACTTCTGGACAAAGACCGACCATCCCTGAGCCGCCGCCCGGATACAGAGACACTTGAATTGATTGAATATCCCGATCCCACTGTGCCATCCAAAGAAGGGTATAACTTGCGACGAAAGGAGAGGACTTCGGCTAAGCAGACCACAGGCTAAGTGGAAATCTCAGAGCGGTAGCCTAGTCATCTCAAAGGCCACCAGGAGAGAAACTAAGCAAAGTCTGTGGTTCTGCCCGCTACCGAGTCTCTCGAAGGTGATGGAAGCGCCCGACATGAAGGTGATGGAAGCAACCGGACGTCCGAAGATCCCCTACAGAAACCCAAAGACTGACCGAATGCACAGCTTTAAGACTATAACACTTTTTATTACCCTTCTCTTTTGCCTTCTCCTCATGGTCACCTTCTGGATCATGGAGGAGAACACACCCGCTCATAAGACATTGCTGACTACCGTTCAACCTACCACCATGAAGGAGCACCATCTGATCTCACTTTCACCCCAACTCCGAGAAAGGCGTAAGGAGTTCTGGAATAACTCTTTTGTGCAGTTGCTCCACCAACACAATCTTGCCACCAACGCCACTAACTGCTGGATCTGTGGATTGCTACCACATGCCACTGGGCACTCAATCCCTTTCATCCCTTCACCTTTTTCTGTCCATGGTTCCTGCCTCGCCTGGCTGATCCTTCTGCAGGAGAGCTACAAGGACAATGCCACTTCCGGCAGAACCATGTCACACTTCTACCATGGGTTCTGGATGAACAAAACTGGTAGAACTTCCGCCCTCTTCTGCCCTCTGAGATCGAACACTTCCTTTCACATGGACATCCCCGCCAAAGAACGAATTGAAATGCAAGTGTTCAACAATCCAGCCAGACCCACCTTCTCTTACCTCCGAAAACGGACAGCCGCCACCCTAACAGTGGCCCTGTCCGTCATCAACATCACTGGATCTGTATTCCTCGAAGGCCTGGGGACGCAGCTGGTGGGCCACAGCTCCTGCCTCATCACCCGAACATTGGACTCAGTTGACCCACCCTCCTTTGTTGCCTCCCCGAATATGTACTTCGTCTGTGGTACTAAGGCCTACACCTGGCTCCCGAAAGGTTGGGGAGGCACCTGCTACATCGCCTTTGTCCTTCCTCCGACGTATGTGGCTCCAGCAAACCATCACCGACAGAAACGGGCCAAAGACATTGTGCAGGCCGACTCCACCGGAGCACAGTTCATGGACGCAGTCAAAGGCCTTGTTCCACTCTGGGGCCCAATGGCAAACAGCCGTGCCATCCGCCACTTAACCCAGGCAGTCGAAACGGCAATGAACATTACGGCTGGCGCCCTCGCCAACAACACCGCCGAGCTCCAGGCCGTCCGCTTAGTGGCCCTTCAGAACCGCCTCGTTCTAGATGTGGTTCTGGCTGATCGTGGAGGAGCATGCCGCATCATTGGGTCCAGCTGTTGCACCTACGTACCAGACAACTCACCCTCAGTCTACAAAGCAATTGAACACCTCCACAGACTGTCTACAGAGGTCCATCAAGAGCAAGAAGAATGGTCGCTGGGGAGTTGGTTTTGGGACGCTATTAAAAGTTGGGGATGGAGGCTGTTTTCATTTATCCTAATACCGATTGTGATACTATGTGGATGTTGCTTGGGGATTCAGTGTCTGCCACCTTTATGTTCGCTTTTTATGAACTGCATCTGCCCTAAGACTTTGAACTTTGAAACAGAGCGGATGAAAGCCCTTTATGAGGTGGAGGTCCGTAGTATTATGGGGATAGATCCAAACTAGGCAAGCTGGCGAGACATGTTAAAAGGGAGGACTGTGGAAATTTAGCGTGCAAACTGAACATTATCTGCGCCATCTTGCCTCTCCCCAGCGCCACGCATAGCAAATGCACGGTCGCCATTTTAGGCACCCCACTCTCTCTCCCCGCTCACTCTCGATTGCCAGCGCTTTCCCCCGGCGCTGCGAGCATCCCCCGCGCGCCGGCCACCCCCGCTCTCTCATACAGGCCATAAACCCTCTCCTTCTGCGCGACCCTGCTACGGAACCACTTCCAACCGACAACCCATACATGGTCATGCCTCTCCTTTGATAACCCCCTTCCTCTGCGCCCCATTGTCTGAACTGGTCCCAGGCCATCACCTAGCCCTGCGGATGCAGTTTATTGCCCCTACTGTAAGGGAAACACCCCACATCAAAGGGATTACAGTAGATCAAAGCCCCTACTCCCTGAGACCCGACCGGTCACACACCCCCCCCAGGAATTGGCGGAATACCCTGCTGCGCAATAGCCATCTCCTACTGTGGATGGGGTGGGAACTTCTACTGTATCTATGTGTGGGATCGGATCTGAACCGGGGCTTCAGGGGATATTTCCCCCGCACATCAAGGGAATCTCAAGAATGTACTATGTATAATAAAGCAATAAACCAGTGTATAAGAGACCAGGTCTCAGAGATGCAGTTAGAGCACCTCGTGACGATACCTTGCTGTCTGATCTGATGTGTTCTGCTCCGACGGAATAAAACTTTGTTTCCTGCCTTCCAGTCTCCGGCGCCTGCCTCTTTTATTGGTAAAATCATCGAGTGGTATGAGAGGCGATTACCGCCGGGCAAATACTTGAAAGGTTATCGACTGAAACTGCCGCTACCATTTAACATGGTGGCAGTGGCGGTAGGAGAACTGTCCATGGCTGATGCTTGGTGTGGACAGCTGGCAGTTGTTATTCCTTCCAGGGTTGAGTGCGAGGAGGGTGGTTGCATCATAGCGGTGGATGGTTGGAGATCCAGGGTTCCTGGTGCTGGTCGCGGTCGGGTAGCAGATGGGCACAGACGGGCCTTCCTTTTGTGCGGCAGCCAATAATAGGGAAGGGGGAGAGGCGAGCAGCCGGGAGGCGGGAGCGGAAAACTAGCAAGGGCGGGGGGCCGCAGAAAAGCAGCAGCAGGATGGGAACAGGCTGGGAACAAGAGGGCTCAACCAAGATAAAGTGCAGATACAGGAAGCAATAAAATAAAGACAATAAAAAAAAATTGAATAAAAACGATAAAAACAAATCACACCAGAAGCAGTGTCAGGCACCGCAGGGGAAGGATGGCAGCACGAGTGGGCCCAGCAGGACCTGGGCAGCCTCAAACACCTTCCAGAAGGAGGCAAACGTGGTCATTGATTGGACGCGCACACAGCGGAGCTGCTGGGAGAAGAGCAGTTCTCAGACCAGAAGGTCAGAGGACTTGCACTCGCTCCCCCGCAGCAGCCACCATTAATAGGGGAGGGGCGAGCAGCTAGGAGAAGGGAGTGGGAAACCGGCAGGGGGAGGGGCCGCAGGGGAAGCAGCGACAGGATGGGAACGGGCTGGGAACAAGAGGGCTCAACTAAGACAAAATACAGATACAGGAAGCAATGAAATAATTGACAATAAAAACAATGGAATAAAAACGATAAAAACAAATCACACCAGACGCAGGGTCAGGCACCGCAGGGGAAGGATGGAAGCACGAGCGGGCACAGCAGGACCTGGACAGCCTCGAACGACTTTCAGAAGGAGGTGAATGGGGTCAGCGATTGGACGTGCACACAGGGGAGCTGCTGGGGAGAAGAGCAGTTCTCAAACAAGGAGGTCAGAGGACTTGCACGCTCTCCCCTGCAGTGGCCGTCATTAATAGGGAAGGGGGAGGGGCGAGCAGCTGGGAGGCGGGAGCGGGAACCGGCAGGGGGGAGGGGCCGCAGGGGAAGCAGCGACAGGATGGGAACGGGCTGGGAACAAGAGGGCTCAATGGAGACAAAATACAGATACAGGAAGCAATTAAATAAAGACGATAAAAACAATGGAATAAAAATGATGAAAACAAATCACACCAGAAGCAGAGTCAGGCACAGCAGGGGAACGATGGCAGCACGAGTGGGCACGGCACGACCTGGGCAGCCTCGAACACCTCCCAGAAGGAGGTGAACGGGGTCAGCGATTTGACGCGCATACAGCGGACCTGCTGGGGAGAAGAGCGGTTCTCAAACCAGGAGGACTTCCACCTTTAGAGAACACTTGGAGTGAAGGCAGAGTCCACCTCTCCTTTAGCAGAGTCAGAGAGCAGCAGGCAGCATGGCTACAAACAGAAAAGCAGGCCTTCCAGATCAGGAGTCTAGTTGAGTCCCTTAAGCAACACAACAGTTCTTCTGGCAGAGCTTGAGTCACAAGTCCAGTAGTGTCTGATTTTAGTGGGTCAGGGATCCAGTACTTATACCCAAAAGTGCTTTTGAGGTGGGGGGTGAATTCAAATCAGCTCTCTGAAGTGCAGAAGTATCCCTTTCAACCCCGTCCTGTCTGTCAGGCTATCTGAGGAGTTAATCAATCCTTTGTGGCTACAGGACACAGTCTATTCAAGTGAAGTGTTAGCCCCTCCCTTCCATCTTGCCCAGGCAAAGCCATCAGAATGCAGATGCATGCAGATGAGTACTCAGACACACCTATCCTTCCTGTGTTGAGGCTCTCTAGAGAAAATGCACAAAGTATAGGTGACACTCACCACAGACGTGTATTGGAGAGAGGCTTCAAAGCATACAGAGTTATAAGCACAGAGAAATGTCCACTTTCTAAGAGTGGCATTTCTAAAACAGTAATGTTAAATCAAACTTCAATAGTAAAGAGGATTTACCCTTACCATTCCAACCATATGAAACATGAAAAAGCTACTCCTCTCTGATCAGGAATTACAGTTTAAAAGTGTTTTAAGGATTTTTTAGTGCTAACCTATGAGCGGATTAGGCCTCACAGAAGTGAAAAAATGAAATAGGCTGTTTGTCACTACCAGGACATGCAAAACATAAAAGTACATGTCCTCACTTTAACTTAGATAGCACCCTACCCTTAGGGCTACCAATAGCCTGCTTTAGGGATGATGTATAAGTAATAAAAGGGTAGTTTCAAGCTAGGCAAGTAGTTTTAAATGGCAAGTCGATGTGGCAGTAAACTGCGCACACAGGCCCCACAGTGGCAGGCTCGAGACAGGTTTGGAATGCTACTTCTGTAGGTGGCACAATCAGTGCTGCAGGCCCATTAATAGCATTTAATTTACAGGCCCTGGGTATATGTTATACTACTTTACAAGGGACTTGCAAGTAAATCAAATATGTAAAATAAGTGTAATCCAATTAAACCATATTTAGAGAAGAGAGCACATTCACTTTAGCAATGGTCAGCAGTGGGTAAAGTTTTGAAAGTCTTAAAGCCAGCAAAAAGAAGGTCAGAAAAAAAGAGGAGGAGAAAGGCAAAAAGTTTGGGGTGACCCTTCAGAGGAGGCCATTTCCCAATATATAACATATTACCCAAGGCCTTAAAGTTAAATTAAATAGTGAGCCTGTGTTAGAAATAGAGCTACTAGTTGACTAGGGTGTGAACCCTGTTCAAGCAGGAACCACAATCCTGAGAGACCAGCAAACCCCAAATTAACCTTTTTTTCACACCTGGTAGCTTGGCACAGAGTAGTCAGGCTTAACCTAGAGGTAATGTTTAAAGTATTGTGCAACACTTCAAACAGCAAAACAGTGAAAACACCTCACAAAAAGATCCCAAACCAGGTTTGGAAAATAGTTCTTAATTTAGTAATTAAAGCAAGACCAAAACAACAAAAATCCAATCTGTAGAACTGGAATTATGATTTAAAAAAAAATAAACTCATAGTCAAAATTATAGGCTAACATTGATAGAGCATGGGTCAGATACAGACCCAGATTAGTTCCGATAAAGATTTACTTTCTCAAGCTTTGTGCTAAGAGTCCCGTTTGCATTGGAGTGGTTCACAAGGAGAATGTCGCAGGTGGCAGTTGGCGTGGTGCGAAGAGCAGTCCAGGCATTGTGGATGGGTGGGCTGGACCTTCGCCTTGGTGGTCCACAACGGGCTGTTGATGCTGCTGTGTGAATAGATGGGCTAGGGGCTGTTCGCACTGACATTCAGAGTGAGCGCTGTTTATCCAGTGTGAACTGGCCCGTTCACTGTCATAAAGAGCCCAAAAGCTTGAATTAAAAGCTCAAGAGCCACATAAACGGTCCAGGGCATATGAGGCACCACTTGTGGGTCAGGAACTTGCTGAAGACAGGTTAAGGAGCTGTTGGGGAGCCTTTTATGTCCCTGAGCCTCAGATCAGGGGGCTAGAAGACTAGCCTTTTGGGTCACCCTGAAGTCCTGGATTCAAGATGAAGTTGCATGTCTAGTTCATCTTCCTCAGGCAAGAGGGCAGCAGGTCAGCACAGCAGGGCAGCAGTTTCTTTAAAGCAGCAGTTGAGCAGAATGGAACTCCTTGTAGCAGCACAGCAGTCCTTCTTCCTGGCAGAGTATCCACAGGTCCAAAAGTATACTGAGAATTGGTGTCTGAGGTCCTTCTCTTATGCACTGGTTCGAGATGGTGGGATACATTTATAGACAGTGGAATTTCCTGCCACCCCTTCCCTGGCACCAAGCTGGCCGAAGTGGCAATTCAGGGTCGTCAGACCCTTTGTGTGAAGGCAGAGCACAGGGTAATCATTGGGGCTGTGCTCAGCTCCGCCCCTCATTCTGCCTATAGATGACCCACTCAGGAACACCTAATCCCTCTATTGTGTGACTGTCTGGGAGGAAGTAAAAAAGTCTGTCAGTTACACCCAGTCATGTGACCTAGGCCAGGCTATAGGCACAAAAGGGCTGGGGCAGAAACAGGACAACTTTCTAGAAGTAGCATTTTTAAAATTGTGATCAAAAACCCGACTTCACCAATAAATAGGGCTTTTCACCCCAATTCCAAAGGGATCAAACATGAACTGATTATCTCTTCTCATTAGGAAATGACACTTGTAAAATTTAATGCAGCAATTCCACTGTTATCCTATTGGAGAGATAGCCTTGCAGTAGTGAAAAACAAATGTAAGAGTTTTTCACTACCAGGACAGGTAAAACTTAAAAGTAAATGTCCAACTTTTTAAATACATTGCACCCTGTCCTCTGGCCTGTCTAGAGCCTTCCCTATGGGTAACTTATATGTATTGAAACGGAAGGGTTTGCCTATTTCGCCATGTCTAAATTCTGAAGTTTAAAACTGCACACACAGGCTCTGCAACTGCAGTCCTGGGACACGCTTAAAAGGCTACTTAAGTGGAAGTCACAATCAGTGCTGCAGGCCCACTAGAAGCAAGTACTTTATAGGCCCTGGGTTCACGTAGTACCAGTTTACTAGAAACTTACAAGTAAATCCAATTTTCCAATCGGGTATAAGCCAATCTAGCATGTTTTAGAAAGACAGCACAAACATTTTAGCACTGGTTAGCAGTGGTAAGGAGCCCTAGGGCAAACAAAAATAGGTTTAACAAATTTGAGGAAGAGAGGAAAAAAGTAGGGGAAAGACTACCCTAAGGCTGACAGGTCTAACAGCCTGAGGAACTTATTGTGCCATCAGCTTAAGTAGCCCCTTAAAACATGCTCCAAGTCTTCCACTGCAGCCTGAATGCGGTTTTGAACTGCCAATTCAACTTGGGACCCCTTCTCCTTTGTGACTGGCATTGAAAATATTTTTTAAAAGCAGGCAGTGGTGCCACGGAACACAGCCTACTCTTAAAAACTGAAACAGTAACGTTTCATTTTCCTTTTTTCCATGCATCCCAATTTCCTTTAAGGAAAATGGGCTGCATTAAAAAAAATACTGCTCATTTAAAAAGCAGTCACAGACATGGTGGTCTTCTAACCCCAGCTGGCCACCATCCCTGAGAGTGCTAGCCATTCTCAATGGGGTCAAAATATACACCTGCCTCATGAATATTAATGAGGCAAGAAATTTGCAACCCCATTATTTAATTGCAAACAATGTCTGGGACACTGTTGTAAATTCCAATTTGCGAGTCGTAAATTGCGGGTCGCAAAAAGACGCAATTTGCGAGTCGCAAATTGGAAGGGTCGTACATCTGCCTCTTAGTCCTAAAACGACTCAATTTAAAAGAATCATGTGCCAAAAGTGGCATTTGATTTAAAAATCGATGAATCTTTCACTTTGCCGCTGTTTCCAGTGAAGAAAGAACTAGCCATAGGCAGCCAAATTGTATGAGCGTACACACCTCCATAAAAAATCAGAAATACATTCAGACAGCTGTGGAGTATATTGTCTCTGGAAGGCCACCTCAAATGTGGTACATGCGTTAACTGTCATCTAACCGTTGAAGGATCTGTGTTTACACAGAAACATTGGAAATGGACACACAAAACGTTTTCCAACTGTAAAACAAAATATGTTGTGTATGTAATAAAAATGTCCTTGTGACAAACTATATATTGGTAAAACGAACCACAAAGTACACCAAAGTATAATACAGCACAAGTCAATGATTAAACAGAGAGTCATGTCCGAACCATTGGCCAACAATTGGACAGAAAAACAGAATACAGAGGACTTAAGGTGGTCAGTTTTGGCGTTCATTCTGTCGGACCCCGTGTTGGGGATCTGGAGAGAAAACGTATGCAAAAAGAAGCATATTTAATTTAGTATTTCAATTCAGTAGTGGATGGACTAAATGAAATGAATGAATTGCAGAGCTTGAATGCAGAGTAGACATGATGAGAGTCATCGTAATATTACAACATAATTTTTCCCCCCACATTTAAAAGCTCAATTGGATCTGCTCCAATGAATTTTGGACTGTCCAAAAAACGCCATCTCCCAAGAGACCTCGCTTCAGTCCAGGCTCTTGTGACACAGCACGCACCCAATGAGCTCACAACATAGTCGTACGGTGATACGTTCTGAGTCCATGGCAGCTGATCTCAACACCTAATGGGAGACAGCGTTGCACCCTGCAAGCTTTTCTCAGAAAGCCGAATGTCGTACTGAGGACACGGTAAATTAAGCTAGATGAGTTTGTATGCACCTTGGAGTGTGCCCCTCCTCTAACTTAGCGGCCGCACAACGGCACTTGGTGACCATTTTCCAAACTAGCATATCCATTACATTCATTTTGTGTACTTTTGGGTTCACTCAAGGTGAGGGTTGGTCACTTAATTGGTCAGAATGCTTTGATCTTTTTCAGCACTACTTGGGTAGCGCCCGCACTACGGTATCACGAACAGATGGTGCACGTTTTTCTTACATTTACCAATTAGAGAAGTTTTAAGGCATGGGCAACGTGGGCCCCAGGCTTTCAGGGGGCCCTCTGATAGAGCCAGCTCTGTTCTGCAGAGAGCTTTGCCCTGATGATTTTGAATAATCCTTAAACACATAGTTTTAAATACAGTTTTCTTTTCATTTATTTTTCAATGTGAGTGATGTGGGAGAGTATATATTTCAGACATTTTGCAGAGAAATGTTGGGCCGATTCCCAAAAGTAATCTGAGACAAAATTCTAACTTTACGACTTTCGGTATTCACAGAAGGCATTTAGGAGTACTTAAGTTAGGATTTTGTCTCAGTTAAACTTAAGTTTGTCTTAAATTTAATATAAGGCCAAAATGTAAGATTAATTGAGACAAAATCCTAACTTTAGTACTCCTAAATGCCTTCTGTGAATATCGAAAGTCATAAAGTTAGGATTTTGTCTCAGATTACTTTTTTGAATCGGGCCCATCGTGTTTATGTTTCATACAACATCCATAAAAAAGTTTTTTTTAGATTAAAACAGGACCTGACATATGCAAAATGGGAGGGTCTCACAGAGATTATTTGCTGTAATATTAGTGAGCTGCTGCTGTGTTACAATATTGAATACACACACCACTATCCCTGCATATTAAATGTGAACACATTTGGAATTTGGACGAGTGTGCCTGTGCACTCGTCCGGCCAAAGAGGGCATGAAAGAGCTGTAACCGAATCATGACTTCAAATTTGTTCCAAACAGGGGTCCCCAAAATACGTTTGGCCCAGGGCCCCCAAAATCCTTAAGATGTCCCTGTTACCAATAAGTCACTCAGGGGCACCTGCATCAAGCTAATTTGCAATAGCAAATGTTGCGAATCGGTAAAAAAAGGCAGTTTGCGATCGCAAAATAGCCCATTCGCAGAATATCATCAACATTTGCAAAATATTGCGATTACCAAAATAGTGAATCAGTAACAGTGATTCGATATTATGTAATCACCAATAAGAAATCGCAAACCCAATGCATTAAACATTCACTAATACCGAATCTGTTAAAAAATCACAATTAGCAATTCTTAAATAAGAACAAATCACATCAGGTGGTAACCATTTCAAGTGGAACAAATCAGGTGCAAATCATCAGTAAACTACTTAAACAGTTCCAGAAGCCATCAGGATGCTTCACAATGGCAGCACTCTACGTCATGACGAGTAGGGTGAGGCTAATAGCAGCAGCAGAGAGAAGAAGGAGGATACAGGAGCGCATTTTCAGAGTGCGCGTTACTTTGCTAGGGCAGACGGAGGAAGAGATTTATGATAAATTTAGGCTGAATGTAGACACAATCCATAAGCTAATAGCTGAATTGGACCCAATACTGCAGTGTCAGACTCACAGGACACATGCCATCCCCACTCACGTGCAGGTCCTCTGTTCACTGCACCTCCTAGCTTCCAGGGAGTAATTGCTTCAGCTGGAGGTGTCTCTCAAAGTGCCCTATCGCAATTTTTTAATGCGTTCCTTGATGACATGTTGTAGAGGATACACCACTACAACTGGTTCCCCACAACACCACAGGAATTTCTACAAACTAAATTAGATTTTTATCATGTTGCCCATTTCCCACATGTCACTGGTTGCATTGATGGGACGCATGTAGCCATTTGCCCACCCTCAGTGAATGAGTACATTTACCGCAACCGAAAATGTTACCATTCATTGAATATTCAAGTATTCTGCAATTCTAAAAACATTATTGCAGACATAGTGGCTAGTTACCCTGGCATCGTCCGGCATAGTGGCATACACAGACATCTACTTGTGGGGTAATTTGGCGAAGGATATTTGCTTGGTAAACATATGTAATACTCTCTTGCACACCTGTCTGCCATGGTGACACATAGCAGTGACTAATGTATTTTCTCATTACATCCTGTAGGTGATAGCGCATGCACTGTGCGTTCTTTCATCATGACTCCATATCTAAATCCTACTACACAAAGTGAGCAGCAATATAATGAGGCACACATCTCCACGGTCAACATGATTAAGAGGACATTTGGTTTACTAAGATCTAGGTTCCGCTGCCGCCACAAAACTGGGGGTGCATTACAATATAGGCCAGAGGCTCGCTGCAAAATAGTCTCCACATGTGCCATATTGCACAACATAACCACTAATAGAGGCATTCCCCTGGAAGTCTCTGACAGCGAGCCTGAGGTAGACATCCAGCCAAGACAACCACCACAAGCGGCATGCGGTCCAAATGCAGCAGAGGGGAGACGGAGATGGGCAGAAATCACGCAACATTACTTTTAAGGTGGGTAATCACGAAACAACACAGTATGTGCTCAAAGGTTTATTGTGACAATTGTGTGGTTGTGTTAATGTACACATACCAGGTGCAGGCAAGTGCAGTGTGAGTACAGACAATTAAATGTCTTTGCCTTGGCACTTAAACTTCAGTGGGAACTATTTACAAGATTCTGGTTACCGCACCAGAATTGTACCTGTCCATATGTTTACTTCTTCCGGCCACTCACTCCCTTGGCCCTCTCAGTAGGCTCAGCCACATCCCCCATTGAGCCTTCTATGCCAGTGTTGCCCCTGGTACTGTGCCTCCTGGGATTTGTCACAAGTACCAGTAGGCTGCTGAGGCTGGAGGCCTCCTCACTGCCCCTCTGCAAGCAAGTTGTTTCCAATAGCTGCAGCAGTCTGTATTTGTTCCACTGCATTAGTGACCTGGATGAGGCACCTGGCCACATCCCCGCAGCAGTGACTCATCTCCACCTGCATGCTGACAGCACACCTGGAAAGCTGAGCTGTAGTTTCACACAGCCTATTGATTGCCCTGGTGTAACCGTCCAGGTGCACTATCAAATTGTGATGCCTCCTGCCATGGGAGGCATGCTCACCCTTAATGACCCTGCACAGCTCATTCATGGCTGTTGCAACACTGGCTAGGATTTCCGTGTTTGCCCTGTGTCCTTCAACTACAGTAGTGGTGAGCTATCTCAGGCAGTCACTTATGTCTCCCACGTGTTGCCATTGTCCCCTGTTGCCCCTGCATAATCCTCATGTTCCTCCCTTGCAGGCACTGGACCCTCAGCATCTTGCTCTCAAGCCCACTCCAGGCAGGAGCCCCATTGTCCTCTGCAAACGTCAGGATTGCCCTGGGCCTTTTCCTGCTGAACTGGATGGACCTGCACCGTATTGCTACCTCTGTTGGTGTTGGTGTTGTGTTGCCAACCTGCTGTGTGGGAGTTCCTGTCTGACTCTCTTCATCACTGTCCGAAGCAGGCAGTGGTGGGACTATTCGTCTGCGTCGAATGGAAGTAGGTATGGGTGAGGATGCTGGCACTTCTGGTCCCTCCTCAGACTGTTCCACTGGTCCCTATGACTTGTGGACGTCAGCCACGTCCCTCTCCTGCGCTGCTGCATCTGTGATTTTAAACATTGCAAATTCAGTTATTTTTTTCTGCACATGTTTGTGACATAGCTCTTGCAAATGTCTAATAAATTTACTTCTGTTATGGAAAAGTATACTTTAGTCACTTCCTTGCTGTACTCTGCTGCACTAAAGCTGTTTTGGTCCCTCCTTGCCTTGCCCTCACATTTGTCTGTATACAACTCCCACAATGCATTTGGGTGTTGCAAGTAAAAAGTGGACTGGACTCTGGTGTGCTGCACTATGCAGGGTATGCATTTGGGGCTATTTTAGTTACATTTAACATTGAAATATGTTTAGCAGTGGTCTTACCTTGGAAGGTACCCGCCTGTTCAGAGGTGTTGATCTGTGTTATCCCGAAGACTGCCTCTGGCTGCAGTGTGGATTCCACCATGTCCTTCAGTGGTGTGTTTGCACGTTCGGGAGATGGTCCCCCTTAAGTTTTTTTTTTGTTGCAGCTGCTAGCCTTTCAGCCACCCTCTCTTCAGCTTGGCTGCTCATGTCGTACTATCTTTTGTGCAGGTCTGAGATTGCACGCTGAGTTACCCCCACAGCATTAACCTTAGCTTGGATTGCCAGCCAAATTCTTCTTTTGACTGACTCTGCAACCTGCAGGGAGAGTTTACCAAAAAGATTTTAGTGGTTCAAAACCACTTCCTCAATGAGGATTTCAAGTTCTTTCTCACTAAATTTGAGCTTTCTCTTCCTGCCTTCTCCTTTCTTTTTCCCGTTTACTGTGGCCATGCTATTGTTTTCTTACTGCTTCAGCTCCAAACACAGCTGCTTCCTGTTGAGCCCCACCAGTGTGCCTCTTCCGCTTACCCTCTCTGTGAACAGGTGTGTGCATTCACTGATTCACTTCCTGGTTGTGATGCCATCCCAATGCAGCAATATGGGTAAATCGCTATTAGCGATTCTGTAATAACGAATTTGCTATTACCGATTCGGTAAAAGCAAAATCGCTATTGAAAATAGCGATTTTTTACTGAATTGCTAAATTACAGCGAATTTTTTGATGCATTCACTTTTGCGATTCCGTAATAGCGATTTCTTAATAATCGCTATTGAGTTATCACAAAATCGTTTTTTGATGCATGTGCCTCTCAGTTCAGTAAATGAACATATCAGATGGCGGCATACTTCCGTTATTGAAATAGCTTGGGTTGAGTTTATTCATGTATTTCAGTGTGGAAGAAGCCTTTCATTATTGGTGATTCATTCCCATTTTGTGATTGTTGCTACCCTTGGACAGAAATAGGTTTAAAGTGCCAAGACTATTGTGTGCATGGAACAAGTTGCCTTGAATCGAAAAAGTCCTATTTTGGATGGTTAAGACCTAATTAAAGAATACCATGATGTTTGGTTTGTTCACAAGTCTGTTTTGGCACATCATTGAAGGCATTTCATAGATTTATTTGGATATTCGATGGAATTGTCAAGAGGTAATTAGATGGTGGAGCAAAAAGTGATGTTTTTTATTTAGTCTTCCTACCCATCTATAGGCTATTGATGTTATATATCTTTTCTGTTTCAGTTCTGAGTTCTGATGAGAACCTCTAAAATATTAAAGGATTAAAATGCATTGCCGCATTCTTAGCCCAAAGTGCACTGTAATATTGTGGCTTGGAACTTTGGCAGATGAGAGTGATTAAATACAAAGCCACTCCTTTGTTATCCAACTAGCGTAGCACAGTGGAGTTGAATACGCCCAATCTGGAGGAAGTTAGTAGCAACCAGTGAAGGTTAAAAATAATTTCTCACGGGCATTAAAATTTAGAACTGGTCCATTTTTTAAATTTGTCACATGTAGGTTTGTGATTTGTCTTGTTAACTGAGATTTTTAACATGTTATATGTGGGGTGGGTGTCAATACAATGTACTGAACTGTATTGACAATGTTTTATCATTTGTCTTGTGCATTCCAATGTGTATTATGTAAAGATAATGTTACAAATTATTGTGAAATAACAAGAAAAATAAATTAAAGGTGATCATTGATATTAAATACAGTGCCCACGAAGGCAAAGAAAAGTTTGTAGTTGTTGAGTCAGCATTGGAACGCTCTTTTTTAGTAGCATTTTCGATGGCCTAGCTTTGCTGACTAGTTATTGACCCATTCCCTTTATAGGTTTTTAAATTTTAGGGCGTTTGCATTTCCCTGTCCTAAAATATTTGGTGCCTGCAGCCTATCCTGGGTCACATGACTAGGTGTAGTTGACAGTTGGACTTTGTTTATTCCATCCAGACAGCCACGCGATAGAGGGATTAGGCGTGCCTCTATTGTATCAACTGGCACGATGGGGATGTGGAGCTGGGCACAGTCCCACATGCAGTTGAAAAGGCTGTGTTCTGTTTTCACACAAAGGACCTGTCACCTCTGCATTGTTCATGCACCCAGCCTGGAGCCTAGGCAGGGGAGTCAGAAAACGTCAAGCACTTAAAAGAGAACTCTCTAGAAACTTCTCCTTCAATAAAGAATGCATCCTGGATAAAAAAGGGGACCCTAAGATCCAGTGTTCAGTTTACTTTCTGAACCTGTGGATGGACTCTCAGAGGACTGTTGCTGCTATGGGCTGTTGTATACTCTACACGACTGCTTTGCTGCACCTGGAAGGACTATTTTGCTTTCTTGAGTATGAGTTGAACCCCAATGGGCCTTCCCTGCTGCTTGAGCCCTTCTTTACCACTTGAACCCAGGAATATCAGAGTGACTCTAGGGGCTAGTTTGCTGGCCTCCAGATCAGAGCCACAATGACATAAAATGCCCCAACCATCTTTAACCCGTACCTGTACTCAAACTCAGTGAGTTGCTTTGAAAAAACCTGATCGTCTATCCGCCCAAGGTGCATCGCCAGTTGGCCTGACTTCAGGGAAGCTCCTGTTATATTCTTCTCTGCAGCTGTAAATCATGTTCAACAGTCCTTTGGCAAAGGGGTATCTGGCCTCCTGGAACTCTCATCAACTACAGCCTCCAGCTTGTTCCCACTGGAGATTATTGACTTCCAATAAAGAGGCTAAGTTTGAACTTAGAAATCCTCAATGCGACCTTGGCCAGTGGCTCCCCTACAACAACGCCTCTTCCTCGGACACCGCCTGCAACCTTGCCCCACAGAAGTTTATGCTCTTAGACCATTATTCATTAAAATTTCTTCTAAGTCTGAAGGTAAGTGCCAACCAGGCCCAATCCTGTTCTTTTATCCAAATCCCACTCCATCGCTGTCAGCCATATTGTTTGACTTTGACCCGGTCTCGTGTAAATAGATGTTTGCAGTTGGGGTTTTGATCTTTTGGGCCCTAGATTTTTCCTTAAACTTTAAAAATGTATCACTCTAGTTCTACTGATTGGATTTTTGTTGTTTGGGTATCAAATAAGGTATTACAATTTACTCAAATTTTCTAAATTGTTGTGGGATTTTTCTTGTTTTGGTTTGTCACTTTATTCCTGTCTGTGTGCTGCATACATATTGTATGCATTGCCTCTAAGTTTAGCCTGACTGCTTTTGTGCCGGGCTACCAGAGGGTCAAGCACAAGTTAATTTAGTGACTATTGTGGGTCCCTCTGACAGGGATTGTGGCTGTTACTTGAACAGGGGTCCCCCCATTCACCCAACAACACAATTTTTCATAAACATCAACAAAAGCTATGTGAACATCCACAACCAAATTACAACATACAAGCACAAATCAAAGCCTACAGCACCCTGGAATTTTAAAGACGTTGCTGACCATAAATGAACCATCTGGAGACGGGAGCGAGAATAAAAGAAAAACAAAACTCCGAAGGAGCTCTTTATTCTAAAATTCCTCCATGCATCACAAAAACATCTCATCATATCAACCAAGACTAAGTACTATACCATCACCATCAATGAAGCCAATCAGAGTAGAACTCTGTTTAAGACAATCACACACTGCATCAACCCCCATGAAACTCACCTACACCTCACTCCACAGAAAAGTGCAATGGCATGAAACTCTTCTTCAGTGAAAAAATAGTGACAATTCAACAGCAATCAATAATAGCAAGAGGGCTGCATCTCTTACACCCATCCTCCCTGTAGAATCCTGAAATGGTCAGCCTACAAAGCCCTTTTTCTCTCACATCTGGCTACATACCATATTCTATCAAGGCTACATCTTATGAAGATGATGTCTTACTATTATTCTTCATCAAAGCTCTCTTCTGGGATGTTCTCTTACACATACTTACCATTGGCAATGCTTCCCTCACTCAAGACATCTACCCAGAAGCTCTCAAGACAGGCCACATCTACACATTCCTGAAGAAACCTATGCTAGACTCTCATGGACTCACTGTAGGAAAATGCTTATTTTTTCTTTTTTGTGTCTGGTCATCGCCAAATTCTTACTAGGTTTTCTGATGAGTTTTTGGGCTCTGCACACTAGGATACTGCTGGCCAGAGCCCAGTGAATGTTCTTTGTCTCCAAAAACATGTTGGATTGGTATACATCATATTAACATAATTAACATAACTTTGTCACTCACATATGGTACAAAGTGTACCCAGAGCCTATAAATTGAATGTCACAAGTGGACTGAAGCACACATTTTGCCTCAACTTGAATGGCAGTTCAAAAGATGACTTCAGGCCTACTCCAGTAGCCGGTTTGTGCACTTTTAAAACTGATACTTCAACATGCTAAACTGGCCCCTCTTGATAGGCCTAAAACCTCCTTTAAAATATTAATAAGTTACCCATAGTAGGCCCTAATACCCAATAAAGCAGAATATTTAAAATTGCTACATGTAAAACTTTAATGTCCTTATAGGGACAAGATCCTACAAAGCTAATTCCAATGTACTAGGGTTAGCTGTTTCATAGGAAATAACTAGGATATAATATTAAAATCAGATAATGTTATCTCTGCCTAGAAACCAGCTTCAAAATGCATTCTTAGACTTTCATCATTTCTAATTAAAAGCCCAACTCATTGGTAGAGGCAGATTTTTGCTAAATATTTTATAAAAGGTAATTTTAAAAAGTCAGCTTTTGCCTACCTAAAGCCTCTAAAAGCCCATTTGCATGAACTCCAACTGTCACCTAGGAGCTGAATAGCTCCTTGATAAGGTGTGAACTTGCTCTTAGTGATGAGACAAAGGCCTTGGGTGTAGGGAGGTGTTCTATTCCTTTGACAGTAGAGTCATCTGGGTAGTACCCAGAAACATAATGAAATTCAAAGAGGCCTACCCTGTGACAGGCAGATGTAGCTCACACCTGGCCTGCCCCCTCCATTGTCCTTCAAGTCAGCTAGATACCAATGTCAGTAGGAGTAGAACTGCCCAACAGAGGGGTTGCTCATTTCCCTGGCCACCACCAAGCATAGGCACAGGAACTCTGCATAGGGAAGATTGTTCTGCCATCTTGGTTTTAGGTAGAGAGGGGCATTCCTCGAATTGCTTGCAGTAGGGCAAATAGGAACTGCTATAAAAGTCAGCATGGAACTTGGAACTTTTTCCCTAGTTGTTAAGGAGGGACCAGGAGTCACCCACACCCAGAGGCTTGTGCTGCACATAAATGTGGCACCCATGGGCATCCGCTTCCGAACAGTTCTTGACCTATTGAAGCCAGAAGGAGGATTGACCCTGCTGTTAACATTTGTGAGTAGAACTCTAAGGGTCTCACCTGAACTCTAAGGGTTAGTTAGCTGACCTCCTTTTAAGCTACAGAGACACAAAAGCTGAAAGAAGCACACTCCACTGGAGCTGCCTGTGACTCTGCTGGTGGCTTCCATTGGACTGAGTCCTGACCCCCCAAGTACTGTTACTGAAGTCCTGGAATCCTTGGCAGGAGTCAAAGTATACTCCTCCTGCCTAACCCTAAAAGCTGGGACTTAGAAACTTTATGTTACATTTCTGCCTCGACTACCATTGTGGGACTGTAAGCAACCCACCATGGGATAATCACTGGTGGGACTGACTTGGCCACAGCTCCCACTACGTTATTCTCCACAGCAGCAAGTCTGATTCAGCAGGGTCGAAAGGCGTTTAATTCCATCAAATGCCTTTTGGCTACAGCCTACAGCTTTCCCCTGCTGAGGAAAGGGCTTAATTACGATTATGGAAGTGTGGGAGTGGTCCGCTAATCCAGTGCACTTCTCCCACACCACCAAAGCATAGTGACACCACCTGCTAGATTACCATTGTCATTGTGTCTGGCGTGTGGTGCTTTGGCGGTCCCACATTAAAAAGGCGCTCTAATGGGAGTGCCAAAAGGACGTTCCTGCACGGCAAAGACTGCACAGTCCATGCCTTCAGGAAAGGGGATGAATGCATACAGGGGGGCACAACATGTGCCCCCCTGCAGGTACTTCATGGCTCTGAAGAAACAGAGGGCCCTGTATGGCCCCCCTTAGTGTCATCACCACTGCAGTTTTCATGACGGCCTCACAGTGGTGGTGAGGAAACACCTAATATGCTCAGCGGTACTGCAGGGGCAGGACAGGGATCAGTCAGCTCTGTCAGCTAAGGGCAGAGACACTCATACCAGGGAAAACCTCCAATCACCATTATGGATTGTCCCAGAATGCTGTGTAGGATGGTTGGTAAAAGGGTGAAGGGATGATGTGGCATCCTAGGATTGGCCTGGGATGCCTAGCCCCTAAAACCTTACACCCCCATTTCAAAACTCCTGCACCTGGGAGAAATGTGAGAAGACCCTATGCCTGGAGGTGAAAACAGTGACAAGGTGCCCAACTGGAAGGTAAGGCCGCCTGATGCACAACAAATATGAATTAAGGACTTGGATTCCAGCTAACCCTGATGACTAGGATGCATCTCTCCAGGGTCAGTGGTGCTGCCCCCCCTATGTACTTGGAGAACAAGTTGGAGAAAAGGACCTGGGCTCCACTGCCAACCAGATGCCTTTCAATATGCCAGGAGACCCAGGGGTTTGAGTGTGCAGCAAGGAGGGTGTTCAGCTGGCTGATAGCAAAGGGGTTGTGCGAGATGCCTGCCCCAGCAGCAGAAGAGCATCAGGAGCCAGAGAGAGGACATGACTGGTACAGGGAGCCAGAAAATCCAGAAATGCACAGAAATTCATTAAATGCACCTGGGAGATAGGCTTGGCTGTCAAGAGCAAAACAAAAAGTAGAAAATCTGCACAAAGGGGCCATATATATGCTGCTTCAAACATTAGTCTTTGTCAAAGATAAGAAATTATGGAAATGGGCATGTGGCACTCTGTCACTATCCCAAACACTGTCCCTGGGATGGAATAGGGCCTGGGGGTTCATGCACCATTATTTCCTTTTTCCCTGAGGAGAGGGGCTGGCATGTGTCCTCTCACTCAAGCATATTTGCATCCCCAGGGGCGCTCAACTGCCCAATGTCCATTTCAGTACCATGTGGGCACCTGAAACCTGTGTCCATAACCCTACTGCAGTGGAGGACATGAAGAATGCTCACTCACCCCCGTGCCCATGTCTGGGGGTTGGTGTACCCACCGCTCAGCCTCAGATCCAACTCCCACCGGCTGTTATTAGTATGGCTGGGACACTGCAGGAGCCAACATCTGCATGCCACAAAAGGATGGTGCTGCTCTGTGGGGATGCCAGCCGAGCAGCCTTTTGGTGGGCTCCAATTACTGTCCCTACTAACCACAGGCTGTGGGTACTGCAGGTGGCACCGATTTAACCAGACAGCCAGGGAATGTTAGTGGTGTGGTCACCTCAAAGGGAGAAAAGAGTGAAGTGAGCTACTCACTAAATATGCTTGGATGGGCCTGGATTCCCCCCAAGTGCCCTGTGAGAGCTCCCTCTTGCAGATTCTATTTCACATGGTGGCCAAGGAGAGGCAGGGGGCACCACCAGCACCTACTCAGGAGTGTTTTGGTGACTTTAGAACAGCAGCATCACCACTACCCCCCCAAACAATGTTATTGGAGGTGAACTTTAAGTCTTGGGGGCCTGATATCCATGACCCCGGGACTTCAATAAGATTATTATAAGCACTCTCTTGACTTGAGCTTTTGCTATTAAGCTTAGGAGTGCGTGGACCTGGTACTGTTGGTCCTTATGGCTACAAGTTGCAGCCTAAAGAGAGTGAAGGATAACTCTGACACACATGTTTATATTTTCAAAATGTTTTATACACAGTACCGCTGACAAACACTGCAATACATACACTTATAATGAATGCTTTTCATCATGATTATTGTTCCCATTGGCTTTAAAGGTGATATCATGGGGACTCATAACATTCAACTGTTTTAATAATGTGCTGCCACCTTGACAAAATCAGTAGATCTACCTAATGTCTAATGATATAATTGTATTGTGATTATAGGTGATCAAGAGCCACTATGGATGAAATGTGATATGAGGGTGTCACTAAAGGTATTTCCATCTACCTGATGTATGTATTTTTCAATTGATGCACAGTATTAGGCAGTGTGTATATAATAAATGTACCTTTCCTTTTTTTAAATGAAATAAGCACTGACTGGACATTAATTTATTGAATGTTGTTGGTACAGTTGTTAGACCTGGCCCTTTTGACAGGTTTATCCCCAAACCTTTTGCCTTTTTCCTTATATTTGTTTTACCCTGTTTTTGTTGGCTATAGGATTCTGGGCACTTTACCACTGCTGATCAGGGCTATATGCTCTCTGTGTAAATTATGATATGATTGGCTATCCATGATTGGCATATTTGATTTACTGGAAAACCCCTAGTAACGTGCACAGTGTGTGCCAGGGCCTTTAAATCAAATGCTACTAGTGGGCTTGCAGCACTGGTTGTGCCACCCGCATGAGTAGCCCTGTAAATGTATCTCAGACCTACCACTGTAGTGTCTGCGTGCGCATTTGCATACTGCCATGTTGTCTTGGCAGGTGCACCCACTTGCCAGGCCCAAACCTTCCCTTTCCTTACATGTAAGGTACTCCAGGACATGCCCAAGGTACCCCTGTGGGCAGGGTGCAGTATATGTGAAAGGTAGGACATGCCCTGGTGTGGGTGGCATGTCCTGATATTGAAATACTGCCAATTTTGTTGTTTACTATTGAAAGGCTATCTGGCCCACAGGAAAGCGTGGGGGTTAATTTATAACATCTTATAAATATAACTTCCCATTGGGACCAGATAGGAAAATACAGTCTAGTATGCCTGAACTCAGGATCTAAAGATGCATATTGTAGTAAAGATGATTTTTACATTCTTGTGTTTGAAAATACCACTTTTAGAAAGTAGGTATTTTCTTGTGTAGCCATCCCTTGTGCCTCTGCTAGGATGTGTATTGACTGTCTGGTTTTGGAGTGGCAGGGGCTGGGGATGTGCAGTGGCTCTAGAGAGTCTGATGAGTCAGGGTTGGGCCGAATAGACCTGGGCTGCATTTAGAGTAGGAGGAGGAGATTCCTTTTGCACCTGAATGGGCCTGGTCTGCCAAAGCCAATGCTGTCTCCGCCTCCTGCGGGGCAGCTACACTGAGGGAACATAACTGGTTCTGGCTGGGCACTGGACTTTTCTGCCACCAGAGAACAAATAATTTTGTTGTATAAAAGGTGGGTCCAGACTCCTGAATTTTAGATCATCCCTGGAATTCAAGAGGACCCTTTGCCAAGGAAAGAGCTAGAGACTGAGGAGAAGTACTGCCCATTCGCTGTGTGCTGTATGGGGTTGGCCTGCCATTGCTATTTCTGCCAAGGAAAGTAAAAGGACTTTGCTGTGTGCTGTGTCCCCTGCTTGAAGGAGATCTCCAATGGGCTGTGGGTGCTGGCCTCCTGTTCTGGAAGACTCCGGGACATCAAAGTCTTCCTTCTGCACACTCTCCCCTTGCTGTGGGAAAGTTCTGGCATGTGTGCTCTATGTTTAAGAGCCCTGGTGCTTCTTTTTTTCCAAAGTTTGCGTGCTTTTTACCTCCAGTTGAGAAGAGAGGGACTGGGCTGTTCCTCAACTTTTGATAAAGTGCATGGGGAGTGCTTAGGGCCGTCCCATTTCAAACATGTGGCTGATTCCTCCACATTTCCGGGAGTCAGGAATTGGCAACTGCAGTCTGGACATCTAGCCCAGAAACATCGGCACCTGTGGTATGCCTGTACAAGGAAGTGCATGTGAAGCGCTGAAAGCGGCCCCTCTAAAACTCCGGGTGCCTCCTGTCGACCGCCGAGTTCATGCCTGGAGCTGAAATAGTATTTGCCTCCCCAGACAGGGGAGAGGCCGGAGGAACCACCAAGGGGTGGGGGTATCTACAGTGGAAGCCGCCTGTCCGAAGGAGCTGGGACACTGCCCCAAGCAACAAGGAAGCCCACCCTCAATGGGAAGACCAGAGAAGGGCGCGGAACAGCTCCGCTGACGTCTTGCAGTGGGCGGGACCAGCAAGGAAGGCAGCACCCACCATCCATGGCAGGAGAGGAGAAAGTGTGTCCATCCAACAGGATGGACGGTGAATTGAGGGGGCATTCTGCTGCCTCCTCACCGGGCCGACACGGGCTCCGCATTGGAATTCAGGTCAGTCAGCCAAGCGGAAAGGAGCCCTCAACAGAGGTCCCGCTCAGCCCTTTTTGACCCGTGCAGCCATGCCTGCTGCACTGTGAAACACTCTGCTTGCGGTGGGGACAGGGGGAAGTTCCCCGCCATCACAGGAGGTTTGCACACCCAGACCTAGCTGTCATCAACTCGGGGAGTATTTGACTGAGGCCGCCATTGTTGGTGCAGCAGTGATTGGCTGCAGCGGCCTCACATGTCCACGGGCAGCCACACTTCCTGGTTTTCCACACCGGGGAAGGGAGTGGGGGCCCTTCCCCCCCTTTTGGTGTGGGCACACTGTGGGGGAGACTCAAGAGATTGGGAATCAGATGCAGGCCAGGAGGGAAACCCTCACCAGAGGTCCCGGGTCCTACTGAGGAGCTGCACCCAAGTTACAGTGAGGAACGTTGATGATATAAGGGTGTTTTACTTATGGTGACTGCAGTTGTTTTAACACCTGAAAACAGGAGTGGTTCTTGTACTGGGGGCGTGATTTAGCTTCTAAACATGTTGGGGTCCTGAGGCAATAAGGTGCATTGGGATGGTATGAGCAACTCAGTGATGGGGTTCCTCACAAGGTTGGATAAGATATATGATCTCCTAGTAAGATTTGTGTGATTGCCCAACCTGCAATAGTGTGACCATTGCCTTATTGCAAAGTGCATGACAAAAGCCTAGTGGCTCAGTGTTATATGTCATTATGATCGTATAGGGGTTTATGCATCCTTATGACCAGTGCCTAGTGGCACAGAATTTATGTGATTATGTTCTGTTGTGTCCCTATATGGGCCCCTTTCAAACCAGTGCCAAGTGGCGCAGTGATTTATGTGTTGTGGCCTAATGTGTTCAACCCAGTATAAAGTTGTATTTGGTCTAACTGGTATGCTCATGACAAGCGCCTATTGGTACAGTGATATGTTATGTGGTCTAAACGTGTTTTATATGCTACTCAGTGATTTATGGTCTAATGTGTCTTATGGGTATATAATACAAAGGCTATTTTTATATAACCTTGTGTGCAGTCTCTCTTGTTCAGTGCCTAGTGTGTCACTGGTGTGTGTGTGTTTTGCAAACACTTTACACATTGCCTCTGGGGTAAGCCTGACTGCTCTGCCAAGCTACCAAGGGGGTGAGCATGGGTTATCTTGCCTGTGTAACTCCCTTACCATGACTAGAGTGATGGGTACTGCCTGGCTTAGGTGTATGCCCTAGACAACCAGAAACCCCATTTCTAACACCAGTGAATTGGGTTTGGTTTTCCACACCACCTCCCCTGAGTAGGCCTTCGCTAACCTGGGAGAGTCAAATGCTACTATGGTGTACTTGGTCCCCAGTAAAGAGATAATTATGGACCTATTAAATGTGAAGTGTTCACTTCCTTTGCAAGTAATAATGACATTTCTTACAACATCTTATGCAGGGCCTGAAGAAATATGTTCACATCACCCCTATCTTGATGGAACTCCATTGGATGCCCTTGCAAGCCCACACCAGCTTCAAACCCAGCTGCATTATTGACAAAGCCTTCAGAGCCAGCGCCCCTGCTGATCTTACTGACAAGCTTACCATCTCTGATGGTTCTTGGTGCCTTCTTGAAAGAAGATAATAAAGTTACACTACAACAAAAATCCCATACCAATTTAGAAATATAGAGTACATTTTAATAAACTATTTGACACCAAAGCAACAAAAACCCAATCAGCAGAGTTATGAATTACTTAGTTTTTAGTAAAAACTAGCGCATACATTTTTTTATTGCCAACTGAGGACATCTAGTCGCGCAAGACCTGGTCAAATTAAAAAAGTGTGGCTGACCGCAATGTAGTATGATTCGGATACAAGAAGAGGATTGGGTCTGGTCAGTGCTTACCTTCAGACTTAGAAAACATTTCTGAGAAAAATATTCTGAAAAGGTAAAGTTCAGCGGGGCAAGTCTGCAGGAAGTGTCTGAAGAGGAAGCGTCATCATCAGGTAGCCATGGGTTAAATCCACAGTGAATATTTGTAGGTCTGGTTCGCTGCAGCCTGAATGTATTTCTGAACTCCCATGTCAACCTGGCATTAAAACCCCCTTGCCAAGCCTTAAACACCCCTGTAATTACATATAATGCACCCCTAAGGTATGCCCTAGGTAGCCCAAAGGGCAGGGTGCTGCGTATTTGAAAGGTTGAACATGCACTTTTAAGTTTTACATGTCCTGGTAGTGAAAAACTCCTAAATTAGTTTTACACTACTGTGAGGCCTATCCCTCCCATAGGATAACATTGGTGATTCCTTATTATATTTAATACGCTGTAATTTCCAGTTGGGTGCATGTAGCTATATCACATATGGTGTTTTTAGAATTATAATGAAAAGCCCTGTTTAATGTTAAGTCAGATTTTTGACTACACTTTTGAAAATGCTATGTTTTAGAAAATTAGCATTTTTCTGCCCTTAACCCTTTTGTGCATGTAGCCTATCTTGAGTTGCATGACTGGGTGTATCTGACCGTTAGAATTTGTGGATTCCTACCAGACAGTCGCATTATAGAGGGATTGTTTATGCCTTGAAGAACCATCTGCTGTCATGATCATGGGGTGGACCTGAGCACAGCCCTGCTTGCAACTGATTAAGGAGTGCTCTGCCCTCACATAAAGGATCTAACACCTACCCATTATCACTGTGGCCAGCCTGGAGCCAGGGCAGGGAGTCAGGTAATACCATGCACTTCAAATCCTTTGTCTACTCTAGAAGCTTCTTCCACCTACTGGAACCATTGCATCAGGCTATAAAAGTAGGAGCTCAGACACCAACTCTTCAGTACACTTCTAGGCCAGTGGATATTCTGCCAAAAAGAAGGCTTGTTGTGCTGCTGAAAAGACTGCCGCCCTGCTGGACTGCTGACTTGCTGCCTTTCTGCCCTGCTGCCCTCTTGCCTGGGGAACATGGACTAGATCATCAACTCACAAGGGAAAGATTGCTGGCCTCCTGTTTGGTGCCACTTGGCCACAAAAGGCTTCCTTTAACTTGAACCCTCACCTGGACCCAGCTTGAGTGAGTCCTGACCCTCTTGGTGGTGCTCCTCCAGTCCTGGACCTTTGTAAGGTGCGCTAAATGTGCCCAGATTGGTAAATCCAAAACTGAGGACTTGGCAAATTATCGCTACAAGTGCTCAGAGAATTCGGTCCGTCTCCCACTATGCTCTTCTCTGCAGCAACAAATCCTTTTCAGTGATCCTTCGCCAATGGGGTGTCTGACCTCATGGAACTGTCTTCGGCTACAGACCTCTTCCTCATCCCACATGAAATTATTCGACTTTCATTTCAGAGACTAAGTTCGAATGTAGAAATCTTCTCCATGGCTTTGACCCACAGCTATCTGATGACAACGCCCCCTCCTCTGACACGTCCTGTAGCATAGCCCGCTGAACTTTACCTTCTCAGAACATTTTTCGCAGAATTATTTCTAAGCCTAAAGGTAAGCATTGACCAGGCCCAATCCACTTCTTGGCTCTGAACCGTGATTCATTGAGGCATACTTTATCTACTTTGACCCGGGCTTACATAACTAGATGTCCGTGGTAGGCAATTTGATCTTTTAGGCACTAGTTATCATGAAATACTTTAAAAATTGATAACTCCAGCTCTATTTATTGGATTTTTGTCAATTTGTTGTCAAATAATTTGGGGATTTGCTGTTTAACTGCTGCAAAAATATTTTACACATTGCCTCTAAGTTAAGCCTAACTGCTTTTTGTGCCAAGCTATGCAGGGTTAAGCACAGGTTAACTTAGTCACTTTTTGTGGTTCACCCTGCAAAGGATTGTGGTTGTTGCTTGACCAGGGCTCACACCCCAGTCAACTAACAACCCAATTTCTCACAAAACCCAATACACAATAATGAATTATATGCAATGTAATAATTTAACTATAAAGTTTAATGGCTGTTATAGTAGACATTTCTGACACCATACTGTAATGGTTATAAATCAAACTAGCACCTTAAATTTCCTATTGTTGGAATGTGGTTTATTAGTAGAGGTAAGTTGGTACCTACCACTAGCAAAAAGGCCATAATCACAAAATAAGGTCAAGTCTAGGTATCAATAAATGCATCCCTTGCTCAACACTTGGTAGCTGGCTGTGAGCAGGCAGGCTTAATTTAGGAGGCAGGTATTTAAAGCATTTAAAAGAAATAATAATACATTGATTAAGTAAGACACAACACATAGTAAAAATCCAACAGCAATTAATAAACATAGAATATATTTTTATGATTCAAATGACACCAAAACAACAAAACTCCAATGTAGGGAACCAAAGATACATATCTAGTCATGATTGACCGGGAAAAGGCCAAAGTTTCAGGCTGACCACGATGAAGTGCGGTCAGATACACTTAGCAGTAGGGCCCAGCCAAGTTTTTACTTTCTGACCCTGTCAATTTTTTTAGAGCTTTTTCTCTCGACGTCAAGAGAGGCTCCTTGTCAGTCCGGCTTTGGGTTTGATGACGGCGCCTTGGCTCAGTGTGACGCCTCAGCCAACTCCTGAAAGTGTCATCAATAACAAAAAGCTATGCTGCTTCAGCAGGAAAAACCTGAATCTCAGGCCATGTTGCAGCCGACGTCACTTACATGACTCTCATCGACTATTCAGTCACCTTATTGATCTTTTTGACAAAAATTCTCTAGATCTTCTCAAACCTCTGGGTTCTCTTTCAGCAGGTCCTTTTGGGGTTCCAACGTGTCCAAAACACTAATCCAAGTTTCCAGAAGCTCTGAGTTGCTCCTTGGGATGTTGGGACTATATCAATTACAATGCACTTGGACAAATCCTTAAAAGTCCAGCTGAAGGTGGTCAGCTGGTTTCTTCTTGCTGAAGATGATACAGGTGGAGCTCTTTTAACCTGTTGCTTTCAGGAAGTCTACTCCTTCACTTTTCAAAGGAGGGCACAGTCCTGAGGGCTGTAGTTCCAAAGTGTATAGCAGGTACAATCATTCAGAGTACAATCCTCTTGGTGCAGGGCATGTTCCAGCAGGGCAGTCCTTCTTCTTGTAGTTTCAGGAAGGGATGTGAGGTGCTGGTCAGCTCTCCCATATTTTTGCAGTGTTCTTGAGTGACAAGCAGAGGAGCACTCCTGACTAAGGGGGTGCAAGTTACCACCCTCAAGTATGACAACTTCGTCCAAAGTGTGGCATATTCTTGACCCAAAAAGCACTAACCTTTTAAAATCCAAAATGGAGAAACTCTCTCCCGGCGCTTAACATCTGACTAAGTCAATCCACTGGTGTGGCTAAGATTCCCTAACACTCCCCTTCCAGACCCTCTGCTTATTCAATCACTGGGGCTCATGTCTGGCTGGGGGTGCAGAATGATGGATGAGAATAAGTCCTGTTCTAACTGTCATTCCCTCTTTGAAGACCAGTCTAGCTACTCTAGCCCCATCCTGCCTTTTGCTCTGCAGATCTCCTAACACCAGATGTTCTGTGACTCTAGTCAGGCCACTTCACACCTCATCTGAGTAGTTTGGCTCGGCCTGTCAAAGCAGGCTGGCCAATCAGGAGAGGCTGATCGAAGGCTTGATTTTGGTTCATCAGAGAATAACGTTTTATTACTATTTTTCTGTGATAGTGATAATACATCTAACCTTGATGAGTTGTTGGATTTATTCTTATTATCATTTTAATACTTTGAAGTAAATTTTTAGCTCCCTCGTATTAATAGTTACACCTTATTAATGTAATTCCAAGTTAGCCTATGAAGCCAATGTGCTATAATGGGGAAAATGAAATTGTAGGTTTTCCCTCACCAGGGCATATACAAAAATATTTTAAAATATCCTTGCTTATTTTTACAACATGGCACTCTACCTTGGGGCACCTATGGCAGACCTTAGGAGTGGCGTATATGTAAAGAGGAGGGAGTTTAAGACTTTGGAAGTATCCTTTATTCCAAAGTTGAATTTGCATATAATTAAATTTTAAAGCAGTCTGCAACACAGCATTGCACACTTAAGTGTAATACTGGGCCTCTAAGCTTACATGCACTACCATACTCTAGGGACTTACAGGACGGTTGTCAGTACCAATTGCAATTTCACCTAATTACCATGTACTTTTAATCAGAGCACATGCCCTGGGTCTGGTTAGCAGAGCCCATGACACATTCAGAGGCAGACAACCAGCATCTAGTAGTCAAAATGGGGGCAGAAACTGTTGTGACACTGTAAAAAGCCCTGGTTTCCCACACTCATAGTGCGTCCCAGTGACTATTGTCGAACAAGATGAACTGTATTTGAGTGATGCAAACTCTATCTGTTTGAAAATGGCAGAAAGGCAGACCACTTCACGGCAGGCTGCAAGATTTGAGTTGTCACAGATCTGTCAATAATCCAAATTGGCTCAAGTTTCTTTTACACTCACGCAGAGATGTTTCATGCCCCAGTAACAACCCTACTTTTAAACGTATATGATGGATGGAAGAAATCCCTTCACTAACTGAATTAGCAATATATCATTTTTTGAATGATTCACAAATTGATATAATTATTTTAGGTTAACTGTTCAGTAGATCTGAACAGATAGTGAGATCAGGGTTAAAATATATCTCGATTAAGAGCGAATTCTTCCAGAACTGCTTTAAAGAATGGAAAACATGGAACTTAAAAGAAGATGGTATATACTTGATACCCCTCTACAATATGAGAATGGAAATAACTGCGAAATGTTCTGAGAATTGTTTGAGTGTTCAGCTTCTCCATTTCTCCTTGAGAGTATTGCAAGGAGCATTGATTAACAGACAATCAGGCTAGAGGAAATTGCGATTCTCCTATTAACATGACCAGAGAATCTGGATTTCATTAAAGACACGGAGGCTATCATTATGCATTAATCCTTTTAATGCGTCACAGGCAGCCGCACTACATCATAAACAAGAAGTTCTAGAATGTAGAGAGTAGGGTACAAGTGGCATGAGGCACAAACAGACTGCCTCTTTTAAATGCAAATGAGTAGATAAAGTCCAGAGATGAGATCCAGGATGAACTAGAAGATGAAGGCAACAAAAGGTCCGAAGCGAAGAAGGCTGGAGGAAAGAGATTATCCAGAATTATCTGAAAAAGAGAAGAAAAAGTAAAGGTACAAAAAAGAAACAAACATATTCGCAAAACATCAACTGATATCAACATATCAAAATGCAGATTATAAATATACAAAATGTAAATGAAACCACCAAGGGTGTGGCCAAGGGCGGGATAATGATAGCCTCCGTGTCTTTAATGAAATCCAGATTCTCTGGTCATGTTAATAGGAGAATCGCAATTTCATTACAAGACCGGAGGCTACATTATGCATGTTGGTAGCCACGAAGTACCACATCAGACATATGTTCCACAGGTTTACAGTAATGATGAGCAAAGGTTGAAGCATTAGACCAATCAGCAGCTTTAAGAATATCATCCAATTTGCCACCAGACCAGAAGGATTTGCTTGCCATAGCACCTCTGAGAGAATGAGCTTGACAGACTTGACCCATCTAGCTATGTAGGAGGAAGAGACTGGTCTAAAGGGTTTAACAAAAGATAAAAGGAGTTGCTTGGCATCTAAAGGACGAAGGTCTTTCATTCTCAAATCATATTCTCTCATGCAGTCTATGATGCACAATTTCTTACAAAGGTCGAAACGAGGATAATAAATCGAGTCAGACATAGTATCAAATTTAACTCCAAACATATCGTACGATCTATAAGAAATATCAAGGCATCTCACATCTGAAACTCTACGACAGGAGATTAAACAAAGAAGGGTGGCGAGCTTAAGGGAGAGAAATTTCCTGTTTAGGTAGGCGTTATCTGGCCAAGAGGAGAAAAGGTCTAGGATAGCTTTCACGTCCCACATGTATTGGTACTTAGGTCTGGGAGGTCTTTTAAGTCTAATACTTTTCATAACTCTACAAACAATATTGTTCTTACCTACCGTCTTACCGTTGACAAGGGAATGTCCAGCAGAGATAGCTGATCTGTAGCAGTTAATGGACCTATAAGCTAAACCTCTATCGAATTGTTCGACAAGGAAATTAACTATATTGACGATAGGAGCCTCCAAGGGATCCAAGTTCCTTTCCATGCACCAACAAACCCATTTTTTCCAGATATTATTGTATCTGTAGTGTGTTCCGGGAGCCCAAGATTCCCCGAGGAGAGAAAAAGCTGACGTCGAAAGGCCAGACAGTTCGTTGGATTGCCTGACACTTTCCAAGCAAGAAGGTTCAAATTCCCTGAAGAGATTAGGTGGTGATCTTCTCCGTCCGCGTTGGTGAGCATACCCATTTCCGCAGGAATGAGGAAGGGAACGTCGCAAGAAAGCTCGAGGGTGGTTGGGAACCAAGCCTGAGATGGCCAGAATGGAGTTATCAGAATCAGGGAACACTGGTCTGATCTCACCTTCTGAAGGACTCTTTGAATCATGGCAAATGGAGGAAATGCGTAACCCTGAAGGTTCGACCAGCATTGAAGAAAGGCGTTCACTGCCAGAGAACCCGGGTCTGGCATCCAGCTGAAATATTTTGGGAGTTGGAACAACAGTCTGCTGGCGAACAAATCCACGTCTAGTGGACCCCAAAAAAGAGAGAGAGTATTGAAGATGTTCGCATTGAGTTTCCAGTCGGTCCTGTCTGAGAGGAATCTTGAGTTCCAGTCTGCCGAGAGATTTGACTTCCCAGGGAGATATTCTGCCTTCAGAGAAATCTTGTGTTCCAAGCAGAACATCCAGAGTTTTCTGGCTAAAGCCGACAAGTCTGCTGATTTCGTACCGCCGAGGCGATTGATATAAGATACTGCGGAGACGTTGTCCATTTAGAGAAGAACGGACCTGCCCTGAAGAGAGTGTTTGAAGCTCATTAGGGCGTATAAACCGGCTGTAAGTTCCAGGAAGTTTATGTGGTGGGAGGACTCCGCAAGCGACCATGCGCCACCAGTGTCTTGGTCGAGGAGACGAGCGCCCCGACCGTGGAGGCTGGCGTCTGATTCCAGGATGAATTCCCGGGTAGAGCCAAAAATCGCCCTCCCGTTCCAGGCGTCGAGGTTCTCTAGCCACCATGAAAGTTCTGATCTGCCTTCTCCGTCCAAGGTCACAAAGTCCTCGTACCAGAGACCAGAATTGAGAGCTTTCCTTTTTAATCTCTGAAGAGCACGGTAGTTCAGAGGACCCGGGAAGATAGCTTGAATGCTGGAGGAGAGGAGGCCTATAAGATGGGCTAACTCCCTCAGGGATAAAGAATCTTTCTTTAGGACATACCTGATTTCCTTCCTGATTTTTGCGATTTTCTTGGTAGGGAGAAGGAGGAGACAACTGGAGGTATCTACTGTGAATCCGAGAAATTTTAGAGATTTGGAGGGAGAGAGGATAGATTTCTCTCTGCTTAAAATAAAACCAAGACTCTCGATGACATTAATTGAGACATTTAGGTCTCTCTGAATTTGGGAAAAGGATTGGGACATTATGAGGATGTCGTCCAGATAAATAATAAGACGAATACCTCTCTCTCTGAGGATAGAAACGATAGTCCTCATAATTTTTGTAAAGCACCAGGGGGCAGAGGAAAGTCCGAAGGGGAGAGCTTGGAATTGATAGAGAAGATCTTTCCAGCTGAATTGGAGAAAACACTGATGTTCCCGAGCCATAGGAATGGTAAAGTAAGCATCCTTGAGATCTAGTTTCACTAGCCAATCTCCTTCTAGAAGAAGATCCCTTAGGAGGTGAATACCCTCCATTTTGAAATGTCTGTAAATTAAGTATTTGTTCACCTCTCGAAGGTTTATCACTGGTCTCCAACCTTTGTCTTTCTTTTGAACTAAGAAAAGGGTGCTGATGAAGGTTTTTAAGGACCAGGGTACCTGTACAATAGCTCCCTTCGTGAGCATTGAAGATATTTCTTCTTCGACAATTTTTTCGTGATCGAGCGAAAGAGTTAGGGGTTTTGGGGGATGAGATTGGAAGGGAGTCTCTATAAAATCTATTTTGAAACCCTGGACAGTTTCGAGAACCCAGGGGTCTTGAGTTAGCGACGCCCAAACATGGTAGAAGAGTTTCAATCTGCCCCCAACTTGGGAAGAAGAGGAAAGAGGAAGAGGGAGAGGAAGACTTACTTGGAAGGTTGGAGGAGTTTGGATTTCCTCGGGATCTAAAGCCTCTGTTGCGTGGTCCTCTTGCTCGATGAGGGAAGAATTGCTGATTTGAGGGGTAAAAGCCTCTACCGGAACCTCTGTAGGACGAGAAGGGCCACTGGTTACTGCGGCCGGAAGAACGGACCCTTCTTCCAGCCTGTCCAAAAAGGCTTGTGCTAAAAACACACTTCATATTCAATTGAGCCCTATCAAGGGCGGTAAAGGTGGCAACGTATTTTCCAATTGACTTGATGACGTCCTCACCAAATAGAAGACCCTTAGGATTCTCTGAAGGTTCTTTCTCCGCCAAGTCACTAAGTTTTGGATTGATCTTAGAAAGGATAGTCCTCCTCCTTTTGGTGTTTAAACTGGAATTGGCATTTCCGAGGAAGACAATAGCTCTTTGACTCCATCCGCGGATGAGATTTATGTCAAGAGGCGTTCTGGAAATGTGAGACTCCTCAGCCAGGTCAAGGATTCTGGTGAGGGGGCCAAGGACATCAAGAAGGCGGTCCTGGCAGCCCTTAAGAGCTCTCTCCAGACCTCTTCTGGGATCTTTGCCTAACTTAAATAGGAATTTAATCAAGTCAGGATCAAGGTTGGGGGTTTGGGAGACCTTTTCGTGAATAGTAGGTCTCGGACACTCCGATCTGAGTGTATTCCTTGTCTCCCTTTCAAGTGAGTCCCTTAACCATCTCTTAATAAATTTTGAAACGTGTTCCTGAGGGGACCACTTAGAACTGTTAGGGTGGGAAAGAGTTAGGGGAGAGAACATTTCTTCCCCTAGGGGGTTCAGTATAATATTGTCAGAAGAGGAGGGGGATTCTCCTTCACCAGGTAAATTAAAGTCTATGTCTTGGTTCGGGTCATCTAGATCTAAGACGAATTCATCAAAGGGATTATCAAAATGTTCTTCCTCTGAATCAGAGTCTGAGTCTGCGACATTCTTAGAACCGTAGCGGCTTGAACCGCGGAGGGTATTAGTCATAGTTGTGCCGCTAGGGACACCCATCAGATTCGTGCCGCGAGGGGCAGCGTTCTCATTCGAGGCGCAAGGGCCTCCCAACGTAAATGAGGTGCTAGGACCTCCCATGTCAACTGAGGTGCCACGACCTCCCATAGATAAGGAATGTTCGCAGTTTTTTGTTTTTTACTTTTTTTACCCTCGGTTACAATGTCGATGGAACGACCATCTAGATCAGAGGGAAAAGGTCTTTTTGTAGACATCACCTCTTTTAGTGTGGAGAGCATGCAGGAACGCATCTCTTTCTGCAAGAATTCTTTAAAGTTGTCATTATTATGGAGGGGGGAGCTAGCTGTGGCATCGTCAGAGTCAAGGTCTGACATTTGTGTAGGAAATTGGATAAATAAATATAAATAAATTAATCACTGTAGATAAGGTTTCTATCTCCCTTTTTTTTTTTTTTTTAGTTTTTTATTTATGGGATAAGGATGGCAATAATAATCAATATTCTAGCCCCTCAATATTCTAGCTCCTTAATTTGATTTATTATTTTGGAAATAAAGATGGCAAAATATAGAGATTAGGGCTTGATTGGGGCAAAGGAACTGGCAAAATTGAATAAAATAGGAAGGATTCCGTTAGACGTGATCTCCGGCAACAGCTGATCCGAGTGGAGTAACTGACGCACTCCCTCGAGCTCAGCTGCCGCCGGGGAAGCGTCAGCTTAGAGGAAGAAGCCCTGGGGGGTGCCATGCGAACGTGCACCATTGCTAGGGTGCATTCCTCTGATGTTCGTAACGCGCTCGCACGGGCTAAGTGAGCGCGACGAGCAGATCCCAAAAGGGGAAAACGAAGTAAGGTATCAAAAGGAAATACGAAGTAAAGGAAGCACGAGTTAATGAAATCCAAAACAAAATTCGCGAGTGGGGTTAGAAATCGACAACCTACATAGGAAGTCGATAGAAAGGGTGAAAAAAGGGGGGGGAAGCCCATAGAAGAACACCGAGAGTACGTGAGTACCGCGTTTAAATTTAAAGTCGTAATAGGCAAGGCATAAAGTAGTGTAAGTGAGAGGGGAGCAGCAGAATGTTAAGAGCAGGACATAGTTATCACGCTTTCTCCTTTTTAAATGAAAACATTAAGAAAAAAGATCTTAAAGACAATAAATATGGAGAGAAGAAAAAATGTTACTTATCTGCCTGAGCCGCATTTAAAAGAGGCAGTCTGTTTGTGCCTCATGCCACTTGTACCCTACTCTCTACATTCTAGAACTTCTTGTTTATGATGTAGTGCGGCTGCCTGTGACGCATTAAAAGGATTAATGCATAATGATAGCCTCCGGTCTTGTAATGAAATTCTAGTTTTGTGAAAGATGCTCTGGTACTGTTGTTTTGGGGAGATTCTTGTGAAATTTGTTGCACTGTTGATGTAGATAGCTTTTAGGTTTTTGCAAGAGAATCAATGACTTCAGCTAAAATTAACATATGAAAGTCTAACTGTGTAGAAAAATGTATAGTATTGCTGACTTTTTAAGATGTTAATATATGTTGCGATGAAAGAAATAAGGAAAGTGGACATTTTTATATGCACCATTAATCTACATATCAGTTGTGAAACTTGTCACATGTCAGAGAAAAGCAAAATGCCTCTAAAAGGCCGAATAGTCCACATATGCCTTGTATTGGTTATTTGGATTGTTTGTATGGTGGGACATTTTAGAGTATCATAAATAAACTATTAGAGGGATAGTTAATGTTCACCCTCATACAATTATTCACCACTGTTCCTGAACTGCTTATGGTAATATTTTTTCAAGAACGGCTATGTTATATTTTTTATATATCTTATGTTACTTTTTTGTTTTTAGTATTGTGAAAAAGGGTTTAAGATTTACTTTTAAAATCTTGTTCAGAATGAAACGTAAAAATGTGAAAATTGGAGATTTGCATTTTAATATTCTTGAATATAAATTTAACTTACCCTTGTCCCCCAAGTATAATGTCCACAGATCATTGCATACAAGTACGATGGGATTTCAATTTGAGATCTACTAACTGTATCAGCAAAGGCAATTACCATTGTTTCAAACTTTTGAAAGTTGTCATTACCTAGCATAAGAAAAGACTGTTCTAGCTGGCAGATTCTACCTCAGTTATTCACCTAAAACACAGGTGACCCTGATCTGATGATGTATCAAAAGCATGATGTCCTCGCTTTTCGGGAAACATGGACAGCTATTTCCAGGAGAGCCTATGCTATATGAACATTATAAAATGTGCAGTTGAAAATGAAGGGGCAGGACACTGTGGGATCCAAAAGTTATGTAAGTGTAAAAGCATGTCACAAATTAAGAACTTGGAGATACAACATCAAGACCTCCAAATGTCAGATATCCCATTATTAAACACATGTTTACTAAATATGCACAGCAGGGAATAAAGGGTCGACTATTTTAACCATATTACAAGTCATCGGTGATGCTATTAAACTTCCAGTGAAAAAAGACAGAAGGTGATCACAGCTAGCTAGGTGAGTGGGGGAGTGACTATGACGACCAAATGTCGGTCAAAAATTAACTCCACCTTCCATCCTTAAAGGAAGATTTTCCCAAAATGGACCCTTGGAGAAAGAGCTTGAACTCCTTTTGTGTAGGCAAGTGCCTACCGCGTGCCCATAACGTCTTCGGAAATGAAAATCATGCATCTTTTTGTGGGATGATCGTATGCCGTCAACAACGACTCATATCTTGCTAAGATGTGGGGATTGGCATTATTAGGAGAATTATACTGTGATCTGGAAACTGGTGATCATCAACATACTTCCCCTGTGTAAAAAAATAGATGACAGCCCTCCAGAAACAGAAGAACTCGATAATACATGGTTAATTACTTCAAGGGTTAAATTACACTGGTGCAGCAACTTTGAACAGAGCTAGATGACACCAACTGGTCCAAATGGCGCATTAGTCTCTGCAAAAGAGAGCACACCAACTTAAGCTAAGCACTGAAGAGTCAACAGTTAATTACATGAGGATTACCAAAACCTACTCTTTGCAGCCCATAGTCTCATGGGCCCGAGGACCCATAACAAAAATGTTACCGCTAGAGTTAGTGTGGCGGACTGATTCAATTAAAAGTATAAATAAAGGAAAACCTATTCATCACAGTAGAATAGGTTGTAAAGCTGAGGAAAACAGGAAGGCAATGAAATGATATAAATAAGTGGTGTGGGATTTTACTTGTGTTGTGTTTTTCCTTTATTACTCTTTAAGTGCTGCATAAATACTTTGCACATTGCCTCTGAATTAAACCTGGCTGCCTTTGAGCCAAGCTACCAGAGGCTTAAGCATGGGTTACTTTAGAGACTGTTTTGGGTTCACCCTGACCGGCACTAGGGTTGTTCTTCACAGCCCTCTCAACAAGACCAATTTCTAGCAGCCACCAACTGCTAAGTGCAGAGAATAACAGATAAACCAAAAATACTCAATGCATTGTGTAGCAAAAGAGAGGAAATTTGAAGGAAAAAAACCTAAAGTCACATACAAACCCATTTTTGTGAAAGTAAGAAATACATGGTACTTGGAAGATCTATTATGCCTGGTGACAAAAGCATATGAATAAAAAAGATTTGTGGAAACCCAACCAGAGACGTGGATTAAGCGAATGTTGAATATGCATTTTTTTAATAATGTATTTATTTTATAGCAACATCAAAACATTAAAACATTGATACAGCTCAGCAGCATCTGCATATCAATTTCCATGGGTGCACCTCAATGAGCCAGTTAAGTGGGTACTGTCATCTTTCCGGCAGTTGGGGAAAAGGAAAAAAGAGATGGTGGGTCCTATCCGCAACCATGCAGTCCTGTCTATGCTCGCTGTCAATCAGGGAGGTCTAGCTCTCTCACTCTTTCCCAGTCACACCTCACATTCTCTCATTCCCGTCTACCTTCCTCTGTCAGTGTCGTTTCCTCTCTGTCTGGAGGGCTATTCCCATGTGTTGCACCTGACCCACTAAGGTTCCACCAAGCAGTCAGAAAACTCCTCTGGTACTTCTGAATCATTTTCGTCCACTCTCACAAGAACATGCATAGTTATATCAGGAAAATAGGGCACGCAGAAATGATGGCGCGCAATAAGGACTAGCAACGATGGCATACATATACAACCATGCCATCCTACAAAAGACAAAATTAGAAAATAAACACACATATTTGTGAAAACATCTTTAAAAAAAGTCTTTGTATTTATAAAATGAAACAATATCAATGAAAACAAGGACATTTTCAATAATGCAAGACACTCATATTTTTCGAACAGAAGTGAAGACTAGCTTTAACATAATGTTTTCACCTTGATCAAGAGGGTATCATTATTTACTTCATAAATTGAGTCTGTTTCCTCTATAAAACTTAAACACAAATAATCCTTATTAAAAGAAGAGCATCAATCAATGACAAGCGAAGATAGCAAATCTTTTGGATAATTGCACAATAGGACTTCTTTTGTTTGTACAGTGTGTTTACACATGGAGCAATTAGAATGCACTTGCATAATATTAAGACTTGTTCTAAAGATGACATGTAGTGGCCATTTATGTTCCCTTTTTAACTAAGCATTATTTTCCGACATGTTTCCTCATACTATAAAGAAGTGCCATGTGCGCACTTATTCCTGGTAGATATTGTTGCTCTGTAGCCTACACAATTAGTTCCAGGGTAACATACATTAGAACGCAATACCCTTGTTTAATTTTGTTCTCGAAGGAGATGAATATTTTTCTCCAGACTAACTAAGACCTTATTCTGTGCCTCTGGCACTGTACGATAAGGATGGCGTTTTCTTATTGAAGTACCGTCCATGCTGAATTCGGTGAGAGGCACTTCGCACTGAAGTTATCATAGAAGCTTCCTTGAGCTATGACTGAGATGCAGCTCTGAAGACCGACCTTCATCCTGAGAAGGAAGATAGCCATGCAAGAGAAGTGTGCAGGCCTGCACACTCAGACTAGATGCATTAACTAATGCAATGAGGCCAGCTTCCTGTCACAGTATCCCAATGTATAGTGGTTAGATTTTTTCAACAGGTCTGGCAGAAGGCAATTCCTGATATGCTCACGCTAATGTAGAGATTTTAATGATAGATAGGATAAACTTTAGGAATAATTAACATGGTTGAATTGTTCGTATTTTTCCCCATTTAAATAATGCACATAACAAAGATGTCTCATCCTTCTAATAATCGCAAATCATGTTTTATTTACAAGGATTAGATCTTTTCAATAAATATTTGAAAATATAATCTCATATCTTTTCTTTGTGACACCTTAGGCATGCAAACATAAGAAATGAGAGGGTTAGATCTGTTTTCATGAATTGCATGGGAATTGGAGTGGTCATGTTGGAGGGTGCCAACAACATCTACAACTCTGGAAAGTTAAACGTTTAGATGTGGCACTGTGAACTAGCCAAACCAACATTTACTGATGATATGAGTAGACCAGGTCCCTATATTGTGGAGGTATGATGACCCAATACACAGTCCTACCAAATACATGGAACCATATCACATGGCACCTCCAACGTTCTAGATTTAGTACATATTTAATGGGTCACCTGAGTAGTTTTCTTGCGTGTCCGCAATGCTCCTTCATCACCTTTATACAGAGATGTACATGGTGATAAGGATATATCCTTCTGAGTTTTAATAGGAAGCACATATTTATGTCTGTTGGCTGATCTAGTTTGAGCTTTTAAAAGGATTCATCCTACAGTGTTTCATTTCTTTGAATTCTATTATTTGAATATGGCGCAAGCAGTGAATGCTGCTGTTAATTGTAGACGGTCTGTCACTACTCATGTGGCAAGATATGGACTCACCAATGGCGTTGGAGCTGTTACCTTCATGGCTGAGGCACACAAAGCTTATAAATGTGAAGTTTTTTATTCTTAGGTTAATTTTCCTGCAGTCTCCACCAATTCACAGATATTTCCCACATGCACTGATGCTGCATATATAGACCTTATGAATATTAACTTACCAGGAACATCATAATTGGTTCAAAGGCACCCTCCCACATATACTTCAAAATGTAAGACTGAGCCCTCCCCGGTCTTAGCAAGCTGTATGCCTTACCCGCATACAAATGCATTAAACCAGTGTGAAACTCTAGTTCTCTTGAACAATTTAGTTAGGCTGTATCGATGTCTGATGCAGTATAATATGCGTAAATTAACTACTGTCCCAGCAAAGGCTCCTTAGGCTGGGCAGTCGCAGTTAGCTGTGCCTGTAATTCCTCCACTTACCATTAATTCCATTATGGGTAAAATCCCTACCAAATGTGATGAAATTCCACTTTGGATTGCACAAAAAACAAATCAGCTTGAGGTAATATTTCCCCATACAGGACCACAAGATAAATTTTAAATTCTCACAATGTGTCTTCCACTTAGTATGGTTTCCCCTGCTGAAGAGTATACTACATGGGGGGCTGTATTTGCTGCCATCTGCACCATTACTCATGATATTTAATCAATTGCTGTTTTACTTGAAGTCCTGAAGCAGATGGAGGCTGAATATGGGGCGGCGCCTGCCCTGGATATGGGGATGAAACTCATTGGCAACTTTACCACTGTGTCCTCAATAATTTTAAGCAATATCAAAGGGGAAGCAGCTTCTTTAGTAACACACCAACGGCTCACTTTAGCTTCCGCACTATGTCAGGAGTGCAAACTACCCAAAGTAATGTTTGAAACCTATACATAGGTCATGGTAGTTTGGGAACCAGGCCTAATGAGCCCCAACTTAAAGGCAAATCTGATGCCGACACTGCCAAGCAGACACTTGAGTCTTTTAAAAAGCGCTGGGATAAAAATAAAGATGGAGCTAAAACTGAAACACAGACTGGCTCGTTACAATCGGAGTCTTCCGAAAAATGTTACAATCTACATAACCATGAAACAATTAAACGGCCTGATGGGTATCAGTATTCTGATATGCATCTTTGTCCTTGCCAGACTACACAGATAGGTGGCCACAGAGAGGGGGATGAGGCGGATGCAGACAGGAGGAGTATGTGAAACAAAAAATAGACTCACAGCACTCCTCTGAGGTCATCATAAAAAGGAAGATAAACTTCCACAAAAATAAGCACAACTTAAACAGAAGAAAATGCCAAGAATTTCCACTAAATATGGCACAAATACTCTACTTTTCTTAAGAACAAGATGTGGGTGAGAACTCTTCTCGACAGTGAAGCAGGGGTCACAATAGCTCACCAGAATCTTTTTTTCTTGTGGCGAGACTGACTAATGACTATGTACAGGTTGGAACTCTAGATCAGTGGCTAAGCCCTCCTGATAGACTTTGTGATTTGGACACACGAATTGAGAGTGACATACTGCATTCTTTTAAAGTAATATTCTAGCAGAGTTCATCTAATAGAAATGACATTCTCTTGGCTGAGGTTCATTGGCCACCTGAGTTTCTTAGAAAAATCCCACAAGGGGAAGATGTAATAATACTTCCTTTTCTGTTCTTATTCCCAAGGAACTTAAAGCAGCATATGCTGAAGAACGGGGTCTCGCACAGGCCCTAGTATTATATCGCAATCAGGCGGGTTGGGCTAAAGAGTCACCTTCCTCATATTATACCTATAAGGTTCAGCCCACAGGTGCAAGCACAATACCCCATTAAACGTGAAGCTAAATGCCCTGTCAGGGAGATTCTATCACAGTTAGAATATCAAGGTGTGTTTGAGCCTTGTGTCTTCCCTATAAACAATCATTATTTCCTGTGCTTAAATCTGATGATTCCTATCGTATAGTCTTAGACTATTTACATTTAAACAGTAGCACTCGGACTTATGCTGCACAAATTTCTGGTCAGAACTGGAATGGCATGGGGAGCAAAAAAAACAATGGATTTATGCCCAGATCTCTGTACTGGGGTGGATGTTTGACATTGTGCCGCATTCTGTCAGTCAATTGTTCTTTTTGTATGTGTCAACCTGAATGGAAGGAGTATGCCCAGACGTGGGTTCCGTGCTCTCCATGCCATTGGAGTCAAGCTAGCCTGGATGATGAGGGGTGATGCCCCCAAACCGTCCCCAAGATGCTTGTTTCCAGTCCATGGATGACGTGGCCTGGCAGTTCGGGTTGGACTGTTCCCATGGGGAACAGGGTCAAGACTGATTTGCATACGGCTGGGTCTGCACTGGATTGGCATTGAGAGCAAAAAAAAACAATGAATTTATGCCCAGATCTCTGTACTGGGATGAATGGTTGACATTGTGCAGCATTCTGTCAATCAATTGTTCTTTTTGCATGTGTCAACCTGAGTGGGACGGGTATTCCCAGATATGGGTCCCGTGCTCTTCATGTCATTGGAGGCAAACATAGCCTGGCTGATGAGGGGTGATGCCCCCAAACCGGTCCCAGGATGCTTGTTTCCAGTCCATGGAGGACCTGGCCTGGCAGTTTGGGCTGGACTGTTCCCATGGGAAGCAGGGTCAAGACTGATTTGCTTGCTTATGGCTTGCTCTGGACTGTAATGGCATTGGGAGCAAAGAAACTATGGATTTAGGCCCAGATCTCTGTACTGGGTTGAATGTTTGACATTGTGCAGCATTCTGTCCATCAATTGTTCTTTTTGCATTCATCACCTCGAGTGGAAAGTGTATGCCCAGACGTGGGTCCCATGCTCTCTATGCCACTAAAGTCAAGCTGGCCTGGCTGATGAGGGTTGTTGCTGCAAAACCGGTTCCAGAATGCTTGTTTCCAGTCCAGGGAGGACCTGACCTGGCAGTTTGGGCTGGACTGTTCAGATGGGGAACAGGGTCAAGACTGATTTGCATATGGCTGGGTCTGAACTGGAAAGGCATGGGGAGCAACACAACAATGGATTTAGGCCTAGATCTCTGTACTGGGGTGAATGTTTGATATTGTACAGCATTCTGTCCATCAATTCTACTTTTTGCATTTGTCACCCTGAGTGGGGTATGCCCAGACTCGGGTTCCGAGCTCTCCATGCCACTAAAGTAGGGGTGGGCGGAATTTGCGAAATCCACTTTTGCAAATTATCACAAAATGTTAAAAATGATCGCAAACACGTGGAAATATCGCGAAGATGTGGAAGTTTTTTTCCCGCATGTTCGCGAGATTTTCTGCATGGTTGCGGCTCGCCAACTTACCCATGTGGTTGCTCGCGGGCGCGGCCATCTTATTTTCAGTTGTCTCGCGGTGCATGATCGCGAGAAGAAAGACGTGATCGCGCGACGCAGGACGTCACTGCGGGCGCGAACTGTCGCGAGACAGCGCAAATGGCTAAAAACAATACAACATCTCATGGAGAACGCGACCGGATCAAGAAAACTTGTCGGCGAACGCAGGGATTCAGGTAAGGCGATCGCGCGTGCGCGAAAATGTATCATTTTACAACACGAGCAAGAAACAAATTATCGCCAAGCTGCGGAATGCGGAAATTTTGACATTTTCGCGCTTTCCGCGGAACGCGAAAATGTCAAATTATCGCAATTTCCGCGTATGGAACGAAATTTTCACCCAGGCCTACACTAAAGTCAAGCTAGCCTGGCTGATGAGGGTTGATACCTTGAAATCGGTTCCAGGATGCTTGTTTCTAGTCCATTGTGGACCTGGCCGGCAGTTCGGGTTGGACTGTTTTGCAATGGGGATCAGGGTCAAGAGTGATTTGCATGCATATGGCTGGGTCTGAACTGGAATGGCATTCGGAGCAAAACACTATGGATTTAGGGCCAGATCTCTGTACTGGGGTGAATGTTTGACATTCTGCAGCATTCCGTCCATCAGTTGTTCTTTTTGCATTTGTCATCCAAGGGTATGCCCAGACGTGGGTCCCGTGCTCTCCATGCCACTAAAGTCAAGCTAGCCTGGCTGATGAGGGTTGATGCCTGGAAACTGGTTCCAGGATGCTTGTTTCCAGTCCAGGGAGGACCTGGCCTGGCAGTTCGAGCTGGACTTTTACCATGGGAAACAGGGTGAAGACTGATTTGCATATGGCTGGGTCTAAACTGGAATTGCATGGGGAGCAAAAAACAATGGAGTTAGGCCCAGATCTCTGTACTGGGGTGAATGTTTGATAACGTGCAGCATTCTGTTCATCAATTGCTCTTTTGCAAACATCAAACAGTACAGGCTTAGTTAACAACATTGTTCATAAAAAATATAAATTTCATATAATTATTTCTGTCAAAATATAGCAACTGAGAGCAACATTTGTCCTTGTTCTCTGAGCTAGGATCCCTATAAAGATTATGTAGGCTCCCACAAGGGTATAAGAACAGTCCAGGTCTGTTTGGTGCCTGAATAATGTAAATGTGAAAAGAAATTGACCCAGAAGCATGTCTTACAGTGATGATATTTACATCAGTGATGATGGTTTATATACACATTTGTTGAGAGTGCCTCTCATAACTTTAGGATTCACTGAACATGGCTATGAAATTAAATTTTCCAAAATCTAAAATTGCCTTTCTCAGTGCCCTGTTGTTGTGAAATGAATTATTGAATAGGGCAGGGGCCTAGCACCACATTACCTCAAATAGCTTCCATCGCTTTTAGGATTTCTACATTTTGATATAACATATATACCAGAATATGCACAACGGGTTCAATCTTTATCCGATTTAATTCCTCTTGATTTTTCTAATAAGCATTAGACTCCTGAACATACTACTATTCTCAGAAACTTACAAACAGACATGCTTGAGTCTAAAGAGTGCCGATAGCTTATGAATCACATTCATATTCCAATACAAAATGTTTTTTGCTTCCATTGTAAAAGTGACTGCTGTGCTGAAGGAGCTTCCATTGGCTCTAGGGAAATGCATTATTGTGGTGTCTCTTGTTCTGGCCTTAGAGCCCATCACCAATGCCAACATTCCTATCAAGAAGGCCTAACATCTATGATGGATTAAGTTGGGCACCTCCTTAACAGCTACTGATGTTTATTACATTTTTTACCTTACTTTGAGAACACAGGAACTCCAGTATGAACAATAATACCCTGTATCTAGTGATATTTTGCTTCTAGATGATTCTACTTTCATAATGTATACTGCTGGCTCAGCCCAGCCTGCAGTTAGTACTAAGTACAAGTAGTCAGCTGTGTGTGCTGCATTTAAGGGTGTCATGAAAGATGGTGTATTTCAGGCACAAAAAAACATACACAGAAACTTTAGGTGACTGTACCGCTCAGCTGGCTGAATTGTAAGCTTTGGTTCTGGCTTTGCAGAATACGGATTCAGAATTCCTCACACTTATAGTGAGTGATTCCTATTACTGCATCCAGTCTTTTAATGATAATTTACCTTATTGTTGCTTGAATAGTTTCATAGATTCTAAAGGTAACAATGTCAGGCATAAGCTTCTTTGGGGGAAGACTGTGGTACTGAACGATGCTTTGCCACAGGCTCATATGATCCACAAATTGAGTCATGAACATGTTGGTGTACACGCTGAAGGGAATTTGCTGGCTGATGAAGCTGCCAAGGCGGCTTCTCAAACAGTATTAGTAGCTGCAATTACTCATTCACTTACAAGCATGGATGATGATATCATGGCTGCGGTAACTGACTCGGCTAGTGACAAGCTCCCACCTAAAGGCTATTCAGCAAAAAACTCCTATATATTGAGTCCTCAAGTTGTTCCCTTTGCCTGCATTTCTGGGGTGGGTGATCGAGTGATGCCCAACCGGGACCGCAGGTTAGAGGAAATATTAGCTGCTCATAAGAAATTGGCATCTGTCATGATGATGTGGTAGCTACAGTCTCTTTATTACAGAAACGCTACTGGTGGCAGAGTCTTTGTAGACAGACTAAAACATTTGTTCTTTGCTATGACATTTGTCCGCAAATTAAAAGTTCCACAGTTACATGCGCACAGCAGACACCACTTTCAGTTTCAAATAATCCATTACAATGTGTCTATTTAGATCATTGTGGACTTCTACATACAGATGGTGCCTTCAAATACTTCTTAATGACTGTTGATTCTTGTTCTTGATTTCTATGGGTGTCGCCACAGCGATCGGCTGGCGCTCTAACTGATATTAAAGATTTACAAGTTTTTATTGGTACATATGCAGTGGCAGCATTCCACTCGGACTAGGGACCAGCTTTTGCATCTAAGGCATTCAAGGATGCTATGCGCACCCTCGGTGTTGCTGTGCATTACTCCACTCCCTATCATCCTAAGGGAAATTCGATAGTGGAACGGAAGAACCATGACTTAAAGCAGTCCTTAACAGAGTATTAGGTTCAGGTTGTAGATGAATCGATTATCTGTATGATATCCAGAGAGCACTAAATAATCTGCCTAGACAGTTGTTGGGTGGTCAGACTCTATACAAGGCATTTTTTGGGGTTCCAATGTTTGTTCTAGATCTTGATAACTCTGGCACAGTGGCAGTACATGCACCCTTTGTCATCAATGAAAGTTTTACAGTTTTACAGGAATTACAATACTTCCGAGGTGATCGCTTAAATTTCAATTTGAAATGTTCTGCCACTGACAAGGTGAAGGAGCAACCAGTGGTTTCTGGCTGGATTTCTAAAGTTAGGGATTGAGTCCGAGAGAAGATTGCAGACAAAAATGTGTTTGGACCGTCCTACCGTGCACCGGTGCCTGTCCGTGTGGTCCAAGGGACTCGAACTGTGATTTTGCTGCGGTTTGTTGGTTATAAACAGAAACAATAAGTTTGCATTGATTTAATCAAGTTACATCATGTGACCATTTCCCCATAGCAATGGGTTTCTGGATAGTTCCTTGTCACCACTCCCTACCATGCATGAAATCCCTCTACATGCACTAAGTAGTCCTGATCTTTCTACTCTTTGTCTGGGGTCTTCAGATGCTGACCATTCCATCATACCAGTTAATAATGACTACACAGGATGTGTTTCTGATGTGAGTTTGCCGTTTTCAATTGCTGCTTCTTGCAATGAAATTATATACTATCAAACACCTTTAGAGGTGCCTACCTGCTCTCCTTTGCCTGATGAGGTCCCTGTTTTTACTCAGACTGCCTCTGGTTACTTGGTCAGCATTGATGGGTTTTCCTCAGACTCTTCGCATGCCTCCTTGTGTGGTGTGCCTGCTCTGTTTATTTGGCTGAAATAGTTACCTGATTAATCCATGGTCTTAATGTTGGATTTCCCTTTCGTTTTTTTTCTCTTCCTCTGGATTAGATCTGTTAGACTTTTTTTTTTTACTATTTAAAGGACACTATCGACCTGATTGTACTGCTCCAGACCTAGTTGCTGACGTGCTTATGCCCCATTCTTCTTCACATAAGGTTCAAAGAGACTTGTCACTTGTGTACATTACTGCATTACCTGTCCATGATCATATCATTTGGGATAAAGTCCCCTATGAAATTTTTGATACCACAGAACATTGCGAATTCCAAATGTTTTTAAAGTTGCTATGGATGACTTTATCACCCCAGGTTCCATTTCTGGCTAATAGGATGTTATGACTGTTTCTAATATGCAATCTGATTTAGAATTATACACAGCATTTGAAAATGAGGAGGATTTGGATACCAATTCTGCAAATTATGGTGAATTGTTTGGTTACCGTCATGAGGCACATCACTTTTTACACAGAGCTAGTACTACATGTGCTGTTTTTATTCATTAACAATGGGAACACTGCCTGATATCTCCTGTGGGTAGTTTTGAAACATATTTAAGAAAGTTCCAATTATTTTTCTGGTCATGTCTCTACAGACCCAGTTTCATATTTGTATACTCTTACACCTTCCCCACCGAAGAAAAATATACTCACACAAAAAAAGTTGATTTATTCTGACTCATTTATTTCGCAACTGGCCCAAAGGATTATGAGGATTGGAAGAACAATATTGAGCTAAAACAATGTGGGGCACACAATACTGGCAGGTCCAGGGCACTGATGTTTTATTTAGGACTTGTTTGATCCCTCACCAAATTATCTTTTTAAATAAAGCATTACAAAAGGCTACATGTCGTGGCCTGGGCAATGCTAAACATTAAAATGCACCTTGCATTTCTTTTGTAGTGAGATTTGATAACTGGCAACATTTCATTAATTTTACCGAAGAACAGCTTAATGATATGATGCAAAATGGAGCGTACAATTCTTCACTTTCTAGTTCAAATAGGTGGTTACATTGGCCAGTAGATACCAAATGGTGTAATGCTTGTTTTATTATCTCTTTGACAGAGTTCAAGATAAGCAGACCAGACCCCCCAATATATTCAGTCACAACACTCTGGGGTAGTTACAAACTATAGCTTTGGACAATTAGGGCAGAAATGGTTAGAACATTCCACGTTATCAGCACTTAAAGACCATTTATCCTTATTTTTTGATAATATGGATTTACAGGATTTTTTGTTGGGTCCCAGATCTCCTCATTCTAAACGTTTTATATATGCCACTTATAATGAAATTTGGAAGATTTCTCAACAAGAAACTGCTGAACGGTTAAGATAAATTGATAAGGAAAACTTGGAAAAAGCTGTGGTTTTTGTCAATAATGGCGTGTGTGCTCTGTCAACACATATTTATTCATTGAATGATGTTGTTTCATCTGCATTCAATATCATACATGTTATGTCTAAGCTTCAAAATGGGTGGAGTCATTTAAAATTGGTTTTGCAATTAAGTCGGACGTTGCAGGTTTTAAAATCAAATTGAGTGTAATGGGATTTTTTATAAAGTGATTGAATAGTTTTTGACATGTATGTATAAGATAATGGCTAAACGAGATGCAACCTGCACTGTTTGATGTGGAACATTTAAAAAACGGAGCACTTTACTGTAGCTGAAACACTGGCTCATTTACAGTTTCATTTCTCTTCCTATTTCAAAGTTTCATTTCACATCATGCCTTAGACATTTCCTAATAGGCAGATATGAGCATGGTCCACATGTTTTACATGAGGCTTGGCTTCTCACTTTTCAATACAGATGTAGTGACAAGAACAAAGAGGTTTTTGTTAGTTAATGTGAGTCTGGATCTTCTTTGTCTCCTTCGTCTGTAAAGAAATAACACTCTATGGAGTTTGTAATGCTTTCATGGCCATCCTTGCATGTTATTTGAAGGGTATTCTTCTACCTTTGATAAGGTCTAAATGTGTTTCTCTTTCTAATAGGAGCTACTTAATTTTAAATGATCATAGTTGTTGTGGGATACAACTAGGTGTCTCTTATGTATTCACTCTTTCCAAGGTTGTGACTTGCTGCATGAATATCTTATATCCTTGTGTGCAATCTACTGGGGAAGTTACTTTGTGACCGAAGGTCCCTGTTGCTCAAATTAATTTTAACCACTTAAGCAGACTAAAACCCTTATTGTTTGAAAAGTTGCGGTTATTACAGCTGCCCAAGAAACTTTTGATCTCCAAGTAGCAGATTCCTCATTTGAGGTGCAATCAATCACTTTTATTCACTTAATTGCCACAGCATTTTAGTGACGTGCTACACCGTATTTTCAAGCCTTCTAAAACCAATGGAATGGCACACTTTTAAAAACGTAATTTGGTCTGGATTTGTTACTATGTTTCAGAAGGTGCTTGGAGTTATGTTGTCTTTTTTACACTCATTGTTTTCAAATGTTTTTGGAAGAATTACGATTGTGTTATTGTAGGAAGGTGGAATCTGATTACATGGTTGCCCCCACTTTTTTCCTGGTGTTTTGATGGTTTTTGACTAGTCTGGCTGGGATTCTGCTATTCAGGACCCCAGCATATCTGCTTACTCCCTTAAACGACATGGTGTGCACATTAGGTGCGCTAGTGATTGGATACTGTGGTGCTTTATGAGTCTCTAGTATATGGTACCTTAGGTAACAAGGGCATAGGTACTTCACAGGCCTACCAGGGGCTGAAGCATGTATTATGCGACCCCTGAGAAGCAGACTAAATCTGACACCACAGGCCTGCTACTGCAGCCTGGGTGAGGTAGTGTTAGCACTCCTCACTGAGATATAGGTTCACTATATCTCTCCCTGCACACACATTTAAACCTATCAGTCACCCCTAAGGCAGGCCCTGTCAATCCTGAGGGCAGGGTGCTTGGTTTCCATGTGAGGGGGTGCCTCTGCTTGAGCAGGGCCCCTCTGCAGCTCTCAGAGTCCATTCTCTGCGTCTGTTTGTGAATGCGGTCAAACCATATACTCTTAAGTGCATTATAACCTCGCGGTTAATGCTAACTCTGGGATGGCTGCATCAAAACATGTTGTGTTTGGTGTCAAACGCTTTGGAATCATACCCCCACACCAGTAACTGGTGTGGGAGTATGATCCCACCCTTCTAGAGGGATAAACATGTACCTACTGTGGAAACACGGTAGAATCCTGAAGAGCCCAGGCACCACAAAATGGATGCCACCAGTCACAGACACTGGGCTGCCCTCCTGCTGCTGACCGAAACTCGCAGTGGAGGCGGCCCAACAATAGGCATCCTGTCACAGGGAGGTGTAACCACCTCCCAGACAGGATTTAGTGTATTGGGGCTAGGTGGGTGCACTCCTAGAGTGCTTTGAAGTCCTCCACTGGGGAGCAGTAGGCTCCTCTGTGCATATGCCAGCTCAAACCGGTTCAGGAGCTACCTGCTCCTGCTCTGGCGCAAAACTGGACAAAGGGAAGTGGGTGTAGCCACCCACTCCCCTGACCCTCCCATAGGTGGGGTCATAGAGCTAGTCCCTCCCTTCCTTCTAGTATAAGTTAGGGAACCCTTGCCATTGAAAAGTAGATATCCCTGGATGACGCTCTGAAGAAGAATCCTGGACCTTCGACGTTCCACTACCTCTGGAAGACTGAAGAATCTCCCTTGGAGTCAAGGAGTGACTCCCCTGCTTGGCAGGCACCACAACTTTGAATCAACGGTCGCAAACTTTCAGGCTCCCGCCGGAGTCCGAAGTCCCTGCATCCCTGGAAGTGGATTTCCTGACTTCTCCAAGGCCATCGTGAGTCCCCAGTGACGCTGAGGCAAGTGGACCCCACAAGTGATGAGGAACCGCAATACCTGAATACCACGCATTATTTTCAAGTGCAACCCCTTCACGATGTTCTACAAACTTGTGCATTGGACCGCATGTGGTCCAAGCCTCCAGCAGGATTTCCTCAGAAGATCAGAGGCCTACCTTGTCCCGAGTGACCGTGGGCTCCTGGTGAGTGAATCCTCCTAAGGTGTCTTCGCGATCCCTTGCCGGCTGGCTTGTGGGACCCCAGTAGACTTTTCTACAATTACAAACAGCTCCTTTGGTTGCTCCAGGCCTGCCCTGACTTACCTTCTTTGGGTGAGTCCCTCAGACCTTGCTGGTCTGCACCGCTGACTTTTTACACTTTCCATGAGACTTGCTGTTGCCAAGGCTTGTTGGCTCCAATCGGGTTGCCGACACTGCAGTAAGCTGCAGACTTTGTGATACACACCAAATCCTGCTCCTGGTTGTCGTCAATGCCTCCTGGACCTCGTGGCTGAAGAGTCAAGACATCTGTGATCACCTGAAATCACCCGACGACTGTGGGCATCCATCTTCCTTGCCCCGGGTCACTGCCAAGTGACTTTGAACACTGTCCCCTCTGCTTTCAGGTCTTCCTTCTGCTGAATCCAGCCTTGGATTCCACCGGACACTTCTTCTGTCTTCACAAGCAGTAAGTCTTTGTCTCCCATTGAAAACGACGCCGCAACCCGACACCAAAAGACACCTATGCACCCGGCTTCCCTGGGTGAGGTAACTCCAGCACTACAGTGCTCCTGTGTGTGTTGGCTCTAGAACTACTTACCCTGTAAGTGACTTGCTTGTAGACTCTCCCGAAGTATCCTAAAACTTTAAAATTCCAACCGCGACTTGCTCCATTGAAGTCAATTGGGATCGCGGCTGTGTTCTCACACTACATGCGTCTCCCGTGGGTCCTTTACTTACCTGCCTTGTGTGGATTAGTGAGGCCCCAGCACTTCTGAAGGCCCTAGGCCTTGTCCCTTCTCAAGTCGTTATCTCTAAGTCTCTTTTTTAGTATATGGTCTGGTACGCCCCTAAAGCCCCAGCCATATTTGTGCTTAACTTGTTGTGAAATGTTGATTTGTGCATATGTCCTTGACTTCTAATCTCATAAAGAGATTAGTAGAGTGTGTCTAGTAATAAATACATATATATTTTATATATATATACCTGTGTGGTGTCGTTTCATTTAGTGATTCAAGAGATTATAAGGTAAAACAAGCTGCTTTACATTCCTCTAAAGACTTAGCCTGAAGGCTGCTCTCCACAGCTACCACTAGGAAAGCTTTCTTTAAAGGTTGTCTTAAACCTACTACCATAAGAGTCGAATTGTACTGGTGCAAGGTGGCCACTTTAACTAGTGACCAGCATATACCAGGCCAACTTCTCACAGTTATTCTTTTTGGATGCTATTTTAGTTCTATTTTTCTTGCTCCGGAGTGGATGTCCCACAACAATGCCTAATTGTAATGGAACTGCCACATGTCCTTCTGTGTCATAAATGCAAGATATAGTATTTTGGAGAGTCTTTGTTATAGTAACTGAACAAGAACTAGTTTCTATCCTTCCGGTCCTTGTGGTTCAAAGAGTGTAATCTGTGTTTCACTGTCTGTGGTGCTCTTTTGAGTGTGTACCTGACTAGTGCCTTGCTACGCAATTGTTGCATTCTCTGGATATAAATCTGCTTTTGCATCATTTGTGGTTGCTTTGGCTGTGTTGTCCTGTGATTATGCTCCCTGTGCAAAAAGATGACATTATGTGCAGTCTGTGCTAGTTTCAGGTGTTCCTTGGACTTCATGTTTTCCGGCATCTGAATACTCTATTGAGGATGCACTGTTGCCATTTTTTTTCGCTGAATGGACTGATAATGACTCTCTTAATTCTTTGGTTTTTACTCTTGAGGCCCCTTTTGATGTGTTGTCTGCGGATTAGAGTTTCTTCCTGAGCCCTGATGACACTCTGTAAATGGATGTGGTGGACATATTTAGAGATGCCGCCCTTCTGTTTGGATACCTCCTTAACTCTTTAGTTGGCTTCTTGTTTGTTCAAAGCTGTTTTATTATTTTTTGTGTAATTTGCGTGGGCTTTTAATTTGGCATTTTGTATGGCTTTTCTGCATCTGCTTATGCTGGTAAAGTGTTCATATGGAATACAAGGCTTTTTATATAAGTTCATTGCTATTGCTTATTTTGATATAGTCGTCTCCTCCGACTAAGGGGAGAGTACATAAGTTCATTGCTATTGCTTATTTTGATATAGTCGTCTCCTCCGACTAAGGGGAGAGTGGTGTAGAGATTGCATGCAGTCTCCATTTTAGCCTTCCATTTTAACTTAGCATCTTTTTGTCACATGTTTTACCCTAATACAAAGAAGTGCCATGCACATATTTATTATATTATGGTACATATTCTGCATAATTAGTTCCAAAGTTACACATTCCAGAATGCAATGCCCTTGTTTTATTTTTGTGCTCGCAGGAGGCAACTCTTTCTCTTCAGACTAATTAAATACGTTGTTCTGTGCCTCTGGTACAGTGCGATAAGTCTGGTGTTTTATTTTTAAAAAGCATCCATGCTGATTTCGGTGAAAGGAACTTTGAGCTCAAGTAATCATGGAAACTGGTGTTAGCTGTGACTGAGATGGAGCTCTGCTAACCCTGACCTTCTTTCTGAGAAGGAAGATAGCGATGCAAGAGAAGTGAGCAGGCCTGCTCACTCTGACAGGGTGCATTAACTAATGCACTGAGGCTGACTTCCTGATACATTATACCAAGATATGGGGTCAGATCATTCCAACAGGTTAGAAAGGAGGGTACTTCTGATATACTCTCTGTAGAGGTATGTCCTTTCCACCATTTTAATAATGCTCTTAATAATGATGTAAAAAGAAAAATTGATGGACAGAATGTAGAACAATGTCATTCATTCACCCCAGTACATAGTTCTGGGCCTAAATCCATTGTTTTATTGCTCACCATACCATTCCAGTTTGGACCCAGCCATATGCAAATCAGTCTTGACCCTGCGCCCAATTGGAAACGCCCAGTCCGAACTGCCAGGCCCTCCCTGGACTGGAAACAAGCATCCTAGGACCGGTTTCGGGCTCTCAGCCCTCATCAGCCAGCATAGCTTGACTCCAGTGGCATGGAGAGCATTGGACCCACGTCTGGGCATACCCGTCCCTCTCGGGGTGACAAATGCAAAAAGAACAATTGATAGACAGAATGCAGAACAATGTCATGCATTCTCCCCAGTACATAGATCTGTGCCTATATTCATCATTTCTTTGCTCACCATGCCATTCCAGTTTGGACCCAGCCATATGCAAATCAGTCTTGACCCTGCGCCCAATGGGAACAGTCCAGCCCTCACTGTGCCACTGGATTCAAGCTAACCTGGCTGATGAGGGGTGAATCCCCGAAACCGGTCCTAGGATGCTTGTTTCCAGTCCAGGGAGGACCGGGCTTGGCAGTTCGGGCTGGACTGTTCCCATGAGGCACAGGGTCAAGACTGATTTGCATATGACCAGGTCTAAACTGGGGTGCCATGGTGAGCAAAAGAATGATGGATTTAACCTCGATCTCTTGACTGGGGTTAAATGTATTGATTTGTTCTGCATTCCATCCATCAATTGTGTGTCTTTTGCATAACAATGATGTGTCTCATTTGTCTAATAATCGCGCCTCATGTTTTATTTACAAGGATTATATCCTTTCAACCAATATTTGAAAAAGTATTTTCCTGTCTTTTCTTTGTGACATCTTGGGTATGCAAAAGTAACAAACAAAATGGTTAAATATGTTTCCACTAATTTCTTGGGAATTGGAGTGGTCATGTTCGAGGTGTTTCTTGAATATGGAATACCTTGAAAAAACAAGAGGCATTTGGCAAAACAGGAATAGTTTATTTAAGTAAACAGTGCCGCTGGGAGAACAGGTACAGGCCTGGATTACGAGGACTGTCTCAACTTACAATCGATCTGACATGGGTTTTTCTAAAATTAATTGAATGCCATAAAATATTTCAGGGGATCCATTTTTTGGTAAGATATGTAAACCTCTGTCATATGAAAAAAATTGAAGTATTCGATGAGGAATCCAGGTAGGCATCGATCTTGTGCGGACATAATGCGGCCAGTGGGTAACGTGTCAAGATGTCTGGCATGGAGAGCGTGAGATCAATGCTTGTACTGTGTGGGCTGTGTCCTGATTGGCTATGTGTTTCTAACTTCATGTGGCATCTGACTTTATTGTGTTCTGAGAACATGCATACCCTTCCAGACATGTGTGCTTTATTGGGACCAATCCCCGCAGATCATTGTGGTGGTGCTGCGCCTATCTGTGGGATGGATCCTGGGTTTCCTGTTCACGCATATGTCTGCCGGCTTCATGCCACCCCACATGTGACCTGTCAATCAGTGACCTCAAGCATGGGTTTCAGCACCTGCCTAATTATGTATTTTTAAGTCGGGTTGATGTGGAATTCATAATAGGGACATTTGTCAATGAAGCTGTGACTTCATTTTTATACATTTTATACTTTTTAACCCATACTTCATGACAGTTACTTTATTGTGGGCCTTTTGTTCTTCGTTTTGACAATTACTACTTTCATAGTTACTTGTATTCTATCCAATTTGAGGACTGCGTTTTTACAGCAGGAAGTCCCCAATTGTACGGAACTACACAAAAAGAAAACCACAATGAATACTGGCAACAAAGATGAGCACAGACCGGAAAGCCATTTCGGGTGCCAGGAGAACCAATTTGTAAACCACTCCTGCTCAGGGGCACTTAACCTACTCATGCATGTCTCTTTGTAAACTGTGTAGTGATTGGATAGCAAGAGCCAATGTCCCATTATCCATGTCAATTCCTGGGATGAACGTGCAGCAGAACGTACAAATCTTGGCACACTCCCCTCCCTCCATCAAGGTCATTAAGTCCAACACATACCAATGCTGCATCACCCTGAGGCAGATTGCTCTTTATTCTTACTTGATCAAGTTAAGGCAGGGCTTCGAGTTGTCCATCATTTTAAACATTTCCTACCTGGTTATTTTGAGTCAGCAATCATTAGCTTTTGTCTACATGGGGAATAAGGGTATGGACCCTTCTGCCGATACTTGTGAGTCCAAGAACATTTTGAATTCTTCTGGAACATCCTTGTGCTGAGACCAGCCAAAATAATAAGTAGTTCTTTTTTCACAAGCCTGATGCAGCAAGGTTGTCTTCATCCTTGGTGGGTGCTGGTACAAGTCTGACAGTTATTTTCCTGGAATGACGAGGGTAGGGGTGCCTATGGTGACCAGGAAACAGAGTCCATGCCATCCAGGGATGAGCAGAGTGTAGGCAATCTCTTCTCACTACCAGTACATATCCATCAGCATGGAGGTGCCCCATTGCATATCCGGAATGTGCAGGATCATGCCACAGTTTTCATTCGGGTCTAGTAGAAGCTTTCATTTACCTCTGAAACATAGGAATTACAGTTTAAGTTTCCGTTGAATCAGGGGTTGCCCAATCCCTTCTAGCCAAGTGTATCCAGCCACCTCAGCATCCCAAGTTATCTGATATGGGGTGTCTATGCTTTTGTTCAGCCCTCCCCTATGAGACTAATTTCTCTCTGTATTATAAAGCTGGATGGCCCTGCACAAGAACTCCATGTCTGGGGTCAATTTTGTGTTATTGAAGACTGCCCCAGATATGCTAAGGACACCCTTAGACAACAAGTGGAGGCAGAAATGGATGTGTTTGTGCAGTGAGTTAGGGGTTTTGCTACCTTTAAGTATCTCTTTTCTGGGAAGTCTCAGAGCCAAACAGTATCCTGCCCTTCCTGCACATCCTGTCTAGCTCAGTTTGAATATTGTTCGGCTCGGTGAAAAGGTATAGAGCCATTGGGTTGGTCTCATTGCAAGGGAATATTCACTACCACTTTTTGGGGCCTTACCTTACTAGGTTGGATTTTGGCCCTAATTCTGCATAGGTATAAGTGGAGAAGTCTTGCTTTTCGGGGGCCATCTCTTAGGACAAGTAATGTCTGCCTGTGCCAACTGCTTGCGGTATCAGTGAACAGATGTAACATGATCTGGTTAATGCCTTGGAACCCATGCAGTCATGTGCTGATACCACCTGTTGTGTAAAAGGGCGCTGTGTAGCTCATGTGATATGCTAGCGCTGGGGTTGGTGTAATTATAAGCGCTGTGATAGTTTTTCAATAGACTCCATTTGGCTAGGTTGTTTCTTTAACACGAAATAGGTGTTACAGCACCCAACACAGACAGAGGACATAGAAGTTTAACAATACATAACCTTTTATTGAACATTGCAGGTCTTGGTATGGATCCAGGGGAGGTGTCTGTGGGTCTCTGGTGATTGAGGTTTCGCGTTTAACAGTTCAAAAAAAGTTCACAGTGCAGTTCCTAATTTTTATTCGCACACTTTAGATCTGTGTTGGGTTGTTGATGTGGCAGCTGAAATGTGATTTGATGTAATTTGATAAAATGCGAGGTTTGATTTTAGCCCTCCTAGATAAAAACTGGGTTCATTTTGTCAATTTAGAAAGCATTGCATGTGCCATCATCAATGACTTTTCTTCAGGGTTCCTGTACTTCCCTTTACGGATGTGATCTCCACACTCCATTTACACATTCTTTAGTGAGGTACCAGAAAATGGTCCAGATTGTGCTATCTTTTTGATAGTTAAAACTTAATGGTGCCTTATTGGTAATCAGGCAAATACATTTATTTTATGAGCCATTGAGCCCCCCCTTTTTTCTTCGTACCTAACTAGGTGCTTGAATCAGTGCGAAATGTCTGTGGAGTGTTTTTGTGATCATGGGGATGGATCCCATAAGTTCTTATCTAGGGTTTTATGAGTGCTGCCAGTTTTCTAAGGCCCTGTCTCTCCCGGTGTGCATGTGGGCACCATAAATGTGGGCTGCTTCCAACCTACATTTGTGTGGGACTGTGCTCGCTGCTAAGTGTTTTTGGTGGTTGTAACATGCCCCGAGATCATATATGTGTATTCTTCTCCATTGTCGACATGCTGCGTGCAACATGCCCCTCCCTTGTGGCGTCAGATTTCTCGACTCCATCTTTGCTCTAGAAACTACTTTTTGGGCTAACTTTGGGCTCCTTTTGTTAGCTTTTATATGCTTCCCTAGAGCTAGAATAATCTGCTATTTCACTTATCATGAGGTAGAGGGGGTAGGAAAGTTGTTCCGTTGCACCTATGTACCCCTTATCATTCCGTCTTGTCGTGTCCGAGGTCTCCCTTTCTCCGGATGGTGTATGTTAGGCCTGGTGCATTGGCTAATTGCTGGGCCTGGTATGGGTGTAATCATATTCTGCATTTTACTCTCGCCTGGAGCTGTGATGAACTTTGCAGACTCCCCTCTCCCTCAGACCATGTCTTTTCACAGCATTTGGATCTTCAGTCCCTGGCTTGTGGCTAAGATCTTCGAACTAGGGGGCATGCTTCTGTCACTATTTTGGAAGAATACTGCATGGCGGCCAGACTTTGGAGATTTGAAAAAGGCAAAGGACAGAAAAGAAAACACAGCCGGGATTATAAGAATGGGGGAACCCGGGAGCAAGGCCAAGAACCCTCTCTAAATTTGCCTAGGGATGATGAATGGACCGGGACTGCCTCATAATTCTGGGATGTCTGGTTAACCTGGCAAACCTCCTCACTGACTCAATGCCATGCGGGCACCTCTCAACTTGTTGGTTCTTATGCGTGTGATATGGAGGTTATGGGATCTTCACTATCCCCGGTGTATGGTAATCCTGGCTCTGGTCGCTTGAGGATAGCTTTGTTTTAGAATTTAAAGGGGGCCTCCATTTGGCCGGAGGATTCTAGTTTTTGAAGGGGCTGTTGGGGCTACATCCCATGAAGTAATTTTGATCCCAGTCTGGGTGCCTGAGAATGGGAACCTTTTGACTTAGTCATTGGAACTCGACCCTATTTGATTTTAGATATGGGCACCTGAGTGTCTGTTTTGTTAAGTACTTTGTCTTGGAGCTGTCCTGCCCCCTCATTAGACTTCCTTCCCCTGGGGTGTGGCCAGCAGCTGAGTGGTGCCTTGGCACCCATAGGCACCCTTAATAGTAAACTGTTGTGAGGATATCCGATCAACAGAACACATACAGCAGCCCTGAATCCCCAGATACAAGTAAAGGTCTATATTTCCAATGCTTTATCACTAGTCCTTCTTTTGGGTTTGGTACAGTTCATTCTTTGGATGTGGATGAATGGGTAATATTTACTCTGGGGGTTTATCTTACAGCACATTTAGACTCTGTGTTTGTGTGAAGACATAACCTCTCCCAGACAGCTACCTCTCCCTGCTGTGGCTGTGGCCCCTGTCCCTGTTGGGCTGAGTACACTGTGGTTGCTGCTGCCATGTGTTTGCCCAACTACCTGATCCCTGTTGCTGTGGTGTGGCAGCTGACTGACCTACCTGCAACTAAATATAAGGTGCATTTGGGTTTCCCTGGGATTGGTTTAGTGGGTGTGGATTTTGAGGTTGGCCCAGGCCCATCTATCCCTGTTCGTGGTATGCTTTTAACCAGCATCTTTCTGCCAGGTGGCCCAGTGTCTGGCAATAGTAACATTCCCTAGGGTTTGGCTGCTGCCAGACACCCTGGACTCTGCCACTATAACTAGGTTGAAACCCTCTGGGGTTTTGCACTGGGGTTTAAGACAGGTGCCATTTGCAGACAAAATGGCAAACACAGCCCCCTAAAGGGGGGAATGTTTCAATTTGTGTTGGACCAATTGGGCTTCCCCCTGTTTGGGGATCGTCCTCATGTGGGGGATGTTTGTGTCTGCCTGCCCATCTCGTTCTCAGCTTTCCTCCCCATGCGGTTGGCAGGGACATTTCCTTGTGGTGGTTGTCTCTCTCCTTTATGTGCAGCATTTTTTACAATACCTCTGAGTTCGGGTATTATTTTCAACAGCAGAAAGGGGTCCTTAGGCATGGTGAGTGCACCACATAGCACCAGGCTGCCTCATCTTCGCTGCTTCCAGGTGCACAGAGGTACCATGGTGGTGGCATTGGCTGAGCTCTGCTTTTCAAAAGGCATATGGGATCTAGCCATTATGGGCATTGTTACAATATGCCTTTCCCCCATTTCATGTTCTGTCACAGAGGACGCAACGGGTGTGTATGAAGGGAAATCACGACTCTTCCTTCTCACAATCACTATTGTCTATGAAGGTCTTTGCCTTTTTAAATGTCTCAACTAGGATGCACTGTATGCAACTGGCCCACTGCTGCACAAGTTCGCACATATTCAAGAATGTCCCCATGTATTCCAAGACTGCCTCAGCGAAGACAGTCTGTTTGGTAGGTAGTGTCTTCGCTCACATACTTGTGATGTGGGGGTGTTTTGGTGACCAGGGTCCTAAGGTGGAGGCCCTTGGGGAGGTGCAGGCCATGGTCCCGTTGTCAGAAAACTGGATGGCCATGTTTAGTTTGGTCAGCAAATCTCGTCCTAATAAATTAGTTCGTGATGAAGGAGAATATAATAACTGTCCTCTCATGTGATTCTCTCCTATCTATAGCTTGAGGGGTTTCGTGAAGGGGGCCCTTGACATCTTACCTTAATCACACTGCCAATTCCCAACGCAAAATCTTTCAAATTGCTAACATTTTGCTCAAACAGAAACGGTTCGACCACGCCTGAGGTAACTACTGCGACATAAGGTCCACTCTGATCAACTGGAACTGATACTACTCCCTCTCTTTGCCTGTGGCTGTCCTAGTGCTCGCTTCTCTGAATCTCCTCATTATGATCATAATAATCTTCAACATGATACTGTGGAGATCTACCTGCTTGCGCAGATTGTGCATTTCGCTGATCGAAATAATTCGATTGGCGATCAGCCTGTGGTGTCATAGTACCACGTCCTCTACCTCTAGGAGTTTGCATAAACCCAACAGTACCTCTCTGAGCCAGGACACCACTAGTCTGTGCGTGCAGTACCGGACACTCATTCTTATAATGGCCCTCCTTTTTACAATAGGCACACTGATTCCATGCTAACTGTTATCGGGAAAAACCATAATTAAATCTTTGGGACGTCCCTTGCTGGAATTGTGGCTGCTGCTGAAACTGGGGTCGCTGCTGTGAATCTGACTGATTCGAACGAGGCGGATACGCCTGTTGCAAAAGAACTTTAGTCTTTAAATCTTTTGTTTTCTTTTCTGACTTTTCCTTCTCTTCCTTCTCTCTATTCTCGTAATACTGAGCAGTTGCAAGTATCTGTGCTGTCGTTGACACTGCCCATGCACTTTCAGAATCCTTTAACTTGTTACTAAGTTCGGGTAATAAATTAAACACGAACTTGTCGGCAAACAATCTCTGGCCTCCTTCAGTACTCATATCTTGCCCACTGTGGTCTACGAAGGTCTCTTCAAATCTAGTGAAAAAGTCAGAGACGCTTTCGTCCTTCTTTTGCTTGCATGCCGATAGTTTATCCCAATTGACTCGTAATGCTGGCATCAGCGTTTTCATCAGATTAATTATTCTGCCAGGTAGGGCAGCAATCAGAGGTTCAGGTTTAGCACCGCCAACTTGTTGCGCATCTGCTGCTACAATAGCTGGCCAATCACCTCCTAAGGCGACTGGGTGGTTCTCTTGCCGAATCTTGGCCCATATAGGCTGTGGCACTACATTACCAAATAACATTTCAATGTCTGCCAAATTCATGATGCACGCTTGAACTGTCTGCGTTAACTCTTTGTAATAACCAGCAGGATTTTTACGTGGGTCTGGCAATGCCTGTTTTACTGCTAATACTTCGGCCCGTTTCCAAGGGATGTGTATCCACACTCTCTGGAATTGTGCCGGGGCAGCTGCAATATTATGAGCCGCATCAGCTTGAACTGCATCACGCCATATCGGTGGAACTTCCCTCATCGGATATTGACCTCGTCTTTTCCTAGTAATCGGTGAACCGTCAGGGTCTCTTGTCGCTCGAAGAGGGGAATCATCCCTATAAGCTAAAATCAGTTCTATCGCTCCTCTTACTTCTGAACCTATCACCATTCCGGTGGCGATCTTCTGTTGAATATTTATCAAATCAGAGGGGACGGAATCTAAGTCATCATCTTCCCATTCTTCACGCACAAGAGAACACATCACGTCAGAAACATAACGTTGAGTTGGTTCATTCCATTGCATAAAAGTATCTAACACTCTTTGTGCATCATACTTCACAGCTTTCGACATCCACCTAAGAGCTGTCGAATCTAACATGTCTCGTTCCTGAGGACCAGGAAGCTGGCTACGTCTCTGTATAGAGTCAGAAACGGGGATCTCAATTAAAGACCTGTAGAGAGGAGTTAAGATATTAGTTACAGAGTCGGTAATTTTCCGACGAACGGAAAGCGGAGTCAGAATGTTCACAGGGTTCGGGGATAGGGCAGCTGGAGCAGATGAAATAGTAAGGGTGGGAGTAGCAGGTAAAGCAGTTTGCGTAACGACAGGCAAAGGCGGAGCAGGCGACCCAGGAAGAGGGGGTGCCGAAGGAACATTAACCACGGGAAGGACAGGAGCTGGAATCAAAGGAAGTGGAGCAACTATTCCAGGCTGACCAGCAGCTGGCTGTACAACAGGTAATAACTGTGGTACTGTAATACCTTGTGCATACGGTGGAGGTGAATTCAACAGGTAAGACAACAGAGGATCCTTCTCATGATCCTCCATCGGCTTAGTAGGACAAGATGGCAATACAGGGTAACATTTATCAATTGCCAAATTATATTTTCTATTCGCCATCTCCATTGCTTTTTCAGTCTCGTTGACATGCAGCTGCCTAGCAGACTCCATTAAAGTCAACCCTTTCTCTTTCTGTTCTTTCTTCGTCTTCCTAATTTCTCTCTGTTTGGCTTCTTTGCGCCATACGCGAAAAGAATCAAACATTGCCGGCCGGGCTTTTCTCTTAAACAACTTCATTTCTAGATTGTCTAGAATTTCGGTTTCGAAGCTACCATGCGGTGGCCAACTAAGGACACCATCTTTTCTGGTATAACGGATCCATACTTCATTATACGTAATAGGACCAACACCATGTTTACAATAGAGCTCATATGTAGGAGTTCCAATCGGAGGAACCGAACACGAATCCTCCAACCGGGAATCCCCGTTGCAACGTAACCAGGACAGGAAACAATTACTACTGGTAGTCATGACAAACAAAGACAAATTTCAACCAAAATGCGCAAAGAACTTAGGCCTACCAAAATGAACTAATACCAAAACAAAGATTATCTAAACAAGAGCAACCAATGATAGTCTACGAATTAAACCAGAGCAACAAGGAACAACCAAACTGAGCGTAACCCACTTAATACTTAACTGAAATGTGGAAGACGTCACCAAGGAGAACCTGTCTACGTCTCGCCATACTAAGGTCTGCACCTCGGGTCCAAGACAGGGCGACAGTCAGGGCAGCGGTCCTCTGTAGCCGTCTGGGAACGGGAACCCTCGTGGAAGAGATCGTCGGGCCACTTTTACGACATGCAGGGATCGATGAAGCGGGGTACCTCCCTCCGGAATCTTCACACGAAACTTCTCGAACTTTTCAGGCTTTGGACCGGTACCGGATGACGTCGCCCCACGTTGGGCGCCAATTTGAGGGTCTGGACTTTTAAGAGTCCAGAGGTGTCAGGGAAACAACACCCGAAGACCCCTGAGTTCCTCCTGTCTCGGTGCACAAATAAACAGAGACACAGGCTTCTCGATGGTGGCGTCAAAGACCAAGGTTTATTTACTGCAGGGACACAGAAGTCATAGGAACCACACAGAGGCAGAATCTACGAGACTGTTCAAATTGCATTAAGTGGGTTGTTCTTTAAATACACGCAAAATGTCTTTAGGCAACATTACACGAATATTTCTCATGTCCAACCCGGTATCCCAAACAAACAGTAAATAGACATCAAACAATAATTAGTCATAGGATTTCGGTATTCGATCAGGTTCCCTTGACAGTTTTCCATTCTTTGCCCGATCCTCCCCATCATAAAAATCGTAACCTCCCCATTGTAAAAGCCCAGAAGGAGAGGAGCAGAGCCAGGTGTAAAGGATTGAAAAGTAGGATAAGAGGTGTTTATGGATCATAAACGGGCATGGCTACCGTCTTCGGCCTTTCAGTCAGGACAACGGACACGAGAACCAGTATAGCAGGACTGGCCTCAGGCAAGGGAGGCAGCTTGATTCTGCCTAGTCATGTAGCGTCAGCCTTTCTCGGGGCTTGAGCTTACGTGTCCTTAACAAGGTGACTCTGCCGGGGTCATCGCCCGTTCATTGACTATGTGAGGGCAAGAAACAAAATGGATGCCGTAACTAAAATGGATGCCATGACTTTACAACAGAATGCCCTATTTCTCAGTGAATTCATGCTAGTTGCGTAGCGAAAACACTGTTATGCATATAATGGATCATTTGCGGTTCATTGGTACCAAAATCGTGTCAGTACTACGATACCGATTTCACGGGTTCGGATCGCTACAGAACCTCAGTACACTAATAGATACGACACCAGCACGGTGCAATGAACTGGCTAGATTCTTTCACAAAAAAATCCAAGATATTTATGACAGATTTCACTGTCCCTCCTCTATTGGTAGTCCCTCAATTGATGATAATTATTCACCCTATTCTGACAACATGTTTGAGGAGTTCCACGTTATGAACTCAGACAAGCTCATAGAAATGCTATCTAAAGTAAAGTCAGGCTCTCCAACCGACACGGCCTCCACGCACTTTTTAATTAAAGTCATAGATTTGGTGTCCCCAATCTTGCTTGAGCTGATAAACCTCTCCATTACTACAGGATAAGTCCATTTGCAGTGGAAACGGGCCATGGTAAAAGCTCTACTAAAAAATTCCAATCTGGGTTCCTTGATGTTAGGCAACTACCGTCCTATCTCCCTTCTCCCACAGATAAGCAAAATTCCCAAAACACATGTCAACTTGACTTTGTCAGGTTTTCTAGAAAATCATAATTTACTTCACCCTACCCAGACTGGATTCCGACCTCTCCATGGCATGGAAATGGATCTTCTTACAGGAATCTAAAAAACATCTTGATCATGGAGGATCAGCTCCCATTATTTTACTCGACTCGAGCTCCGCATTTGATATGGTAAATTATGACATCCTCATATAAAGACTTATACATGCTAAAGTCACTGGAGGCACGCTTACCTGGCTACAGTCTTTCCCGGAAGACAGGACCTTTCAGGTCTTTGAAGGTGGCAGCACATCCGACAGCCTGCTGCTAAAATGTGGAGTACCCTAGGCTCCTCGTTGAGCCCTACTCTGTTCAATATCTACATGACGCCACTCTCATATATCGTCCTACCTTATAGGATTACTATAGATACATATGCCAATGACAGCCAACTGTTTTTTTCTTTGAATGATAACCAGAACATTTCTTTATCCCCCTTGATTTATGTTTAGGGATGTGCCAAAATGGATGAAATATTCTTATCTCAAGCTCAACGGAGACAAAACTGAGCTGATGCTCCCAGACAATATCATTAACCGAGAGCTGGGACTGGATTGGCCTAACTGTCTTGGCCCTGCACCCTCCCCTAAATCTACATCAAAAGCCTTAGTATGTGGCTAGACAAATCCCTTAAGTTTGACCATCAAGCAATGAAGCTGGCAGCTACATGCTATGCCATTCTTAGAATACTTCGTAAAATTCTTCCCCTTCTACTATTTAGTGCTAGGAGACTGATGGTCCTATGGCAACTCTCTCTATCTCAGGGCACCAAAAGGTACGACAAGGAAACTGCAGGTAGTAGAAAATTGTGCTGCACGCTTGCTGCTTAACATTCCCAAGACCCATTCGGCCAGCCAAGCTTTGACTACCTTACACAAGCTTCATGTGGCAGAAAGAATTACGTTCAAATCTATATGAATTACTCACACTATGGGGCAAAGGACCTTCAATTACTCGCTCCATGATCTCAATCTATCGCCCCAGAAAAATCTTGTGGTCCGCTAATTTATTCTTGGGCATAGTTCCTTGAATAAAAAGGAAAATATATGGAGGCCATTTCTTTTAATACAATGTTGCCAAGCTTTGGAACACCCTACCCTTGTCACTGATTTCAGCTAATCAGCTTCTCCCCTTCTGGAAAATGCTTAAAACCTGGCTGTTCAAGAATATCTAACTGTAACAAGAATCCTTATCCCAATTAGATACTTCTGTGCTTCACCTTCGGTGCTGGGATGCCTTTGGGTAGCCATGCGCTCTTTAAGTATTTTATCATTCATTAATTAACCTGACAGTTGTGTATTTCGATAAAGGGCCCATCATTTTCCTTAGGCATGACCTTGCCGCCGCTGTGTCTGTTAAAAAGTTGTATATTGTATTGTTCACAAGTACCATGACTACTGATTCTTCCTATGGTCGGTTGATAATACGAAGCATGTGTGGTTGTGTGAATCTTCTGCCTCGAGCATCAGTTTCTGTCTTTCTCCCTTGGTTGGCTTTGCAGGTCCTGCAGTCTTCCCCTAGCCACTGGACCCCGGGAAACTGCGGTCGCCTTTCTCACTTCCGCTAGCTGTATCACTGTCTAGAACCACCACAAATCTCTCTGTCACTCATGAGTGTTTACCTACAACAGTGGGAGTGCGTGTTCCCTGTGCCGCTAGGGTTCTATGTATCAGGTGCGATGAATGGGGGTCAAACTTTTGGGACTGGGGTTGCATTGGAACTGCCTGGGCCTGCTGGTCTGTTAGTCTCTCATGCCTGGGGCTAACTGTTCATTGTTCGATAGAGGGTCCGCCAACTTCTTCAACTGGTGGATTGAAGTATCCTAATGCAGGGAGAGTGAATGGGAGCATCCCCATACCAGCATATGGTGGGGTAGGTGCTGACAATTTGCTTGCTCTCTGTACTGCAGAACTGTTAATCTGGGCTCCCTCGAAGATGGCTCATAGTTCTAAGTATGCCTCCCTTCTGTCTTTCTTTTGACCTATTTATTTGGTTTGTGTGTGTGTTCTTAAGTGTTCAATTGTGTTAGTGATAAAAGGTCCCTCTTTTCGCCAAGGAAATGTGTGTGACTTAATGTGTGTGTGCCATTCTTGGCAAAACATATTATGTTTTTTAGCCTGTGTGGGAAACCGGGTTTGCATGTGTTTTAATGGTGACTCTATGATAAGTTTGCTAGTTTTAGATACACCTTAGTTTCTCTGTTTTAGGGAATCTTTGGTTTTGATAGAATTATGGGGGAAACATACATTGGGAGTTACTGCTTATAATTACCTTACTATGAGCTCAGCGTAATCTACAGATGCATCAACAATTCAAAATGAACATTTCATAAAACACAAATAACAATGCATATGCCGGTTTGAAACATTTAAAAAAGTACAATTGTCCCCCCCAAAAAAACAGTATCTGAACGATATTGATTCTTGTCATCAAATAGTTTGTAAAGTGCCTTAATATGAAACATTGGGTCAACAAAAACACAATACTTAAGACACAACACAGGTTTCAGTAATTAACAGCACTACAACATCCCATATACCTTACATAAATATCAAAAATAAAAAACTGACAGAGAACAAATTATGACTTTGTCAAAATCCCATAGCCCCCTCTTAGCGCATGCTCTGCAGAATAGCGTGAAGCTCTGCATAGTACATGGAATGAAGTGAGCCTGATAATCGGCCAATATTGGCTCCGGGACAAAGAAAATAACAGTTTGCAGGAAAAAGGGAATAACATAAGAACCACAGGCCCCTCTTGGCCAAACACAAGTTACACCTAATCTCCCAGGTCCAAATCTTTTCTCCTAAATGTCCAAATCTCACCCTGTATCACATCCGGAGGCAAAGCGTACCATCTGTGTCACACCCATAGATCCTAGCATACCGGCTGTGTCATGCACGGAAGAAAAGTGGACCATCTGTGTCATGCCCAGTGGTCCGAGCATACCGGCTGTGGCACGCCCAGGGGAAAAAGCGTGTTATCTTCATCACTGCCAGTGTTCCAAGCATACTGGCTGTGTCACGCCCAGTGGAAAAATTGTACCATCAGCATCACTGCCAGCAGTCCAAGCATACTGGCTTTGTCACACCCAGCGGAAAAATTGTACCATCGGTGTCATGCCCAGCAGTCCAAGCGACCAACACCTCACACTCCTTTTAGATACCAATGGTGTTGAGAAAATGTGGCACCAAGAAACCATTTTAAAATAAAAAAATAGATTAAGGTGCCAACTCTGCCCAATCAGGATAGCTTTTTTTGACAAAAATAGAGTCCTGTGAGCCATAAAGGGCTATAAAAAAATTAAAAAAATATTCACCTTTAATAGCGTGCTATCGAAAAAAGTTTATTCCTGTGGGATCACCTCCGAGGCTGCCTAATGACTACTCAGCTGGGACATATAAAATAGGTAATATGCCTGACTTCTGTCAGTGGCAGGGTGCTCCGGTTATCTTTTTACACTTCTTGATAATTTTTCATGTGCCACATGCTTTACTAAGGTTCTGATGTAATCTCTTACCCTCTGTGACTGATGCTTCAGCAGAGACCTCTGCCCCATGGATTCAGTAGACCTACAAATCAATTGTGTTGTCTGCTCATCTTCCTTGATGCGCCAATGTGAATCTGTCCAGGCAGGTTCTCCTTCCTTTGGTTGCAGTCGTCTTCGAGGTACCAATCAGCTCCTGGCTGGCTCTCCAAAATGTTGCTTGGACATAAAATACCTTGAAAAAACAAGAGACAAGAAGCGTTTTGCAAGCCAAAAACAGTTTGTTTAATTAAACAGTGCTGCCAGAAGAACAGTTACAGGCATAGGATCTGTGGACTGTCTCACCTTAATATCGATCTGACATAGGTTTTTACACAATTCACTGAATGCCATAAATAGTTCTGGCGATCCTTTTTTTGGTAAGGAATGCGAACCTCTGTCTTTGGAGCCATAAATTATTGCATTCGATGAGGAATCCAGGTGGGCCCAGACCTTGCATAGACGCAATACAGCCAGTGGGTAACGTGTCCAGATGTTTGGCATGGGGAGCACATGAATACTGTGTGCACTGTGTGTGCTGTGTCCTGATTGGCTATGTGTTCTTACTTCATATGACTTCTGATTTCATGGTGTTTTGAGAATGTGCATACCCCTCCGCCCATGTGTGATTTATTGGGCCAATCTCCCTAGTCCATTGTGGTGTCACCGTGTCAATCTGTGGGATTGATCTGGGGTTTCCTGTTCACGCATTTGTCTGCTGGATAAGTGCCACCCCACCTGTGACTTATCAATCAGTGACCTCGGGCCTGGGTCTCAGCGCCTGGATGACTATGTATTTCTGAGTTGCGTTGACGTGGAGTTCATAACGGCCAAATTAGTCAATAAAGATGCAAACTTAGTTTTTATACATCAATGTGTCATTATTCATGTTGACATCGACCTTTTCAATATTAACATAGGTTACCAACAACATCTATAATTCTTGAAGGTTAGGAGTTTGGATGTGGTATTGTGAGCTAGCCGAATCAACATTTACTGATGATATGAGTAGACAAAGTCTCTTTATTGTTAAGTTTTGTTAACCTGATACACAGTCCTACTAAATTCGTAGGAACGGTACAACAGGATGGATAGAATACTGGCTTTCTCTGCCTGCAAAAAAGAACAATATCATTGGTGAATATTTTCATAGGGGGCACACTGAAAAGCAGGAAGGAATATCTTTATATAAGAGTGGATCAAATTGCTGAGGGATGTATATACATTACAAAAATATTTAGAATCTGATAGTATCTCTGCTGAATTCATCGATTTAACATCCTTGTTTTTTACCCTATTGTGAGCCTTAGATCTTGAAATTCAGAGAGGGGATGAGCTTACTAAAATGTGAGTAAATATTTATGTCCTTAAGACCACCTGTAACAAGTCCTAGTTTTCCGTATCCAATAGCTGGAGAGCAGGAATTCACTCTGTGATAAGTAATCGATTGCTTCCTCAACCAAAAGAACATTGAAAAGAAGCAGTCAAGTAGAAATAAAATATGGAGATGTGTCAAATGAGATGCTAAGAAACTTAATTGTTTAATTTGGGAAAAAATATCATCTGGAGTAAGTGAGATGGTGGGCCCTTATCTGCAATCACAAGTGCATTGTTCTTGTTTTAAAATCCCAATCACCATCTTTCCCAGTGGCCAATGAATGGATTAATAATACTACTAATAGCTCACAGGAATGTTTACAAATGTTATAAGACAATTAATTGCTTCTATAATCTCCAACATTCAGATTTCATGGCATAAACCTGCCTTACACTAAAGGCCCAAAAATTCCTCAACGTTTAACCTGGTTAGGGAAATATCAGCAGTATGTGGTATCCGATAATGGGGAGAAGTATAGTTAATTTGAGAACCATCTGTTGATGCTATGCCAGCTATGGAATCCCTGAGTCTTATCTTTACCTAAGCACCCCTCAAAACATCAAACTCTTCAAGCAGTTTATCAACATTTTATGAATCGTCATAAAGAAATCTAGGGGCAGATTTACATGACCCTTGAGACTCCTTGCGCCACCATTGAGTCACTTTTTTGACGCAACGGCGGCTCAAACAATGCGGCCAACTTACAATGTGACGCATCTAGGGAGATGTGTCATGTTGTAAAGCCCTGTGTCACATTATACCTGCGCCAGGTATAATGTATGCAGGCTAGGCGTTCCCACTCAAAAAGCCATATAGACTGACGCAGTGAAATGTACAACTTTTCACTGCGTCATTCTGTGCCTTCATTGCATCGAAATCCCTATGCCTGCTCAGACCAGGTGTAAGGAATGATGCACAGCTTTTTGTGTGGGACTCACCTATCTGTTGTGGCATATTGCTGGAGTTGCGTCACTTTCATGAGCAACTCCAGTGATGCGTCACTTTTATGCCAACAGATGTGTCAGTATTTCTGACACATCTGTTAATCCTTGCGCTATGGAGCACTGTATTGTAAATACAGCGCATCCATGGTGGCGCAAGGACATTTGGCACTGGCGCAAGGAAACTGACACATCAATGCAGATGCATCAGTTCCTTGCAAATCTGCCCCCTAGTTCCCATTGGAGGTACTAGTTTCTTTCGGCTAATCTGGCTTTTTATCACTAAAATACAGTGGGGATAGAACAATCCCTAAAACTGGCATGTCATGTCAAACTCAAGTAGGGTTGCATTGAGACAGAAAATAGTCATAGCCCAAAATAAAAGTGCCCCTATTTGCGAATCAGCTAAAAAAAGTGGCCCACATATGCACATCAGGGCAGTTCTAAACTTGCAAAGAAACACTATGTAAGAGACTGCATACATATATGTTTGCTAAAGGCAATACTTGGGGTAGTATCAAGGAAACCAACAGTAAAAAAGACGACCACCAGACCATAACACAGGCACACAAAACCGGCCCTTCGAGGATTGCCAGATTGCTTTATAAGCATGGCCCCTGAAATTATCTGATTGTGTGGCCGCTGCAATTTGCGATGCAAAAGTTGTATCAAATCGTCAGTGTGCGGGCTCTATATTTCAAATTGGAAAGTCACTGCAGAGAAGCAAAGTGAAATACAATCGCAAAGAGCAATGTCTGCTGTGCAGACTGGCATCTCTACAAAATCCGCTATTTGATTTCAAAAGGAATATGGGAATCTATCGTCATGACCCCTAAGCAGGCTGTTGTAGATGAGGGTTAGCGCCACAGAATGATTGCGACCCATCAAATACTCTAACCCCGGTTTTGAAAATTGATCGCTACAACAGGCCTGTTCTTTCCTTCTCTACCTTATTTTTCTCCGAATCCTTGTTTTTTTCAATAAAGGGGCCCTGTAGAGAGAAGCAGGGTGAGTGTGCACCTGGGTTGTCACCCACTGCCATTGTCACTCTGGAGTTAAGCAAGAGATGCTCAAATCGTGCACCACCCAATAGAAGGCATCACCATTTCAGGTCCAATAAAGAAACACTTGTGCATTTGTTCAAAAAGCGTAGCTTAGGTACCAACTCCATTACTCCTTTTAACCAAACAATAAGGCCTATCAGATCATCGATCAACTTTGCACACCCCGTGTACCCGGCTTCCACCATCAAAGCACAACTCGAAATAGTCTTCGGGTATGACCCAAAAGAAAGTGTGGGGCATCTAGAACTGAGCAGATAGAGCTTATTACAGAGTCTCCAGCAATACTGGAAGATGAACTGACTATAGTTGCAGTGCCTCTGGCACTGCCTTAGTGTTGTCCGCTTTGTAGACTCCTTCAGTTTCCGTAGAATCTCAGGAGTTTGTTTTTTTTAAAGCCAAGAATTAAGCTATTAAGTAGAAGGTTTTCATCGATGCTGGTGATTCACTGGCTAACAGTCTGTCATTTCCTGAAAACTAAGGGGCATATGTATAAGCACCTATCGCCACCACAACGTCACTTTTACGGACGTTGTTGTAGGCAGCGTTAAAACCACTTAACGTATCTTAAAGCTGCCTTGTACATAAGGCACTCTTTCACGCTCTGGTTAGCGTGAAAGGGGCGTGCAGTGTGTGTTGTGGTGGGCATTTCACCGCAACACCCATTGTATTTGACACTGCCCCCTATGTACAAGGGTGGCATACATAGGAGGCAGCGCCAAAATGAAGACCAGGAAAACCCTGGTCTTAAGTTGGCAAAACAAGGAGAAATGCTTTAGCTCTCCTTGTTTTTGCTTTTTCCATGTGTGCTGCCTTGTGCAGCACACGTGGAAAAAGCAAAATGCCATGGTTTGTTTATGTACAGGAAGGTGTCCCTGCCTGTACATGAACAAACCTTTTAAAAAATGCAATTTTGCATGAAGCAACACATATGAAAGTGACAGAATTGCATTTTAGGATTGTTTATGTGCAGGAAGGGACACCTTCGTTCACATAAACAATCCTCCCCTGCACACAGACACCCTTGCACTCTGGTGCAAGGGTGCCTGCGTTAGCGCTAAGTTGTTTCGCAGGGGGAAAGCAAGGCTGCACCACATTCTTGTAAATGTGGTGCATCCTTGTTTTTCAGAAGTGGCGGCACGTGTCGTAAAGCCAGGGAGGCTAACGGCATGCTCTACCACTTCCTAGTACATATCCCCCGAAGTTTCTTTCCTTCGAAGACGTTTCTACACTAGGCAGACAGATCTTTCATGTAAGAGGCTTTGACCAACTCAACAAGTGTTTGAGGTTTGTGCCCCACTGCTTTGCACTATCTAGTAAAATCCCTCACATAGGCTGGTTGTATTTGTTGCCCCTCAAGTATCTAATGGAAACCTTTGTGAAACAAACCACTTGCGTACTTTTTAAATTTGAAGGTAAGGGATGCCTTCACTCCCTTTGATGTTCTATGACCCAGTGCACATGCTCGTCCCAGGCCATCAGAGAACTCTGCAAAGTTTTCTGGAGAAAGTTATTGTTAACAATTGCTTTGTCTGTTTTAGAATTTTTTTATTTGCATTTCTTGATGTCACAGGGAAGATAACGTTTTTGACATCTAGCTTTGGGGGGGGGGGGATTGGGAATATTCCACAGTTGATAACATCTTAATAACTTGTTTCAATCAAAGAGGGGGGAGGGAGAGAGAAGTCGAAGTCCATTTTGCTTCCAGGCTTGTACCAAAAATCAATTGGGGGAGAATGGACCACTTGTAACTACGTAGCCAGGGTTTCTTATGGTACTCAATGACCTTAATAAAAAATCCTCATACACGCACGTAGATGGTATAGCGGTATATCTTGATTCTGTTTACGTTGCGTTAGTGCATCATCATAGGGTTTTTGTTTTCATGTATGCTAACCTCCACCCAGAGGTAGCCACTGGATTCGTGGTAGTGTTCAGAGAAAATCTAGTGCTCAAAAATAGTGAGTTAAAATTCTGTGAATCATCTTTGAGGTGCAAGTTTTTATTAAGGAAAAGAAAGGTGATTCAAGAAATTAAAAAAATCGGTGTTCATTTATGGATCATGTTACTGGATCCTCTGCACAGCATTAAAACTTAGGTCGACATGTTTCAGCCCCACTATGCCCAGCCGGGTCTATGGGGCTTTCTTCAGGACCAATTAAAAGAAAGTACTTACACAATTTGTGCAGCAATTGGAAGTGGTTCTATGTTCCACTCTAAATAGACAAAGATCAATAGTACCTTCACTTGAAAAGTTGTTTGTCTCCTCGGGGAACCGGAGAAATTATCCTGGTTATTCGGCATGTAGGTATTCCCTGCTTGTGCTTATTCTGCCCCGGAAGATTGTGTAAGTACTTTCTTTTAATTGGTCCTGAAGAAAGCCCCATAGACTGGGCTAGGCTTAGTGGGAATGAAACATGTCGACCTAAGTTTTAATGCTGTGCAGAGGATCCAGTAACATGATCCACAAATGCATACCGATATTTATTTTTTTAAATTTCTTGAATAACCTTTCTTTTTCTTAATAAAAACTTGCACCTCAAAGATGATTCAAAGAATTTTAACTCACTGTTTTTGAGCACTAGATTTTCTCTGGACACTACTACGAATCCAGTGGTGACCTCTGGGTGGAGGGTAGCATACAAGAAAACAAAAACCCTATGATGATGCACTAACGCAACGTAAACAGCGGAGAATCAAGATACACTGGTATACCATCTATGTGCGTGTATGAGGGTTTTTTATTAAGGTCATTGAGTACCGTAAGAAACCCTGGCTACGTAACATCTTAATAACATCTTATGTTTATATATGATTAGTGAGAAATATGTTTAGTGACACAAAAGTGTGGTCTATGTGGCTTTACAGTGTGGAAAGAGCCACTTTATGACATAAATTGATCAAATTTGTTATTCTAACAAAAATATTGCAGCCATTTGTGACTGTACACAGAAAACTGAATAAAAAGCTTTTTGGGCTCAGCCAATGAGTATTCTGGTAAAAATGAAGTTAATAATGGATTAAAACAAGGATGCATATTTGCTCCAATGTTAATTTCTCTGTATTTATTCGTGTTTCCTGAATTAATAGTGTTGGACTTGGCCCTTTTTGCAGGGTCATCCCTGAACTTTTTGCCTTCCTCCTATATTTTTCTGATATGTCGTTGGCTGTTTTATGACTCTGGGCACTTTACCACTGCTGATCAGTGCTAAAGTGCATATGCTCTCCCTATTGTAAATTGATGTATGATGTGTGATTCCATGATTGGTTGGTTTGATTTACTTGTCAGACCCTAGTACAGTGCACCAGGAGTGCCCAGGGCTTGTAAATCCAAATACTGCTGATGGGCTCGCAGCACTGGTTGGCCACCCACAGAAGTAGCCTGTAAAAATGTGTCTAAGGTCTGCCATTGCAGAGCCTGCGTGCAGTCTGGTACTGTCATGCTGACTGGGCAAGTGCACCCACTTGCCAGTCCCTAAACCTTCCCTTTTCTTCATATCAGACACCCCTATGGTAGGCCCAAGGGTAGGGTGCATTGTAAGGATAAGGTAGGACATGCCCTGGTGTGTGTGGCATGTTCTAATAGTGAATTACAGCCATTTTCGTTTTTCACTATTGCATGGCTACCTGTTCTCCATAGGCCAGAATGGGCAGTTTGGTTATTACATGTTATAATCCTAACTGACTCAGAGGACATGGTAGAAATTCGCATTTAGTATGCCTGAACTCAGGATGATAATATACATTTTTTAGTGGAGTTGGTTTTAACATTCTGTGTTTGAAAATACCACTTTTAGAAAGTAGGCATTTTCTTGTCTAACCATTCAAACCTGCCTCTGCTAGGCTGTGTGTATTCCTTTGTCTGGAGTTTGAGTGACAGGGCTGGAGAATTCCAGGAGACAGGGTGAGGTGCCCCAGTGGTGAATAGAGAGATCTGCCATCCACAATGCTGGCTCCACCCCCTGGGGAGCGGCTGATGTCTCTGCCCTGCACAGTGAATGAAGAGAAGGAATCCTGTCAACAAAGTGCTCCAGGGTTGTACTTGCCTTCCACAATGCTAATGTTTCTGCCCTACACTGTTAAAGGAAAGGAGAAGTCTGGTAAACAGAGTGCTCAGGAACTGGTTTGGACTGGGCAAAGGCCCCTCTGTCTTCAGAGGACAAAGGATTTCTGGGTATAAATATTGGGACCCTGATCCCACGAATTTAGATCACTTTGGGAAAACAAGAAGACCCTCTGCTGAGGGAGAACCAGAAGAAGCTGAGGAGGAAACTAGCCCTGAAACTGGGGGATTGGCCTTCAGTGGTTACCTTACTGCCAAAGAGAGGAGAAAGGAACTTTGTGTGTACTTTTGCTCAACTTGTGACGGATCTCCAAGGGCTTGGAATAGAGCTTGCCTTCTGCTGAAGTCTCAGGAACAACAGACTTCAGCCCCCAGCTCCCCAGAGTTCTTTGGAAGTGCTTGCTGCTGTTGTTGGGCCTTCTGAGGGACTGCGTGTTGCAAGGAGCTGGAAGCGCGACTCAAGAAGGAGAAGCGTGCCGCCATCGGAGCTGTTGTCGTCGTGTTGAAGATTGCATTAATCTCTTGGCATGAGCTGAAAGCCATTTTGTACTTGGCAGCCATTTTAGTTAGCTATGTGCTGGACATTTGCTGTTTCCCTCTCCCAGAGTCTTGCACATGCTCAGATGGGCCTAGCTAGTAGAATGCACCTGTTCCTAGTATAGAACTGTCAGGCTGTTCTAACTGATGTCAGCAACTTATTACTCCTCCTACTTGTTGACTGTGCAGTTTCTGTATGACCATCTATGTGCATAACTCTTCTCATGTGTACTTGTACCACCTTTTTCAGCCCCTGTGTGGGTATAAAAGGACCATGCTTCTTTTGTTCAGTGTGTTACGTCACTCAACACCGAAGGGTGCTGTGTGAATGTAGTTCCACCTCATGAGGTTTATGAAACTTTGTATTTTCTATTCCAGTTTCTGTGCCAACTTCTTCCTATTGGTCTGAGGACTCTTTGCAGAGAAGGGCGAACCCCTTGCACTGGTAGGCCTAGCTGAGGTCACCATCAACAAATTGGCGCTCAACTACTGGGGCTCATCGGTGACTCGGAGGCCCAAAGGATTGGTCGCGACGAAGGATTGGAATCTCGCTCTGGACAATATCATTGGTGAATATTTTCATAGGGGGCACACTGTAAAGCAGGAAGGAATATCTTTATATAAGAGTGGATCAAATTGCTGAGGGATGTATATACATTACAAAAATATTTAGAATCTGATAGTATCTCTGCTGAATTCATCGATTTAACATCCTTGTTTTTTACCCTATTGTGAGCCTTAGATCTTGAAATTCAGAGAGGTGATGAGCTTACTAAAATGTGAGTAAATATTTATGTCCTTAAGACCACCTGTAACAAGTCCTAGTTTTCCGTATCCAATAGCTGGAGAGCTGGAATTCACTCTGTGATAAGTAATCGATTGCTTCCTCAACCAAATGAACATTGAAAAGAAGCAGTCAAGTAGAAATAAAATATGGAGATGTGTCAAATAAGATGCTAAGAAACTTAATTGTTTAATTTGGGAAAAAATATCATCTGGAGTAAGTGAGATGGTGGGCCCTTATCTGCAATCACAAGTGCATTGTTCTTGTTTTAAAATCCCAATCACCATCTTTCCCAGTGGCCAATGAATGGATTAATAATACTACTAATAGCTCACAGGAATGTTTACAAATGTTATAAGACAATTAATTGCTTCTATAATCTCCAACATTCAGATTTCATGGCATAAACCTGCCTTACACTAAAGGCCCAAAAATTCCTCAACGTTTAACCTGGTTAGGGAAATATCAGCAGTATGTGGTATCCGATAATGGGGAGAAGTATAGTTAATTTGAAAACCATCTGTTGATGCTATGCCAGCTATGGAATCCCTGAGTCCTATCTTTACCTAAGCACCCCTCAAAACATCAAACTCTTCAAGCAGTTTATCAACATTTTATGAATCGTCATAAAGAAATCTAGGGGCAGATTTACATGACCCTTGAGACTCCTTGCGCCACCATTGAGTCACTTTTTTGACGCAACGGCGGCTCAAACAATGCGGCCAACTTACAATGTGACGCATCTAGGGAGATGTGTCATGTTGTAAAGCCCTGTCTCACATTATACCTGCGCCAGGTATAATGTATGCAGGCTAGGCGTTCCCACTCAAAAAGCCATATAGACTGACGCAGTGAAATGTACAACTTTTCACTGCGTCATTCTGTGCCTTCATTGCATCGAAATCCCTATGCCTGCTCAGACCAGGTGTAAGGAATGATGCACAGCTTTTTGTGTGGGACTCACCTATCTGTTGTGGCACATTCCTGGAGTTGCGTCACTTTCATGAGCAACTCCAGTGATGCGTCACTTTTATGCCAACAGATGTGTCAGTATTTCTGACACATCTGTTAATCCTTGCGCTATGGAGCACTGTATTGTAAGTACAGCGCATCCATGGTGGCGCAAGGACATTTGGCACTGGAGCAAGGAAACTGACACATCAATACAGATGCATCAGTTCCTTGCAAATCTGCCCCCTAGTTCCCATTGGAGGTACTAGTTTCTTTCGGCTAATCTGGCTTTTTATCACTAAAATACAGTGGGGATAGAACAATCCCTAAAACTGGCATGTCATGTCAAACTCAAGTAGGGTTGCATTGAGACAGAAAATAGTCATAGCCCAAAATAAAAGTGCCCCTATTTGCGAATCAGCTAAAAAAAGTGGCCCACATATGCACATCAGGGCAGTTCTAAACTTGCAAAGAAACACTATGTAAGAGACTGCATACATATATGTTTGCTACAGGCAATACTTGGGGTAGTATCAAGGAAACCAACAGTAAAAAAGACGACCACCAGACCATAACACAGGCACACAAAACCGGCCCTTCGAGGATTGCCAGATTGCTTTATAAGCAGGGCCCCTGAAATTATCTGATTGTGTGGCCGCTGCAATTTGCGATGCAAAAGTTGTATCAAATCGTCAGTGTGTGGGCTCTATATTTCAAATTGGAAAGTCACTGCAGAGAAGCAAAGTGAAATACAATCGCAAAGAGCAATGTCTGCTGTGCAGACTGGCATCTCTACAAAATCCGCTATTTGATTTCAAAAGGAATATGGGAATCTATCGTCATGACCCCTAAGCAGGCTGTTGTAGATGAGGGTTAGCACCACAGAATGATTGCGACCCATCAAATACTCTAACCCCGGTTTTGAAAATTGATCGCTACAACAGGCCTGTTCCTTCCTTCTCTACCTTATTTTTCTCCGAATCCTTGTTTTTTTCAATAAAGGGGCCCTGTAGAGAGAAGCAGGGTGAGTGTGCACCTGGGTTGTCACCCACTGCCATTGTCACTCTGGAGTTAAGCAAGAGATGCTCAAATCGTGCACCACCCAATAGAAGGCATCACCATTTCAGGGCCAATAAAGAAACACTTGTGCATTTGTTCAAAAAGCGTAGCTTAGGTACCAACTCCATTACTCCTTTTAACCCAACAATAAGGCCTATCAGATCATCGATCAACTTTGCACACCCCGTGTACCCGGCTTCCACCATCAAAGCACAACTCGAAATAGTCTTCGGGTATGACCCAAAAGAAAGTGTGGGGCATCTAGAACTGAGCAGATAGAGCTTATTACAGAGCCTCCAGCAATACTGGAAGATGAACTGACTATAGTTGCAGTGCCTCTGGCACTGCCTTAGTGTTGTCCGCTTTGTAGACTCCTTCAGTTTCCGTAGAATCTCAGGAGTTTGTTTTTTTTAAAGCCAAGAATTAAGCTATTAAGTAGAAGGTTTTCATCGATGCTGGTGATTCACTGGCTAACAGTCTGTCATTTCCTGAAAACTAAGGGGCATATGTATAAGCACCTATCGCCACCACAACGTCACTTTTACGGACGTTGTTGTAGGCAGCGTTAAAACCACTTAACGTATCTTAAAGCTGCCTTGTACATAAGGCACTCTTTCACGCTCTGGTTAGCGTGAAAGGGGCGTGCAGTGTGTGTTGTGGTGGGCATTTCACCGCAACACCCATTGTATTTGACACTGCCCCCTATGTACAAGGGTGGCATACATAGGAGGCAGCGCCAAAATGAAGACCAGGAAAACCCTGGTCTTAAGTTGGCAAAACAAGGAGAAATGCTTTAGCTCTCCTTGTTTTTGCTTTTTCCATGTGTGCTGCCTTGTGCAGCACACGTGGAAAAAGCAAAATGCCATGGTTTGTTTATGTACAGGAAGGTGTCCCTGCCTGTACATGAACAAACCTTTTAAAAAATGCAATTTTGCATGAAGCAACACATATGAAAGTGACAGAATTGCATTTTAGGATTGTTTATGTGCAGGAAGGGACACCTTCGTTCACATAAACAATCCTCCCCTGCACACAGACACCCTTGCACTCTGGTGCAAGGGTGCCTGCGTTGGCGCTAAGTTGTTAAACTTAGCACCATCGCAGGGGGAAAAGCAAGGCTGCACCACATTCTTGTAAATGTGGTGCATCCTTGTTTTTCAGAAGTGGCGGCACGTGTCGTAAAGCCAGGGAGGCTAACGGCATGCTCTACCACTTCCTAGTACATATCCCCCGAAGTTTCTTTCCTTCGAAGACGTTTCTACACTAGGCAGACAGATCTTTCATGTAAGAGGCTTTGACCAACTCAACAAGTGTTTGAGGTTTGTGCCCCACTGCTTTGCACTATCTAGTAAAATCCCTCACATAGGCTGGTTGTATTTGTTGCCCCTCAAGTATCTAATGGAAACCTTTGTGAAACAAACCACTTGCGTACTTTTTAAATTTGAAGGTAAGGGATGCCTTCACTCCCTTTGATGTTCTATGACCCAGTGCACATGCTCGTCCCAGGCCATCAGAGAACTCTGCAAAGTTTTCTGGAGAAAGTTATTGTTAACAATTGCTTTGTCTGTTTTAGAATTTTTTTATTTGCATTTCTTGATGTCACAGGGAAGATAACGTTTTTGACATCTAGCTTTGGGGGGGGGGGGATTCTTTTTCTTAATAAAAACTTGCACCTCAAAGATGATTCAAAGAATTTTAACTCACTGTTTTTGAGCACTAGATTTTCTCTGGACACTACTACGAATCCAGTGGTGACCTCTGGGTGGAGGGTAGCATACAAGAAAACAAAAACCCTATGATGATGCACTAACGCAACGTAAACAGCGGAGAATCAAGATACACTGGTATACCATCTATGTGCGTGTATGAGGGTTTTTTTATTAAGGTCATTGAGTACCGTAAGAAACCCTGGCTACGTAACATCTTAATAACATCTTATGTTTATATATGATTAGTGAGAAATATGTTTAGTGACACAAAAGTGTGGTCTATGTGGCTTTACAGTGTGGAAAGAGCCACTTTATGACATAAATTGATCAAATTTGTTATTCTAACAAAAATATTGCAGCCATTTGTGACTGTACACAGAAAACTGAATAAAAAGCTTTTTGGGCTCAGCCAATGAGTATTCTGGTAAAAATGAAGTTAATAATGGATTAAAACAAGGATGCATATTTGCTCCAATGTTAATTTCTCTGTATTTATTCGTGTTTCCTGAATTAATAGTGTTGGACTTGGCCCTTTTTGCAGGGTCATCCCTGAACTTTTTGCCTTCCTCCTATATATATATTTTTCTGATATGTCGTTGGCTGTTTTATGACTCTGGGCACTTTACCACTGCTGATCAGTGCTAAAGTGCATATGCTCTCCCTATTGTAAATTGATGTATGATGTGTGATTCCATGATTGGTTGGTTTGATTTACTTGTCAGACCCTAGTACAGTGCACCAGGAGTGCCCAGGGCTTGTAAATCCAAATACTGCTGATGGGCTCGCAGCACTGGTTGGCCACCCACAGAAGTAGCCTTTAAAAATGTGTCTAAGGTCTGCCATTGCAGAGCCTGCGTGCAGTCTGGTACTGTCATGCTGACTGGGCAAGTGCACCCACTTGCCAGTCCCTAAACCTTCCCTTTTCTTCATATCAGACACCCCTATGGTAGGCCCAAGGGTAGGATGCATTGTAAGGATAAGGTAGGACATGCCCTGGTGTGTGTGGCATGTTCTAATAGTGAATTACAGCCATTTTCGTTTTTCACTATTGCATGGCTACCTGTTCTCCATAGGCCAGAATGGGCAGTTTGGTTATTACATTTTATAATCCTAACTGACTCAGAGGACATGGTAGAAATTCGAATTTAGTATGCCTGAACTCAGGATGATAAAATACATTTTTTAGTGGAGTTGGTTTTAACATTCTGTGTTTGAAAATACCACTTTTAGAAAGTAGGCATTTTCTTGTCTAACCATTCAAACCTGCCTCTGCTAGGCTGTGTGTATTCCTTTGTCTGGAGTTTGAGTGACAGGGCTGGGGAATTCCAGGAGACAGGGTGAGGTGCCCCAGTGGTGAATAGAGAGATCTGCCATCCACAATGCTGGCTCCACCCCCTGGGGAGCGGCTGATGTCTCTGCCCTGCACAGTGAATGAAGAGAAGGAATCCTGTCAACAAAGTGCTCCAGGGCTTTACTTGCCTTCCACAATGCTGGCTCCACCTCCTGTGGGGCGTCTAATGTTTCTGCCCTACACTGTGAAAGGAAAGGAGAAGTCTGGTAAACAGAGTGCTCAGGAACTGGTTTGGACTGGGCAAAGGCCCCTCTGTCTTCAGAGGACAAAGGATTTCTGGGTATAAATATTGGGACCCTGATCCCAAGAATTTAGATCACTTTGGGAAAACAAGAAGACCCTCTGCTGAGGGAGGAACCAGAAGAAGCTGAGGAGGAAACTAGCCCTGAAACTGGGGGATTGGCCTTCAGTGGTTACTTTACTGCCAAAGAGAGGAGAAAGGAACTTTGTGTGTACTTTTGCTCAACTTGTGATGGATCTCCAAGGGCTTGGAATAGAGCTTGCCTTCTGCTGAAGTCTCAGGAACAACAGACTTCAGCCCCCAGCTCCCCAGAGTTCTTTGGAAGTGCTTGCTGCTGTTGTTGGGCCTTCTGAGGGACTGCGTGTTGCAAGGAGCTGGAAGCGCGACTCAAGAAGGAGAAGCGTGCCGCCGTCGGAGCTGTTGTCGTCGTGTTGAAGATTGCATTAATCTCTTAGCATGAGCTGAAAGCCATTTTGTACTTGGCAGCCATTTTAGTTAGCTATGTGCTGGACATTTGCTGTTTCCCTCTCCCAGAGTCTTGCACATGCTCAGATGGGCCTAGCTAGTAGAATGTACCTGTTCCTAGTATAGAACTGTCAGGCTGTTCTAACTGATGTCAGCAACTTATTACTCCTCCTACTTGTTGACTGTGCAGTTTCTGTATGACCATCTATGTGCATAACTCCTCTCATGTGTACTTGTACCGCCTTTTTCAGCCCCTGTGTGGGTATAAAAGGACCATGCTTCTTTTGTTCAGTGTGTTACTTCACTCAACACCGAAGGGTGCTGTGTGAATGTAGTTCCACCTCATGAGGTTTATGAAACTTTGTATTTTCTATTCCAGTTTCTGTGCCAACTTCTTCCTATTGGTCTGAGGACTCTTTGCAGAGAAGGGTGAACCCCTTGCACTGGTAGGCCTAGCTGAGGTCACCATCAACAAATTGGCGCTCAACTACTGGGGCTCATCGGTGACTCGGATGCCCAAAGGATTGGTCGCGACGAAGGATTGGAATTTCGCTCTGGACGCGATCGCTGCCCGATGAGACCCGAGTCTTGGCAACCACGGCGTTTTTCCTTTCTTTCTGATCTGACCATCCAGGTGGTGCCGGTCCTCGACTGAGATCTCTTGTGTTGATTCGCCATGCAGTGACCATTTGGTCAATTTTAGAACTTGGCAGTTGGAACCTGGACACCAAGTGATTGGTAAGTGTCCTTCTGTGGCGCTTGCTGTTGGTTTTGATGCCTGGGATTGGTAAGGTAGTTTAGTAACACTTACTGTGGCTTTTTGATTTTGGAATTGGTGTTGGCCAACTTGGTTTGTTATGAGATTTATATATGGATTGCAATCTATATAGGGAGGTAATGAGGAGAATTTTCTCTATCTGAATTGATTTGAACGGCACATCGTACGAAAGGTACCTTAAGTGCTACTTTGATTATAATACTGCATATTCTGCACTATTTTTGGCATGCCTATTTTTAGCACACTTCGTAGGAAGTGTTGCTTTTGTAATGGTGCCAATTTGAGACTAAATGAAGCACAACCGCCCCCCCCCCCGGAGGGGACGCCTAATAGAGATATGTATATTAAGTATGGTCTTTCTTCTATAATGTACAGCGCATTATGGAATAAATACACTCGTAAGGATCCTGAGTTGCGTTGGCCTATGTATGGGTCATTTGATTTACGAAAGATTGAGTATGTGGAACAATGTATGTTTAAGCGAAAGACTAGGCAAGAGATGTTTGATTGTGTACGAATGTGGGAGAAAGAAGTGCGTGAACGAATGAAGCGTGAGCAAGCCTTAATTGAAAAAGAACAGCGAAAGAACATTTATGTGAAAGCATTAGAGCTGAAGAACAAAGCAGTTAATTGTAAGCAAATGTGTGATGGTCTTTTTCTTTTCCCCCAGGTGAATTTATGAATGTGTTGCTTTCTTGGATGTACCATTTTTAAACTTGTATATAATTAGCCGGCTCCCCTAGAGGGGATACTTAGCTAGGTTTAGGTATAAAAAGTACTTCTTCTTTGGTGACTAGTACCCCGAGGAACTAAATATGTACATAGAAAGGATCCTGGTCTGTGCACTTAGTAACATTCATAAGTGGTGATATGCAGAGCGTTTTTTTTCTTGATGTTCTGCCAGCCAAATCTAGTGAATATGACTTACAACTAGTATTTACAAATGGTTTAGTTTAAGTACAGTCTGTGGTCTGTCTTTTGTTTCTGTCCTAAGTGTTGATCTGTGGGTTAAATGTGTGTTTAAATGTCTGTGGTTTGTCATTAGTGGTACTTGTAAGTAGCGATTGCGCTCTTGGTGCAAGAATGGCTAGCCTTAAGTGCCCTGTATTATGTGTTCTGAGTATATGACACCGTTTTGAAAATGTCTGGAATGAGCTCAATGTTTTTTTTGTCATCATTCTGTTATGCAAAACATCATTAAAATAAAATATAAGACACATACAGGCACATGCATCAAAAAGAGAGTTTGCGAGTCCTTATTTGCGATTTTTAAGGAATCGCAAATAAAGACTCGCAAAACACGATGCAACAAAAACATTGCGAGAATATTGCGAATCGCTAAAAATCGCTAAATAAATTGCGATTTCGGCATTTGCGAACTCGCTATTAGCGATTTCGCAATTAGCGAAATCGCAAATACCGAAGTCGCATTTTGATGCATCCTGATGACATCACAACCAGGAAGTGAGCAGCACCAGCCTCATTTCCAGTGCACAGTGTCAGGGAGAGGAGGGAGCTGGCTCTGGGAGCAGAACAGGAGTGCGACAGAGACAGAAGAACAACTTGTGATATCAAATGGAAGCCTCACAAACAGCAGAGGAGAGCCAAACAGGCAGGAAACGCAAAATTAAATTTGCAGAAAAAGAAATTGACACCCTCATTGAGGGAGTAGTCCACAGCCATGACAAGCTGTTTGGAAAGGCATCATTGAAAGTGGCAGAGCAGGAGAAAAGGAAAATCTGGCTCCGGATCCAAAACAGGGTCAATGCCATTGGGGTGACACACCGCACCATTGAAGAACTCAAAAAACGATGGTACGACTTGCGCAGTCGGGCTAAGGTGCGCATAGCTGACCGCCTGAAGGAGGCAAAGAAGACAGGAGGGGGAACACCAACAGACACTGGGAACACTCCCATGGAGGACTTGATTGAATCCACCATCCAGCCAGAAGCTGTTGTTGGTGTGACCCAGCTGGACACGTCCGGAGCAGCAAACACATCTGAAGGTAAGATGAATGTATGTTTTCTTAGTGTTACAAAATGTAAAGGTAGAACTCGACCACAGTACAGCCCAAGTGCAGACCCTGAACATCCAGTACACAATGCATTCAGTAGGTGAGGGGCATTATGGGAGATGTAGTCAGGTCAAGCAGTTAAAATGTCAAATCTCAGAGTAACAACCCAAAAAAGCTTAATAGAGTATAAAATCATTTACAAAGGCAGAAATTTATTACTGTGCAATTAATATCACAGACATGAAATAATACAGTGTTGCACTGTTTCACCTCACAGATGCGCAACGTGTAGAAGATGTGGATAGCGATTCCCCAGACATGCAGGACACCAGCGCAGGTGAACAGATGGACACACCTGTGGTGCAAATAAATCCCTCACGTCCAACAAAGTCACGCAGGGCTACTGTTCCATCCCTAGTCACCATGGAGTGGGAAGATGATGAGGCTGATGCAACACCAGGTGGCAGCCATGGCCAGACAACTTCCATCACACAAACACAACCACAGGTCCCCAGAACTAATCACAGAGCCCGGCGTAGGAGAGGAAGAGCACTCAGGACACAGCAGGAGGAGCAACCAAGTGATGTCTGGGGTGGTCTTGAGGGACAGATGCTCCGTATGCAGCGCCTGCAGACAAAAAACACACGATTAGTACAATTGCAAGTTGGCAAGATGGCTAGCAACATAGCAGTACTGTCAGAAAGTGTGCAGCAACTGAGCAAGGTGATGCATGAGGGAAATGTATCCCAGAAGAGACAGCATCGTCAACTAATGCTGCAATTGAAAATGTTTGCTAAATCAAACAATAGATTGGCCACGACAACTGCACTGCTGGCACGTAGGTCTGTGACCATGCAAACTGAAATGTGCCATTGGAGCGGCGATGTGGCTAAAGCACTGGACCAGGTCACCAATGCAGTTGATTTGCTAAATGCTTCCACAATTGCGGTCAACAATTCCACGCCCGAAGAGGGTAGTGAGGGTGGCTCAAGCCTAAGTAGTGTGGCAGTTCCAGTCCGCACTGCAGGAAGACGCAACACACGCAGCAGTACCCCCGCCGCTTCCAACATAACGGATGACAATGCTGGGTCTGACAGGCGTCTGGGTGTTCGTGGGAAAAAGCGCTAGACTGGCATGTACAAGTGCATTCCACTATGGTGACGTAACCATTTATTTGGATTTGACTTTTCACAGAGTGACAAGTGAATTGACATTTGCAAACCACTTATGTCCATTGCACTGGTCAGATTACAAGTGTGCTTGAACACTCATGGCAATTTTATTTAATTAAAGAATACTTTGATAGCAATAGTCAGTTTCTGTGTCATCATTACTCACCTCAGAAATAATTTTGTGTGATGTCAAATCTTCTCCTACGCCCTTCTGCTGCGCTTGCCCCTTGTGCTGCATGGTGTTGTGGCACTTGCTGGTTCCCATCCTCCGAATCGCTGTCAGACACCTCGATGTCCATTCCTCCCCTTGTCGCTATGTTGTGCAGCATGGCACATGCCGCTACTATCTTGCAGCATTGTTCAGGGTTGTACTTCAGTGCTCCACCGGTCTTATGTAGACATCTGAATCTGCTCTTCAACAGCCCAAATGTGCGCTCTATGATGTTCCTTGTCGAAATATGTGCTGCATTGTACCTCTGTTGATTGGCAGTTGTGGGATTGAGGTAAGGCGTCATTAGGTAATTACGCAAGGCGTATGCGCTGTCACCTACATGTAATGGAGCAAAGAGTCAGTGGCAGCTTCACATTGACATACGTACAATGACAGTGATAAACTATAACACATATATACCAAGCAGATGTCCCTCTCCAAATTCTCCCCTGACAAGACGGGTGTGTATGCCACTTTGCCTGAAGATATAAGAGTCATGTGCACTCCCTGGAAATTGCGCAACAATGTCAGTGATAATGTTTTTGGCATTGCAAACAACCTGAATATTGAGGGAATGGTAACATTTCCTATTTCTATATATATATTCCTGTGTTGCAGGGGGACATATTGCAACGTGGGTGCAATCAATACAACCCAAAACATGTGGGAAACGAGCTATCTGGTAGAACTCCTGTTTGGTTTTTGCAAGGTCAAGCGCGGTGGTAGGGAACTTGATATGAGACCCGATCACGGCCATCATGGCATCAAGGAATGCTTTCAATATTCTTGAAAGTGCGCTTTGTGACACACCTCCCGCAACAGCAATGACCCCCTGAAAACTGCCTGACGCCAGGAGGTGTAGGCAACATAGGACCTGCACATGCGTTGGGATGGCATTGGTCCTACGTGTCTGTCGTTGCATTATGGGGTCCAATTCATTGATTAGGTCATGGATCATTGCTGCATTGAGCCTATACTTGTCGTATATCTCATCCTCTTGCTGGCCTAGCAAAGTTATGCGGACTCTGAAGATGCGCTCATTCATTCGCCTCCGTCTCTGTGCGGCAGCCTGCAGCCTCATCCTCCTCGCCATCAGGTAAATCCCTGCCATTGTGAACAGTGCTGGCTCATTCTGGGTGTGTTTAAATGGGTTTCAGTTGGTTTTCACCTGTCTGTGATTTGCACTCATGATTACCACCTGGTTGTGATCCTTCTAATTTAGCGATCGCTAATTTGCGATTTTCATGGAAATCGCTATTTGCGATTTGTCATGCATACATTTAGCGAATCGTTGTTTGTGATTCGCTAATTGGAACACGCTAATACCGATTCGCTATTTGATTCGCAGAATGTTTTGCGATTCCTTATATTTGCGAAACAATGGTTTTTCGCAAATATACAGTTGATGCATTTCAACACTGACTTTTGCGATCGCAAACGGCCTATTTTTGCGATTCGCACCGTTTGCGATCGCAAAAAGGTTTGATGCATGTGCCTGTATACGTGTGTGCAAATTGCCACAATGTTAAAGATAAAATTAGAATCCACATTTAATAGGAATAAAAAGCTTAAAAAAAAAAAGAAATTATGTGTTTTTCAATAGATACAATTAAAGATTCAAAATGTCTTTAGCTCATGCTAAAAGGACCGTCTGTTGAAGATTGCATTAATCTCTTAGCATGAGCTGAAAGCCATTTTGTACTTGGCATCCATTTTAGTTAGCTATGTGCTGGATATTTGCTGTTTCCCTCTCCCAGAGTCTTCCACATGCTCAGATGGGCCTAGCTAGTAGAATGCACCTGTTCCTAGTATAGAACTGTCAGGCTGTTCTAACTGATGTCAGCAACTTATTACTCCTCCTACTTGTTGACTGTGCAGTTTCTGTATGACCATCTATGTGCATAACTCCTCTCATGTGTACTTGTACCGCCTTTTTCAGCCTCTGTGTGGGTATAAAAGGACCATGCTTCTTCTGTTCAGTGTGCTACTTCACTCAACACCGAAGGGTGCTGTGTGAATGTAGTTCCACCTCATGAGGTTTATTAAACTTTGTATTTTCTATTCCAGTTTCTGTGCCAACTTTTTCCTATTGGTCTGAGGACTCTGTGCAGAGAAGGGCGAACCCCTTGCGCTGGTAGGCCTAGCTGAGGTCACCATCAACAGTCGCATCTCGTAAAGTGTCGCCGCTGCAGCATCGCATCGAGCGAAAGCGTCTCACATCATCCAGGAAGTGTCTTGCAACGCCGAAGAAGCGTGTCGCCATCGCAGCCATTGTAGCTGACGCATTGCACCGCATCAAGAGAAGAGTCTCGCATCGAGGAAAAAGCGTGTTGCCATCGCAGCCATCGTAGTTGTCGCATTGCACCGCATCAAGAAAAGCGCCTTGCATCCACAGAGAAGCGTGCCGCCGTCGGAGCTGCTGTCATCGCATCGCATAAAGGGGTGTCACCGCTGCAACATCAATCGAGCAGAAGCATCATGCAAACGTCGTAGAAGAGTGTCGCTGCCAAGGCCGCTGTCGTCACCTCACGTAAAGGGTGTCGCCGCTGCAGCTGACGCATCGAGGCGAGTCTTATCGCAACATCGGAGAAGCGTGCCGCATCTTGAAGATCTTCACGTCTTTATTTCTTTGCACCAAAAACTTCATCGCATCAACATCGTTGCAACACTTTCGTTGCCCTGCGTGTCGCGCCTAAAAGGTACATTGACTTAAAGTGTCGCATTTAAGAACTTAAGAGAACGAAGCAAACTTCTACCATCTAAAGTAACAGTACTGTGTGTTTTTGTCGTTTAATGGTCTTGTGGTAAATCTATATAAAGAATACTTATTTTTGATATAAAACCTGTGTGGTGTCCATCTGTAGTGTTATCACTTGGTTACTGTATGTGTTCACAAATGCTTTACACACTGCCTCTGAGATAAGCCTGTCTGCTCATGCCACGCTACCAAGGGGGTGAGCAGGGGTTATTTTAGGAGTGTACCCCCTTACCCTGACTAGAGGAGAGGGTCCCTATTTGTCACAAGTGCATACCTGTGCCAACTAGAGACCCCCAAGTCTAACAAATAGTAAAAGTTAATTTTGCTATTTCAAATTTATGGAATATAGAAATATCTGCCCTAATGTCTGCTGACATTTTTGTACTTATGAATCTCACCCTCGTAAGGCTAGAGAGGCAAATAGAAACTCTTACATCATTACCTAATCAATATAATTTCACAGTTAAGGAGAGGAAAACTAAAATAATTATAATAAGTGCAATGGATTTGAAAACTTCTCGAAATTGGTGTAATAAAGTAAAAACATTTGAAATAGTAAACGATTACATCTAACTGGGAGTGAATGACTCAATAATCTTTCATGGTCTAAATGCGATTGGCACCAACTTTTTAAAGCAAAATCTATAGGGTATGGTGTATTACAATATTGAAGAGTACAATCAAAAAAGTGTCCAATCACTACTTATTGCAAAATTTCTGGGGGTAGAGTTATATGCATTTGAAACCCAGGGGTAAATTTGCAAGGGGATAGCGCCACAAGAACGTCACTTTTAGCAACATTCTGGTGGCAATATGCCCTTTTTCATATTTACAAAGCAGCGTTAACTCCGCCTTGTAAATACGGCCCCTTTACATGCATTACTGTGCGTGAAATGGATGTGCAAATGGTGTTCCTGTGGGCTTTTCCCGCAACACCCATTGGTTTTTTACGTCGCCCCAGATTTACAAGGCTGTGCAAATCTTAGGCAGAACCAAAAACTAACGCTATGCAATAGCAGGCGTTAGAATGGCGAAATATTATAGCTTCCAATAAAACCTTGGAGAAACTAGATCATTTGCATTTGTCACTCTATGGAAGAAGTAATATTATTAAAATGCTAATTTTCCCAAAATTCTAATATTTATTTCGAGCTATTCCGTTATGGTTTCCCAACTTGTTATTTTTGAGAATAGAAAGGATGTGCTCCCGGTTTTTATGGAGCTATAAAAGGGCGAGAAGTGCCCTGAGATGGCTCTATTTACCTAGAAGTCGTGGGGGGTGGTCTATCCCTAATTTCCGTCTTTATTATTATATATCACTGCTTTAGTACATTGGGGTCTTGATTTCCGGAGAAAGAGTTGTTCAGGATCCGGCTACTTCTCCTTCCAATTATGAATTTATTATGGGCCTAGAAGCTCGGTATTTATTTGTTAGGATTATAGAGCCGAGCTACTATAAGAAAACTAGGTTTAAAATTCTGATGCATGCGTTTTCTGTATGGAAAAAGACACGTGCATTGTTTAAGATAAGGGATTTTAATCGCTATACTCCGATCGGCCTACTAGGTGCTCTCTCTACAGTTTTTCAGGATTCTGTCGCGCGAAAGTGGCGTGCTGCCGGTATAGGGACTATTGGGGATCTCTGTGAACATAGTCAAATGAGGTCGTATGCTTCATTGAGGGAGAAATTTGATCTTGATAAGGGTGACTTTTTTAAATATCTACAGTTGCGGAGCATTCTAGACAAAGCTATTATAAAGGGCACTTGCTCACTTGAGGGAATATCCATTCTTTTTTTTTTTTTTTTTGAAACCGTTTATTGCAATCTCAAGAATATACAAGTATGGGCCTACAACCTTCCGGCCGGCCGCTAGAATGACAGGAGCATATGACATACATACAAAAAACACTGGGCGGTGCAGAGAAGCAAAATCAGGAGGTATCAGCGTCGTGGGCCACATCACTCTGACCCCACAATACGGTTTCATTTTATACACACAACACAAAAACCACACCCGCAAGGCAACCCGCAATCGAAAGTAACAGCACGTGCTCCCCGGATGGGGGACCCCAGCCAGCAACAGGAGTCTAAAGAGGGGAAAGGGAACAGATCGAGGACTGGGGGAACTCCGTGCTCGGGGCTATGGAAAGGAGTCAACTAAGGGGACGGGGCTGGTGAGGCCGCAGGCAGCAATGGTGGCGCGCAGATACCCCCGCGGTAGGCGTTCCAGGGGCCCCATACTTTCACCCATGCCCCAGGCTTACCCCTCGCCACATACACCACCGTTTCTCGGAACATGCAACAATCCATATGTTCTTTCCAGGCCGACACCGTCGGGGGCCTCTGGGATCCCCACAGTTGAGCAATGTCACGCTTAGCTATCATATATCCCAGAGTCACCCATCGCGTCTGCGGAACCGAGTAGTCAGTTGGTTCCCACACATTCAGCAGGCATCTCCTCGCTTCAGGCAGCAGCGCGACATGCGTAACCACTCGCAGAACCTCATGCACACCACGCCAGAATCGCTCCACCTTCGGGCATTCCCATAAAATATGCAAAAAAGTCGCCAAAGCACCACACCCACGCTTACACAACCCATCCTCAGCATAGCCCATACGCAGAAGCCTTGGCCCCGTCATGTAAACCCGATGGAGTATCTTAAGCTGGACGAAGCGAAGGTGAGCCGGTATGGCCACCTCCTTCGGAGAGGCCACCGCGGAAGTCCAGTCTTCGTCGTCCAACTCCAGCCCGTCGGCAATCCAAGCCTCGCGGAGGCCAGTCAGCAAGCCCGAGCGATCATTAATCAATTTTTTGTAAATGAGGGAGATCGTGCTGTCCGGAACGTGGCCATCCAGCACTCTATCCTCCAGGGGGGAAGACTCCGGGATGGAGGCGACGTCTGGGAAGACTGAGCCCAGCGCGTGACGGACCTGCAAGTACCGAAAGTATTCACTGCCCTGCAGCTGAAACTCCGTCTGCAGCGTCTCGAATGTTTTAAATCCCCCCCTCGTCCAGAGGTCCCCCACTTTACTGATGCCGATCGTGTCCCACTTCTCGAAGCCCTTCGAGGTCCACAGGGAGCCCAATCTCTCAGACGCGTACAACGGTGATGCCCGGGCCAAACGGTCCTTCCACCCCATAGCTGCGTTAGCCGCGTGCCATACTCGTACCATGACACGCGTAGGTCCCGTCAGGCGGGGTCCGGGCGCGCCAGAGTAGAGCGCTCGATTATAGTCGCCACCAGGCAGGAGCATCTTGTCCATTTCAAATGCCGGGTTTAAGGCGGGCCCGTAAAGGCCATGATTAATTGCAGCTAGCTGGGAGGCCCAGTAATACCGTTTAATATCCGGGAGGGCAATCCCCCCGTCGTACCATGGGAGTGTCAACTTCGTCAGGGCAATACGCGGCCTCCCGTCCCAGAACAGGCGGCGCTGTAGACTCTCCACCTCACGGAAGTAGCGCGCCGGGACTAAATCCATAGTATTCTGGAGAGCGTACAGGAAGCATGGCAACGACATCATCTTAAACAATGCCGCCCGGCCGAGCGGCGAAAGCGGCAGGCGCCGCCAGCGCACGACGTCCTCCTTCAAGCGCTGGAGGGGGGGAAGCAAATTCCGCTCGTAGCGGGCCTCCGGGTCCAGAGTAATGTAAACCCCCAGGTACCGAAACCCCTGCGAGGCAATCTGGATCGGACAGCCCCGCGGGAGGACGGGAGCCTCCCCGGAAAGCACATACACACATGATTTAGCCCAGTTGATGACAAGGCCTGAGTTGCGGCCGAATGAGCGCAAAACATCAACCAGGACAATCAGTGATTTACGCGGGGAGGCTAGGTACAAAAGGATATCGTCAGCGTATAGGGACACGCGGTCCTCATACTCGGGGGTCCAACGGAGACCACGGATGGAAGGGTGCCACCGCAGCCACTCCGCCAGGGGTTCCAAGGCCAGCGCGAACAGGAGCGGCGACAAGGGACAGCCCTGTCGCGTGCCCCGTCCCAGCTCGAATGGGACCGATACTCTTCCATTCACCACCACCTGCGCCGATGGGCCCGAATACAACAATTTGACCCAGCTGATGAACCCCGGGCCAAATCCAAACTTCGCCAGCATAGCCCAGATGTATGGCCACTCGAGCGTGTCAAACGCCATGGTGGCGTCTAAGGACGCCAATATGGCCGGCTCCCGCACAAACGGGACACGCGCGAGCACCCCGTGCAAGCGCCGCAGATTAAGGGCCGTGTTGCGATGGGGAATAAAGCCGGACTGGTCTTGGTGGACCAAATCGCCCACCACGCCGACCAGCCGGTTGGCTAGCACCTTGGCGAGGATTTTGGGCTCCGCATTCAGGAGCGAGATAGGCCGGTAGGATGTAACCCGGTCTCGAGGTCTCCCTTCCTTGTGGATCACCACGATTGTAGCCAGACGTTGGTCCGGCGGGAGGGAGCCCAGCGAGTGGGCTGCCAGGAACATCGCACGGAGGTGGGGTGCCAGTACATCCGGTCGCAGCTTATACAACTCGATAGGGATGCCGTTCGGGCCCATGGCCTTGCCGGATGCGACCGAGCGTATGGCGAGGGCAATTTCGTCGGAGGTAGGAGCGGCATCTAACGACACCCTGTCCTCCACCGAAAGGGAAGGCAGCGCGATATCCCTAAGCAGGGCATGAGAATCCTCCTCCGAGCAGGGAGACACAGGGGAATACACCTCGCGGAAATAATCCGCGAAACAAGAGACAATGTCTTCTGGCTCGGTGACATGCACACCATCCATCCTCTCAATCAGCGGGACCACTCGACTCGCTCTCTCCTTTTTATCCAACCATGCAAGCAGTTTACCAGCCTTATCACCCACATCATACAGTCGCCCCTGTTGCTCTCTATAGAGGCCCCTGGCCGCCTCCGTGACGAGGGCCCTATAGGCCGCCTGCTTAAGCTGTAGGACATGTAGTGCAGCATCCGTCACCCCACCCTCTAGATCACCCTCCAATTCAGCGATTTCGGCCTCCACCCGGGTCACCTCCTCCTGCTCGCGCCTCCGGGCATGGGAAATAAAGGAGAGGGCCTCCCCTCTAAGAACTGTTTTGAAAGCTTCCCACAGGGAGATAGCCGAAGGGACGGACCCCACATTCTCATCAAAATACCGCTGCAAGGATTTAATCAAATCAGCGCGAATAGTGGGGTCGCGCAGATACCAGGCATTGATCGGAGCTACCCTGCCCTCCCCCCTCGGGAAGACATCAACGTGCAACAGGAGCGGGGAGTGATCTGAAATACCCCGCGCCAAATGGCGCACCTCTCCTACCCTCCCAACATAGGCCGCGGGGACAAGGACATAATCAAGCCGTGAGAGGCTACCATGGGCACCCGAGTGGAAAGTGTACTGCAGCTGCGTGGGATGTTTTAAGCGCCAGCAGTCCACCAATCCCAGTGTATCTAAGAAGCCGGACAGCCACGCCTGCGCCCGGGGGAGGTCCCTAGGGGGGCGACGGTCCACGGTCCCAGAAACCACCGCATTGAAGTCCCCCCCAACCACCAGAAGCCCCCCCGGAAGGTCAAGGAGGAGGCGCCCTAAGTCTGCAAAAGTCGTAGACTGTAACCCCGGTGGGACATACACTGATACAAAGACAACTACTTTACCCTCCATTCTCCCCACTAAGACAGTGTAGCATCCCCTCTCATCATGGCGCACCTCGTCTATTTCCAACGGGAGCGAGTTCTTCACCATGATGCCCACCCCCCGTGAGCCCGACGTGAAGCCCGAGTGGGCCACCAAGCGATAGCCACGTAGATTCATAGCACAAAAGGAATTACCAATAAGGTGTGTCTCCTGCAGAAAGACCACATCTGGCGAAAGTCGTTTCAAGTACTGCAGGACCACACCTCGCTTAATCCTATCCCCCAGTCCGTTAACGTTCCAGGACAATAAAGTCAGGTCCCTACCCCCATCACATACAGAAGCCATCATTCGTCCCCCGGAGAGCACCTTGAAAACACCAATAAAATAAAGGGTTTGCCTTGCGGTAAAAACGAACAACACCCCACCCCAACCCACCCATCCCAACAGAACTCCCCCCTCCCTGCACCCCTGCATGAGCCCAAACTGCCCCCCCAAAGTGCAGTGTGCCTGTCGCCCCATGAATGATTAAACTAACTAGTCCCCCAGAGGAGGAGGGAGAGCCCCCAAGAGACCCCGTACCACCTCCACAGGAGGGAGACTTAACGAACAGTCAAAAATGACGACAATGTTGTCCAGAGCGAGGCCTACTATTAATCCCTCAGTCCTGATCCGGACCCCTCCAACCGCCGCCCCCCCCACCCCCCCGGCCCCGATCCCCGGGCAAGGAGTCCAACCAGTCCCCGGCCGCCTCGGGACGATCAAAAAAGTGCGTGCGGCCATCCACCTCCACCCGCAACTTAGCTGGAAAAAGCATCGCATACTTGAGGTTCAAGTCCCGTAGACGACGTTTGACTCCGAGAAAGCTCAGTCTCTGCTTCTGGACCGCTGGGGTGAAATCAGGATAGAAGTTTACGTCCATATTATCAAGTCTGACCGGTCCTTGTTGCCTAGAAGTCTGAAGGATAGCGTCTCTGTCCCGAAAGTTGAAAATCCGGGCAATGAGAGGCCTCGGAGGGGCTCCGGCCTTAGGTCTTCCTCCGGGAACCCTGTGGGCACGTTCCACCGCAAAGAATTTACTCAGCCCCCGGGGCTGGAGATGGGTGAGAATCAGGTCCTCCACAAACAGGTCCGCCGCCGCCTCCTCACGTCCCTCCGGCACCCCGACAATGCGGACATTGTTCCTCCGGGCCCGACCCTCGGAATCCTCCAGTCGACGATCCATCAGGGCGCTCGCCTGGCCAAGCCGGCGCACTTCCTTTTGGAGGGCCGCCACGTCCGCTGTAAGGCCCGAGGTGGTGTGGGCCAAGGAATCGACCCGGTCATTGGTCTTGGATAAATCAGCCCTCACCAGGCCAACATCCACGTGGACCGAGTCGATCTTTTGCGCCAGTGTGTCAAAGCGCTGGTCTACCGAGGCCTTCATCTCGGCGATAACGCCCATGACATCTCGCAGGGTCAGATCCGCGGGCAGCGCAGGAGCATCAGTCGGGTCCTCAGGGGACCTACGCGGCACCTCGGGAGATCCCTTCTGGAGGGTGTAACGGTCCATGCTGTTGGACTGATGGGCTGCGCCACGGCGGGTCGATTTCACCTTTGCCCGGTCGCCATCTTGCTTTGTGGACATGGTTTCAGTCCCCAAATCGTGCCAATCACCTCGGAAAAGGCCGATAAACCAGTTCACGGGCTCCGGGGGGGGGGCAATCACAAGTCCGCAGGACGGATCACAGCCGGCGGGCCAGCAGGGCAACCCAACGAGGCCACACCACCGCACATCGCCCCGCAACCCAACCTCGCCTATACAGCAAGGAGGGTGCAAAAGCGAAAGCGAAAGTGAAAGTGCGGGGTACGCGAGTCGCCCAGCCCTGCCCGCCTCTGTTGATCAATTTGTCTCCGGATCGCCCCGTAACTCCAATCCGGGGGACCGGCGTGGAGAAGGCCGCAAACCTCAATCGGTGCTCCCGCCGGTGTCCGAGGTCCAATTTGGAAGCGGAAAACGGGTGACACCTCAGCTCGGGCTCACCAACACAGTCCCCTCATCTAGGACAGGATATTTTCAGGATTTATGTAGGAGGTCACGGAGGTCCTCGGGAGCCTCACACCTACGCGGCCATCTTGGTTGCGCGCTAGGCTCCTCCTCCCGGGAATATCCATTCTTGAGGTAATAATGCATAGGGGTAAGCTGGCGCAAATGTATCAAGAAGCTATTCGGGGGCAGCAAGACGACCTTTTAATACAGGAACAAAAATGGGAAAACAGGCTTGGAGTTTTGAATATAGATCTACACGAAGCTCTGGAAATGGCTAATTCAATACTGTTGACTCGGAGTTTTAGGAGTCAGTGCTATATGGTGATTTTCGACCTGTACTATACTCCTGTTAAGATAGCTAAATGGAAGACTGGAAGGGGGGATAGGTGCTCCCGGTGTGGTGCGATTGCAGCTGATGCTGCACATATGTTTTTTTCTATGTCCGTCTTTAGCCCCCTTCCTGCGTGACTTACAGCATTTTCTGAATTTTTCTTTGGAAATACCGGTAGCCCTTAACGTGGGATTGGTATTGTTCGGCATCGAATTCGACATAATAACTAACAAACGATTAGCACCACAAAAGGGCTTTTTATTTTTGGCTGTGATGCGTCTTTGCATAACTTTGCAGTGGCTGAGCCCGGATCCACCCCTGTTTTTTGAATGGAGGGCTAGGATTCTTGCTCTGTATAATATGGAAATGGCTCTCTATAAATTGAAAGGCTATAGAAGGAAGCTATTTGGTGAGCAATTATGGGCACCAATAACAGGTTGGGTTTGATTAAGGGTTATAGTCAAAAACTGCAATGAATGTGTCTCAGATTTGTATTTGTATTGTAAAAGGACTTGTTTTCATGTAATAATAATGAAATCTGCTTTTGCTGAATAAAAAAACCATAAAAGAATGGTGAAACGAGGAGAAATACTTTTACTTCTCCTCATTTTTGCTTTTTCTATGTGTGCTGCATTCTGTGACACACATAGAAAGAGTAGAATGCCATTAATGATTGTTTATGTGGAGGAAGGTCACCCTTCCTGCACATAAACAATCATTAAATAATGACAATTTGCAACTTCTATGTGTGCTTCTCTGTGTGTTGCATAGAGACTCAGCACACAGAACGTAACAAATAACACTTAATAAATCGCTGTCCAGTGAGTGATTTTTCTTATAAAAATAAATTAAAGGTACTTTATTATACACACTACTAAATACATCACACAAATTTACAATTATTTACAGAATATCAGATTAGAAAATGCTCATGGTGAGACACTCTAAAGAGCTTGGCAACCAACATGGGGCACACACTACAGAATGGTCCACACACAGATCTGCAAACCCCTTAAATGCAGCTTGTAACACCCCATCCCTCTGAGCTTGAGGCACCACAACAAGGCACATAAGCAAGGCCTGCATCCTAAAACCACACCACATTCCCCATGAGCCAAATAAAACATAGTGGCTGCAGGTAAACAAGTCAGTCCTCCTGGCTTTGTCACAGTGTTACTGGAGTAGCTAAAGGTAAAACACAGTCCAATTGATAAAACATTTCAGGATAGTGCCACAGTATAATGACAGTCAAAAATGTATGCAGTGAGTCACTGTTACAGTAAAATAAGATCGCAATGCTCAGTACTGTGTCATGTCAGGAGCCCCCTAGATTGTTGGTCCCTGCCAACTACCCAATGCCCAACAAAGCTTGAAGTTACCAGTACATGATCTAGCTTTCTTCACTTTCCCACCCAAGTGTGGATGAGTAGGGATTGCAGTGTGGTGTGCTGCCCCCTTCTCCCAAAACAGGGAATGGAGACTGGGGGAATCACACCACAGAGGTTTTTAGTGTTTTTAATTGTATGCTTTTATGGATTCATACAAATCCGAAGAAAGGCTAAATGACTGGCTGATTGACACCATATAGTTCCGGAGGCTCTTCCCTCTACAGTACCTTAGTTGAGAGTGCACACTTATATTGATTGGTACCCAATGAATGGAAGGGTGGGTGGTGGAATGTGTAGAGAGCTCAGGTGCATGCTTTGGTACCCAGGCCCTGATGCTCTCCAGGGGATGTTTAGAGATGGGACCACCACATGCTCTTGATGTCTGTTTGTTCACCCTGGGCACTGGCCTTCTTTATGGGCTAATTAATAAACCATGAAGAGTGGTTGGCCTGGTGGCCTCAAAGACCTGTCGGGTAGCTCTCTGTCAAGGGGAAGGAAACAATTCATATTTCTTCGGGCCCCTTTTGCCATTTTAGATTATTAGTATTTGTTCTATATTGTGCCTGGTTCCATTTGCTAGCTACCACAAGTATTCATATTGTCCATCCTGGTGTCTAAATGATTTGGATTCTTAGGTGATTGCTCTCCATCCGACGAGGGAGTGCTTGGGGTCTGCCCACCCCTCACCATTTGGTGATCAAGACCTCTTGTCAGCACCAAGAACCTGGTCCTCTGTCTTGGCTTCTAGTACTTCTCCTTGGCCTGGGTTCTTCTTCTTCAACAGCATGCCATGTCTCTCTAGGCATGATACTCTCCCTGCCTCCTTTTCCCAGGGCACACAGCCTCCTGTTCACATTCAGGGCACCCGTGTGTCCAGCAGGAATCAGGTGGGTCCCTTTTTATGGGACCAGTGCACAGAAGTTCCAGGGGACCTCTCTTTCCTCTTTTCCAGGGTTCTAGCAGGTCCACTGTCAATTGTGCCCCAGAGGGGGTAGGGAGGTGAGTACCTGTGGCACTGTAGAGAAAGCCCATAGAATCGAAGTCAGTACATATCCAATGTGCCCAGCACTTCAAAAAGGATCAAATACTGTAGTTCTCTGAGACTATAAGCCCCCACTGCGGAGCTGGTTCCTTTCCACCAAAGTTCAAAGGAGTCTCCAGGAGTGAATGGGGACAGAGCTGAAAATGCTCCGTTATTGTTTCTCTCAGAAAGGTAAGCCGAGGTTTGTCAGTGAGTGGGTGTTGATTAGCCTATACAGATGCTGCCCTCTCGTTCTTACGCTCCCAGGATTATGATTAATTCCCTCAGAATTGGCGTATTGTGAGCGGGAGTTTTAATTTAGTGAAACTATGGCAGTACATGTTAAAATTCTCTCTAGTTCAAGCTAATGTGGAATTGTTATTTTGTTGAAGCTCTCACCTAGAGTCTGAATACAGTAAAGCACTACAGACTTATATAAAACATTACAGATTCACATACAGCCACAAAGAAATGGTGATATCTCTAATGAATGCCTTTAAATCTCAATATCAACTTTATTCGATCATTCTTAGGCATGATCATAAAAGTACAGAAACAACAATAAATGTAAAAGGTAAAACAACTCTCATAGATAAAATATGGTAACCATTTCATCTGGATTCTTATAAGAAGAAGTTGAAAATCTTACAAAAATTCAGTTTATAAGTACTAAAATCTGCCATATCAAATATAAGTTAAAATGCAGATATAAATAGTTAAATAAATGTACGTAAAATGTTTTATAATCCCAAGATCTTCCGCCTTTTCCTACAAGCCCATAGAAATGAGGCTAGGGAGAAGCACACTAGATGGTCTGGTAATGATTTTAAAAAGAATAGTGCAACCCTACATTGGACAAAATTATGGCTCTTTAAAATCGATACAATGTACTTTTTCCTTTCTTTAAAATAGTGACCACAAAAAAACAGTATATGAAGATCTGTTTGGGCAGAGGACTTGTCACAAGGACAGTTGATCAGGTCCGAATGGTTATACGTTTTCGATAGGAACCCTAGCATTAGTGGGATCAAATTTAACCGAAATCGGAGTAATATAAATTTGTGGTGTGGTATTGTAACCTCCTCTAGGTAGGAGGATCCACCTGCCCAAGTAGATAAATGAGGTTGATAAACCAGAATAGACTGCTTCCTGTGGTTGTTCTCCCTACGAATGTACTGGGCTTTCAGCATAAAAGTGTCGACTAGTCTTTGCTTGGACATTAACCTGCAAGAAAGCGGGTCTGTAAACAATACTTTCATCCCCAACTCCGTCAATTCTTGCTCGACATAGTTAATCAATCTGATTCTCTAATAATTGTTGAGGCTCAGGCAATCTTTTATTATACTCTGGGTTAAAGGGAGAGTTTTCCTTCGCCGAATTGAAAACCACAGAAGCAAAGGAGCCAATACAATTGAATCCGTAATATGGGGTAGGCTTAACTCAGTGTGGATTATAAAATTAGATGTTGATTGGGGAAGGGATTTAAAAAACTTATCTTCAATGATTTGGAGTTGTTTATGGTGTGCCAGACCCCAGACTCCTGCTCCATATGTGGCCGCTGATTTTGTTTTAGCTTGATAAATCTGCTTAACAGTGGCCAGAGGTTTCCTGCCCATCCTGGAGGTAAATGCTTTTAATGCTACCAGACTCATTTCCATTCCCATGGCCCTTGCATCAGTTAGTCTAGACCACGTTTGATTCTTATCAAAAAGCACCCCAGGATAGGGGAACGACTCCACCACCTCAATTTTCCCTGATTCTGTGTGGAGGTGTGATAGGTTTCCTCGAACACCCTCCCTCCAGCAATATTTACAAATGATTTTGGCTGGTTAACCTTCATGTCAAGAGAATCCATGAAGGCGGCATAAGTGGTGATTAGACGACACAGCCCTATCCCTGTTCTGACGATAAGGACTGCGTCGTCTGCATACACCAGAATTAGATGCTGGATAGATTCAGACACGGGGAGATCAGGGGTTACACCCAGAAGGGTGTTCCCCACGCCATTCGTATAGATGGAAAACAAGAACGGCGCGAGGACACAGCCCTGTCTTACCCCCATTAAGATCTTAAAAGGGCGGGTCCATTCCCCGTTTTTCCCGTATCTAACCGATGCTGATGCCTCCGAGTACAATTGCCGGATAATGTCAATTATTGAAGGGTCGATCCCCATCTCTTCCATGATATGCCAGAGCTTTGGGTGGGAAACACAGTCAAATGCTGCTGAAAGGTCCATAAAGGCAAGATAGATTTTCCCATCCTTAGCCCTTGTATATTTATCAATGATCAATGAAAGATTGAGGCACTGATCTACAGTACCCCTACCCTGTTGAAACCCATACTGGGCTTGCATTAATATATTCTTATCAACTGTCCAAGCCTCTAGTCTTGCTAAAAGCAGACGGCCCATGAGTTTCGCTGTAGTGTCTGAAAGGGAAATAGGCCTGTAGTTTTTAGGGCTACTCTTGTCCCCCTTTTTGTAGATAGGAATAATTATACTTGTCTTCCATGAAGGGGGGGGGGGGGGCTACTATTGCTATGTTGTTAAAAGCATTGGTCAGTAAGGGAACCCAAAGTTCATAGTTGTCCTGGAAGAGGTCTATTGGGACCCCATCTGGACCTGGGGCTCTTCCTATACTGCATGACGGTAGGGCCCTCTTAACCTCAGTAAGCGAGAATTACAAGAATACCTTCCTATTATTCAGAGGGACAGATGAGCATTGGGCAGGGGGGTCAGCGGGCGAGAAGATATTAGTGAAGTGTTCTATCCACTCCTCCTCTCCAACATGTGTATCCAACAAAGGGTCCCTATGAGTCTTAAAATACGGTGAGTTGATTATGGCCCAAAACTCCCTACTATCTCCTGCTATAATAGCTTGAGTAAGCCTTTCCCAAATTTTCTTCCTTAGTATGCTCTCCCTTTTTCTTCTAGCCAACTTAAACTGGGTACGCAGTAGAGCGATCTGGGTTTGATCGCGTGGCCGAGTTTTAAGAGCATTAGTAAGGCTTTTCTTGGCTTTTGGTACAGGTGGTGTTGAACCATGCCTTTTGGGTAGGACTCTTTCCATTACTTTTACGGGTAAGGGCCGCCTTTATATGCATCAAGACATCAATAAATGAGTGGACGAGTGTTGAGGGTGCTATGGATAGGTCCAGACACCTTTCAATACTAGTTTGGGTGTTTTTTATTATTTCAGGGATAAATTTAAACCTATCAATTTGAGGCCATTTCAATTGATAAACATTTTTTTGGGGCCAATACAGGGCAATCAACTACCATATGCGTGTCCTTCTCATTGGAATTCAAAATTATTATACCAGTTAAAATAGTGTGATCACTGAAACTTAAATTTAGCATCTATACTACTAAAACTGCCCTCGACCATAGAAGAAACTAGTATAAAATCTATTGTTGACTCATAAGCCTCCCGGGAAAAAGTTTTCATAGGGGAGCCCACTAAATTATCACCAATATTCATAATAGACACATTTCTACTAGACAAGATCCTGTTAAGGCAATTACCATAAATGCTATGGGCAAAATGAGGGGCAGGATTACCTATCAAATCAACCAAACCGCATAGTTTGTTTTGATTATGTTTGCATGGATGGATGTTGAAGTCTCCCATCAAGATTATGGTAAATACCTCATCTTGGTTTCTTCATTTAGACATCTCCTCGATTGAGGTAATAACCTAATTTACAACCATGTAAGTTTTTGGGCCAAAGTTATTATTGTAAAAGTTTATCAGAATCCAAGTTCCCATTTTCGGAAATTCAAAAACAAGGAGATGGAAGAAAGGGCTCCTGTCATCAAATGTCCTTATTTTTAATGATGTTGTGTTTCGGTATTAAAGTTAGGAGGCCCCCTTTTGATCTCCCGACAGTTGATAGCAAAGCCATAGTTTGGAAAGAACGGTACCCGTTAATGAAAACGTGTTCCGTAGCCCAGGATCCTGGAAGCAGATGATATCATTAGCCTGCCAAAGCTTTTGCCAGTGTGCGTTATCCAGCTTTTTGCAGATTCCTGCCATATTGCAAGAGATTATTTTAAATAGGTTATTGTTCTTTCCCTCAGGGTCATTCTGTCTCGGGAAAAGCAAGGTGGTGAGAAATAAGTGGTGCTCAGAGAGAGGCGCTTTGGATATTGAAGGGGTAGTCAATCACAACGATTTAGATCCGAGGGTGGGGCATACCTATTTGTTGTACAAACTCCTGGCCCTGCTACAACCGTATCCCTCTCAGTTATATGTCTGACTATGCCACCCAATGGGTTCTTACTGAGATCTTGAAGGCAGGGTGGGGAGCGATTGTAGAAATAAACCAGTGAGAGACCCTTGATCTGTGTGTCTCTTGGGGGTTGACTGTGTAGTAGGTCCAATACATATTTCAATGCATAAGGGTTGTTACAATTAATCACCACACAGTCACCCTCCAATGATTTCCTCGATGGCCCCACCCAGACTACCCTTCGTGCCATGATCATTTGGTTTTTTAAAGAAGGGCCCCCTCTGGGCTTAATATGGCGAGAGAGCCAGTGTAGTGATTTGTCTAGTAGTTGGCCCGTAGATTCGTACTGGCCCTCCCTCAGGCTTGGAAACATTCCCCAAAATTAGTACAAGAGGAGAAGATGCAGGAGGGAGATGAAGCATCGGATGACCAGTGTCCAGGCGACACTCATTAATCACCCCACTAAATTTGGCCGGGCCCAATGGCTTGTGATCCCCTATGCCCCTTCTTAAGTTTGCAGCCTAACGGGTGAACGTTGAAATGTTCATGGTGTTACTAAATGATGGTTGTGGGAGCCCAGGTAACCCAGGATTAACATTTTGGGTTATATCAGGGGTTGGTGAGGACATAGAGCCAAGAGTAAGTGGATTTGTTCTTGTAGTAGTTTGGTGGTTCTCTATTATACACATCTCAGAGTGAATAGGTTTTGCAATCCCGCGGATGGCCCCCACTTCCTCAATTTGAGTTATATTGAGGAAAAGTGGTTCCAAAAGTGTAGTGACTATAGTCCTGAATCTTTCCCAGGTGGCGTCGTCAAGTGATCCCGGGAGGTGTGTCTGCGTAGGTATGGTATTCCTGTTTAAAGTTTGGCCTGATTCAGCAACTCTAGTCCCTCCGGTCCCTCTGGATTTCACTGCCCGAGTGGGTTTCTGGGGCTTTTGCTTTTGTGATCCCCAGTTTTCCTTTTTTTACTGGTGGTTCATTGTCATTCAAAAGTTTAATTTTTGCATCCTGTCCCCTGGTGGTAATTTTAGGGCCCGTAGTTACTTCCACCAAGGGGGAAAGTGAAATTGGTACAGGGGGCGGGGAAGCAATCGGCGATATTTGGGAGACAGTTGGAGTTTCCCCATCCCTAGCAATACTGCCTAGTGAGGAACACTTTTGGGAGATAAGAGATCCCAATGAAAGCTGTCGTTCTGCCAGCTGGATCTCATGATTAAGGACAGACTCCACCCTGGTTAAGAAAGCGTCCAGTGTCCCTGTTCTTCCTTTCCCGACATATTAGTAATCCCAACAAATGACAGAGTTTAAATCAAGAGCGGCCAGAAAACCGCTAAAGGATCGGTACCTTGTGTAGCAGGAGTATCATCATTCAGGAAGTCTCCAACCCAGCCTCTTTCGGGCTCCAACGGGCATGGATCGGGTGGTTTTAAGTGCCTCCGGGCGCTTTGCCTCTCGCGGGGTCGGTAGTGCCTCCAGGCTCGATGGATTATGGAGGCTAGAGTCCCCTGAAGTACTGGTAGCAGCAAACGGGCAGTTAAGTAAATTGTGAAATTTTACACAGGGTGGGGCAGAACAGCAGAGGCTGCGGGCGCAGGCAAAGGGGTGAAAAACAGGCGATACGAGTGGATGGCTGTGGTGAGCGGGGCTCTACAGGCGGACGCAAGCTGCACCCGGTGCTACCTGGGCTTCCCGCTTCCTCCTGGAGCACCCTCTCTGCAGCCTCCATCTGATAGGGCCGCAGTCACTTACACACATAGGGTGTACACGCACCTTCCTTTCCAAGGCGTCAAGGCTGCCTAAGCTTAGGCGGGATCGGGTACAAAAAACTGCTTGGTGGAGGGGCAGCTCCCGGTTCCCGGCACAATGCGGGATTAGTTACTTTGGGTCACTGATGATGGGTGGAATGAAAGCGCGGTTCCCGTCCAGCTGACGTTTTCTCAGGCCACCTATTCTTTCCCGGGTTACTGCGTGGTGTGAGCTCATCTGTGGCTCACCTGTAGCACGTTCGGGCCGACACCTGTAGCGCATTCGGACCGAGTCTCCAGGTTTTCCCCACTAGCGCTGTTCTGGGCGTTATCTCTCTGGCCGCTCACTTCCACCGCCAGCATTCCAACACACCGGGACCGCTTGATTTCTTTTCAGGCCCCGGGCTGAGCTGGTGAATCAAGCCACACAGCCAGCCTCCTGGTCACCGTTTTCAAATCTATTCAAATTTGTACTGCACTGAGCCCCTTTCCCGTTCTCAACGTCACCATGCCCAATTGCATCATAAACACTGTGGTCTCTGAAGACTATAAACACCTATAAAAATGGCAATTAAATTACAATAAGTTATATACAATAAAGCAAAATACCAACGCTCTGCATGCCCGTGACAAACAGGCTTATTGCTGTCTTCTACGTGATACACGCACATGATAAGAGGAGATCAAGTGCGTATCATATTCACAAGACCAGCATAGCCTGTTCAGTAAAATGCAAATGTTTACCATAGGGTCTGCGAAATAGTCAATAACGTTTCAATCCTTTTGGTGATTTAGGATAATTATCAGGACTCGGGGGTATATTGAGTCTGTGAAAAGTGCTGCAAACACTAGTGAAAATGAAGAAATTATTCAAAACTGTATGTAAAATATTGAATATTCTCATAAAGAGACACAATGAGATTATCAGAGATTATCAGTGGATTACTTGCAGAACTGAAGAGTTAAAGGTACTGTACATAGAGTTGAAGGGAAAGTTAAATTAGAATGCAGTGAAAGGCCGCCTTGGGTGGGAACGAGTGTAGTGTCAACACACAGTACTTAAACCAACAACAACTACCTCACAAAGTCAAAGATGATTTCTGTAGGCTTGTGTGGACGAGTGGCCAAGATAACCCGAAGGGAATTGTGTGTATGGGGAGAGAAAAAAGTTATGGAAAGAAGGACTCTTTGTAAATAAGAGCAAACCTCGAAGTTGAGATGATCCCATTCACATTAATCTGCAAAAAGAATAAGGATGGTGCATGTTTGCCCAGTTTGCCTGCGAAAGCCTGAAGATGTAAATAGTAAATCTAATCCCTCTGGAGTCCAACACTTTCTCTACTGTTGTGTGTATTGGAGTGGGAGTGGTAAATCTAACATTTCTGCAGTCTAAGACTTTCCCTATTGCTGCATAGATTTGAACGGGAATAGTAAATCTAACCCCTTTCGAGTCTCACACTTTGTTTACTGTTACGTAGATTGAAGTGAAAATAGTAATCTAACCCCTTTGGAATGCAACACTTTCCATACTTTTATTTAGGCAAGAGTGGTAATATTAAATCTCACTCCTCGAGAGCCCACTAATATCTCCACTGTTGCATAGATTGGAGTGGGAGTGGTAAATCTAACCTTTTTGGAGTCCAACACTTTCCCTACTCTTGCATAGTCTTGAGTGTGTATAGTAAATCTACTGTTGCTTAGACGGGAGTGGAAATAGCAAATATAAACAAAGTCCAATACTTACCATACTTTTTTACGTGATGGAGTAGGAATAGTAAAATAATCCTGTGTAAATTAAATACGTTAGGTAATTCTTGATAATCTGCGTTTAAAGACATTTGTTTATTGCCATTTAATACTGTAGGTTTATATTTTAAATGATATTTTAAAGGTTTATATTATTTGCAGAATTGTTTTTAAAATATTTCTTTTATTTATTACACTAGTTCAATACAGCTTTTTTTTTTATAACTATTTTTGCTCTAGTATTATGTGTGGCGTTTTTGTCATATATTTGTTGAGAAAAATGGGAAATCTATCTATTCCAGTGGTATGTTTAATTTTTATAATTTAGTGTTAAATAGCACTATTTTTATATGTTTATATTAACATTTAAAATTAGTTTACATTTTTTAATAAACTTTACTTTTTCTATTTTAATTTAAATGTATTTGAAAAATAGCTTTTTTACAGTTGTTTTATATGTATGTATATGTAAAAATATATATGTGTGTGTGTATATATGTATATATTATCTACTGGCGGTCGCCAGTAGATAGTTATAGTTAGGACCGTGTTTCCATAGGAAATCTGAAAATTCTATTTTGAATAACTTTGGCGCCGGTTGACGAATCCTCGCGAAATTTTCTAAACGAATGGGGCGCTCCATTCAGCTCCTACCCTGAAAGTCTCGGAGTGATTCGTCAAGTGGGGGCCGAGAAAAAAGGGGGTCCCAAAACGCGTTTTCCCCATGCATTTTCCCATAGGACCTTTAGTCGAAGGTACAGCCCGAACGGCTAAACAGAATTACTTGAAATTTGGCAGAGAGGTAGTCCTCATGTCAGGCAAGTGCCTTTTGCATGTATGGAGTCAATCTGTTCAGTATTTCCTGAGAAAATTGCAGTTAAAAGCACATAAATATCTTTAGCCGGTGCGCGCACCCTAACATGCGCGAGCGTAATTCTGATTGGTGGTTACATGTCAGTCAACGTTCGAATCGGTTGAAATCAGGAAGTGTCACCGCCATTTTGTTTGTTGTGAGTGCGAGAGTGAAAAAGAGTGGTGGCGAACGTGAAAAGGGGGCAGGGTAGGGAGTTCCTGACCCCCTAGCCTTTGTCAGGGGGTCCCTAAAGGACCCCGAAGGGTGAAAAAACATTTAATACTTTGTTTTAAAAAATCGCGGGGTGCGCGCACAGTGAAAAATATTTAAAAAAATAAATAAATAATACATACATAACTTAGCATTTAAAAAACTGTACAAATTCACATAAAAAATCATAGGTTTCACACACGTTATAGTTAGGAATTAGCATTTAAAAAACCTTGCAAATTCACTTAAAAAACCATAGGTTTCACACATGTTATAGTTAGGTGGACATTTCACATGTATATAAAAGCTGTTCAAAATTATGTTTACTAGTTTGAAAAAATCTGGTAAGCCAGCTGAAACATGTTACGTGTAGCCACTCCAAATGAAACTTTTATTATGCTGATCCCATGCAGTGCTGGAGCCTGTGTGATGATTTTGGAGCAGGAATTGTGAGGAATATATTTTACAGACAGTTTAAATAATATATATATTCCCTAAAATTAAAGGATAAAATGATGTTATAGGCATCTGAAATGTCATTTAAAGAGTTACATTTTAAACCAAAAATAACCCTGTTAGTCAGTGGTGACACGTCTTCCTTGGTATTTACACGATACCAGCAAGCCTTACATTTGTGACATTGTTTGAACCCAGGGTTGCCTTTTAACCAACTCTCTGGGGTCAGCATCTGAGGACTACTCACAACCAGCTCCTGCCACATCGATGTAGCTCATATAAAGTCATCAATTGTCTAGTCTATAATGGAATCATGGTGCTACGCCCTGCCGTCATCCTAAACTCTTGCTGAATCCTATGTGTGAGCTTATTCTATTTCTGTGAATTCATGAAGAGGAGGACTTCACAATCCTATTGATTGGCCCTGTGTTTGGTAGTTTCTACCACCTCTTCATTATATCCACATGCTTGGAACCTATCTTTCAGTTTTTCCTGTACTTCCTCAAGCAGCTGCCAGTCACTACAATTTTGTTTCATTCTCCAATTGTCTGTATGGGGGATACTGAATCTGAGTTTATTAAGGTGAAAACTGCACATGTGCAATATAGAATTGCCTTCAGTGGATTTTCTCAATGTCTTTGTGTGTATCTTGTCATATCTGACAAGGACTGTTAGATTCAAAAAGTGAACCTCACTTTTACTTGTAATGGTAATGAAGTGAATATTCAAATCATTGTCATGTAAACTGTCTGTGAAATATTTAGCTGATGCTCCTGTCCCTCTCCATCTGACAAATATGTCATCAATAAAACCTGTCCAAAGGATCACATTTTCTCACCACTCAGAGGCATATTGGTGTATGAGCACCTGCTCCTCCCAACAGCTCATATGCAGATTAGCATAGCTGGGGCTAAGCAGGTTCCCATTGCAGGCCCCCTCATTTGCCTACAGATAACTTTGTCAAATAAACAGAATATATTATAAGGGCACCAATGTACCAGAGACAAAAAAAAATTTGAGTGCTGATGTAGCCCAGTCGGTCTATTTAATATGAAGTATTCAATCGCTCTAAGGCCATTTTTGTGGGAGATGCTCATATATAGTGAAGTTACATCCATGCTTATTAACACAAAGGAGTCCTACCAAGTCACATCATAAATTGTTTAAAAGAAATTCCAGTATACTGATATAGGAGAGTAGATTTTAGTACTTCCTGGGTGATCAGGCCTGGCCGCTGCCAGCATGAAAGATCAATGGAATAAGCCATTTACAAATTATTTTAATCACTTTGTTGTACCAATCAGTGTCCCTATACATAGTGAGTGGCCAGAGGATAATATTTTCCCCCTGCCAGGCAGACAGATCACCACATCTCCAGTACCATCTGCCCAGTGAAGAAGAGGGTCCTAGAGCATTACAGGGCAATACAAAATCTGGATGTATCTTACCCTGTTGTGAGACATTGGGCCAGAGAGCATAACCAGGATGATGACCTCTTATTGATTTTTGGTACTTATAGGATTGAGAAGAATGTACATGGAGGAGACAGAGTGAAGATACTCAGGCTTTTGGAGTCAGAATATATTACTTTGCACAGTAGCAAGCCCCCTGGTGGCCTCAACAAGGATGAAGAGCTTCATGTACACATTGGCTGATGTGGTAATTATTCATATATTCTTACATCTTTTATCTGCTTTCTCTCCCCCTACTTTTGACCTCTTTTCAGTGTGGTAATGTGGTAGACCTCTGACCTGTTCTATGTGAGTCCACAATGATTTACATATATTTTTTTGTGCTATTTTAAGGATATTTCTTGTAAAATGTAGTGTGTTTTGACATTTTGACATGTGGAACATGGGCAGGGAAGCTGTACTTTACAGAGATGAATATAATATGTTTCATTTTCAGGAAATTGATAGTGTGATTGGGCTGTCATATTCAAATTGTGGAGGCATTTTTCACATTTCAATTTGTTATGGAAGGTGATAACCTTTGATTGGTCATGTGCAACCTGTTTAACATAGTTTTGGCCACTGAGCCAGCACTTAGAGTATGAATTAAAGTCTGTTTTGTTTTAGGGTACAATTACCCCATGTGAAGAAACAAATGTAATGGCCAATATGCTCTTTTTGTTTATGTTTTTATAATATATGCACATGCAGCTGGGGTTCCATGATGATCGCACATGTGATTAATGAATTTTCTGACTCTTTATCATAACATCAGCGTCTCACCTGTGAAACTATGCATGCATCAATGACACTGATGTGAAAGATCTTTTCCTCAAATAACGAAAAATCAAATTCCCTTTATAACTAAATTCAAACTTGAAAAGCAGACTGTTTTTACGACATCTCTTTTGTTTTTATTTCATTTAAAATACTGTTTGTATTTTCACCTGTTTAATTTCATTGGGACAGGAATTAAAATGTAGTTTCAATGTCAGTTGTTGTACTTTGTTTTAAATGTTGATGGGCACTTTACCTTGTATAAGGCTGTGACGAAGACTCCTTGAGGCTGAAATGCATTGGCAAAATACATTTGGTGGAGTTACTTTGAACTGTATGACATCAGTGATGTCATTTGAGATGTCATCAGTGAGGTCATCAGTGATGTCACTGACCATGTCATGATTGATGTAATATGTGACGTCATCAGCAGTGCATTGCGGGGAAGCTAGTTATAGTTAGCTCAACTAACTATAACTGGCGAATTTCTCTGGTTTTATGAGTCAAATGTCCAACTAACTATAACGTCCCTGAAACCTATGTTTTTTTCAGGGAATTTCTATGGATTTAAATGCTAATTCCTAACTATAACGTCCATAAAACCGATGGTTTTTTCAGTGAATTTCAAAGCTTTTTTAAATGTTAATTTCATATTTTAATAATAATAAAACCTATGTTTTTCATAATTGTTTTTTAATATTTTGCAACTCTATTATCCTTTTTTTAACTTTAAAAATGATGTAATGTTTTATATCTTCCCCCAAAAATATGCATACCGAACTTTTTTTTATTTTGAGAAAACTACAGTCCTGTACTGGTACTCTACCAACCTCGATCAGCACGCGAATCCTATCCACCAGATTTAAATGATGCGCATTTCGTATCTGACAGGTTTGTGACACCACGTCCCACGTAACATGTACGTATGAGGTCACGCCAGCTGCTACTTTAGTATGCGACGGGTACGCACTACCAAGCCGTGCGTTACGTCATGTTCATATGGGGTCGTGCCCACTACGCGTTGCGATTGCGATGAGTGCACGCTGCCACACCCTGTGTTACATCATAAACATACGGTGTTGCACCGCTTATGCCATTCTCTCATTTTTTCTGTCTCAAAACTATATCTAAATAACTTTAAAGTGTATATGAGAGCAAGCAATAATCTAACATATTTTAAACATTTATATATTTCTAATTGTAATAAACTTTTTAGCAATTATATTTTCTCAAAATCACGCTGGGTGCGGTCTCCTTGCGCACTAGGTGCGCGATTGCCATGTGACCATAAAAAAAAGCACTTCATTAGTTCATAACATTTCCCATTGTAACAGTTGGAAAACGCCACCCATTTTAGTCAATCTCTGTACTGCATTTGATGAGACACACCTCTTCTGCTTAGAGAGCTTTTTTCCAAACTTGTTGCAATGTACACATATCTTACACTATACACAACATGCAACCATCATCTTCATCAATATTCATGGTCTGTAAAGTAGCCTTCCACCTGTTATAGCCATACACCTGAAGTACTGGGAATTTTAAGCCCAGCGGTGCAGGGGAACACACCCTATGACTTCGGGTTCTTCCTGTTTCAGACCTACAGAAACACAGAGTCTTCTGGGTGAAGTCAGAGATCAGTTTATTGGCTGCAGACCAATCACAGGTATCCTAGAAGTACAACAGCGTGTATGTTCTCAGGAGACTGCTAAAAATCACAGAAACGGGCTTCTCCTTAAATACTAAATATCCTGCTTCAGGCATACATTCCTTGTTTTATGATATGGCCATATACATGTATACATTTCAAACGAAAAGGCAGAGTCATGATGACCATCCCACATTCCAGTTAAGCCAGCCCACAATTATTTACCCAGCAAGGCTCAGATCCCACATCAGATATCAACAGGCCCCAATAAACACGAGCATCTCCTGTTTGGAAAACAAGCCATAAAGCAGGAACAGTCAGGTGTGAAAGAGATTAGCTGGAGGCTCGTGTGGGATGAAAAGGCTTTATGGTGTGTCAAGCCCTGATGCTAATCACAGGTGGCCGAAGGACGGGGAGCTCGTGAGACCGGACTGACCTGGGGCAGCGGAGCCAAGCTGCCCAGGTCACAGAGAAGTCAAAGGAAGGCACATGTGCTCTAAAAGGCCCGTATTTGCTTCATAATATGTAGCCTATGTGAGGGCAACCATAAGATGGCCACTGCTCTAAGATGGAACCCAAGGAGTCAATGTATAATAACGTATACATAGTGCATTCATAGCTAAAACGTTACACAAAGCACTTGTACATACCGTATTGACCATTCGCGGTTCGCTAATACCGGGATAGACAGGGGTAGGGCCCTGCCTCCTATGCGGTCCCAAATTTCAAAGTACGACAGACCCTCCTTTTGCCCTTACATAGGCAATAACTATACTCACATCAATCCGAGTCTAGGTCAATATTCATGAAGTCATGGAGATGTTGCTGTAGCATCATCCTATTACTTAGCTCGTCCCTCGATACAGGTTTCCTCACACATAATGTAGCACAGAGGCCACATATCGCAGGACCACACTGTATGCACAGACAGAACAGGAAAAGGATGGCTAAGATCATTCCAATGACCATCAGAACTTTCCAACCCCAGGCAGATATCAGTTCCCAGAACCACCCCACCAGTGACCAATCTCCTTTATCCACGTGTATGGATTCAGATATTCTATGCAGTTTGGAGATGGCTTGATAAACTGTTGGAGCGTTGTCTGGTATGAAAATGCAACAACTAGATTGGATAACTTTACATACCCCACCACGGTCTGCAAGTATGACGTCTAGAACCATGCGGTTCTGCAAAGTCATGAGGCGATCCGCTTGGAGCTCAGCTGTAAAATTACCAAGGGCACCAGCCGTAACATTAACAGTGGATTCAACCACACGAGTCAGCTGTCTCAGGTTCCTACTATTGACCATAGGTCCCCAAAACGGCAGGAAACCCAAAAAGAAGTCTCCCGCTTCCTGACCGGCAGTATCCTCCTTACTAATCACGCCTCTCACAACTCTGGTCTTGTGATAGTCAGAGGCAGCAGTAAATGTCGGCGGTAGCAAGTTTGCAATATAACATGTGCCCGAGAAATCAGGGGGCAACCATGTATATGCTCGGTCATTGCAGACAAAATATGTACCCTTGGCAGCCAAAAACGCAGGGGAAAACTGTGACGGAAAAGTGTACGTTTCAGTACAGTCACTTCTCCCCAGTTGAGCTCTAGGATTCTGACCATTACCTTGCAAACAGAACCGACCTATGTGGGGTACGACCCAAATTGGGGATGAGATTTTTCGCGGTCTTTCACCCAGACTAATAGTATACCCCGTCGCGTTCCACCCTACATAAGCTCTCAACTCTTCTTTGGGAATAGATGAGTATGCATCGATATCTCTGCTCATATAGGCAACTCCTTTCATTAAAGCTTTATTATTTGTGCTAGGTCTGATGGAACGCGGTTGTCGCGGGGAGTAGGCGTCTAATGCAAAGAGAAACATGGTCTGGAATGCCCATGACGATCCATTGTAACTAAACGTCAGCACTAGATGAGGAATACCCTTATTAATGGTATGTGGCATTAAACCACACACCCAGCAATTGGTTGTATTCATGACTAGTTGGTGCTGGTGCAGGAGCTGAATAAACTAGTTGTTTACAAACTCTGATCGTCTAGCTTGTTCATGTTCAGGCAGAGGGTGAAAAGAGTGTGAGGAGACAGTAGGAGGAGGTATAGGCTGTACAGTGGGTGCAATGGGCTCTTGAGAAGAGAAGAATACAAATCCTACAGTAAACACTACCATACTACATACTATAAACAGACATAATAATACAAAACGTTTGCTCCTCATTATTTTACACATTCTTGCTTTAAAGTTCATTTCCGCAGCGAGTCTCTCCATCATGAAAAACTCCATCCTCTAATCGTGCCGCTCGCGGCGGGTGAGTATCTTCTGCTAAGGAGTACGCCTGTCAGTCCAGGGAACGCCCTAGACCAACCAGAACCGTTGACCTAATGTCTGCGGCCTGTACCCCAAAGTCTTGGCACCGCGACCCTGCGGCTGAACCCGGATGGTGGTTCGAAAAACAAAAATCAAGAAAGTCCTTCAGATGGGAGAGCTATGGTATCAAAAGCAAAAAGGGGTAAGGAAAAAGAATATTTATTTGTCCATAGGCCTTGGTCTTAGATTATAATGAAAACGGCCAGGTACTGTCTGATCTTGAAACAAGAGTTCAGGCTCTGTGGTGTCCAATCGAATTGACGGTGGCACAGCTTCTTGCAAAATATCGTCACTCTGTTGTGCTGAAGTTGTGCCTTTTATGCGTGCATCACTGAACGGCACAAAACGAGGTACATTGTCTGTTTCAGAGTCAGCGATACCCTCCTGGACCCACTGGTCATACGGCAGAGGCAAAGGGATCCTTTTGACTTGGGCGCCGTGGATCCAGTTCTTCTTCCCCTTTACTCGAACAGCTGATCTTGTAGACAGAAGTACGAGATGAGGGCCGATCCAACGAGGCTCATCGTTGCTTTTGCGCTGGAAATTTTTCACCAGAACCCACGTGCCAGGGTCGATAGGGTGTCCTGGAGCCTCAGAGGCCTGGGGAAGAGTATCGTGCACCTGTTGGTGTAAAACACGCAATTTACCCGTCAATTCGTACAAGTAATCAAGCAGTACTGGATGTTCGATTTCACTGAATTTCGCCGGTCTTGGCACACCTCATACATTGGCCGGGCGGCCAAAAATAACCTCGTATGGGCTAAGTCCCACTCGTGAGTGTACGGTCATTCTGGTGGACAGGAGTGCTAGAGGCAGAGCGTCAGGCCATTTAAGACCGGAGCTCGCCTGGATTTTGGCCAGCTTGAGTTTTAGAGCGCCATTGTAGCGCTCTACTAATCCAGCTGATTGGGGGTGATTTGCAGCGTGGAACTTCTGCTTTATCCCCAACCCCTCACACACATTCTTCATCACTTGACCCACAAACTCACTCCCATTATCACTCCACACCATTCTTGGCATTCCAAACCTAGGGAAAAATTCCTTCACAAGGGCTTTGGCTGTGGATAGAGCAGTGTTGTCCTTTAGGGGATAGGCTTCTATCCATTTTGAAAAAGCGCAAACAACCACCAATACATATTTCAGGTTGTTGCACCTTTCCATGTGGATAAAATCTAGCTGCAACACTTCAAATGGATATGATGGAGGCGCAAAATGACCAGCTGGAGTTGGGGTTCCCCTACCAGGGTTGTATTTCAAGCATACCATACAATTCTTGACCACATTCTCTGCACACTTGGGAATTCCAGCATTCTGCCATACTGGAGCCAACAACTTACAGATTCCTTTCATACTGATATGTGCCATTCCATGTGCCATAGTAACCACTGGAAGCACATATGCATCAGGTAACAACCATCGCCTATGTTCTGACAAATCGACCCAACAACCATTCTCATCCAACTTACCCATACTTTCTCTCCACTTGCTCAACTCTTTCTCTGTGGCTTCAGCTTGAAGGGACTTTACACTTTCTATTGTGTTTTCACACATCCCAACATCACCAATCCATCTTGCAGGGCCTGCAACATACATTCGAGTCTTCAGATCTTTTGCTGTTTCTTTCGCGGTTTCATCAGCAAACGCATTACCACGACCAACATCATCAGTGATTTTCTTGTGCGCACTGCATTTCATAATCGCAACTTGTAACGGTAGGGACAGCGACTCAAGGAGATCATTCACCAACTTGCCATTCTGAATCTTAGCTCCATGCGAAGTCAGGAACCCACGTTCTTTCCACAATCGCCCAAAACTGTGCGCCACGCCAAAGGCGTACTGGCTATCCGTATATATGTTCACTTTCATTCCTTCAGACAGTACGCATGCTCTCGTAAGGGCAATCAATTCTGCTGCTTGAGCTGAATTTTGTGGCACACGTGCAGTTTCCACAATCGTGTGCAAAGTCGTGATAGCATATGCAGCGGTTGTATCACCATTCGGAAGCTTGAAACACGAACCATCCACCCATAAAGTACCATCACACTCAGTCAGGGGAGTATCTTTAAGATCTACTCTCCCTTTCGTCTCTTCTTCTGTTCTGAACAGACAATCATGTTGCTCAATCTCATCTAGGTCTGCTGGAACTGGTAATAATGTAGCTGGATTCAACGTGTTGCATCTCTTTATGTGTATATGATTTGCTAACAGTGTCAGCTCATATCCGGATAATCGCGCACTAGTTAAGTGTTGTGTCTTGGTCCTGTTTAACAATGTGTCCACAGCATGTGGAACCATAACAATCAATGTATTATCCATTACTAGGCCAGCAGACTGTCGAATAGACATAGCCGCGGCGGCTGTAGCTCTCAGACAACTTGGCAATGCCCTCGCTACCGGGTCCAAGGTTGACGAAAAATATGCGCATGGACGCGGTCTGTCGCCAAAAGGCTGTGTTAACACTGATAATGCGCAACCATCTTTTTCATGAACATACAATGTAAAAGGCTTGCTGTAGTCGGGGGTACCCAACACAGGAGCTGAGCACAATGCATTACGCAATTCCCAAAAACTTTTCTGACACTCTTCAGACCATGGAATAGGATTCGGTGTGTCTTTGCATGTTAATGCTAACAAAGGTTTTGCCAACAAGGAAAAATTAGGAATCCAATGCCTACAGTATGAAGTAATGTCCAAGAAAGCACGCACTTCTCTCTGTGTTCTTGGCACACTCAACTGTGCAATGGCTTGAATTCTTTCTGGGGTCAGTTTCCTTCCCTCCTTCGATAAGAGATGACCTAAGTAGGTCACTTTTTGTCGACAATATTGCAGTTTTGAGAGAGACACTTTGTGATGAAAGGCAGACAAATGATGCAACAATGACAAGGTAGCGTTTTTGCACATCTTTTCAGTATCCGCGGCGAGTAGTAAATCGTCAACGTACTGAATAAGGATAGCGCCACTGGGTAAAACCAGTGCATCAAGCTGCGCTTTTAAAGTCTGACTGTATATTGATTGACTCTCACAGTAGCCCTGGGGAGCGCGTTTAAAGCGGAAGCTTCGGCCTCCTAAACTAAAACCAAAAATGTCTCTGCTCTCCTCTGCAATTGGGATGCTAAAGAAAGCATTCTTTAGATCGATCACTGAGAACCATGCAGCGGATGCTGGAATCATGGTTAACAAGGCAGTTATATCAGGGACAACTGGAAACTGTGGCACAACAATCTTATTAACCTCTCTAAGATCAATCACAAATCTGTAAACAGGTGGCTGTGAAGGGTCCGTTCGTTTTAAGACAGGTAAAACAGGACCATTGCAAACGTTGCCTCTTGTCTCTTCAATTACATCCTTTTTAATCAAATCACTGACAATTGCTAACAATGCTTTCTGACCTTCATTGGAGATCTTGTACTGGGGAATACGTGGCAATCTGACATTGGCTTTTAAAGTGACCACGTATGGCGGTATTTCCAAAAGACCCACATCATTGGGACCAGTAGCCCAAAGGACATCCGGAAGGGATGACAATTCAGGTGGCATTGCATTTTTAGACAAATACATTGGGGAAATCACGTTCTTACCTAATGTAAGTTGTACTCCTGAGGGAGAACAATATAGCGTTGCATGCAATCTTTTTAGCAAATCTAATCCTAGCAAATTTTCACCACAACCTGTCGTTAGGATGAGGGGTGCTTTTAACTCGCAAGGTCCAACAGAAAGTGACATAGGACTAGAAATCGGGTTCCTAACTGGGGCGCCAGAAAAACCTACTGAAACATTCATTTCGCCAGACAAAGGCGCGCCAGGGAGTTTTGAATGCATGATTGAACTCTTTGCAGCACCAGTATCCAGCAGAAAGGGCTCCGTTACATTTGCTGTAGTTACTTTAACATAAGGTCCGCTCTGATCCACTGGCACTGAAACAACTCCCTCTCTCTGTCTACGGCTGTCCTAGTAATCATTATCTTCTACATTGTCATCTTCTGCATAATAATCATTATTGTAGTACTGAGCTGTATTACCAGTCGCGTTGGCTTGCTGATCAAAGCTATTTATGGTATTTTGAGGCGGAAGAGGACACGCGTTCTGGGGAACATTTCCACGCCCTCTGCCTCTAGGAGCTTGCTGACCACCTCTACCTCTTGCGCCATAAGCATTACTGTTACGCTGCATTAATTTAGGGCAACTATATTTAAAATGACCTTCCTCTTTGCAATATGAACATTGGTTGGGACCTACAGGGATTCGTGGTTGATAATACCCATTCATTTGCTGACTATTCTGAAATTGTTGGGGTTGCTGATAGATACCTTGGGTTTGTCTATAATTACTCTGTCCTCCACGTGGTGGATAAGCCTGCTGCAAGAGGACCTTTGTTTTCAGTTCTTTCGTTTTCTTATCTGTTCTATCCTTCTCATCTTTGTCTCTATTCTCATAATACTGTGCAGTAGCCAGTATTTGCGCTGAAGAGGAAACAGCCCAGGAACTTTCTGAGTCTTTTAATTTCTTACACAACTCGGGAAGTAGATTCTGCACAAATTTATCAACAAATAACCGTTGGCCACCTTCAGTGCTCATGTCTTGACCACTGTGGTCGATAAATGTTTCTTCAAACCTGGTAAAGAAATCGGACACTGTCTCATCTTTCTTCTGCTTACATGCGGATAATTTATCCCAATTTACGCGCATCGCGGGCATTATAGTTTTCATGTAGGTAATAATTCGACCAGGGAGTTCTGCTACTAAAGGGTCAGGTTTCGCGCCACCAACTTGGCCAGCATCTGCAGCAATGATATTAGCCCATGTGTTACCCAATTCTGCAGCGTGATCTACATTACGAATGGATCCCCATAAAGGCTGTGGAACAACATTACCAAACAACATGTCTATGTCAGCCAGATTCATTACACATGATTCTGCAGTTTGTGATAACTCCTTATAATAACCTGTAGGGTTTTTACGGGGGTCAGGCAATGTCTGCTTAAGCGCTAACACTTCAGATCGTTTCCAAGGGACATGTACCCAAACACGCTGAAAATATGGCTGAACAGGTGGGTTAGCAGCCAAATCACCAGGTCTCCAAACTGGAGGAACCTCACGCATTGGATATTGGCGTGCTTTTACCTTTCTCCCCACAGGGAAATCTTGTTCAAACAACGACTGTTGACAATCATCATTCCTCAAGGATAATAAGATCGCAACTGCTCTATTTACATCGGGGCCCACAATCGTACCTTTTCCAAAATCGAATCTCACTCGACACAACTCCTGCGGGTTTGGATCTCTACCATGATCATCCAATTTCCTCACAGAGGATTTCACACATTTTCTCGAACACATACCTCTGTTTCGGGGCATCCCATTGGTAAAAAACGTCAACAACTGACTCCACATCATAGAGTGAAGAAAAAATAATCCACCTACGCGCCATATGATCTAATGTCTTTTTCTCTTCAGGATCAGGCAGCTGACTGCGCAATTGCTTACGTTGTATACCAGGGGTCGCACTAGATGACCCAAAGAGAGGCGACATTAAACTAGTAACTACATTAGCTAGACGTTGTCGCGCTGAAGGAGAAGTTGAGGCGAGAACGGGGGGATAAACAGAGGGAAGAAAAGCGGAGTCAGATACAGGTACCTGGGTTGTGTAAGAAGGAGCGCCAGGGGAAGCCGCTGGCGTGTTAGACAAAGTCGCAGGAAGCGCGGGGGTAACAGGTAGCAAAACTGGCGGCCCTTGAGAAGGCTGCACTGCAGGGATAGGAGCCAGCTGAGGAGGAGCTGGCGGCTGTGGGAAGGCTTGCGGCATATTTACTGGAGGCTGCACATTTACAAGCTGTGGAGGTGCGGTTGCATTTTTGCGCATACGGGGGTGGCGAACTTAACAAATGGGACATCTTTTTCTTTCTCTTTTGTCTCATCTTGCACAAGGGGTGACAAAACAGGGTAACATTTATCGATCCCTAGTTTGCGCTGTCTGTGCAATTGCTCATTCATTTGTTCCTCCTCATTATCTTTAAATTGCACAGCTGCTTGCATTACTGACATACCTCTTTCTCTCTTATTTCTTTTCGCTAGCTTAATTTCCTTCTGTTTGGCTTCCTTTCGCCATAGGCGGAAAGAATCAAACATCGCCGGCCGGGCTTTCTTTTTAAACAATTTAACTTCCAAATTATCTAAGATATCTGTATCGAAACTACCATTTTGGGGCCATTTTAACACACCGTCCTTTCTGGTGTATCGGATCCATACTTCATTATATGCAATGGGGCCCACGCCATGTTTTACATAAAGCTCATAAGTTGGAGTTCCAATTGGAGGAACCGGACATGAATCCTCTAACTGGAAATCCCTTCCACAACCCAAACAAAATAATCTTCCAAATACACTAGCACCAGGCATCTTCGCTCACTAGTCTAGTTCCAAACTTCAAAGGATTATCGATTACGATAGTCTCGTGAATACACGAGTCCTCTGGCTTTGGCGTTTGTAAACTCCAAATCAAAATAATCCCGAAGGATACCAAATTCAAACTGGGAGACGCTCCACTTATACTTAACTGAATATCGATGATCGATGGCGTCACCAGAAGACTCTCTCGGTTGTTTCGCACTACAAAAATCGTCAAGGGTCCAAAACAGGGCGATGAATCAGGGCAGCAGTCCTTCGTAGCCGTCGGGACGCGGAGAACCTCGCAGAAAAGACTTTCGGACCACGTCGACATGCAGGGGTCGATGAAGTGGCGGCCTTCCTCCAGAATTTCCACACAAAGCTCCTCACGAACCTCTGGCTTGGACCGGTACCGCTGAAATCGCGCCGAGTTGGGCGCCAACTGAAGTACTGGGAATTTTAAGCCCAGCGGTGCAGGGGAACACACCCTATGACTTCGGGTTCTTCCTGTTTCAGACCTACAGAAACACAGAGTCTTCTGGGTGAAGTCAGAGATCAGTTTATTGGCTGCAGACCAATCACAGGTATCCTAGAAGTACAACAGCGTGTATGTTCTCAGGAGACTGCTAAAAATCACAGAAACGGGCTTCTCCTTAAATACTAAATATCCTGCTTCAGGCATACATTCCTTGTTTTATGATATGGCCATATACATGTATACATTTCAAACGAAAAGGCAGAGTCATGATGACCATCCCACATTCCAGTTAAGCCAGCCCACAATTATTTACCCAGCAAGGCTCAGATCCCACATCAGATATCAACAGGCCCCAATAAACACGAGCATCTCCTGTTTGGAAAACAAGCCATAAAGCAGGAACAGTCAGGTGTGAAAGAGATTAGCTGGAGGCTCGTGTGGGATGAAAAGGCTTTATGGTGTGTCAAGCCCTGATGCTAATCACAGGTGGCCGAAGGACGGGGAGCTCGTGAGACCGGACTGACCTGGGGCAGCGGAGCCAAGCTGCCCAGGTCACAGAGAAGTCAAAGGAAGGCACATGTGCTCTAAAAGGCCCGTATTTGCTTCATAATATGTAGCCTATGTGAGGGCAACCATAAGATGGCCACTGCTCTAAGATGGAACCCACGGAGTCAATGTATAATAACGTATACATAGTGCATTCATAGTTAAACGTTACACAAAGCACTTGTACATACCGCATTGACCATTCGCGGTTCGCTAATACCGGGATAGACAGGGGTAGGGCCCTGCCTCCTACGCGGTCCCAAATTTCAAAGTACGACACACCTACAAGTTACATAACCCAAGTTTTCCCCACTACCAGAGGTAACGTAGTTACATACATTGCTCACAGCACAATGTAATATCACACGGCCCAGGGGCACTATCAAGCATAGATAATAAATACACGGACACTTATAGATAGTGGAAGTGGGTATGAGCACATGCGCTCGACACCTTTTTATTACCAGGGTCACATATCCAGTAACGTCTGTGGTGGATGCGTGTGGAGTCAGTGTAAACCATTCCTCAAGGAATATTTGCTGCTATCATCTACTACAATAGTAATCATTGGATCACACTCAGACATTCAATAGTAAAAGAATCAATAGTTTGTACTGCAGTAAGGTAGGGACAGTAGATGTGAAGTAATACAGAAAAATATTCTATCGTAAAAGAAACACAACTTATGGTATACTGAGACACAATTAATAGATCAGAAATAATACACAAAAAGATTTTATCATAAAGGGTCCATCAGTTTTAGTGCACTCAGAAAGCCACATCAAAATCATTCAGCATGTCAGCAACCAACAATGATGTGTGCTGTGGATGGGCAGGCCGTACTTGGAGTAATATCTGTTGCCAACAACAGAACATCATCAGCAATAGCAACTCAATCTAAATTGTGAACACTGCTGTCTACAGTGTAGGACAGAGAGAGCGGTCAGCAAGGGCCCACAGCTACGTAAGCTGGAATTCAGCTACACAGTTTGTCATATGCGAAGCAACAAAAAGCATGTCTGGAGCCTGTAATAATACGTATTCATGGTGTAGACAGAGCGCACTGGCGCAATGTCTTTTCCTACAGAACTGCGTCGTCTACAAGACCAACTCGAACCGAATTGTGAACACTGCTATCTGCAGTGTTAATTGTAAACAGTACTCACACAGACATTCATGAATACTTTCTCTCACTTCCACTTAACAAAAGATAACAACATAAATTGCAGAAAAATCTGCAATAAATAAAACAAAACAATTCAAATACCATTCTGCTGTCTACAGTGTAGACTATTCAGTGTTCCTTTGCACTTGCAAATTAAATTTGGTCATTGTACTAAACCTATAAGTCATTTCAAAAAATGTCTTCAAAGAAGTATACTAGATATAATATGTATATTCCAATAGACGTTGTAGTTACTTGACTACTGGATTCTATAATTAAACAATCAGCAGTCGATCTGAATTGTGAACACTTCTGTCTGCATTGTAGGCCAGACTCACTATTTATTAACACCTGACAGCTATGTACCATTCAATTCGAAAGCATGTACTTGCTTGCAGCAGATCAGAAGGGGTACACAGAAATAATATCGAACTTCAACTTCTGACATCCTCAATCATACAATCAAGACCCCATTTCACTGTTCGGACCTGCTATACCACAGTGTACTCCACCGAATAGTGTCAACCAAGCACAATAATAATGTGCAACAGTTAGCTACGGAAACACCGAGTCTGATGCACCACCTCAACGGAGGGAGTTCTAATATCGGACATCTTCCATTGTGGAATCAAGACACCGTTCCACTGTTGGGACCTGCAGTTGCTTGCACCTGGTCGAAGGGAGTACCTTCATCTCCACCCTCAGATGAAATTCTAACATCCTCCATTGTCAGATCAAGACACCATTCCACTGTTGGGACCTAGAGTATGATGCACCTCATCGGAGGGGGTACCACAAATCATCACAAACTGTAACTTCTGACATCCTCGATCATAGAATCAAGACCCCGTTCCACTGTTCGGACCTGCTGTACCGTGGTGTACTCCAACTACAGTCAACCAAGGCCATTAATCATGTGCAGCAGTTAACCAAGGAAGCACAAAGTCTGATGCACCTCAACAGAAGGACCTCTGAAAATTCACCTGCACGTTATATCGGACATCGTCCATTGTGGGATCAGGACACCGTTCCACTGTTGGGACCTAGAGTTGGGTGCACCTGGTCAAAAGGAGTACCTTCATTTCCACTCTCAGATGCAATTCTAACATCATCCATTGTGGGATCAAGACACCATTCCACTGTTGGTACCTAGAGTTTGATGCACCTCATCAGAGGGAGTACACAGAAATCATCACAAACTTTAACTTCTGACATCCTCAATCATAGAATCAAGACCCTTTTTCACTGTTCGGACCTGCTATACCACAGTCTATTCCAGCGACAGCAGTCAACCAAGCCCAATAATCATGTGCAGCACTTAACTACAGAATCACAAAGTGTGATGCACCTCAACAGAGACAGTTCTGTGAAAACCCAGCAAAAGGTTATATCGGACACCGTCCTTTTTAGGATCAAGACACCATTCCACTGTTGGAACCTAGAGTTGGTTGCACCTGGTCGAACAGAGTACCTTCAGCTCCACTCTGAGATGCAGTTCTAACATCCTCCATTGTGGGATCAAAAGACCGTTCCACTGTTGGAACCTACAGTTCGTTGCACTTGATAAGAGGGGGTACACAAAAATCATCACACACTTTAACTTCTCACATCCTTAATCACAGAATCAAGACCCCGTTTCACTGTTCGGACCAGCTGTACCACGGTGTACTCCACTGACTGGTGTCAAAGAAGCACAATAATCATGTGCAACAGTTAACTACGGAAGCACAGTGTCTGATGCATCTCAACGGAGGAAGTTCTATGAAAACCAAGCAACAAGTAATTTTGGACATCTTCCATTCTGGGATCAAGAAACCGTTCCACTATTAGGACCTAGAGCTGGTTGCACCTGGTCGAAGGTGGTACACAGAAATAAACACAGACTTTCACTTCTGACATCCTCAATAATAGAATCAAGACCCCATTTCAGTATTCGGACCTGCTGTACCGCGGTGTACTCCAGTGACTACACTCAACCAACCCCAATAATCCTGTACAGCAGTTAGCTACGGAAGCACAGAGTCTGATGCACCTCAACAGAGTGAGTTCTGCGAAAAACAAGCAGCAGGTAATATCGGACATCATCCATGGTGGAATCAAGACACCGTTCCACTGTTGGGACCTAGAGTTAGTTGCACCTGGTCGAAGGGAGTACTTCATCTCCACTCTTAGATGCAGTTGTAACATCGTCCATTGTGGGATCAAGACGCCATTCCACTGTTGGGACCTAGAGTTGATTGCACCTGGTCAGAGAGGGTACACAGACATTATCACAGACATTAACTTCTGACATCCTCAATCATAGACTCAAGACTCCGTTTCACTGTTCGGACCTGCTGTACCGCATCGCAGTTTCAACTTCATGCACAGCAATGGCTGCTTCATTTTCCAGTATTGCTCGTCCAAGAAGTTCGTGACTACATGGACCACTAGTTTCACTATCTTGAGAACTTTCATTACTAATTTCAGCTGTAATAGTCTTTTTCTGTTCAACTTCATCATTCAACATTTTTAAATATATAGCAAAAATTGTACATGCAGCGCTACTTTTACATGTATTACAAGAGTCTTCGTAACAGTCAAAGGGCCCGATTCACAGAACTAACTTAAGACAAAATCCTAAACTTACTACCATTTTCGTATTCACAGAAGGCACATACTAATTTTGGTATTCACAGAAGACACTTACTCACTACGGTATTCACAGAAGTTAGGAGTCCTAACTTTAGGACTCCTAAATGCCTTCTGTGAATACCGAAAGTCTTAAAATTAGGATTTTTCTCAGTTTAGGAGTCCTAAAGTTAGGACTCCTAACTATACTACTACTAAACTGAGAAAAATCCTAATTTTAAGGCTTTCAGTATCCACAGAAGGCATTTAGGAGTCCTAAAGTTAGGAGTCCTAAATTTACTACTACTAAATTGAGAAAAATCCTAATTTTAAGACTTTCGTTATTCACAGAAGGCATTTAGGAGTCCTAAAGTTAGGAGTCCTAACTATACTACTACTAAACTGCGAAAAATCCTAATTTTAAGACTTTCGGTATTCACAGAAGGCATTTAGGAGTCCTAAAGTTAGGACTCCTAACTTCTGTGAATACCGAAATGAGTAAGTGCCTTCTGTGAATACCAAAATGAGTAAGTGCCTTCTGTGAATACCTAATGGTAGTAAGTTTAGGATTTTGTCTTAAGTTAGTTCTGTGAATCGGGCCCAAAGTCTCCAAATAATTCACTTTCACTACACCATGGCTTAAACAGTTGCAGAAGTGCTAAATAGTAAAATTCTCCCTTATCTAAACTTTCACAACTAACTTTCTTGTGGTTTATGAGATTACTCTTTGCATGTTTTACTAAACAACTATGACATCCAACTACTGCATATTTTCCTTCTTTTACATTCTCTTTAACATTTCAAGCTGTAATGTTGAAGTACTTTATACAGACATAGGTGTTCCAGATGTTGACTCCTTTTCGGTTAGTACGTGTCCAGCATATTAGTTTTAAGATTGTCTGTACTGTCTGCTTCATTTACTGCTAATTCTTCAAATCATTTCAAGACTCCATTTCATTTGCAGGCAAGACCTAAACTTACCCAAATGATTCCTCGTGACTTTGAATTTAAACTTGAAGAGCACAATCAGTCTGAACATCCATACAATCCAATTTCTCGGTGGGAAAGCATTTTCACATTAAAGCTGTAAAATTCTTTACTAAGTCTTTTCTCTTGTGAAATTTCTTCCCACAGTTCTTTCATCTCTATTTTTTCTGATTTTGTTATGTACGATGCAACGTAACATGAAACAGCAGTTGAGTTATCTGCAACATACTGAATGTCCATGTTCGCATTCCACATTTTTAAAATGACTGGATTGTAATCATTGATATACTTTGACACTTCTCCTCTTTTTAACTTGTAGTTATTCTTTTGAGATTTCCAAGTTATTTTATGCCTTACAGAAGAGAAAAAATAATTTACTCTTCCTTTACAAATGACTGGACAGGAGAAACCAAACCGACATCTGGTGTAAAATTTTCCTTTAAAGTTGTAGTTTCTTCTCCAATACTTTCAACAACTGTGACTTTGGAAACATAAAACTTGCTATCTCAAGCTTCTATCTCCTTCTTCTCTTGATATCTCACGTATCACATACTATTCAATGAAAGACAATACTGTTTCATCAGAATCATTTCCAAATTTAGGTTCATCCTTGATCCATAGTAGCATATGTATATGAGGTGCACCTCTTGCCTGATACTCTTTTCTCCAAAAGAAATCGGTAACCTCTCCAAGAGCGGTATTCTTTTTATTGCAGATAAAAGACATTATAGGTTGAAACCTATCATTACAATATCTGCAAACATATACAGTATCCAATGATTCACCACGAGTCTTTATGTCAACATTTTTTATATTGGAATTCGCTTCTCTTAGAAAGTCAAGCAAATCTTCCCATGCATATTCTGCACAGCTAAGTGAGACATACCATGTTCTTGTACCTACATTCGGTAACATAAACTTGAGTTCTTCATGGCGACAATACCAATACTCATTTGTTCCACGTTGACATGCCATCAAATTGATTAAGTATCCTTCTAAATTTTCATCTCTTTCTTGAAGTTTCTCCACAAATTCTTTCGCAGAAAGAACTTATTGATGAACTTTAGTTTTAAATATGTGGTTCACTGCATACGACAAAGAAGGCAGATCACTTTCAAACAAAAAGGTGAAATATGTATAAAATGCACTGTCGAAATCTAGGATCTTCAGAATATAATCTGAAATTTCAAGTGGTCAAATAGAGAAAGTGGACAAGTCAAGGACTGAAGATATTTATGAACATTACATAATATGTCCTTGGCATTCAAAAGAAGTAATAGGAAGCAGCTTTGAGTTATTTGAAATGAAAAAAGCACAGGGAACTCCAATAAGTGTATGGGAGAAAACCTTGGAAGGTCATTATTTTCCACAGTTGTTTCCTACAGGAGAACGTTGACGGTATAATGATCCACCTGCACCGATTGCAGCTTCAGAATATCTATCAACACGATTCATCTTCTAAACGTATTACCTGTTCACCCACATTTACAGTTTTGTAATAAATATTGTTCTCTATAAGATATAAGGTAGCCTTTTCAACTTTATTAACACCCACAAAATCATTCCATATTTTCCGACTTTTTGTTACTACCACATTTACTAGAATGACTACTGCCTAATTTTCCTATTTCACTCCAGCAGTAGTTTCAATATTTTACTTAAAATCCAAAGGTAAGTACACCACTCTTCCTTCAAACCTCTTTGCAAGTCTGTTGGTGACAGTTTACATGTTTTAGGCTCCATCCGAATTATAGTTTGAAAAGAATTAACACATTGAATTAGAACAAACTCCTATGTACTCAATTCTGCCAGTTCCTCCGGAATAGCTACTAATTCTAAGTTATTATGTACTGCTCTAAAAGGCATTTTGTTCTCTTCTAATTTGTTATAACAATATTTACATATATGTTGATCACTACGTAACTCAAATTGAACTTCCACCAACAAGTAAATTGTAAATTCTACCCACTTACCATTGTTCTCCTTTTTACTTTTCAAATACAAATCAACATTCCTACTTTCACTTTTATAATCAGTACGTCGACAACAAACACAAACATAGTCTCCTATTTCACACCACACTACATTAAACTTTCCAATTTCTTCTTCAAACTGATCAGTGTTAATCACTTTCCCATCTCCTCCAACATCTGTATTTGTCAAACTTTCACATTCTATGAACTGCTCCTCTGAGCCAAAATATCGCATTTCAATATCATCGCACTTTTTTTGAACAACTAATAAAGAAGCATATAAAAGACTTGTACTCAGTTCACTTAAAAATAATGCATTACTTTTAACATAGTACACTTTCCTCACAAACTTCCGCATTTCTGAATAACATACTGCTAACATCCTCAACTGATAAAAAACACTTTTACAAACTTTTCTTCAAAGACAAGCCAGAGAATGCCCATACTTCTCAGTATATTTTCTTACGCGACAGAGATCTAGTCCTTGTAATAACTTAACGTTCTGTTTAATAATTTCTCTTCAAAATCACAATGAATAACTTCTGTTTTAAATTGAAAGCACTATCCACTATACTTTCAATACGCTGTATCTCTTTCAATTCAAAAACATTCCTTTTATATTTGAAGCATTCTTTCATTGAATTCTGAATCACTCTAGATCGAAAAAGTCTCTGACAATTTTCATGAAACTCCTTTTGTCTCCGAGTAACAGATACTATTTCTTGATCATCTTTCCTTTTCCTGGTATTTGAAATTGAAGTCTGCTTCACCTTACTTGAAAAATTCCTATTTTTCCTCTTGTGTGATCCTTTTTTCATCTTGTACTTATAGTAGAACAAAGTTTTTTCGTACTACTCCCATTTTTTCCAAATACAAACTTTTGCCTTTTGCACAAATATATATTTTTCTTCTCTTTTCTATTTTTTTTCTTCTTCTTGGCATTTCAAAATTTTAATCCAAACAAAATAATTTTCTGGAAAAAAAATAGTTTCAATTATTTTTCACATTTGTCCACTATGTTAAATTATAACATACAATTAGAAAACCTCCACTAACGACTTCCACACCCAGTCTTGCAACGTGATTGAACATAAAAGAGCAGCACTAACATGACAAGTAGTGCCATCGAACATATAGCAAGTATTTATTTCATTATTTACAAACACCTTTACAATTTATATGTAACTGCACTACCTCGTACTTTTCACCTCTCCGCGCACCCCACCACCCCACACCACTCTCTCTGCAACCCACCACAGACAACTTTATAGATAGTATTTTTAAAAACGTTTAATCTATGTACTTAAGATGATATTATCAACCAAAAAGCACGCACAAAAATTACCATTATTAGCCTACAATTTTATCTACAACTTTCCAAACATAACACTGCCCCCGGTTTTAAGTGCGGGGGGGTGTCTGAGCAACAGCACTTTATTTTAGGTGGCCTCGAAACAGGTCTTTATGTGGGTCTACTTTCGGGCCTCGCAAACCTCATGCCTTTTTTTTTTCTTTATTGCACTGCAGTGAGACTGTGAGAGCATGCACATTACTCACTACTTAGAAGTGCAGACATCATGCCAGGTGACTTGCATTGTAGGAGAAGGGAAATCCTTTAAAAAGACACTTTTTCTCTCAGAATTTCCCTTCTCTTTTTGCAACGCTGGAGCAACATCATCGTGGGGTAATTAGCAAACACACCACAAGGCGCACATCGCCCCGGACTCTCTCAAACAGCTTCCCGAGCGCACACACACAGCCGCACCCGAGTACTTCACAGGTTTTCAAAAGATCATTTTTTGGTAAAGAAGACTGTTCTTTTTCACCCCTTTTTACAGCCCCTACATCCCCACTCTGCCTATTGCTGAAAAAATTAGGCTCCCCTGAAATTTCTCTCTGGTTGCACCTCTTCAAACGACCACAAGCTAGCAACTCCAGCACGAACCTGCTCTGACCTTACACATTCTTTTGTTTTAGGGCTACGAAAACACACGCTTTACCTGCCTCACTTAGTTCTCACACCCCCTCTTTAATATGAACATAAAAGCTTTAAACTTACTTTTATATTCTTATACTGTACTTCACATGGAAATATAGAAATCAAGGTTCTCACCACCCCAAATTACCTCTCTGGTATACTTTCTCAAATGTAAGAAATACAGGTATTCAGTATCTGTCAGTCACGGCCACTTTTAAACAGTGTACCTATATACAACTCGACAAAACGTTATGTTTCTAAATTAACGTCTTACACTTAAAAGCTCCTTTACATTTCTTTCGCTATATGTACCTTTCTTTAAAACATCACCAGAGAAGGATGGTGAAGTATGCTCCACAAAGAGCAACTCAAAGCTTTGTTATTCTTTATAAAATAATCTGCCTGTCAGTACTTTTCGCAAACCTTTTCGACCCCTTAACAGGCTGGATGGATGAGTGTAATACGTCCTATTTAGGATCGGGGCGGACGATGCCCAAAAATAAAAACGTATCTTTGAATAAAAGGCGAGTGGATGCATGGCCATATGCATCAATGCATATATACATAGATGGATGTATCAATGTATGAATGGAAGGATAAATGAATAGAGGGACCAGTACTTACGATAGACTGGTGGACTGATAGATGCTTAGGATTGGTTATGGGACAGAAGTATCTATGGATATATAGGCGTATGGCTGCATGAATGACACAGTGCTTACAATAGGCGAGTGCACTCATAGATGCTTAAGATAAGTGCAGGAACAGATGTATGTATGTAAATAAGTAGGAATGTATGCATCAATTAAAAGATGGTTGTATGGCGCAGTGCTTAGGATAGATGAATGCTGGGCTTTAATTGGGCTGGGTCTGAGTACCAGCACTTATTTTCAAGGAGCCTCCAAAAGGGTCCCTATCAGGCTCTATTTTCAGCCCTCGCAAACATAGTAAATTTTATTTTTGGCCCTCGCAAACATAGTCAATTTTTTTTTTTTTTTTATTGCACTGCAGTGAGAGCATGTACATCGATGTATGCATGCTTATTTTGCTCACTACTGAGAACTGGAGACATCACGCTATGTTACCCACGTTGTAGAAGGAAGGGAAATCCTTTAAAGAATGTTTTTTTCCAAACGTAGGATAATTGGAGAGGATTTCCTAAAGCACACAATGATACTTATCTTGATTTAGACCACGGCCCAACTTGCATAGCCCACACCCCTTTAAGAGCTTTGCCCCCCCCCTTTTAGAGCACCCCCACTTCCTGAAACGCTCATAAGCAAAGCGTATTAAAACATGCAAATTTGCGAGTAAAACATATACCATGCCATAGGGCACTTTATAAGTGCTCCCAGTGATACTACATCACCTTTATTAGCTCAACATCTACACGTTACTATATTCTGAGTTTTAATCAGAAACATACCCACCTCCCCCACACCCACAACCACCCACACCCTTCCTTAACCGTACAAAATCAAAAAGAAACCCCCACCATTCCTAGTAGCGCCACTATACCCATACACAGGCTTAATTTTAACAGGTGTGTGCCGGAACACTTATCAACAAAAAGTATTCAAACATGCAAATTCACGGGAAAAACATAAACAATACCATAGCACGGTTAATAAATGGGCCCAGTGAAACTACATTACCTTTGCTAACAACACATGCCCACAATACAAATGTCTGTCTTCTAATCAGCAACATACGCACATCCCTCACCCCCACCCATACCATGCTTAACCTTACAAAATCAAACAACAAGCCCCTGCACTCCCGTTACCGCCACTATAGCCATAGATAGAGTTAATGTCAACAGGTGTGTGCCAGAACGCTCATCAGCAAAAGCTATTAAAACTTACAATTTTGCAACTCAACATACACCATACCGTAGGACGGTTTATAAATAGTCACAGTACCACTACACCACCTCAACACCCTCCCTTGCTTAACTTTACGCAATAAAAGAAAGAGCCCAAGCCAACGTAGAAGCGCCACTATAGCCATACACAGCCTTAACTTCAACAGATGTCTCCTGGAAAGCTCATCAGCAAACCGTATTAAAACATGCAAATTTGCGGGTAAAACACATACCATGCCATAGGGTGCTTTATAAGTGCTCCCAGTGGTACTACATCACCTTTAGTAGCTCCACATCTCCACGTTACTATATTCTGTATTTCAAACAGCAACATAACTACCTCCCCCACACCCACCCCTGCCCTTGGTTAACAGTACGAAATCAAACAGAAACCCCCATTCCTAGTAGCGCCACTATACCCATACACAGGCTTAATTTTAACATGTGTCTACTGGAACACCTATAAGCAAAACCTATTCAAACATGCAGATTGGCGGGTAAAACATAAACCATCCCATAGCAGTGTTTATAAATGGGCCCAGTGAAACTACATTACCTTTAGTAACTACACATGCCCACGTTACAAATATCTGTCTTATAATCAGCAACATATGCACCTCCCCCACCCATCCCTTGCTTAACCTTATGAAATCATACAACGAGCCCCAGCACTCCCGTTACCGCCACTATAGCCATGCATAGACTTAATGTCAACAGGTGTCTGCCGGAATGCTCATCAGCAAAAGCTATTGAAATCTGCAATTTTGCAACTCACACATACACCATACCATAAGACGGTTTTTAAATAGTCACAGTACCACTTCACCACCTCAACACCCACCCTTGCTTAACTTTACGCAATAAAAGAAAGAGCCCCACAAACGTAGAAGTGCCACTATAGCCATACAGAGGCTTAATTTCAACAGATGTCTCCCGAAAAGCTCATCAGCAAAACGTATTAAAACAGGCAAATTTGCGGGTAAAACATACACCATGCCATATGGCACTTTATAAGTGCTCCCAGTGCTACTACATCACCTTTAGTACCTCCACATCTCCACGTTACTATATTCTGTGTTTCAAACAGCAACATAACTACCTCCCCCACACCCACCCCCGTGCTTAACAGTACGAAATCAAACAGAAACCCCTCTATTCCTAGTAGCGCCACTATACCCATATACAACGTTAATTTTAACAAGTGTCTGCCGGAACTCTTATCAGCAAAAAGTATTCAAACATGCAAATTGGCGGGTAAAACATAAACCGTCCCATAGCATGGTTTATAAATGGGCCCAGTCGAACTACACCACCTTTCCTAGCTAGACATCTATATGTTACGAAAGTCGCTTAAACACTCTGTAGAGTGTGTAGCAGGGCATGGGGAGAGTAATTAAAGTTCTAATTCCCAAACCTTTGATATACAGTCCCTTTACTGTATCTATATTAAAGATAGTAAATGGAATGAATAAATTGACGAGTGTCTCAAAAGGGATAGTGAAGCTCACCATCAGTAAAACACGAACCACTTCAACACCTACATATATCCGCCACAGCGACACAGCCTGACAAATAGTATCACTTATAATCACATGTAGTTCTCTAATGTCAACAAAGTCATACAGAAAATATACCGCACATTTACATTTTTTTTTATCTCTCACACATTTATAAAACATCTCTTCTAAAGAAGCACCCCTTAGCTACTTCTATTCCATAAGAACAGACAATAATTAATACGTTTACTACCATATATTTTAGTATATCCTAACTATAACTACCTACTGGCGACCGCCAGTTGGTTATTTATTTATATATATATATATATATATATATATATATATATATATATATATATATATATATATATATATATATATATATATATATATATATATATATCTTCCAAGTTTTGCCCTGCAAATGAGTCCGCACTCACAAACAGGTAAGTTGCACACAACATTTATTTACGTGGATGAAGCAAGCATTTTAGTCCGGGTCTTGTTCCTGTAACTGCCTGTCGCGCTTCCGAGATCCATAGCTCCTTTTTCAAAGGCACTTGAAAACCCAGTATTTTCGCTGTACCGTTGTCGCTGCTGCTCTATTTTAATGATTTCACCTTCCGGTGCACTCTTGTAAGGTATACTGCTTTGCATAATTAATTGACACTTCACTCTCTTCTTGCAAGGCATTACGGTACTTGTGGTTTAATTGCTTTTTACCCTCAAGTGGGTTTCTATGGTTTTCATAAGTTTATCAAGGGAACCAGCCCTCCAGTGGGTTTCCAGACTGAAAGTCCTGCTTCCATCCGATTTGAAATACCTGCTTGTCCTTAGTTATTTGGCAAAAGTCCAAAAACACAGTCCCTTTCTTTCTGGGCGGTGCGTCGATTCCACGGCTGGACTTGCCGGCCGTGTGTAAATCTCCCAGATTTTGCCCTGCAAATGAGTCCGCTTGCAAGGTATACTGCTTTGTATTATTAATTGACACTTCACTCACTTCTTGCAAGGCATTATGGTACTTGTGGTCACTCAAATCCAAGCAGCCAGGGCTAGATATAAAGAAACGCTTAAGCAGGCCAAGATAATTTGGGACTCTTCTGTATGGGGGCATATCATAGGTTGCTATCCGGAATAAGAATCAGACAATCTTCTTGCATACACTCAGCCATGGAGGGAAAACTATGTTGATGAGACCAGCATCTAATATTCTGTCTAAGAACTGGGTTGCTCAATTCAAATCCCTTTATAGTGTGGGCAGTTCCACTAAAGCTGTCCCTGACGTAACTGACCAGGAGAAGTTGACTGCTGACTTAAACCTTTCAACAGATGACCCTATTGGGAAATAGTTTTTGTTTACAAGAAGAGCTTGAAATCTGATCCAGCCAATTATCAGCCCATAATCTTCATCGACATGGCCCAGAGGATTTTCAATCAGCAGATTCTGGCCTGCTTGAACTTTTGGTTATAATATAACAACATCCTATCCACATTCTAAATTGGATATCGTACAATAAGGAGCACTGTCAACCAAGTTTTCTGATTTCAAATGGTCAGATGGAAAACTGTAGGATATAATTGGAGGCAGTCTTTATGTAGCCTTTGTGGATCTGAAGGCTGCATTTGATATGGTTCCTAGAAATAGACTTTGGGTTGTCTTGAGAGACCTCTGATCTCCCTTCAGATTACTTGAAGTCATAGTGTGACTCCATACCAAGAACTATGCCCCGTTTAGATGGGGCCCTAATGAAGAGGAATCGGATCACATTCTGGTCGATAAGGGCATTAGACAGGGATGTATTCTAGCCCTAACTATTTTCTTTTTATTTATAAATAATTGTGTCAAGTTTTTAATGGTTTGTGGTTCCCCAGTCCTGGGTGGCATTAAGATCCCCATTCTGTTGGTTGCAGACTACACACATTTTTTGTGTTGAAAATCCCAAAGGTTCTGAAAATTCTTCTTGATAGATTCTGTGGTCCTCAATCCCATAGGACCACCATCATGGTAACTTAATATCTCATGAATACACCTTAAGCAGGGTTGTTCAGATTAAAATACCATCCCCGTATCATATTATGAACTAGCTGGGAGGTAGCCACCTACAATTACTTCATATGTGTCAAAGTAAGTCTCCTAATAGTTTCAACACAATATGAGAATCAACTACATCTGAACCATGCATTCTCTTGAGTGCCTGTGCACCCATAATCGACTAATAGTTCTTTCATAAACATATGACACACTGCTGTTTTACTCCAAGCAAGCGATCTCTGCAAAGGGGCAGCACCGTCAAACTGACCAACTAAAAAACCCTGGAGTTCAACATTATCCATTAGGATCACGGTCCCATCTCATTTGGTTCTGATATCGCACAAATAAATTCAAGTTAGAATTTTAAAAGCTGGGGACCATAGTCACACTACATTTCACAGCAGCCCCTCTTCCCAGAACTGCTGCCGATTTCATCATTTTCTTCAATGCCTACAAAAGCACCGGCTCAGCCATGCTCAATGTCTTCCGTCCAGTGCGTGGTGAGCTTGGTACCAGCACTTCAGAACTGAGAGGAGTCTCCTGAGATTACCTTGATGATTCAGCAGCCTTTGATTTGTTGGCAGAATCGATTAAAGGATACATTGAAGGTGGCACAGATGAAAGCAGCACAAAGAGGAAGTCAGAGTCAACCTTTTGTAGGGAATGTTGGTTCTGTGCAAGGAGTGAATCAGCAGGGAACTCCTATTATACAAGATGGAAATGGGTTCCTGCCACAAGGTAGAGTCCAAGGTATTCCAATTGACCCAAGTAATGGGATTGTTGTAGCAACTCTGAAGAGATCGAATCCTTTTCATTATTGCAATAAGTTAGGGCATTGGCAGTAGGAATGTTGTTTAATCCCAATAGAGTGATGACTAAGAACCAGGTTCAAAATTCAGGGTGTACATAGGGAACAGAGACAGAGAATGCAAAATTCTAATGTGTCTCAAGCTCCAGTGATGCAGATTCCACAAGCCCTGATGCTGCGGCAAAATGCAAATGACAAACCCTGTAAAGAAAAAGTACATCTTAAAGTAGGGCCCTTTGAGGAGAATCACCAGTTTGTGGTGTGTGATTTGAGTCCTCTGAGCTTACTAGGACGTGATCTATTGTGCAAATTAAACTGTACTATCTATTGTTCCCCAAAGGGAGTTGAGTTCCAAACGCATGACAAATATGTCACCTTTACATAGATGAGTCAAGTGCCAACCATTGAATTGTACCCTATGATGACAAATGAGGACTTTCTACCGGACCTTAAGGATACAGTGAAACCTGAGGTCTGGGTCTTTTCAGGAGAAGATATTGGTCTCATAAACGGAGTTGAGCCTGTTCGCATAAAATTAAAATCCAATGTTGAGTACCCAAGAATCCCATAGTATAGTCTGACCCCTGAAACAATTGATGGGATTACTCCAGTGACTGTGTCAATGATACTATAAGGCATTTTGAAGGAGATAATGGGAAGCACCTGTAAGTCACCCATTATGGGCTTGCAGAAGCCTAGCATTAAGTACTGCATAGGAAAGGACCTTAAAAATATTAACAATATTGCTGTTCCCTGTTGTCCCATGGTACTAAATCCAGCTATGATTTTGTTTCACATTCCATTTGATGTTGAGTGGTTCACTATCATTGATTTTTGTCAGACCTTCTTCTCTATACCCTTGCATGAGGACATGTTGCTGACTTCCACAAGGGTATACAGAAAGTCCTTCAACTTTTAATCAGATCCTCAAAAAGAATCTTGAGGCTCTAATCATACCTTGTAACTCTTCCAGAGTGCAGCATATTGACAACCTGTTAGTGGCATCAAATACTCAAGAAGCTTGCAAATGAGACACCATTGCATTGTTGAGCCACTTAGCTGAGAATGGAAATAAAGTGACCCCAAGTAAGTTGCAGTATTCTCAGAAAGAAGTTTCTCCGTCTCAGAAATCGCATTGCAAAGGGTGCAAGAAGGTGCCACAAGAAAGAATCTTGGTGATTCTTAAAATGAATCTGCCAACCACCCAGAGAGCAGTTAGGATGTTTTTGATAATGGTGGGCTACTGTCGCCAGTGGATGCCCAACTTTACAGAGGCTGACATACAAGGATATGTCTGGTCCGATACCATAGGATAATGACTGCTTGATGGCTTCCCTTGAGAAAGTCTCTGTTGTGCCCCAGCATTAGGTATCCCTGTTTACAATAAAGCTTTTACACTTTTTTGTAGTGAAAGGGAGGGTTGCACTCTCTCAGTACTTTGACAGATGCACAGAAATGCGATACAGCCTGTAGCTTACTTTTCTTCTACTCTTGATCCTGTTGCTGCAGGGCTGCCCCTGTGCCTTAAAGCAGTGGCAGCAGTTGGTACCAGCATAGAATGGTATCAAAGTATTGTGATGGGAAACCCTCTAACTGTTGTTGTGCCCCACCCAGTCAAAATATTATTGAAAGATACCTGCACAGAGCACTTAACCAAGATACGCTTGACAAAATATGAACAAATTATGCATACTGTGGAAAATGTTACCCGTAAGAGATGTGCTATTTTGAATCCTGCCACCTTAATGCCTCTCCTGTAGAAGGAAAATGATAAGTGGGAGGTTGAGCGTGACTGTCTCAATGTCACTGAACTATACACTAAGCCAAGACCAGATATATAAGATGAGCCACTGGTAGAGTCTGATTACATAGTGTTTGTGGAGGGGTCATGTTTAAGAGACAGTGAAGGAAACTTGAGAGCTGCATACACAGTCTACACAGTCTCTGGGGTGGTCGAAGCTTCCTGGCTTTGAGGGGTGTTCTCTGCACAAGTGGCTGACTTGATAGCTCTTACTAGGGCTTGCTGTGTCTTTGAACAGCTGAGAGTGACTAAATGTACAGATAGTCAGTATGTTTTTTTGCAGTTCATGACTTTGGACAGTGTGGTCACAAAGAAGTTTCATGACATCCTCTGGATCCCCGATTCGCAATGGGGAACATGTTATGAGATTGCTTGAGGAATTACAGCTGCCTAAAAAAATGCAGTTGTGAAGTGTGCAACTCACTGCAGTGGTGATGGTTATGTGACCGTGGGCAACCCCTATACTGATAAGGTTGCACAATACTGTGCTCATGTGTCACAAATATTCAATGGTGAAAACATGAATGAATCCAAAGGTGAGACCAACTATAACCTTTTGTTGTCAACAACTGATCATTGGGAGGAAGTGAAGACATTGCAGGAGGGAGTGTGAGAAGCAGAACAGCAGGGTTGGATCAGAGCATGATGTGGAAAGAGAGATGATAAATGGGTTTCTGTAGATGGCAGCCCAGTGTTACCAGACAACATGTTTTACCCAATGGTAAGACATTTCCATGGATCTGAACACATTGGTAGGGATACCGTATTCCGGTTGTTTGGACAGAATTTGTTTAATCCATGATTTAGATTGATGACTGAAGAATTGTACCACAGATGTTTTGTGTGTCAGCAGATGAATGTAGGGAAAATAACTCCAGTGACATTGAGTTATATAGGAAGATTAGGAAGGCCATGCAGATAGATCTTATCAAAATGTCTGTGTGCTACGGGCTGAGATATGGCCTTGTGATTGTGTGCATCTACTCACATTGGGTGGAAGCCTACCCAACTGGGAGAAATGACAGTCTCACAATAGCTAAATTGTTGTTGAGCGAGCTTATACCAAGGTTTGATTTCCCGGCTTCGCTGAAGTCAGATCGAAGGACTCATTTCAATAATGAGGTCCTGAAAATGTTGTGTGCAGTGTTGCAAGTGGAGCAGAGATTGCATTGCATTTATCGGCTAGAGACTTCTGGTATTGGCGAACAGGTCATTAGAACACTAAAAGCCAGATTGGCCATCTCTCAAGTGGCCAGACGCTTTGCCTTTTGTACAGATGAGTCTTTGTAGTGTGCCTGACAAAAAAACAGGATTATCCCCACATGAGATAATCATCGTAAGAGCAATGATACCGCCTTCAGTGCCCGCAAATGGGCTTGTGAACATTACAGATGACATCATTCTTGAATATGGCAAGAAATAGCTGATGTGGTCCATTGTCTGTCCCACAAGTTTGAAGCTGTTGGCCCCTCTCAATGTCTTGAGCGGTGCCATGACCTCAGTCCTGGGAACTGGGTCTTGGTAAAGAAACATGTTTGAAAAATGTGTCTGGAGCCTAGATGGCGCAGGCCATAACAGGTTTTAATATTGATAAAATCGATGCCAATGTTTGTAATGATACATTCATATGTAAAAACGAAAGCTCATCTCTGTTATCTAATTCACCCGTCATGAACACTCCATTAATCCGTCTCAGAAATATGTGGACAGACATACGCTGACACCTTGGCCGTAGGTTACTGATTGACAGGTCACACCTGCATTTGTTATCAGGGGCCTTATGCATGACTCCAAAGACAAGGCCCACATTCTATTACCAAAAAAGGATCAATGGAAGCACTTTAAGGTACCCATAGAAACATGTAAAACCTTGTTCTAATTGATGGTACTTTGAGAAAGTCCTTACACCCACTTCTGTAACTGTGCTCCCAATCGAAGTCTTTAATTAAACCAATGGTTCCTGTTTTGCCAAACACCTCTAATCTTTTGGTTTTTCAAAGTAAGTTCATACTTGAGCAACACAAGTTGTACTCTGGACGAATGCTGTAAAGTGTTGGGGGTTTCCCAACTGGATCCCTGCAGCCAACAGTGGTAGAGTGGAGTGTCCTCTTTATGATTTGAGTACCTCTTCCTGATGTGCAACCCACAACTGAGAGACAGCAAGAAGAGGGTGCACGGAGTGCTAAGACTCTGGAAGTATTAGAAAGTGGGTTATTGGCAGGGGATAATATGCACCTACCACTATTAATAAGGCCACCAACATGGCATAGGGTCCAGTACAGGTCTTAGCCTCTTGCTCATCACTTGGTAGCTGACAAAGAGCAGTAAGGCCTAACTTAGGAGACAGACGTTTTAAAAACACTAATATATCAAATAGGTAAGACACAACACACAATTAAATTTCCACACCAATTTGTAAAAATAGGAAACATTTTTATGAACAAATAAACACCAAAACAACAAACATTAAATGTAGGGAACCGGAGATATGAATTTTGAAAGAATAACCACTTTACAGTGTTTAAAAACATATAGCTCCACTCAAAGTTTGAGGCTGATCGCAATGGAGCCCTGGTCAGATACACTAAGAGGGAGGCCTCAGTTAATACCTTTACACTTGGAAACCTTTCTGGAGCTTGCTGCTTGACCCTCCATGGCAAGCCAGATTTGGTGAGGGTTCACCAGCTTGACTTTTTACAAGGCCACAATCAAATCCTGGAAGTCTGGAGCTCTGGCGCTTTCAGTGGGATGAACCTGAAATCCTGGCCAGATAGCATTTGAATGTAGTCGGTGTGACTCTCGACAATGGGTTCTCAAAATTTCAGGACGTGCTGCCTGAAGGTATACTTGTAGGTTCCTAGTGTCCAAAACACCAAGCCAAAGGTCTGGAATCTCCTAGATGGTCTCTGGAATGTCTGGACTACAATTCCCACAATGCACCTAGCTAAATCTTTAAATGTCCACTGGATGCACCTCAGGATGGGGACTCTTGGTGGAAATGAAGCATTCAGACTCTGTTAGTCTGTAGCTTGCAGGGAGCCCACTCTGTAATCATTCTTGAATCAAGGTACAGTCCCCAAGGCTGTAGTGCCAGATTGTGTAGAAGGCACCGTCAGTCAGAGTGCAGGCCTTTGGGTCCAAATCCAGATTCCAGCAGGGCAGTCCTTCTTCTCCTTGTTGTTTCAGGCAGCAGATTTCAGAGACTATTAAGCTCTTACATATTTATTCCGTGTTCTGGGGTGACAAAAAGAGGGGTACCTCTGTCCAATGACACAACAACAGGCCAGTGGCTGAAGAGGGCTGTCTCAAAGTATTTTATATATGTAAATTTAGGGACTTGGATAACGCCAGACCTAAATTTCTTTGCTCCCTCTCATCGTCACCTTTATGCGGAGTTGAAGCTCATTATAGATCTGTAGTGAGTATTGAGGTGGACCTTAGATTCATAGCCCGAAAAATATAAAATCTAATTGATAGTTATATTCAGAGAACAGCTTAAGTGATTCACACTGCTTTTTTTTGTCTTCTGCAATTCGGAAATTATTTGTTCTCTGTACTACCTACATTTTTCATGTTATATATGTTTTTGTTGCAATACTACTTGTCTTCTGCAATAGACTAACCTCTCTCAAAGCTACATCTAATCACATACGGACACAAGCTATAAAATGTGTTTGAATCTGAGAATGTAGGCCAGTGCTGCCGCACATTTGGTAATTTGCAAATGCTTTATTAAAAATATTATGCTGAGTTGTTGTTTAAAAATGAAATGTGTTAAATGCAAAATGTGTAGTAGGTAACCATTCTTAGAAATGATAGGCCTGTGACGATAAAATGAAGCACTGGTTCTTAACTTGGCATAACCGATGATGCCATGAAAGAATTAGAATTAGAAATATATTTACACTAAAAGGCTTGTCTATCACAATAAAAAATTATATTTTTCTTCTTTTGCTGCAAACGTTGCAATTTCGGAAGCTACTGTTTATTAGGTAGTGAATAGACACTTGTTTGTATTAGACAACTGATAGTAAGGTGCTCACTGCAAAAGATGCAGATAACCCAGAGAAGGATGTGCATCAACATTCAATGACACATGGTTAAAAGACAATTGTACTCAGGTGAGAAGATGGGTAGTAAACCTGTTCCCAGGAGTATGCTGAAATCTTATTTGTCAGCATAAAAAAGGAAGAATATTAATGTTGAAGCAGAGAAAATGAGTATTTATATTAGTGAGTATTCTTAGACTAGTTGCAGACAGATTGATTGAGATTTTCATTCATCCTTACCTTAGACTGAAAGTGGCATCTCATTCTGTTCCCTTTTCCCCGAGTCTCTGAGGGAAAACTTTTCATTGAGTTCCTTGGATTTCTCTATATGTGAAGTCTTAGCTTATTTCTTGGTCTACTGTTATTTGAGCTGAGAATATCTTCCAGCTTATTATGCTAAAGCTTTACGCATATGCTTGATTCTCTCATCCGAGCCCTTCATGGATATCTGTACTGATAGCTCACATTTAATTTTGATTGATTTAGAATTGGGGAGTTTCTTTTGAAACACACGTGTTGCATTTGATCATAAAAACTGCATTATTGAGATCTAGATTTACCTTATTATCTAATATTATGATTATCATAACCATTGATGATGGGACTTGGAAAAATAGTACTTTAATAAAGATGACAAATTAAAGTTCTAAAAATGAACCTTTAACTCACAACAAGTGGCTGATTACGATGGCAGTCGTAGGCTTGAAACTTGCCAGTCATTCCGACTGGCTTCTTGCAGGCTCAAGGAGCCCGTCAGCCAGTTGGAGGCTGGCTTGTAATCTCAAAGGGTGGCATTTCCACCCTTGGGATTATGATACTCGGCCTCTGGCAGGCTTTCCATGCTGAGCTTTCTGACATGGAAAGCCTGTTGGAGAGTGAGTATGGGGGCCCCTACCAGGGCCCCCTTTCCTTGGCAGCCTCTGGTTGGTAGCCAAGGCGGCACCTGCGGTGCCCCCCTATTAATCCCTACACCTGTAGCAGGCACCTTGAGGTGCCTGCCACCTTGAGGTGCCTACCATGGCTGCAGGGATTAACACCACCTCCCATTTTCCTATGGGAGCATGTACTACAGCCAGTTTATGGCCATAAAACATGCTCCCATAAGGAAATGTCAGAATGCGACCAAACAGTTTTTGGTTGCATCCTAATCAGTCCCGTTTCTGAGATGGCATCCACCCGACATCACAATAGGCCCCTCATTCTATTAACTGAATTAGAAGAAATGATAATCGCTAATGTTTTATATTGATTGCAGCTCCTTACATCCGTATCAACATCAAAGATTCATTGACCAGTAATGCAGGGTTTATGATTGATGAGTAGGAGAGTGGTAGCAGAGTGACGGTTTATGTTATGAGAGAGGAGCTGAAATAATTTGCCCTAGTTTAGAAGTGCCCATATCTTTAAGCCCAGGGCCTGAACTTGAGATTGTTGGAGTCGTGGTTTCGAAGGCGATTGCAGGGATAGAGGTATGAGACTCAATAGTGCAATGCGTCGCTTTTGTCTTTGTTGAGATTTTGTCAATTGTTAAATTTATGCTTGTGCTTGAGAATAGTGGTGTTTATGTGCTAAATGTTGAAAGTTGAAGGTGTCATTGGACTCAAAGTAGTTTAAGATCCCAAGATAAACAATTGAAATTGTTGTGTTTTTTGTCTGCTTAAATTTGTGGTGTGGATTCATGAGGTACCATTGAAGTGCACAGTTGAAATAGGGATTGTAAAATTTGTTGTGAGAATACTAGTACTCATCAGTGTTAGTGGAGCCCATTGCGCACAGGGGAAGATACATCCATTAGAGTGATATACTTTTGGTTGAGATTTCATTTGCATATGTGTAAGTGTAGACAGAAGATATTACAAACGTATTACTGATCATTTCTTGCATGAATGAATTACTTTGAATTCGATAGTGGAGAAGGCAAAAGTTATTTGTTTATTGTGCTTGCTTAGAGTAGTAGAAATTGTTGACGAGAACATTGTAAAGGAGAAGGTGAACAGCTGCAATGAGTGAAGAATGTGGCACACTTTGCGCAGAGATTGGTCGGTTGATAAGAATTGCCGAGCTGGGATTAGTTGTTTGGTGTGGAAAGCTGTGCTGAGACTGGTTGACGAGTTATCAAGTGTCGAACATTAATGCGTTTTTGGAAGAGAAGTTTGTGATAGGATTGGAGAAAGGAATTGATGTGTACAGGAAAGAAACAGAACCAACATATTGAAATTTAAATTGATCACTGTTCATTTATTGTTGAATTATAGCGAAAATGAAATATTTTAGAACCCTTAGACGTTTGATGAGGGGTTATGTAAGAGCCCCAGTGTGGGACGGTGAAGAGGTACCACTGGAAGGTATGACAGTTCATTATATGATACAGTGGTCCTTAGAAGGAGGGGAAGGGACAGTTGGGATAAATATAGTCCAGAATCAAAACTATATTATGGGATGTCCAGCCGGACAAACCTATTTATTTCTAATAATACGTATCTCTTTTTCTGGAGGTCCCAGGCAGATCTAAGTGCATTGTCACCCTGCCCTGAACAAACCGGTGGAATTCCTTCCCCCGCACCGGAACCCCTAGCCCGGTACCGCCCAATTGCCTTGCCTCCGTGCCGCCCATTCGATTGGATTTCCTCTCCGGCACCGATATCCCTGGCGTGACTATGAACTCCTGCATTGCCAGCGAGCTTCCCCTGGATTACCGACCCTTGGACAAGTATTCCCAGCCTATGTTCATACAGGTCATCTTCCCTGGTTGTACCCTTGTTTGTGCTCAGCTTAAATTAGCTGTCCACGCGGTCTCCGTACCCTGCCTCCTCTGACCAATTTCCCGCTTCCAGTGGGCAATTTCTTATGCCAAGGCCAGCAAATTAATTTGTCCTGATGATGATCCTAGTATTCTAAGACAGGATCGAAACGTCGTCGACCCAAGCTAACAACGTGCACATTAAGCCATTGTGTTAAAAAAGTGCATGTGCTGTTACAAAAAAGCTTCTAACATTCGATTTGCATATAAGCTCTCTCCGTCTTGCCTGAAATGCCCCCTTGTATGCAATTGTTTTACATGTATTGTCTGTTTTTTCCCCCAAAGGATACAGGACTGTGTCCCACAATAGTACGTATATTGTATATGTGATTATTACATTATAAAAATAAATAGGTTTGTCCGGCTGGACATCCCATAATATAGTTTCGATTCTGGACTATATTTATCCCAATTGTACCTTCCCCTCCTTCTAAGGACCACTGTTTCTTGTTTAAAAACATAATTACCCAAGGTCCTTGATTACCTCTTCTGGGTACCCTTGTGTCTTTTCAAATATAGTTCATTATATGATAACAGATGTAGGGCTCAATACATGTTTGTGGCTTCATCAATGGTTCAGGATTACTGAAAACGAGGGTCTATTTGAATTTCCACAATACAGTACATTTGATTTAAAGGTTATCAAACATTTAAGGAAGAAATTATATGATATGAAACCACCTCCTAAACCCACACTAATAGAACACATGCTAAAGTGAAGTACAATAATAGGGCAAGGGGAGCTATGCGAAATTATATGGTTGCTCAAATGGGATGAAGAACACCAAAGATTGAGAAAATGTATGATTAAGGAAACTAGAATGCACCCAGTCATAGAACACAGGGAATGATGAAGGAGGAGCTGCAGAGAAAACAGACACTGATAGTGATTCATGGAATGATATTCTGAATGCCTTTTTGGCTTCACGTCCACCATATGTGCCCCCCTCATAGTGATTCAACTTCTAGAGATACAGTGGCTACAGCCCCTGTTGATCCGAATGCAATTCAGAATGATAGATCATTTCTGCTACTTCTAATAGCATTTGCACATGTTGAATAAAATATACTATAATAACTCCATGTGTTTTTGCTTTAATTGTGACTGTTCCTGCCCAACTATCACAAGTTGCATCGACATGGACATTGGTAGTGTCAATTGCAACTGTACCATTAAATATTATTCCCAATACCATAATTCAAAGTGCTGTAGGAGGAGCAGGTGCAACAGGGTGCATCCCAACATCGCACAGTTCACAGATTGTTGCTTGGACTCCACCGCAAAACCTTCACACATTGAGAAAAAGCAGGAGGATTATCCTTTCGACACAAATTGCACAAAGTGAGACAGGACCATTGGAGGATGGAATTTTTCCCCTGTGGTTTGAAGAAACCAGAGACAATAAAAAAACAGGAGATGCAAAGAGATCCTTCATTAGTCAAGAAACAGAGAGACCATTAGATGTCTCGAAATTAAAGGTAGAATTAGAAGAAATTATTTAGGGATGTTTAGAGATTTCCCCTTTGATTCATTATCAGGAAATCAAACTGATATATTTGAGTAAATAAATCACGAGGCATGCAGCGGCTACACATGACAAATTAACACAATTAGCAGGAAAATATGAATTGGATCTTTCAAAGAGTGTTTCTTTACAAAGCAAAGTCATTAGGGCACAACTAGATGCTAAAGCTATTGTGACAATGCAATCTTCAGGAAGGAGGTTACATATTGTTGAATTGGTAAAATATACCCCCAAATGGAGTGATGTTTGACAGATTAGAGTGCAAGTGGGCAAAGAAACGGGAAAATAAAAAGAAGCCTTCAGATGCAGCAGAAGCAAAGAGTAAATCACCACCAGCACCCCCAGATGAAGCATTGACCTTTCCTATGAGGGAGACACCATAGGTTCCTGTACCTTGGAGTAGAGATGATCCTGAAACATTTACAAGCAATGTTGTGAAGTTGTCAGAAAATCCTGCTTAATAGTATAAAGAAGCTGGCAGATTTATTATCATTTCATATGTTTTGTGAGCAGATTTGAATACTTTCTTTGATATTTTAGTATTGGGTGATTTGTGGGCTGAGTGTAAAGTAGCTGTGTAGAGGCTATGTGCTGAACCTCCGAGAGATGCCTGTACTTGTGTACCCTCACCTGTGATCATTCCTAAGCATGATGAGGTGGATAACTTTTTGAAAGGAAAGGTTCCAATGGGATACATTGATAAACTGAAAATCAATAGAACTGCACAAGATGCAAAATAATCAGTACATGCTTACTATGAAGAATTGTTACAGGTTTTTCAACAGTACAGTGGACAAGAACACCCTGAGAAAGTGATATGGGGAGTTTTGTGTCACAGTTTGTTCTTGGTTTGAGATCAGAGATGAGTATGCACATACAGCAAAATGTGATTTGCTGGCAGACAAAGCCTACAGAAGAGAGCCTGAGGTATGCATAATACTGTAGTAATGAGCAAGGAATGAAGCAGAAAAAACGTAAGGAGAAGTTGACACAGACAAAGCTAGCATAGAAACGTTTCCAGATAATGGGTCTGGTGGCTTAGTGGACTAATGCATCCACTTTTAGGGGACTGTGTTTGAACTCATGGTCACAGGTTCTAATCGCCACAGATCCACTCAGCCTTTCATCCTTCTGAGGTCGATAAAATGAGTACTATTGAGTTGGGTGACAATAAACATCTGTTATTCAGCAACAAGATGCCCACGGGTGAAGGTGTGCTGTTCAAATACACATGTTAGAATCAGTTATTTGGAGGAAACATTATGTGGAATGTAAGGAGTTGGTTTTCAAACTGGAGGATTGGTTGCTCTACAAGTTGGAGGTATAGGTGTTCCGATTGACTTGAATTTTGGGAGAGACATTGCAGCATTGAAGAAGTCAACTCCTTGTCATTTTTGTAACAAGATCAGGCATTGGAACAGGGAGTTTAAACGTATTCCAAAGAGAGTGAGTGGTGATTGGCATATGCAAGGAGTAAACGAAATGCAGATACAGAGTGTCCCAGTTGCCTGCACAATATATACAAATGACAGTACAATTGCAAGTTCCCATGATGCAGGTTCTGCAAGCTCCAATGGCCCCACAGAGTATGGGAAATCCCAGGTTTAATATGAACCAAGTACCAAGAGCAAATCCAACCCAATGTCAAAACCAGAACACATTCCAACAGTTCCTCATGTTGGAAAACAAGAGTTTTGACTCTGACAATTCCTAATGATGGTGCCTGAGGTGGGAGGAAGATTATGCGCTTGGTGCAGACTTAGAGGTAGACCAAATGGACCATTTGTTAAAGGAGAAGTTAATGGCCACCAAATGTCATTTCTTAGTGACACTGGAGCTACCCGATCCACTGTTCAGTGGATGTGTCAGACCTACCCTTCTTGGGAAAGAAGATCAAATTTGTAGGTTTTACGAAAAAACAATAACTATTCCTGTTTCTGAGAAATTGCCTGTAAAAATATGTTAATTTAAGAAAGATTTTGAATTTGTAGTATGTGACTCAAGTCCTGTAAACCCTGTAGGAAAGTATAAATTCCACTATTTACTGCACAGCGGATAGTGTTGAATTGCAAATGCATCATGAAGATGTTGAATTTAAAATGGCCCAACAAGAAACAGGTGTAGGATTGCATCCAGTGAGGACAGTGAAGAATTTATCTAAGGATTTGAAAGATACAGTAAACCCAGAGGTATGGGATGTTTTAGGAAAAGACATCTGACTAAGCAAAGATATAGAACTAGTCTGAATTACAGTAAAGCTGAACGAACATTTTCTCAGAGCGCCACCTTATAACTTAACACGAAAGACAGTAGTAGGTATAACACCGGTGAGCAAGAACATGGCAAAACAGAGAATTTTAAAAGAGATTGTCAGAAGCCCTTGCAAATCTCCTTTTATGGGTTTACAGAAACTCAATGTGAAAATCTGAATTGTACAGGATCTTTGAAAAATTAACAATATAGTTGTTCCATGTTGTCCCATGGTACACAATCCAGCAACCATTCCTTGCACTGCGGAATGGTTTTTGGTTGTGGATCTCTGCCAGATTTTCTTTTCTATCCCATTGCATGAGTAAAGTCAATAAGCACATGGTTAAAAGACAATTGCACTCCAGTGAGAACCTGTGGAGTAAACCTGTTCCCAGGAGCATGTTCATTATGAAAGAATATTAATGTTGCAACTTAGAAAAGGTGAATTTACATTAGAGTAAGTTCTTAGACTAGTTGCAGGCAGTTGTATTGGGATTTTCATTCATCCTTTTCTTTAGTCTGAGAGCACTATCTCAGTTTGTTACCCTTTCCAAGAATCTCTGAGAGAAAACTATTTATTGAGATCCTTGAATGACTTCCAGCCTATTAAGGTAAAGTCTCATGCTTATGCTTGATAGACTCCTTTTTTCCTTCTCACAATTAATTTTGATTTATTTAGAATAGTAGAGTTTATTTATGGAACACACTTGCTGCATTATTACCATATCATATCATAAAGGTTTCCAGAGGTTTATACTCCTGGAAAGAATATAGCCATTGATGAGTCCTTGATCTTGTATAAAGGACAGCTGCTGTTTAGGCAGTACATTCTGAGCAAACGCGCTTGCTATGGCATCAAGCTGTACATGCTGTGTGAGAGCTCGACTGGCTATGTGTACAGCTTACGAGTGTATACAGGGAAGGACCCAACTCTTAACCCTGTTGGTAGCCCTCCCATGCTAGGGGGTCACAGGAAAGATCGTATGGTAGCTTGTCCAGCCACTTCTTCACAGAGGTTATAACCTTTATGTGGACAATTTCTATACAGGAGTAGAGCTGTTCAGTGAGCTCTACAAAGCTGGCACTGTGGCTTGTGGTACAATTCGTTGTTGCTGCAAAGGATTCCCGCAGGAGCTTGTTTGCAAGAAGCTCCAGAAATCCCAGAGCACTGCGTTGCGTTCCAACGAACTGCTCTCAGTCAAGTTCTCAGATAGGCGTGACGTGTACGTTCTCACTACAATTCATGCTGAGAGCACTTCCCCTGTCACGGTTTGGGGTCAAATGGCCGAAGTCCACAAGTCCACCTGTATACTTGATTACAACAAGTACATGGGTGGAGTGGACAAGAATGACCAGGTTCTTCAGCCATACAATGCGAGTCATAAAACACGCATTTGGTATAAGAAACTGTTTACGCACCTGATCCAGATGGCAACATACAATACGTATGTGGTTTATCATGAGACCACCACAGGAAGACTCATGTACTTCCTTGACTTTCAGTTGTCTGTTATTGAAAGTCTTACTGCTACAGAAGCAGCAGCCTCCATTTCATGTGTTCTGGAGGACGTGGCAAGGCTGCAGGAGTGACACTTTGCAGATAATATTCCTGCAAACACCCAAAAAGGAGCGACCATGTCGTCGTTGCAAAGTGTGCTCGATGCAGGGAAAGAGGCAGGAGACTCGTGTTTACTGTCCCCAGGGCCCAAGTAAGCCTGCCTTCTGTTTTCCTACTTGCTTTATGTTGTATCAAACTAAAGCAAAATACTGGGAAATTGACTGAGGCGGAGCTGCCAATAGGTAAACCTTTCAATTGGTGTGAATGGATACCTACTGTCTGTGGGCCACTCCTTCACTATGCAAGCAGCTGCCGAATATTTCTTCCTCTATTTCATGAAATCATGGACTTCTCAACACCTTTATATGCTTTATATGCTTTCATAACCGGGTAGTTGTTCTTTTCGCCAATTGACAAGTGCATTATAGTCCCCACGCTGCACATACTGGTGGACAGAACAAATGCCACGTTGTCATGGAATACCTGTGTTTCACATTCAACCGTTCTTCATAGTTTATGTTGTCGTCTTTAGGAAGCTTTTGAAAACTTTCAGGATATTTGCCTGCTCAGCTCGAGAAATGTTTTTGCGGCATTCTCGGGCACCCCCCAACTTGCATCCACAAACTGGAAGGAGTTGGATAGAGCATTGTGAGAGCATTGTTAGCACATGACAGAAATGTTCACTCAATATTCAAGTAGCTAGAGTTGGAAGCCATTAGTATAGGGTCTCTTTGCAATTGGACAGGATTAGTCAGGACTCTGTGGATAGACACGCGAACGGGTTAGACCAGCTTACGGTAGGTGCGCTTTCCGTGGAATATTGCGAAGGCAGATAGTAAAGGTAGTATAGATACACGTCCTGACTTCATCTTCACCCATAGATTCAAATCCATTGCTGCCACACTCACACTGAATTAACTGTAGAACATATGGGTCTATGGGTCAATGCTGCTTGTCATGTTCATTCTCCGTTAGAACTTAGCATATGGTCAGTTTGCTGTATGATCAGTGCATTACAGTCACTGCACATAACGGTGGATTGGACATATGCTACGTTGTCACGGAATACCCGTGTTTCACATTCATCTGTTCTTCATAGTTTATGATGTTATCTTTTGAAAAGTTCCAGCATGTTTGCCTTAGTTTCAAAGGTAGATATGCTCGCTCAGTTTGAGATATGGCCTATAAGGATACTCGGACACCCCCCAACTTGCATCCACAAACTGGAGTGAGTGCGCCAAAAGCGCATGAAAGACATGTCCTCCTGAGCCTCATGTGGCTGTCTTGGAAGCCAGTAGTAAAGGCTCACTCTGCATGCATTCGGTAATGTTCAGGAAGAAGGCGGAGACTTGACAGGTGGTAAAACTCATTATGTCTTGTGGCATATGAATGTGATGGGCCCTTGCATGGCGGCGGTATGTTTGTGTGAGTGCAAGTGATTTGGTTGTTTGGGCCCGTGGCTGGCGGTATGGAAGTCTTGTATGTGGTGTGTGAATGGTGTGTGAATGGACCATAAAGCGGTTGGTGCCCTGACAAGGCTTTATGGCTCACCTTCAGAAGGCTAGGTTTCAATATTTTTATACTTTGATAAGTATTTGTGCTTTGAAGACAGCGTTTCTGGAGATACTAAAACCAACCAGTGTAAGTGGTGGATAAGCTTTATCAAAATAGTGTTGGATATATAATTGTGGCAGTTTCATGGCCTTTTGTAATATTTATTTTTTTGTCAAAATGGGTTGCAGGGGATTTTCTGGCCTAGCTCAGTCATCACCTAGGCAAACCTTCACATTTTTGAGTATTACACAAAGGGGGAAGTACAAGGGTGAATGACTTATGTGGCTCTCACTGCTTTTTTGTTACCAAACAGGTCCTTCTAGCCTCACATTTAGTTGAAAAAACCTTTTTTTCCACATATTATTGTGTGGAAAAGTTGTGGGATCCTTGGGTTGACACAAATTTCCTTTCACCTAGCGTTCCCCCAGGTCTCGAGATAAAAATGGTGCCTCACTCGTGTGGTAGGCCCAAGTACCCGCGACAGGCTAGGGCCCAAAACGTGTTGAGGCGACATCAAAATTGCCTATCACAAAACAACCTGGTTTTGCAAGGGGGGTTAGCTAGGTTTTTGGCCCCGTGCTCGGCGGACAGCTAGGGAAACCTATAAAACCCACATATTTCTAAAAACTAGACACCCGGGGGGTTCTAAGCAGGTATGGCTTGCGTGGATCTCCCAACGTTTCTTTACCCAGAATCCCTTGCAAACCTCAAATTTAGCTGAAATAAATCACTTTTTCCTTACTTTTTGCTGTGGGAAAGTTGTGGCATCACCGGGCTGACAAAAATGTCCTACCACCCAGCGTTCCCCCAGGTCTCCTGATAAAAATGGTGCCTCACTCGTGTGGGAGGCCCAAGTACCCGCAACAGGCTAGGGCCCAAAACGTATTGAGGCAACATCAAACTTGCCTATCACAAAACAGCCTGGTTTTGCAAGGGGGTCACATCGGTTTTTGCCCCTGTGCTCGGCGGCCAGCTAGGGAAACATATCAAACCCACACATTTCTGAAAACTAAACACGCGGGGGGTTCCAAGGAGGTATGGCTTGCATAGATCCCCAAAGTTTTCTTACCCATAATCCCCTGCAAACCTCCCATTTAGCTAAAAAAAAACACTTTTTACACACGTTTTTGTGTGGGAAAGATGTGGCATCACCGGGCAGACATGAATTTCCTACCTCCCAGAGGTTCCCAAGGTCTCCCGATAAAAATGGTGCCTCACTCGTGTGGGAGGCCCAAATTCCAGCGACAGGCTTGGGCCCAAAACGTATTGAGGCGACATTAAAATTGCCTATCACAAAATAATCTGGTTTTGTAAGGGGGCTCACCTCGGTTTTCGGCCCCGTGCTTGGTGGCCAGCTAGGGAACCCTATCAAACCCACACATTTCTGAAAACTAGACACCTGGGGGTTCCAGGGAGGTATGGCTTGCGTAGATCCCCCGAAGTTTTCTTACCCAGAATCCCCTGCAAACCTCACATTTAGCTAAAAAAATCACTTTTTCCACACATTTTTATTTGGGAAAGTTGTGGCATCACTGGGCAGACATGAATTTCCTACATGCCAGAGGTCCCGAAGGTCTCCCAATAAAAATGGTGCCTCACTCGTGTGGGAGGCCCAAGTACCCATGACAGGCTAGGGCCCAAAACGTATTGAGGCGACATTAAAATTGCCTATCACAAAAAAAAATTGTTTTGCAAGGGGGTCACCTCGGTTTTTGGCCCTGTGCTTGGTGGCCAGCTAGGGAAACTTATCAAAACCACACATTTCTGAAAACTAGACACCCGGGGCGTTCCAGGGAGGTATGGCTTAATCCCTTGCAAACCTCAAATTGTGCTGAAAAAATCACTTTTTCCTTACTTTTTGGTGTGGGAAAGTTGTGGCACCACCGGGCAGATATGAATTTCCTACCACCCAGCGGTCCCCAAGGTCTCCCAATAAAAATGCTGCCTCACTCGTGTGGGAGGCCCAAGTACCCACGACAGGCTAGGGCCCAAAACGTATTGAGGCAACATCAAAATTGCCTATCACAAAATGTTTTGGGCCGTTTCCTGTCGCGGGTACTTGGACCTCCCACACGAGTGAGGCACCATTTTTATCGGGAGACCTTGGGGACCGCTGGGTGGTAGGAAATTCATGTCTGCCTGGAGATGCCACAACTTTCCCACTCCAAAAAGTAAGGAAAAGGTGATTTTCTTCAGCTCTATTTGAGGTTTGCAAGGGATTCTGGGTAAGAAAATGTTGAGATCCATGCAAGCCATACCTCCCTGGAACCCCCCTGGGGTCTAGTTTTCAGAAATGTGTGGGTTTGATAGGTTTCCCTAGCTGGCCGCCAAGCACGGGGCCAAAAACCGAGGTGACCCCCCCATGCAAAACCAGATTTTTTTGTGATAGACAATTTTAATGTCACCTCAATATGTTTTGGGCCCTAGCCTGTCGCTGGTACTTGGGCCTCCCACATGAGTGAGGCACCATTTTTATTGGGAGACCTTGGGGACTGCTGGGTGGTAGGAAATTCATGTATGGCTGGAGATACCACAGCTTTCCCACACCAAAAAGTAAGAAAAAGGTGATAGTAGGCGCTGTTTACTTGCGACCTGCTTACACCTTTACTCCTGAGGCACAGCCGGGAGCGTTACTGCTTTCTTGTATTTGTTGCTCTTTTTAAAACCCACTTTTAAAAAGCGTTACTGCTTTCTTGTATCTGTCGCTCTTTTTAAAACCCACTTGAGTGTCACATAATTGAATTGGTTTTAACAATCTTTCGCGCTGCGGAGCTTAGCGCAGACGCGTTTCACTCGCCTTCAAAACAGCTGACGCCACTACCTGGCAGTTACTGAGGCCACGCCCCCTCAAGGCCACGCTCCCCCTCCCACCACTCCCCCTATAAATCATGTGCATCTGGAGGAAGCGCAGCGGACGAGCGCAGCGGGAGCGCCGTTTGCGCGCCAAAGGCGCGCCTAAGGCAAGCCCGTCTGCGCCCGTCATCGCCAAGACATCGCCTCTCGCCAGTCCCCCTGCACAAAATCCCCAGCTTAAAATCTGCTATGATAGAGAACGTCTCCTCGCACTGAACTCCAGCACTAGATGCGACAAGCTCGGAGGCTGCCTCGGACAAACAGCACTTCACTGTGAGTCCTGTAAATTTACTACATCTAAGCCTAGCCTATCTAGCTGCATAACGACGGCGCCTAACCTTTCTCCCCTTCTGGTCCTCCAACTGAATGTCAGATCCCTCGCTAAACATCATGCGGAAGTTCATACTCTTTTAACGGACGAAAACCCAGACATTCTGTTTTTATGCGAAACCTGGCTCCATGATGACCAGACTAGCATCCAGAACCTCACGATGCCCAATGGTTTCTCCATAAAATTGATAAACAGAGACTCTAGGGGCGGTGGGATAGCTGTTATATACCGAACTGTATATAATTGCTCCTTTACGAAAGAAGACATCTGGGGATGCGAATGCGCACGATTTAAGATCTCCATATGCCCTCAATTTGCCCTTTCTGGGCTATATATCTACCGGCCGCCTGGTCCCTCTGCTAGATTCATTGATGAACTCCTAGAAATATCCCAAACTTTGGTAGTTTCCTCTCCCAACTTCACCATATTGGGTGATCTTAATCTCCATTTTGATTCCACTATTGACCCCTCCATTAAAAGCCTGTTGGCTGATCTTACGGCCCTTCAGTTAAACTCTCTTGTCCACTCCTCCACTCACATTGCTGGGCATACACTAGACCCTGTTTTCACCAACATTTTAGAAGCCATGGCCGCTCCCCCTGAGCCTATGGGTTGGACCGACCATTTCCTTATCAGATTTATCCTTACGGCGAAAAAACCGCCCACTAAATCTGCTGCTAATCCCTGTTACAAAAGACCATGGCATAAATTCTCATCTGAGGACCTAATTAAAAATCTGGGAGAGTTTCACCCCCCTGACGAGAACAATGACATTAATACAGCCTATGCCGCTTTTCACGACTGGATCGTTACAGGGCTTGACGCCTTAATTCCGGCTACATGGACCAAAACCCGCAGCTCCCCTACAAATCCATGGTACAATGAGACGCTCAAAACCATGCGGAAGGAATGCAAAAAAGCTGAACGCGGATGGAGAAAAAATTATCTGGATAGCGATAAAGTTCTTTACCTATCAAAACTACGAATGTATCACAAAGCGATTCGCACCACCCGCGCCTCCTTTTATGCAAAGGAAATCAAATTAAGCTCTAATCCCACCAAAACGATCTTTAAACTCGTTCAAAACCTTCAAAATGCTTCCAACCCAGTCTCCTGTATTACTTCTTCGAAACAGTGCGAAGACCTTGCCACCTTTTTCATTGAAAAAGTGAGGAAGATCTACATCACTTTCCCACAAGATGAGCCTGTTTCTTTAAATACTCTCAACCCTGTGGTTGGTATGTCTAGACTGTCAAGAATACCTGACATATCCCTCGACGACCTTGCTAAACTGTGCAGACAGGTTAAGTCTGGCTCCCCCACAGATCCCATGAGACCAGCCAAATTCTTGGACTCACTTGATTTTTTTCTCCCCCCCCCTTGCCAGCCTTCTCAATCTTTCTTTTTCCTCAGCTGCGGTTCCCACCTGTTGGAAACTAGCATGGGTCTCCCCTATTATTAAAAAGCCCACACTGGATCCCACAAAGCCAGAAAACTTCAGACCCATTTCGCTGCTCCCATGGGCGTCTAAACTGGCAGAAGCCCATGTGAATAAAGTACTATCCCATCACATGGTGAAAAATCACGTCCTGGACCCATCTCAAAATGGTTTAAGGCCAGGTCACAGCACCGAGTCGGCCCTGTTGACCACCACTGAACATCTCCGGGGCGTTCTGGACGCCGGTCAAAGTGCCGCGCTGATCCTGCTGGATCTCAGCGCGGCCTTTGACACGGTCTCACACAATATCCTGCTGAAACGACTTGAGGCCATAGGGATTGATGAGCTTGCCCTCGAGTGGTTCCGGTCCTTTCTGAAGGACAGGTCCTTTCGAGTTTCAGCCCCACCTTATATCTCCCAACCCCATTCCATCGAACAGGGAGTCCCTCAGGGCTCTGCGTTAAGTCCATCCCTTTTTAACCTTTACGTCCAGCCTCTTGCAGTAGTGGCAAAAGAGTGGGACCTCACGCTGGTGTCGTACGCCGACGACACACAGCTGGTCATCACTCTCTCTGAAGGCCCTTCAACTTCGGCTGCTAAATTCAGGGATGGCTTAGCGGCAGTTGCGCAGTGGATGGCGCGCAACTGCCTTCAACTGAACGCAGGGAAAACTGAGGTGCTTCTCCTCGGTAAGAACCCCGGCCACTGGAGCGATCATTGGTGGCCCTCTCTGCTTGGCCCCACTCCCGTGCCAAAAAATGTTGTGAAGAACCTAGGCGTCTGGCTGGACTCCTCACTCAACTTCCAGTCCCACACAAAGAAAGTGGCAGCTACTTGTGTGGGTCTGCTGAGGAGTCTCAGTCCGATACTCGGTTTCTTCGACTGCAGAACTCGTCAACTTATCATCCAATCCATTATCCTTGCCCGGCTGGACTATGCCAATGTTCTATTCTTAGGGGCGAATAAAACAGAACTAGCACGGTTGCAACGAGTTCAGAACTCGGCCGCTAGGGCTGTGGTTGGCCTTCCGCGCAGGTGCTCTGCCAGAGCCACCATCCGGAAATTACACTGGCTGCCAATTGAATCCCGAATTCAATTCAAAATTCTCACCACTGCATTTAAAATTCTTAATTCAGACGGCCCTGAACTCCTACGCCCGCTTCTAGCACCCTACACTCCCCAGTGCACCCTGCGATCGCTGGGACAGCACCTGGTGACGGTCCCGCGAACCAAGCTCTGCAGAATGGGCGGCCGCTCTTTCAAAGTTTTAGGGGCTAAACTTTGGAACTCCCTGCCTCTGCATATCCGCACCCTGACCAACCTAACTACCTTTCGAAAGGAACTAAAAACCCACCTTTTCTCTGTCATCTAACTCCTCTGTGGTTTCCCCCTCCCCTCAGGTACTGTTTAGGTCAGCGCCGGGACGCTCCGTTGCTGGGGCAGCTGTTTTGCGCTTTAACAAATTGCTAACATAACATAACATTTTTTCAGCTCTATTTGAGGTTTGCAAGGGATTCTGGGAAAGAAAACGTTGGGGGATCCAAGCAATAAATACCTCCCTGAAACCGCCCGGGTGTCTAGTTTTTTTAAAATGTGTGGGTTTGATAGGTTTCCCTAGTTGGCCGCCGAGCATGGGGCCAAAAACCGAGGTGACCCCCCCTTGCAAAACCATTTTTTTTGTGCTAGGCAATTTTAATGTCACCTCAATACATTTGGGGCCGTTTCCTGTCGTGGTTACTTGGGCCTCCCACAGAAATGAGGTACCATTTTTCTCGAAAGACTTTGGGGAACACAGGGTGGGTGGAATTTTGTGGATCCATGCAGATTCCAGAACGTTCCATCACAGAAATGTGAAGAAAATGTGTTTTTTTTGGACAATTTTTTAGGTTTGCAATGGATTCTGGGTAACAGAACCTGGTAAGAGCCGGCCAAGTCACCCCATCCTGGATTCAGATGGGTGTCTACTTTTCAAAAATGTATAGGTTTGCTAGGTTTCCCTAGGTGCCGGCAGAGTTAGGGTTCAAAATCTACAGCTAAGCACTTTGCAAAAAAAGGGTCCATTTTCACTGCGAAAATGTGGAGTTACCACGTTTCTTTCCAGCCGTTTCCTGTCGCGGGTACTTGGGTCTCCCACACAAGTGAGGTACCATTTTTCTCGGAAGACTTTGTGGAATGCTGAGTGGGTGGAATTTTGTGGATCCACGCAGATTCCAGAACTTTCCACCACAGAAAAGTGAAGAAAATGTTTTTTTGGGACAATTTTTTAGGTTTGCAATGGATTCTGGGTATCAGAACCTGATGAGAGACCCCATCCTGGATTCCCCTGGGTGTCTAGTTTTCGAAGATGTATAGGTTTGCTAGGTTTCCCTAGGTGCCGGCAGAGCTAGGGTTCAAAATCTACAGCTAGGCACTTTGCAAAAAAAGGGTCAGTTTTCACTGCAAAAATGTCGTGTATCCACGTTGCATTTTGGGCCGTTTGTTGTCGCGGGTACTTGGGCCTCCCACACAAAAGAGGTGCCATTTTTCTTGAAAGACTTTGGGGAACACGGGGTGGGTGGAATTTTGTGAATCCACGCAGATTCCAGAACTTTCCACCACAGAAATGTGAATAAAATTTGTTTTTTTTGACAATTTTTTAGGTTTGCAATGGATTCTGGGTAACAGAACCTGATGAGAGCCAGCCAAGTCACCCCATCCTGGATTTTCCTGGGTGTCTAGTTTTCAAAGATGTATAGGTTTGCTAGGTTTCCCTAGGTGCCGGCAGAGCTAGGGTTCAAAATCTAGAGCTAGGCACTTTGCAAAAAAAAGGGTCAATTTTGACTCGAAAATGTGGTGTGTCCACGTTGCGTTTTGGGCCGTTTCCTGTTGCGTGTTCTTGGACGTCCCACACAAGTGAGGTACAATTTTTCTCGAAAGACTTTGGGGAAAGCGGGGTGGGTGGAATTTTGTGGATCCACTCAGATTCCACAACATTCCACCACAGAAATATGAAGAAAATGTGTTTTTTTGACAATTTTTTAGGTTTGCAATGGATTCTGGGTAACAGAACCTGGAGAGAACCAGCTAAGTGATCCCATCCTGGATTCTCCGGGGTGTCTAATTTTAAAAACATGTATAGGTTTGCTAGGTTTCCCTCGGTGCCGGCAGAGCTAGGGTTCAAAAACTTCAGCTAGGCACTTATCAAAAAAAGGGTCCATTTTCACTGCGGAAATGTGGTGTGACCACGTTGCGTTTCCGGACGTTTCCTGTCGTGGGTACTTGGGCCTCCCACACAAGTGAGGTACCATTTTTCTTGGAAGACTTTGTGGAACGTGGGGTGGGTGGAATTTTGTGGATCTACGCAGATTCCAGAACTTACCACCACAGAAATGTGAAGAAAATGTGTTTTTTTTGACAATTTTTTAGGTTTGCAATGAATTCTGGGTAGCAGAACCTGGTGAGAGCCAACCAAGTCACCCCATCCTGGATTCCCCTGGGTGTCTAGTTTTCAAAGATGTATAGGTCTGCTAGGTTTCCCTAGGTGCCGGCAGAGCTAGGGTTCAAAATCTACAGAGAGGCACTTGCAAAAAAAGGGTCAGTTTTCACTGCGAAAATGTGGTGTGTCCACGTTGTGTTTTGGGCCGTTTCCTGTCGCGGGTACTTGTGCCTCCCACACAAATGAGGTACCATTTTTCTTGAAAGACTTTGGGGAACACGGGGTGGGTGGAATTTTGTGGATCCACGCAGATTCCAGAACTTTCCACCACAGAAATGTGAAGAAAGTGTATTTTATTTGACAATTTTTTAGGTTTTTGATGGATTATGGGTAACGGATCCTGGTGAGACACAGTCAAGTTACCCCATCCTGCATTCCCATGGGTGTCTCATTTAAAAAATGTATAGGTTTGCTAGGTTTCACTAGGTGGCGGCAGAGCTAGGTTTCAAAATCTACAACTAGGCACTTTGCAAAAAAAGGGTCAGTTTTCACTTGGAAAATGTGGTGTGTCCACATTGCGTTTCCGGCCGTTTCCTGTCGCGGGTACTTGGGCCTCCCCCACACAAGTGAGGTACAATTTTTCTCGGAAGACTTTGGGGAATGCAGGGTGGGTGGAATTTTGTGGATCCACGCAGATTCCAGAACTTTCCACCACAGAAATGTGAAGAAAATGTGATTTTATTTGGACAATATTTCAGGTTTGCAATGGATTCTGGGTAACCGAACCTGGTGAGAGCCAGCCAAGTCACCCCATCCTGGATTTTTCTGGGTGCCTAGTTTTCAAAGATGTATAGGTTTGGTAGGTTTCCCTAGGTCCCGGCAGAGCTAGGGTTCAAAATCTACAGATAGGCACTTTGCAAAAAAAGGGTCCGTTTTCACTGCGAAAATGTGGTGTGTCCACGTTGCGTTTTGGGCCGTTTCCTTTCACGGGTACTTGGGCCTCCCACACAAATGAGGTACCATTTTTCTTGAAAGACTTTGGGGAACACGGGGTGGGTGGAGTTTTGTGGATCCACGCAGATTCCAGAACTTTTCACCACAGAAATGTGAAGAAAATGTGTATTATTTCACAATTTGTTAGGTTTGCAATGGATTCTGGGTAAAAGAACCTGGAGAGAGCCAGCCATGTCACCCCATCCTGGATTCCCCTGGGTGTCTAATTTTCAAAAATGTATAGGTTTGCTAGGTTTCCCTAGGTGCCGGCAGAGCTAGGGTTAAAAAACTAGAGCTAGGCACTTTGCAAAAAAAGGGTCAGTTTTCACTGCGAAAATGTGGTGTGTCCACGTTGCGTTTCCAGCCGTTTTCTGTCGCGAGTACTTGGGCCTCTCACACAAGTGAGGTACCATTTTTCTCGGAAGACTTTGGGGAATGCAGGGTGGGTGGAAGTTTGTGGATCCACGCAGATACCAGAACTTTCCACCACAGAAATGTGAAGAAAATGTGATTTTTTTGACAATTTTTTAGGTTTGCAATGGATTCTGGGTAACAGAACCTGGTGGGAGCCAGTGAAGTCACCCCATGCTGGATTCCCCTGGGTGTCTAATTTTCAAAAATGTATAGGTTTGCTAGGTTCCCTAGGTGCCGGCAGAGCTAGGGTTCAAAAACTAGAGCTAGGCACTTTACAAAAAAAGGTCAGTTTTCCCTTGGAAAATGTGGTGTGTCCACGTTGCGTTTTTGGCCGTTTCCTGTCGCGGGTACTTGGGCCTCCCACACAAGTGTGGTAACATTTTTCTCGGAAGACTTTGGGGAATGCGAGGTGGGTGGAAATTTGTGGTTCCACGCATATTCCAGAACATTCCACGACAGAAATGTGAAGAAAATATATTTTCTTGACAATGTTTTAGGTTTGCAAGGGATTCTCGGTAACAGAACCTGGTGGGAGCCAGTGAAGTCACCCCATGCTGGATTCCCCTGGGTGTCTAATTTTAAAAAATTTATAGATTTGCTAGGTTCCCTAGGTGCCGGCAGAACTAGGGTTCAAAAACTAGGGCTAGGCACTTTGCAAATAAAGGGTCCATTTTCACTGCGAAAATGTGCTGTGTCCACGTTGCGTTTCCAGCCGCTTCCTGTCGCGGGTACTTAGGCCTCCCATACAAGTGAGGTACCATTTTTCTCGGAAGACATTGGGGAACGCAGGGTGGGTGGAATTTTGTGGATCCACGCAGATACCAGAACATTCCATCACAGAAATGTGAAGAAAATGTGTTTTATTTCACAATTGTTTAGGTTTGCAATGGATTCTGGGTAACAGAACCTGGTGAGAGACAGCCAAGTCACCCCATCGTGCATTCTCATGGGAGTCTACTTTTCAAAAATGTATAGGTTTGCTAGGTTTCTCTAGGTGCCGGCAGAGCTAGGTTTTAAAATCTACAGCTAGGCACTTTGCAAAAAGAGGGTCAGTTTTCACTTGGAAAATGTGGTGTGTCCACGTTGCGTTTACGGCTGTTTCCTGTTGCGGGTTCTTGGGCCTCCCACACAAGTGTGGTACCATTTTTCTCGGAAGACTTTGGGGAACGCAGGGTGGGTGGAATTTTGTGGATCCACGCAGATACCAGAACTTTCCACCACAGAAATGTGAAGAAAATCTGATTTTTGTACAATTTTTTAGGTTTGCAATGGATTCTGGGTAACGGAACCTGGTGAGAGCCAACCAAGTCACCCCATCCTGGATTTCCCTGGGTGTCTAGTTTTCAAAGATGTATAGGTTTGCTAGGTTTCCCTAGGTGCCCGCAGAGCTAGGGTTCAAAATCTACAGCTAGGCACTTTTAAAAAAAAGGGTCAGTTTTCACTGAGAAAATGTGTTGTGTCCATGTTGGGTTTTGGGCCGTTTCCTGTCACGGGTTCTTGGACCTCCCACACAAGTGAGGTACCATTTGTCTCGAAAGATTTGGGGAATGCGGGGTGGGTGGAATTTTGGGGATTCACGCAGATTCCAGAACTTTCCACCACAGAAATGTGAAGAAAATGTGTTTCTTTTGACAGTTTTTTAGGTTTGCAATGGATTCTGGGTAACAGAATCTGGGGAGAGACATCCAAGTCACCCCATTCTGGATTCCCCTGGGTGTCTAGTTTTTGAAGATGTATAGGTTTGCTATGTTTCCCTAGGTGCCGGCAGAGCTAGGGTGCAAAATCTACAGCTAGGCACTTTGCAAAAAAAGGGCCCGTTTTCACTGCGAAAATGTGGTGTATCCACTTTGCGTTTTGGGCCGTTTCCTGTCACGGGTACTTGGGCCTCCCACACAAGTGAGGTACCATTTTTCTCGGAAGACTTTGGGGAATGCAGGGTGGGTGGAATTTTGTGGATCCACGCAGATACCAGAACTTTCCACCACAGGAATGTGAAGAAAATCTGATTTTTGAACAATTTTTTAGGTTTGCAATGGATTCTGGGTAACGGAACCTGGTGAGAGCCAACCAAGTCACCCCATGCTGGATTCCCCTGGGTGTCTCATTTTCAATAATGTATAGGTTTGCTAGGTTCTGTAGGTGCCGGCAGAGCTAGGGTTCAAAAACGAGAGCTAGGCACTTTGCAAAAAAAGGGTCAGTTTTCCGTTGGAAAATGTGGTGTGTCCACGTTGCGTTTTTGGCCGTTTCCTGTTGCGGGTACTTGGGCCTCCCACACAAGTGTGGTAACATTTTTCTCTGAAGACTTTGGGGAATGCGAGGTGGGCGGAAATTTGTGGATCCACGCAGATTCCTGAACATTCCACCACAGAAATGTTAAGAAAATATATTTTTTTGACAATGTTTTAGGTTTGCAAGGGATTCTCGGTAACAGAACCTGGTGGGAGCCAGTCAAGTCACCCCATGCTGGATTCCCCTGGGTGTCTAATTTTCAAAAATGTATAGGTTTGCTAGGTTCCCTAGGTGCCGGCAGAGCTAGGGTTAAAAAACTAGAGCTAGGCCCTTTGCAAAAAAAGGGTCCGTTTTCACTGCGAAAATGTGCTGTGTCCACATTGCGTTTCCAGCCGTTTCCTGTTGCGGGTACTTGGGCCTCCCACACAAGTGAGGTACCATTTTTCTAGGAAGACTTTGGGGAACGCAGGGTGGGTGGAATTTTGTGGATCCACGCAGATACCAGAACTTTCCACCACAGAAATGTGAAGAAAATGTGATTTCTTTGACAATTTTTTAGGTTTGCAATTGATTCTGGGTAACAGAACCTGGTGAGAGCCAGCCAAGTCACCCCATCCTGGATTTCCCTGGGTGCCTACTTTTCAAAAGTGTTTAGGTTTGCTAGGTTTCCCTAGGTGCAGGCAGAGCTGGGGTTAAAAAACTAGAGCTAGGCACTTTTCAAAAAAAGGGTCAGTTTTCCCTTGGAAAATGTGGTGTGTCCACGTTGCGTTTTTGGGCGGTTCCTGTCGCGGGTACTTGGGCCTCCCACACAAGTGTGGTAACATTTTTCTCGGAAGACTTTGGGGAATGCGAGGTGGGCGGAAACTTGTGGATCCACGCAGATTCCAGAACATTCCACCACAGAAATGTGAAGAAAATATATATTTTTGACAATGTTTTAGGTTTGCAAGGGATTCTGGGTAACAGATCCTGGTGGGAGCCAGTCAAGTCACCCCATGCTAGATTCCCCTGGGTGTCTAATTTTAAAAAATGTATAGGTTTGCTAGGTTCCCTAGGTGCCGGCAGAGCTAGGGTTCAAAAACTAGAGCTAGGCACTTTGCAAAAAAGGGGTCAGTTTTCACTGCGAAAATGTGCTGTGACCACGTTGCGTTTCCAGCCTTTTCCTGTCGTGGGCACTTGGGCCTCCCACACAAGTGAAGTACCCTTTTTCTTGGAAGACTTTGGGGAACACAGGGTGGGTGGAATTTAGAGGATCCACGGAGATACCAGAACTTTCCACCACAGAAATGTGAAGAAAATGTGATTTTTTTGACAATTTTTTAGGTTTGCAATGGATTCTGGGTAACAGAACCTGGTGAGAGTCAGCCAAGTCACCCCATCCTGGATTTCCCTGGGTGCCTACTTTTCAAAAGTGTTTAGGTTTGCTAGTTTTCCCTGGGTGCCGGCAGAGCTAGGGTTCAAAAACTAGAGCTAGGCACTTTGCAAGAAAAGGGTCAGTTTTCCCTTGGAAAATGTGGTGTTTCCACGTTGCGTGTTTGGCCGTTTCCGGTCGCGGGTACTTGGGACTCCCACACAAGTGTGGTAACATTTTTGTCGGAAGACTTTGGGGAATGCGAGGTGGGCAGAAATGTGTGGATCCACGCAGATTCCAGAATATTCCACCACAGAAATATGAAGAAAATATTTTTTTTTGACAATGTTTTAGGTTTGCAAGGGATTCTGGGGAACAGAACCTGGTCAGAGCCAGTCAAGTCACCCAATGCTAGATTACCCTGGGTGTTTAGTTTTCAAAAATGTATAGGTTTGCTAGGTTTCCCTGGGTGCCGGTGGAGCTAGGGTTAAAAAACTACAGCTAGGCACTTTGCAAAAAAAGGGTAATTTTTCATTGTGAAAATGTGGTGTGTTCACGTTGCGTTTTGAGCCGTTTCCTGCCGTGGGCACTGTGCCTACCCACACACGTGAGGTACCATTTTTATCGGGAGACTTAGGGTAATTCTGATTTGTAAAGCAACTGTTATTACCTATTGATTTTCGATGCATTTCTGCCTTCCAAATGAAAGACAATGTATAAAAAAGAAGTCATTTTGAAAAATGACTGATAATTCTCATGCTAGTATGAGTATTTCCAATTTCGGAAATGTGCAAATATCAACTGCTTCTAAACTCTATATTTTGTTCCCATTTCAGAAATACATAGGAGTCTTTCATACCGAATTTTCCATGTATACATTTTCCCAGAATAATTGCTATATACCCGGTACATAATAAAAAACCATTGCAAGATGCTGCTCAGTTTTTGGCTCTGGGTTTGTCGGGTTCTTGGTGAACCTAAAAGTCCTATATATCCCTACAACCAGTAAGGTCCAGTGGATGTAACGGCATATTGCTTTCAAAGAGCTGTCATAATTAGAAGAAGTTACAGGTGAAATCGTTGACACAAAAGGCTGGTTTTTTCAACTAATTTTCCATTTTTCCAATATTTAACTGTTAGTTTCTTGAAAGAAATCTTGATGGATTTACACAAATGACCCCTTGCTGAATTCAGCATTGTGTCTACTTTTCTAAAATGTATAGCTTTCCAGGATCCATTATTGCTTTCATACCCATTTCTACCATTAACTGGAAGGAGGTTGAAAGCATAAAAAATAGCAAAAATAGGCTATGTCCCAGAAAAATGCCAAAACTGTGTAAATTTTTTTGGTTTTCTGACAAAAGTCTGTCATTCCCTAAAAGCTGTGAAAATGATGATTTCCGCCCCACAAACCCTTTTTTGATACCATTTGCAGGGAAAAACACAGACGCTTTCATTTGCAGCCCTTTTTTCACATTTTTCCCCCAAAAACTAAATTTTGCTGTGTTTTGGCCAGTTTCTGGTACCCCTCCAGGGGAATCGACAAACCCTGGATACCTTTAGAATTCCCATGATGTTGGAAGAAAAGGACGCAAATTTGGTGTAGATACCTTATGTGGTCAGAAAGTTACAGAGGCCTAATCTCGAAAAACTACAAATAGCCAAAAAAGGGCTCAGCACTGGGGGGGAAAAGGCCCAGCAGTTAAGGAGTTAAAAAAAAACACAGTTAGCAGGTTATTTATATTGTAACTTACCAAAGACTGAGAAAAGACTACAAACATGGCAAAAAGACATGATATTATAATACATAATAGCAGTAGTCATTTCTTCTGAGCAATGGGGAGCTAGTATTTAATCAATTTCTTAAAACAATTAAAAAATGTTTTGAAATCCTCGAGTCAGAAGAAGCGGACTCAAGACCAGTTTAAGCATTTAGACCAGTTTAAGAATTTACACAACACAAGACCTGAATGATGATGTTGACGAATGATAATATATATGCAAATTATGTATCCCTTTTATGAGGGGGTGAGTAAGGGGGGGCTGATGTGGGCTATTGCTCAGGTAATAGAATATCCCGCATTGAGCTGGAGTAGATTTCACCACATCCACACCACCAAGTGGGTGATCCATTTATGCTGTAAATTCACATCTTAACATATATCATATAGCCTGGGAGACAGGGTTAGGGGTTTGATGAATGGATGGGAATGGGTAGCTGCGGAAAGGTGTGACAAAGACAAATACTACACAACAACAATATTCATCAGGTACATTTCCAGTACAACATCATCAAATCTGTTGTGGAATGGAATGAAGAAATGTCAGTTCACTTAAATGCATTGTAATCTGTCCTACAGCCCCAGAGACCCAAGTTATATATATAAATGTTTTGGCATCTAGGTTTGAAAAATATAAATTTATGGAGGTGTGAACCCACACAGCTCTGACAATTATGATTGTTAAAAGAAAAGTGATTCTGTATATGTAAATGCCAAAAGGGGGTGTGCATCTGCATTATTGTCTATCTTGGATGCTTGGCTGAACCAGTCTCGTGAGGTAAGGTAAGCAGGAGTGTATGGATCTTTCACCTTTCATTCATACTGCCCCAACATGCCTATAATAGGAGCTTGAATTGTTTTTATCATTTGTGGTGCCACTGACGCAGGAAACACCTGTCTGGACAAAACCAGGAGATGGTAGACTAAATGTGCATCTTGGGGGAATCATCACGGTATGCGGTGGTGTCAACATCTGAGTTTTAAGCCATTTGGAGGTTACTGATGTGGGTGATGATGGCACACTGCTAGAGGCAGGGCTGCTGTTAAGCTGTCATCCACTTCTTCCTCATTACCTCTTATCACTGTGATCGTAGCAGATTACCCTCTCTCAACACCACCACCAATTTCTTTGAAGGTGCTCCTCCCACTTATGTGATGGTTTTTCATATGGGTTGCTTGGCCTCCATTACCAATGTGTGATCCAGGCTTACCTCAATGAACATCAGTGTGACAAATGGAGCATATTTCAATGTTATCCACCTTTTATCTAATTGGAAAGAAGTCCCAAACTGGGGAGGAGAACTGCCAAGTCTGAAGAAGAACCGGAGGTAGGTGAGTGTGTCATCGATTGCTTCTCTGTAGTGTGTCCTTGAACTAAGGTAGTCAGAGATGCAGGTCTCAGCAGGAGCCTTACGCATATGGAAGCTGGCAGTGGTGGTGAAAACAGTAACAGATCGTTCAGAGCAGATTGAATAGGAGAGGTAATGTCGGTGTTTACTGAGCCAGCTTCCTTGACAATGACTAGCTCGTCCTCCTCATCCCCTTCCATAATTCTCAAGCTTTCAGGAACTTTGCTTTTCCCTTGTCTCTAGTGGTGAGTCCTGGATTCAGCTGGGGTCCAATACATATCCATATCATCAGTAGGGGACTTGGAGAAGATGGTGGAGAACCCTTTCTTTTTTTCTGGAGATCAAGAAGCCAATGGTCCAAGAAGATGTACATCTTTCTCAGTAGGAAGCTCAACCTCCTGTTCTACTCCCACTTCAGGAAGATCTATTGCTGATTGCAATTCCTATTGCCTACTTTGCTCACTTTCCTATGATGATTGGGTGCTAGCTTGTGGTTGAGATAAATCCACTTCAGACTCACTGCTTGTCGCCAGGACTTTGCTGCACAAGTGGAAGAGAGGAGGACTCATGTATTGTGGTCTCATCTGTTTGTTCCAGCCTTCTGTCTGGCTGTACTGTGGGTCAATCAAACAGGATTTTTAAAGTGCTGCTAGTCACCTGGGAGGGCATCCAGGCACTTACAACATCGCTGTTGTGAGTGGAATCAATAGAACAGCCAGGCCTTTAGTCCCTTTCTGAATTCCGGAAGAGAGGGTGAGGTCAGGAAGTGGAGGGGGAGGTTGTTCCAGGACTTCACAGTGAGGTAGGAAAATGAGAGTCAGCAATTGTTGCTTCGGCGGGGTATGTGAGAGGGAGAGGAAGGTAGAGTGCAGATATCTGGAGGGTTCATAGAAACTTAGGTGGTGGTTGATGAATGCTGGTCCTTGATTGTGCAGGACTTTGTAGGCGTGGGTCAGCATCTTGAATTGACATCTCTTGTGAATAGGTGTCCAGTGGAGTGTCTTGAGGTATGGGGTGATGTGGTCCTTTTGGGGAGGTCAGGGGTTAGTCTGACTGCCAAGTTCTGTATGGTCCACAGTCTCTTCAAGAGGTGTGTGGGAATTCCTACGTGGAGTGTCTTGCCATAATCCCAGTGGCTTGTGATGAGGGCTTGAGTGGCCATATGTCTGGTGCTGATGGGGAGCCATTTCAATAGCTTTCAGAACATGCAAAGAGTGAGGAAGTAGGCAGATGAGACTGAGTTGATCTAGTTTTTCATGGTGAGCTTGCTGTCCAGGATGATGCCGGGCATGGTCTGTTGGTGTAGGTGAGGGTCCTAGTTCAGCAGGCCACCAGAAGTCATTTCATGGGGAGGTGTTGTTCTCGAAGATCAATACTTCTCTTTGTCTGTGTTGAGTTTGACAAAAGGAAATGATGTACGGAGCGCTGAAACTTTTCAGACACTCACCCCCAGTCACAGATCTGGGTTGAATCCATCATTGTTCTTTAGCTCACTTTGTCACCCCAGTTCAGACCCAGCCATATGCAAATCAGTCTTCACCCTGTGCCTCATGGGAACAGTCCAGCCCGAACTGCCAAGCCAGGTCTTCCCTGGACCAGAAACAAGCATCCAGGGACTGGTTTGGGGCCACACCCCTCATCAGCCAGGCTAGCTTGAATCCAGTGGCAAAGTGAGCAAGGGACCCACGTCTGGACATACCCTGCGAACTTAGGGTGAACAAGGAGCTGATGGACGGAGCTTGTTTCCGGTTCAGGGAAGACCTGGCTTGGCAGTTCGGGCTGGACGATGAGTCAAGATGATTATTGAATGCTGGTGTGCGCCTATGCCAGACAGGGGGTCCAGGCAAAAGTTGAATAATCCTTTAAAAATGTATACTGGTGTGCACATATGGCAGGCAGGTGGTCCAGGTGAAAATGAGTAATGACAATCCTGAAAAAAATGTATTCTTGTGTGTGGCAGGTGCCTATGGTAGGCAGGCGGCAGACAGAATTTTTAAATACAAAATTGAAATGCAAAAAATTTAATGAATTAATAAATCAAAATGAATAACTAAACAAAGTGCTTGTGTACTAGCAGACTATGAGAAATCATTTGGGAGGCAAGGAGGTTCAGGAGAAAAATGGGAAAAAATGCATAAACATTGTTCATATACATATACTATTATAATTCTGAAGCACATTAAACTGATTTCAAGGGGAAAAAAACAGAATGGCATAGCCCTCGTCTATCAATCTCCCTAGAAAATGACTGTAAAAACTGGGAAAAAAAGGATTTAACACAGTGGCTGCCTGCACAAGATGGTTGGCGGCCACATGTTCAAACAACAACAATAAGTAAGGAGGCATGAACAACAAAGAATACTTTCAGGTCTATGGCAAAAGTCTAACCGTGGGCAATAAACTCCGCTCCACTAGCGGCGATTTTTTAACTATGCACTACATTAAAAACACGGAATTCATGCAAACTCTAACTACGCAACTCCGGGAATTAGCTACTGCACCCACAACCCTTTGATAAAACAAATTTACCTTTACATACTGAAAAGCATATAACTAATTTACAAAAGTGAACATTGAAAAATATCAGGCAATGAGAGAGGTGATGATTTTGGGGTCCCCCCTAACCTAGGGGGAGGACCAAGCAGGTGCCTTGATCACAAAGAGCATATCATGCTGAACGATTCGGTGGTGGTTCCATCCTCCTAGGACCACCCCAAGAAAAGTTTTGGACAAAAATACAATGCCAACCAAAGACCCAACAAATCATTAGGGGGCGAGATTCTAGAATACAGTGAATATTATAGTATTATCTCTGAGCTGAAGCCGGGAGAGCCTGCCCTCTGAGGAACGTTTTGATATTGGATACTATAATATTCACTGCACTCTAGAATCTCATCCCATAATGATTTGCAGGGCCTTTGGTTGGGATCGTTTGTTTGCCCATAACTGTGCTTGGGGTGGTCCTGGAAGGATGGGACCATCACTGAATTGTTAAGCATGATGTGCACTTTGTGTTCAAGGAATCTGCTGGTTCTCTCCCTAGGTTAGGGAGGACCCCAAAATCATCACCTCTCTCATTGCTCGCTATTTGTTTTGTTTTGTTTTGTTTAATGTTTTATATAGTGCGAACCAGACCCCAGGGGGTATCAGAGCGCTTTACAATTTAGGATTGTTGCGTTACAAGTTACATGAGTTACAGGAGCATAGTAAAAAACAATGTTAAGAGAGTTCGTATCAGGGAGGGAGGGAGAGGAGGAAAGCAGAGAGACGAGGAGGAACTGTGTCCAATGTCTAGCTGGGTAGGTGACAGTTGAGGGGGAAACCAGGGCCAATCTCCTCTAAAACTGTAGAGCAGTTCCAACGGGCATCAGCCATGTCGCTCATGTCTCAGCGTTCAGGAAAAAAAACAGTTTAAACCCAAAGGTATCAGAGCGCTTTACATGAATTTCCACAGTGTTCCAAAATTACATCAGTTACAGGTTACCTCAGTTGCAGGAAACATATAAAGATCATTGAGGTCGAGGTCAAAGGAGCGTAGAAGAGTAAGGGGGTAGGGTAACGGGGTGGGAGGAGATACAATGGAGAAAGGAAGGGAAAAGCCTGCCCAAGGTCCAGCTGGGTAGGTGACGGCCGTGGGGGAAGTAAATAACCCATCTGCTCAATAGCTATCAGGTTGCTCCACCAGGCATCAGCCAAATAGCTGGGTCTCCACGGAAAAACAATGAAAAATCATGGAAGATGGGATGAATGGAGCGTAGAGGGGAAGGGTGAAGGGGATTGAGGGAGATATGACAAAGAGACAAAGGAAGGTCTGTCCAAGGTCCGGCTGGGTAGGTGACGGACAAGGGGGAAGTCCACAACCCATCTCCTCTTTAGCTATCAAGTAGCTACACCGGGCATCAGCCAAAAAGCTAGGTCTCCACTGTCGGAGGAAAGTTCTCCAAGGTCTAAGTACTGACAGGTAATCATGATGAGGGCTAGGATTAAGGTCTGGTTGAAGTCTGGTTTATGTCCCAGAGTAGTAGCACAACGTGGTAGGGACTACTATGGCAGCCATATTGAAGTCAGGCAAGGGAATTCTGACATTGGTGTTACATTCAGCCGGTCCCAATGTTACCTTTCGCTCGAAGGGGGGTGTTTGTTGAGCAATGGGGCCGCTAGAAACCAGAGCCAGTGACCGCTCGCCTCCCGAGGAGGAGGAGAATATAGCTGTATTATAGCAACAAGGGGTAGAAACGGCTGCCATTTTAGGATCAGACCGGGCGCCTCCTATATCCCTCTCACTCTTCTCTTAAAGATAAATTAGTCTCAACGAAATGAGGACAAGTCTTGAGACGCTGTGGTTAAAACGTTGGTGGATGGCAGGGTATCAGCGGGATATTTAACTGCTATTGATCCCGGCCATGAAAGCTTCTTGTCCAGCTTCAGTTCGGCGGCCATCTTGGTACTGTCTGACTTAATGCTTCAATGGACCAACTCTAAATCGGGCAAGCATACCTTAGGGCAATGATCCCGGGACGAGGACTCAACAATACCTGCTGTTTTAAGGCCACCAGTGGATGTTTGATCTCTGGTGATCCTCTGCTCAGTACTGCCTCGTGATATTGGTTGAAGCCGCCATAATGGGGTCTGGCAGTCCGGGCCGGCACCCTGCGCCTGTCTGTGACAGCCACCATTTTAAGGTCAGGCGGCCGGGGTCCGGCACCCTGCGCTGTCTATAACACCTCATAAGCAAAAACATTCACCCCAAAGCCTGTGGTGGCTGCATCTCTGGACCCCCGGTTCTTAGTGGGGCTGCCGGCGTCACCGCCACCCACCCCTCTCACCATCACTTGTCTGGGTAAAAGATGGCTTCACCATTGTGGTGCAGTCTCTCCGGACAGGCTGTCCAGTCACGTAGCCCACCTCTCATCGGCCAGCACGCTGTCGCCTCACTGCAAAGAACCGAACCTTTTGGTGGGTGTCAGGGCTCCGTCAAAGTGAAGAAGTGGAGTCGCTGCTTCACCGACCGCCGCCATTTAGGGAGCTTCGGCTGCTCCTCCTTGCTTCAGTTTCGATCGCTTGGCTGTTAGGGTCGTCTGCGATGTCTCTCCGGACCCTGAAGAGAGAGGTATTGCAGGGGGATAAGGTTGGAGGTGAGATGGCAGGGTAACATCGGGATTTTCACTGGTAGTGATCCCGACCCTCAGGAGCTCATCGAGAACACTCCTGTTTTGATGCCATCTTTCATTTTCACTTTTGTGAGAAAAATATATGTATTTTAGCATGTAAAGATAGAGTTATTTGTTGTTTAACTAAAGGTACTGTTTGCTATATTTTCATTTTCACTTTTTTGAGTTGACTATATGCATTTTAGCGTGTACAGTTAGTTATTTGTTGTTTTACTAAAGGTATGTGATTTTTCTGGTTTTTTACTTGAGATGAGGGGAGTTTCACAAAGAGGAGATTTGGGATTTGATAACTACAATTACTGCATTACATTGAAGACTTTGAAAACACAGAATTCATGCAAAAACTCTAGAGTTACATACTGCACCCACAAGCCTTTGATAAAACAACTTTACCGTTACATACTAAAAAGCATATAACCAATGCACAAAAGTGAGCTTTGAAAAATATCAGGCAATGAGAGAGGTGATGATTTTGGGGTCTCCCCTAACCTAGGGGGAGGACCAAGCAGATGCCTTGAACACAGATAGAATACCATGCTCAACGATTGTGGTGGTCCCATCCTTCTAGGACCCCAAGCAAAGTTATGGGCATAAATACAATGCCAACCAAAGGCCCAGCAAAGCATTATGAGGCGAAATTATAGAGTGAAGTGAATATTATAGTATTAGCTCTCAGCTGAGCCGGGAGAGCTGCCGCCGCTTGAGGAATGTTTTGATATTGGATACTATAATATTCACTGCACTCTAGAATTTCGTCCCATAGTGCTTTGTAGGGCCTTTGGTTGGGATTGTATTTTTGCCCATAACTGTGCTTGGGGTGGTCCTAGGAGGATGGGACCACCACCGAATTGTTAAGCATGATGTGCTCTTCGTGTTCAAGGCATCTGCTTGGTTCTCTCCCTAGGTTAGGGAGAACCCCAAAATCATCACCTCTCTCACTGCTTGCTGTATTTTTATATTCACTTTTGTGAGATGACTATATTAAGCCTGGGCATAGTGGGCGTAGTGGGGCTACATGAAGCAGCGCGTAGTGTGGCAAAATCTATGCACACTCGCGCGCTCCGCGTAGCCCCACTACGCGCCGCTTGCCATCATTTTAAAATAATTTAAAGAAGGTTAAAGGTAAATAAACCAGCTTACCTTCAGTGCGGCGTCCCGGGGCTCCCTCTTCTTGCTGGACGGTAACTTCTTCACACAAATGCGCATGCGCGGATGCCCACGCATGCGCGAATACAACAGTTAGACCAAATGCTCCATTAATGCAATAAGTTCCAAGAGAACGCATGATTATCTCACCTTTGAGTGGGAGAACAGAAGTTTCTGCCCTTATAAATCTAATTTATTCAATGATTTGACTGTTCCAGTTACCATTGGCCCTGTTGTACCTCTTTACAAAAATGGGTTTCAGGCAAATACGATTCACTATTTAACTGTGCCTACTGGAGAAAATAGTACATGGAAATTCTTCAAACCCATTAGTAAAATGTTTAAGTCATACACCATTGATTCCATTTCGAATAAATAATATTGCTAATAGGGATACTGTCTCTAATCAAGGAGCAACTGAATGATGCAGAGGTGTCCAACTTTTTATTGCCCACAGTCGAGTGGACCTACTTATATGAATTGTCATGCTTTGAAGATGACTGTGCCCATGGGGAATACAATTCATGATACATCTGTATTAAATATGCCACCAGTAATGAGTTTTATTTATAAACAAGAATGTTCAAACTTGAGCAGTACAAGAGAGCACTCAGGAATTGTTTCTGAAGAATTTAATGAGCGGCTTAAAGGATACAGTGCTCCAAAAAACACAGTTAGGAGAGAGTTAAACCCAGAATAAAATATGTAGTTCCATTTCAAACTTCAAATTGTTGTTCCAATTCAGTTGCAGGTCTACGTTCAGTCCAATTTTCAGCCCAGCACAATAAAACATCGTTAGATGGAAGCCGATTGAAGATCAAATTAGAGGAAATGATTCAAGGAACGCTTAGTTTATTTAAATTAAAGAATTACTAAGATGAGGTTTTAAGTAAAAACATTTGATGTCGAGCAAATACAACCTATGAAGTTTTGGTTTAGTTAGCACAGAAATATGGTATAAGGATTAACAGAGATGCTATAGAATGTACTTTACTGATAAAGATATAGAAAACATCAGAATCCATGGGAAAAAGTTGCAGATTAAAGTAATTGAGGCACTTTTGAAGAAATGAGAATAGAGAGAAAACTGGGAATCAAACGGGTACATGTACAATCACCTTCAGAGGTTTTTGAGGGCAGTGTGAGTAATATGCAAATGATTCCAAAGAGAGAGGTACCTGGAGGAGTGTATGTTCATGTGCCCTGGAATGGACACATATTTTGTCCCTTACTAATGAAGTCCCTAGGTTAAGGGAAAAGCCAATGGAGTGGTACAGACATGTGGAATGGTTGGTAAAAAATTTCAAAGGTTTTGTGGATTGATTTACAGACAGAATGTAAAGTTGGTCTGGATTGGCCAAAAGGTGAACCACCTAGACAAACTAAAATGGCTGCATCTTCTCCAGAGGTAATGAGGAAATATCACCAGATGAAGAAAAATATTTCTCCAAAAGAAATTGGTTAGTTGAAGATTGATAGAATGACTCAAGAGCTGAAAGAACCAGTACATGCATTTTACAAAAGAGTAGTACACATTTTTAAACAATACAGTATATTAGATAGGATAGCAGAAAGAGATGTGGGTCAGTTCGTTTATAAATGTGTTATGGGTTTGAGACCCGAGTTTTCTGAACAAATTAGGCAACATATTCTCTGTTGGCTGGGTAAATCTGTGGATGAAATTTTGGGTTTTTCAAAATATTGTGCAGATATTCTTGATTTAAGGCACAAGAAATTGAAAGAGAAGTTGATGTTTGACCAAATAAAAGTCCAAATAAAAGTGATACAGAAAGCACAAAAACAGACGAATTTTGAATATACAGGTCAGGTTCAGAAAAATTATAATCAGGTTCCAATGATGCTGGGTGTAAATGGTATGAAACAGCAGAATTTTCCTTCACAGGGTAGAGGTCGATATGGCCCTGTGGACCCTAAAACAGGTATTGAAGTGTCGCTTTTTAAACAAATTAATCCATGTCATTCTTGCGAAAAGCTCAGACATTGAAGACATTAGTGTAAGGCTGTTGTGAAAAATGTAGGGATACAGATGCAGAATGTGGTTACGTACAGTCTCAAGGGAATAACATGGGATATTGTCAAGACTTTGGCCACTACTACAGCCAAAGCGAGAGGCAACTCATGGACAAAACAAATTAAGCATCCATGTAGGAAACGAAAGTGTGTGACGCCCAAAATCCTGTTGAGACAATGCTTAACAATGATAAGAAACTCAGGTGAGGAAAATGGCCGCGCAAAAGGGTACAGATCCAAAGCAGGTCAGCGGTCTAGTGTTTCCCCTCACGCGACAATTAGGGAGCTCAAGGTGCGCGTTCCACAGGAGAACTGCGCACTTCAACTGTAGTTTTCTGGAAGAGAGTAGCGTCACAGTGAGGCGCAGAACTTGTTTGGTATTTACCTCAGGGAATAACGTAATCACAATTCTTTGGTTCTATAACGCATGCGCAACGTGGGATTTGACTATCCTGACAAGAATTTATCGAAGGGAGAGAATTTCAAGCAACGCTTCAGTCTACATGTTCCAGTTGCGGTATTTGTTCCAACCTTCCTAGCTTTTCTAAGGTAACACCTTTGTAACGCTTATGTTCCTGAGGACAGAGTGGTAAATTTCAACCTAAAAGAACTAAAGTGCTTATTTGACATTATAAAAGCCTTCCTGCCTGAAGCACATGAAACCGAGACCCTCAAAAGACTTGGGGTTCCAGTTACGGGTGTATTAGAGGGAACCTCAGGGAGTTATAACTTCTTCCAGAATTAATTACGGACAGATAAATTAAAGAGCTACTACTCGTAGCTAAGGTGAATAGGAGAGCGCTAACTAAGAGTACACATTCAGAGTGTTTAGTTCTTTGGGAAAACGAATTACAAGTGCTGTCTTCTTTCTTTACATCCAGATGCAGAAAATTAACCCAAATATAAAACATCACAGAGAGAAGCAATAGCCTGGGGTCGACAGGGTAAATTTAGTGTTGTGGTGTTACATCTAGCATTAAACATGTTTAGGCAGTTTTTACATGTATGTCTTTAAAATCCAGGTGCAGTAAGAAGATCCACCCAGACGACCGAGTGAAGTACCACCAACTTACCAGGCAGTCTCTCTTGTTTCTCATCCACTTCCCCTTTCCCCCCTGCTTTAGTCGCTACCTCGAGTTGATCTTGGGTGGCGCCTGAGGTGGCGGGGCGTTGGGACCATCATCGGCTCCTGTGGAGATTTGGTACTTTGACAGATATACTCAACAGATGAAAGGACAGAGAATGCAGAAAAATAATGTATCACAGCAAATAAAGATGCCTCAAGCTCATTTGCCAAAACAGAATTTTCAGGTATTAAGGTACAACGTAAACCAAAATTCCTACTAGAATCAGAATGTAGCACAGCAGTGTTTGATCGAATTTGATGAAAGTGATTTGGACCCGTTAGCATGACAGTGCCTGAGGGGGAGGAGCACTGTGTGCTGGTAGAGCTCTAGGAGTAGACCATAGTGGCCCATATGTGGATGGAGAAGTAGAAACGTATAATTTCTAATTTCTTGTAGACACTGGTGCTACCCGCTCTACTGTGAGAACAGCAGAGGTTCCTAACCTACCCCTCTCGGGAGAAAGTAACAAGTTGTTGGAGTTATAAATTGAAAAATGTCCACCCAAATTTCAGAATTGATTTGTAAATTGAACAGTTCAATTTATTGGACACCACAGGAATTGTGTTTCATACAAATGATGAAGATGTTTTTCTTAAACTTTCCTAACAGAAATCAGATGTGGGAATATATCCTCTTCTGACAGATGAGGATTTGACCAAAGAACTAGGAGATAGAGTTTTATCAGAAGTCTGGGACTTCACAGGGAAAGACATCGGAATGATAAAGGATGTCAAATCAGTCAGAGTTACTGTTAAGCCTAATGCAGAATTCACCACAATATAATTTGTCTGCAGAGACAATTGCTGGATTCACTCCTGCGATTGATTAAATGATTGAACAGGGAATATTGACGGAAATAAGAAGAAGCATATGCAATTCTCCTATTATGGGTTTGCCGACGCCAGATGGCAAGTATCACATTGTGCAGGATTTTTGCAAGGTGAACCGCCATTGTGTTTCCAGTTTGTCCTGTGGTACTGAATCCAGCTAGATTTTTGATGAATATTCCATGTGAAGCAGAATGGTTTTCTGTCATAGAGCTTTGTCAAACATTCACATCAGGATAGCCAATTTTAATTTGATTTCCATTCTGGCAGTCGTGTTTTGGCATGGTGCCAAGTCCCACAGGGGTATATAGAACATCCCTCAATATTCATCCAGATACTGAAAAAGAATCTTGAAACTCTGAAAATGCAATATAACTCAGTGCTTGTACAGGATATCAATGATCTATTGGTGACATGGAATACAATAGAAGCTTGTCGAGTTGATACTATTGCCTTGATCATCTTGCTGAAAATAGACAAAGTTTCTCCAACTAAGAAACTATTTTACAAGACAGAAGTCTTATACTTAAGGCATCACATTGCATCACACTGAGAAAGGAGCAAGGACAGTATCACAGGAAAGAATCTCAGTGATTCTGGTCAATCCTCCAACTTCTCTGAAAGGAAGTGCGAATGTTTTTCGGAATGGTAGGCTATTGTACACAGTGAATGCCAAATTTTTCCTTGACTGCAAACCCTCTTCAAAAGTTGATACACAAGGACGTCTCAGATAGGGTACCCTGTGATGATGATTGTATGACTGCCTTCACAGAGCTGAGAGAACATCTATGTAGCAGCTCTGGAAATGCCTGATTCCAATAAGTGCTTTGTGTTGTTTTGCAGTGAGAGAGAAGGTTGGGCTCTTTCAGTGCTGACACAAATGAATGGAAGCATATGGCCTTCTTTTCAGCAACTCTCGATCCTGTTGTGGCTGCTATGCCTAGATGTTTGAAAGCGGCTGCATATATCTGGAGAAATGTGAGAGTATTTTAACTGGTTACCCACTGACAGTGTTTGTGACCCATTCAGAACACGAACACAATTTTTGACTAATAGCCGACTCACTAAGTATGAACAAGTTTTGCAAGGTGAAGAGAATGTGACCTTAAAAAGATACACAATGTTGAATCCGGCTACATTGCTGCCACTGCCTGGAAGTGAAGTTTTGACTGATGAAGCTGAGCATGATTGTTGAGATGTGTTTAGAAGTGACTGATTTGTGCACGAAACCCTGACCTGACATTGCAGATGAACCTCTGCCTGAATCAGATCATGTTTTGTTTGTTGATGGCTCTTGCTTGAGATACAATAAAGTAAGTCTGAAGGCTGCTTATGTGGTGTGTGAGTCTGGAGAAATGTGAGAGTATTGTAACTGGTTACCCACTGACAGTGTTTGTGACCCATTCAGAACACGAACACAATTTTTGACTAATAGCCAACTCACCAAGTATGAACAAGTTTTGCAAGGTGAAGAGAATGTGACCTTAAACAGATACACAATGTTGAATCTGGCTACATTGATGCCACTGCCTGGAAGTGAAGTTTTGACTGATGAAGCTGAACATGATTGTTGAGATGTGTTTAGATGTGACTGATTTGTGCACGAACCCTGACCTGACATTGCAGATAAACCTCTGCCTGAATCAGATCATGTTTTGTTTGTTGATGGCTCTTGCTTGAGATACAATAAAGGAAGTCTGAAGGCTGCTTATGTGGTGTGTACAGTGGGAGTTGTGGTGGAAGCATTATAGCTTCAAGAAGTGTTTTCTACGGAAGTGACGGAACTTAAATTCTTGAATGGAGCATGCACCATTTAAGAACAGCCCTGAGTTACAATTTGCACTGATCGGCACTATGGCTTTGGAGTTGTACATGACTGTGGACATTCTTTGGGCAATGTGTGAGGGAATGTGTGAGGAACCTACTGCAGTCCCTACAATTGCCTGCTCAAATTGCTGTTGTGAAGTGTGCAGCTCACAGACAAGGTGCAGATTATTTTACGATTGGAAATAGCTTTGCGTACAAGATGGCACGTTATTGCGCTTTGAATGCTCACACATTGTACCTTGATGCTGTCAGCTTTAGAGTCGTGTGAGGAGGTTAGAAAGTTACAGGAGAAAGTGACAGAAACAGTAAGAAAAGTTTGGATGCAAACAGGTTGTACCAAGATGATGTTCGGTTTTACACAGATGGCTGACCAGCCTTACCTGATTGTCTTTTGTCACCAATAGCAAGACATTATCATTGTCCTGCACATGTTGGGAGAGATGCAATGATGCACCTTTTTCAAAAGGTGTGGTATAATCCCAAAATCAGAGCAACAGCAGAACGTTTGTGTTAGAGATGCACAATTTGTCAACAACAAAATCCTAGCGGAAAAAAGCAGGAGTAAAATTAGAAAATCAGCGTATCCTTTTAGCCGGATGCAAATGGACTTTATTGAGATATCCCTTGCAATGGTTATATGTTGGTAATTGTATGTGTTTTTTCTGAAGAGGGTTGAAGCATTCTCACTCATAGGAATGGCTTAACTGTGTCAAAACTGTTATTAAGAGAGCTGATTCTGCGTTTTTGATTTCCGGCTTCTCTTAAGTCAGACTGTGGAACTAATTTTAACAATGAGGTCCTAAAGATGTTATGAGCAGCATTACAGGTTGAGCAAAAGCTCCATTGCAGTTATTGACAGGAGGTTTCTGGTCTGAGGGAGCAAATCAATGGCACATTGAAGTCTAGGTTGGCAAAGGTATGCGTTTTAACGTCTTTGAAGTGGCCCTACGCATTGCCACTTATGCTGATGAGTTTAAGAAGAGCACCAGATAGAAGAACAGGATTGGCGCCATGTGAGGTTATCATGGGACGGTTGATGAGACTACCTACTGTTCCTGTGAATGCTCTGGTCAATAATAATGATGATGTGATCTTGGATTTTTGCAAGGGTCTTGCTGACCTGGTGCATTATGTCTCTCACCAGGTTTGAGAAGCTGCACAGGAGCAGTTCCATGATCTCAGTCCTGAAGACTGGGTCATGGTGAAAAAGAATGTGTGAAAAAAGTGTGTAGAACCTCGGTGGAAAAGACCATATCAAGTGTTCTTGGTCACCAACAATGCCGTGAAGTGTGGAGGTCTTTTGAATTTGGTACATGCTGCACACACTTGAAGAGTCTCAAGTCCCCTGAATGATCAACATCACATTTCCTAATGTGCCCGTGGAATCAGTGAGACAGAGGGCTCAGGCTAGCCAGGTTGCTGGGGACCATCAAGCTGCTGAGACATCATATGTTTGTCCTGAGGAGGGACCGAAAGAGTCAACTTCTGGAATAGATGAGATGCAGTTAAAAGAGTTGACTATGAAAGATATAGGTGCCAACAAAGGGCAGAGTGGTGCAATACAACACATTTTACCTGGAGACCATTGTCGGAAAAGAGGTGATATCCTGAGATGTTGACTGACAAAGGGACAAGTATCACCAACTATTCCTCAATGTTGTGAATCAACAGATAAAAGTGACCTAGAGGATGATCGGGGGCCTGTGAGGAGTTCAAAAAGAGTGAAAGTACCAAGTCGTCAGTCGTATCTCCTGAATGGACATGTTTGGCTGCCACTAAGTTGGTCCAACAGTTTTGAGAGTTTTGTTTAAACAATTCGAGTTCACCTGAACCTCCCTGAAGCAAATTGTGTAATTGATTTGAATTTTAATCTGGATGTGCCAACTGAACAAAGCTGATAGAACTTTTCCCAATGTGAGAAGATTCTGTGCTTTGCCATAAAAAGTTCTTGAACTTGCTGAGTTGCTAAACCACTGCTGATGCATATTTTTTGGTTTCTAAACCTTGAGTAACCATGCAGTCTAATATCAAAATGACTTCTAAGTGCAGAGCTACATTACCTTTCTTTGAAAGACTCAAATCTTTTTCATCTTAATGAGGGTGCCAATGTTAATGCTGAAAATTCCATGAATTTGAATGACAACACTTTACATAACAATTATTCATATGCACAAAGTGAAAAGGAGCATATGGTTATATTGAGTCAGCTTGTAAAGTACAATAAATTTCATCAGTCCATCAAGATCCAAAGATATTGATCAGGGAGTTTTTGTTCATTTGTTTCAAATTCCACTTTATTGCAGTTTAGATAACATGCGTGCATCAGCCCAGCCAACGCATTTCGTCCAACAGGACTTCCTCAGGGTTAGGAATTTTCCTCAAAGGAACAGACAAATGTTCCTTTCATTCAAATTTCTATGGGGTGCAAAGTATCCCCATGATGTCCTCATTCCGAGAAGTAAGAGGTAAAATAACTTTTGTCGTAATCTGTAGTGTAGTGTTCCCTGCTGGGTTTCAAATGCCGAGTAGTCCATCTGGCTGTTTCCATAACAATGTTTTTGGAACAGATTTTAATTCAAATGTATATGCTGTATTTGTGAAAGAATATGTTGATACTAAGGATGTCGGTGATTGCTACGTTTGTATGCAAATACCTTCATCACTTGCCGAGGTTGTAACTTACCATAGCTTACCTTTAACATATGGAATTTCGTGTGGGGCGTTAGTTAGTTTGCTTTACGGAACAGATCTGTTATTGTTTTAATATTCTAATCAAAATCTGAAATTTTATGAGGTATCTGTGATGGAAAATGTAAATCCTCATTCTGAAGTTCACAACATGGAGACTATGGGCTATACATTGAGACCTGCTAAATGTTTTGACATCGCTTATGCACTTAGAAATAACTTAACTTGTAAATTAGTGAGAACTAAATAGACTTTTATAGAGCTAGTACAGAACAGAAGGGAAAAAAATACATATATCATAGTGAAGTACCTACATTAATTCTGTGAAATGTACAAAAAGAATGAAGCAAGCTACTAGAAGAAATAACTTCAGTGGCTTTTTATATATCGTAAAAGATCAATTATTAACACAAATTTTATAGGATTTGGTGATTGTGAATGTACATTTGAAATTCATGAAAACTAGGCAAGATAAATAGGGGACAATTATGATGTCCGACCTCCTAATAACAATGTATGCGGTCGGATTTGAAACTGGCTGGTCATTCCGGCTGGATTTCAACAAGCTCAAGGAGCCTATTGGCCAATCGGAGGCCCCAATGTAATCCCTGAGGACATTTCTGACAGGCCTTCCATGTTGGGCTTTCTGACATGGAAAGCCTGTCGGAATGCAACTTTGGGGGCCCCTTGTAGGGCTCCTATTCCTTCACAGCCTCCGGTTGGGCCCCCCCCCCCCTGTTTATTCCTGCACCGTATGGCAGGCACCAGGAGGTGCCTACCACTCAGTATAGGGATTAACAGAATCTCCCATTTCTCCAAGGAGGCTTGTGCTATTGCCGGTTTACTGCTGCAGCACAAGCTCCCATAGAGAAATGGGAGAATGTGACCATACCATGTACGGTTGCATAGTAATGGCGGTCTAGGGACCGCCGACCAGATGTCAGTCTATCCCCAGAAGGAGGCAATGTAGGGTGGACGTAAGTATGCCTGATAGCATAATCAGGCCCTTAAAAGGTGTGAATCCAATCTTTCCTGGTGTTTATTACTTGTGATAAAAAACTTCGATGGTTTGAAAGTTATAACATGGCAAACATTTTTCCGAACCTTTGTCACACTAAGAGATTGAAAGAAGAAGCAATAAAATGAAATGTAAGAATAAATAGAGGTGACATTCTTGGAGATATTTTTGGTGCTTTAATACCTTGAGTAGGAGTGGCATTAAATTCCTCACAAAATTTGAAAATTGTCTACTATAGTTGATAAACTTGCTACAAGTACAGCAGGAGGTTTTACGGTAGTTAATGAAGAAATGTTGCTGACTCGATTGATGGAGCTTCCAAATTGACTTGCCCTTGATATCCTTCTGGCTAAAGAAGGTGGAGTCTGCAGATTGTCGAGAGTTCAACATTGCTGTGTTTACATACCTGACGGGAGCAAGGAGTTACAGAGTTACAGAAGAGATATTTCAAGTCTTAACAAAGAATTGAAGGTCTTCAAAGCAGATGGCGCCTGGGAAGTTATTTGAAAAGGGTTTACAAATGTTAGGAATTGGTTGGGTAATTTAGGATATTAATTAATAATTTAAATTTTCAGACCAATAGTAGCGATCTCTCTGTACATGATGCTGATGATATTACCAATCAAACTTTGCAAATACAAGCAAAATAAAACCATGGACAGAAAAGAAACACTAATGTTAAATTAGAGGATGCACAATGTAGATTTTATGAGGAGATAAAGAAAGTAGAAAGGAATGGGAGAAAATAAAAATGAAAATGGTGCATCCATACTCTGTGACTAAATCTGATGTAGGAGATATGATGATGACTTAATTTGTCATCAGTGGTGGGGACTGATACAGCCGGATTTTATAAAATAGTTACATGAGAAAGCATAACTAAAACACTTTTAAAACAATCATACTCTACACATTTGAAGAGACAAAGACACAGGAAATTAAGGAAGTATAGTAGATAGTAGAAGCACCGCAAAAGAGTGTATTAAAAGTAGTAATAGAAATATACATTAGAAATAATTACATATAAAATGTACACTTTGTACTGGTGGCTAAGTAAAAAATTTGTGAAAGGACTAGAGTTTCAGTGCTATTCAAATCAATGTATTTCAAATGCAAAAGTGGTATACAAATGTGTAGAAATATAGTGGAAGTTTGAAACTACATAGAATGATAATAGAGGTACTAGAGAACATAATATACTTCAAATTCATTTAATTGTTATTGTTTTTTTTCTTAAGATAACCATTTTATTGTATTGAATTTCTTTAAATTGAATGAACAAAACAAAGAAAACATAATGTTTATAGCATACAGTGTAGCAATTCAGTAAAAAGCCTGTGACAAAATTATACACAGCAGTGTAACATATACAGACATGGCAAAAAATATCTGTACAGTACCTGATATTAATTCGCACGCAGATCGTTCTTACAGAAGGACCAGTTGTTAAATGCATTGGTCCTGAGACAAGGGGGCCAAACATAAAGCACTCATACCTTTACACATTTGCTGGCCCAGGGGGTTAATCAGTTCCTGTGTCGAAGGGTCACTACTATCCTGCGCTGCCAAGAGATAAGTTTGGAGCAGTTGCCTGATGTCCATGGACTGAGAAGCCAGCGGCTGTGTTGCTGTTAGTGTTGCAAAACGTGATGCTATGAAGCCATGCAGCGAGCGTAGGGGCACGCGAGCAGGCCCACTTGATAGCTATTTTGCGCTTGGTGAGAAGAAGCGCTATAGCGACAAAGCAGCGTTTGGATTTGGGGAGACCATGAACATAACCTAATAGTGCTAACAGCGGCAATTGCATGATCTCAACCTCTACCATACGGGACAGCTCCCTAAAAATCGACCTCCAATAGTCCTCAAGTCCAGGGCAGGTCCACGTCACATGTGCAAAGTCGGCCTCTAGAGAGCGACACGCAGACGAGAGGGATCCATACGATGCAATTTACCAGGGGTCATGTAGGCCCTCAATAGAAATTTGAGATGTAGCAGTTTATGCCTGTGGTTGGGAGAGACACGGCGTATTTGATTACAACACCGCCTCCAATGCACATCCGACAAGGTATACCCGAGATCACGCTCCCACCCTGCATGCACACTCGCATCATGGCATGGGAGCAATGCCACCACCGCCTTGTACAGACGGGCCTCTAAGTGGCTCCCATCACCTCCCTTAATAATCCCAATTAAAATAGTGAAGTCATTGGGCTCCAAGGGATAACTATCCACACACGTGTGTAACGCCCTTTGCACTCTCATTAGCACAAATTGATCCATCATGGAGGCTGAGCGGGGACAGGGGTCTTCAGTGCGGGAGGCAAGGTGCCTTCCTGGAAACAGGTCACCAAATGTGGTCATCTGGAACTTGCCCAACGTATTCTTTATCGGGGTCTCCTTTAGAATGGGAATACAACTATTCCCTGCCAGGGGTGGTGGGGTGAATATAATATACAAGCTCCAGTCACACGCTGCAGCTTATGCCAAGCCCAGCTGGTTGTGGACACTGTCTGGATATCTTGCAGATCCCTAGGGAACCCCTGTGGTAACTGGGAGGTAAGAGTAGATGGAAAGACTAAGTCAGCCTTAGGCCTATAGTACGAAGGCCCGTACAATACCAGTGTCTCGCAAAACTCGCCTGCGTCACCAGATAGTAAATCTGTAGGTTTGGCACGCCAACCCCACCTCTCTCATATGGAAGTGTTAAAAGTGTCCCAGCTAATACTTTACCACCCCATACCAGTCGTGTTAACAGCGTGCATAGGTTGGAGAAAAAGCTATTGTAGAGCGGGATGGGGATGTTTAAAAAGAGATACAGAAATTGTGGCTATACCACCATCTTAATTATAGCTATCCTACCAGCCATTGACAGGGGCAATTGCAACCAACGTTTAATGTTGCGTTCCAGTTTCTCAACAGCTGGGCCATAGTTTAGCCATAGTTTAGCTGCAGGATATGGTCCTTGTCCCTATGGATGTGAATTCCAAGGTATTTCACAGAGTCATCACACCATGCCAGGGGGTATTCTATCGTTCTAGCCCAGGGTGCCTCTGTCAATTGGAACACCTCCGATTTCTCCCACTTGATATGAAGGCCAGACTTGGTGCCAAATCTCATTACTTTTCGGAGTAATGGTGTTAAATTGTCATCTGGGTGCCGTAAATAGAGGCTAATATCATAAGTGTAGAGTGTAAGGAGCAAGGGCCCGGTGTTAACCTTCAATCCCCTATGACTGTGCCTTACCAACAACTGGCGCACCAGTGGATCTAGCGCTAGGAAAAACAGAAGAGGGGATCTCCCTGTCCTGTTCCCCGTGTAAGTGGAAACGCCTTGGTCAATGTACCTTTCAATCGGATATGTGCCGCAGGCAGTGTATACAATAGCCGAACTACTGCCAAGAACTGCTTCGGCATCCCCAGCCTTTGCATGGTAGCAAACAAAAAGGGCCACTCAAGTGAATCGAACGTTTTCTCAGCGTCTAGGAGGACAGTGGCAGCAGGGACTGACGGCGAAATTCTCTACAGTGTAGCAAACAGGGTACGAGTGTTAAGGGCAGTGTATTTCTGGGGAATAAATCTTGACTGCACTGAGGAGATCAATTTCTCTACAATCAAAGCAAGCCTAGCCTGTATTTTTTTCTAGTCAGTTTCAGCCCTTTGCGTTCTCCTGCCTGTCTGCCCGCCTACCTCGCCGCCCTCCGCCTTCCCTCCCCGCTCCCCGCTTCCCGCCACCACCGCTGACCACGCCCCTTTTTCCTTTCTGTTCCCTCCCCGCTCCCGCCTCCCAGCTGCCCCGCCCACCCGCGCACTTGGCCTTATATGGCGACCGTGCGACGCAGGTGAGTGTAACCCACTTGTGGGACACCCCCGCGCCGCACGGCCACCAGCTGCTGTGTGTGCCCCCTCGCCTTGCCCTCTGCCTCGCTGCCTGCCTCGCTGCCGGCTGACGCCGCTGGCGTCTGTTTTTGCTTGTTTTGTCTAGCATTTGTGCTTGTTTGAACTGCATTTTCCTCCCGTGTTAGCAGCTTTTGTCTGACTTTTGTGCTTGTTTTGTCTAGCATTTGTGCTTGTTTGAACTGCATTTTCCTCCCGTGTTAGCAGCTTTTGTCTGACTTTTGTGCCTGTATTTTTTTCTAGTCAGTTTCAGCCCTTTGCGTTCTCCTGCCTGTCTGCCCGCCTACCTCGCCGCCCTCCGCCTTCCCTCCCCGCTCCCCGCTTCCCGCCACCACCGCTGACCACGCCCCTTTTTCCTTTCTGTTCCCTCCCCGCTCCCGCCTCCCAGCGGCCCCGCCCACCCGCGCACTTGGCCTTATATGGCGACCGTGCGACGCAGGTGAGTGTGACCCACTTGTGGGACACCCCCGCGCCGCACGGCCACCAGCTGCTGTGTGTGCCCCCTCGCCTTGCCCTCTGCCTCGCTGCCTGCCTCGCTGCCGGCTGACGCCGCTGGCATCTGTTTTTGCTTGTTTTGTCTAGCATTTGTGCTTGTTTGAACTGCATTTTCCTCCCGTGTTAGCAGCTTTTGTCTGACTTTTGTGCTTGTTTTGTCTAGCATTTGTGCTTGTTTGAACTGCATTTTCCTCCCGTGTTAGCAGCTTTTGTCTGACTTTTGTGCCTGTATTTTTTTCTAGTCAGTTTCAGCCCTTTGCGTTCTCCTGCCTGTCTGCCCGCCTACCTCGCCGCCCTCCGCCTTCCCTCCCCGCTCCCCGCTTCCCGCCACCACCGCTGACCACGCCCCTTTTTCCTTTCTGTTCCCTCCCCGCTCCCGCCTCCCAGCTGCCCCGCCCACCCGCGCACTTCGCCTTATATGGCGACCGTGCGAACGCGCAGCGGTCACGCGCAGCGGGCGCGCCGATTGTGCGCCGAAGGCGCGCCAAAGGTAAGCCCGTCTGCGCCCGTCCGCGACCGGACCGCGCCCAGCGCCAGGACCCCTGGCCAACGAAGATCCCGACCGACCCGCCTGACGTACTCCGCCGCCACCCTCACCGCGCTCAACACCGGCCGACTCCCAGAATGCCATCAAGCCACTCCACGACGTACCCACGGACCTTTCAGCTGCCACGCCTGCAAGTTCACCTGCATCCGGACCAGCCTCGCACCAGCACCCACCAAGTCGAACACCAGCAGCACCCACCTCAAGTGCATCCTGCTCAACACCCGCTCCGTCCACAGACACGCCATCGAACTCTGGAACCTTCTAGACGCCACAGCCCCTGACGTCGCCTTCCTCACGGAGACCTGGATGAACGCCTCTTCAGCTCCCGACATCGCCATCGCTATCCCAGAGGGCTACAAGGTCGTCCGGAGGGACCGAAACGCCAACCAGATGGGAGGAGGCATCGCCATCATCCACAGGAACACCATCCGTCTCACGACCAGCACCGACAACACCCTGACCAGCGCCGAACACCTGCATTTCCAGATCCACACCAACCCGAACACCACCCTCAGAGGCACCCTGATCTACCGACCCCCTGGACCACGCACACAATTCAGCGAGGACATCGCCGACTTCGTCAGCCCGCATGCCCTCCCCTCCGCCGACTACATCCTCCTGGGAGACCTCAACTTCCATCTGGAGAACAACAACGACCGCAACACCAGCACCCTGCTCGACAACCTCGCCAACCTGGGACTCAAGCAACTGGTGTCCACCCCCACCCACCTCGCCGGACACACACTCGACGCAGTCTTCTCATCCAGCACAGACATAGACTTCAGCCACGCCACAGAGCTTCAATGGACGGACCACAGCTGCGTCCACTTCACCTTCAAGAGAACGACGACCCACCAACACCAGCAACAGGCAGCCCGCAGAAGCTGGAACAAGATCACAGCAGACCAGCTCGCCACCTCCCTGAACCAGCACCCTCCTGCCAGCTCAGCGAACCCCAGCCAAGCCGCCGACAACCTCACGAAGTGGATCAGCAACTGCGCGGACGAACTCGCCCCACTGAGGACCCCGCCTAGCAGACCCGGCAGCAAGAAGGCCCCATGGTTCACCGACGAACTCAAGAGCTCCAAGAAGAACTGCCGAGCCCTCGAGAAAGTCTGGAGAAGGGAACCGACACCAGACAACAGGACCTCCTTCAAACTTGCCACCCGGAAACACCACCAGCTGATCCGCGCCGCCAAGAAAACAGCATTCAAAGACCGGTTGGACAACAACGCACACAACTGCAAGGAACTCTTCAACATCGTGAAAGAGCTTTCCAACCCCAGCGCAGGAAACAACGACATCACCCCATCGCAAGACCTCTGCAACTCCCTCGCTTCATACTTCCACAACAAGATCGCGGACATACATAACAGCTTCAACAACCAACCAACGCACACCATGACCGAACAACCACCCCCCACCACCACCCTCCACGCCTGGACCCCGATCAGCACCGAAGACACCATCCGCACGATGAACTCCATCCACTCCGGATCACCGACCGACCCCTGCCCTCACCACGTCTTCAACAAGGCCGACGCTGTCATCGCACCCCACCTGCGAGACATCATCAACACTTCCTTCGACACCACCATCTTCCCTGAGAGCTGGAAGCACGCCGAACTCAGCGCCCTACTAAAGAAACCTACAGCGGACCCCACCGACCTCAAGAATTACCGCCCCATCTCGCTCCTCCCGTTTCCAGCCAAAGTCATCGAGAAGACCGTCAACAAGCAGATGGCCGCCTTCCTCGAGACAAACGGATCCCTCGACCCCTCACAGTCCGGCTTCCGAGCCAATCACAGCACCGAGACCGCCCTCATCGCCGCCACCGATGACATCCGAGCCCTGATGGACAATGGAGAAACAGCGGCCCTCATCCTCCTAGACCTCTCTGCGGCATTCGACACGGTCTGCCACCGCACCCTAGTACGGCGCCTCAGCAACATCGGAATCCAGGACAAGGCGCTGGACTGGATCATCTCCTTCCTCGACGGAAGAACACAGAGAGTCCGCCTACCACCGTACAAGTCAGAGGCCTCCGAAGTCACCTGCGGCGTCCCTCAAGGATCATCTCTGAGCCCCACCCTCTTCAACGTCTACATGAGCCCCCTCGCGGCCATCGTACGCAAACACAACCTCAGCATAATCTCCTACGCCGACGACACCCAACTGATTCTCTCCCTGACCAACGACCCCGCCGCCGCCAGATCCAACCTGCACGAAGGGATGAAAGAGGTAGCCGAGTGGATGACGACCAGCCGCCTGAAACTGAACTCGGACAAGACGGAGGTCCTCATCCTGGGCTCCTCACCCTCCGCCTGGGACGACTCCTGGTGGCCTCCCGCCCTGGGCACCGCACCCAAACCGACAGACCATGCACGCAACCTGGGCTTCCTCCTGGACTCCTCCCTCTCCATGACCAGGCAAGTCAACAACGTCTCCTCGGCGTGCTTCAACATCCTACGCATGCTACGGAAGATCTTCTGGTGGATCCCCACCGAGACCAGGAAGACCGTCACCCAGGCCCTCGTCACCAGCCGACTGGACTACGGCAACGCCCTCTACGCCGGTACCACCGCCAAGCTCCAGAAGAGACTCCAGCGGATCCAGAACGCCTCAGCCAGACTCATCCTCGACATCCCACGAACCAGCCACATCTCCGGACATCTGAGAGACCTTCACTGGCTCCCCGTCAACAAAAGAATCACCTTCCGCCTCCTCACCCACGCACACAAAGCCCTACACGACCAAGGCCCGAGCTACCTCAACAGCCGAGTCAACTTCCACGCTCCCAAACGCCACCTCCGATCAGCCAACCACGCCCTCGCCGCCGTCCCCCGCATCCGAAGAGCGACTACAGGAGGAAGGTCCTTCTCCTACCTGGCCGCCAAGACCTGGAACTCCCTCCCGACCGACCTGCGCCTGACCCAAGACCACCTCTCCTTCAGGAAGAAGCTGAAGACCTGGCTGTTCGAGCAGTAGCGGCACCCCCCCCTCCCCCCCCCCCCAGCGCCTTGAGACCCTACGGGTATGTAGCGCCCTTTACAAGTGTCACTGATTGATTGATTGATAGTCGCCAACACTTTGGCCAGAATTTTATTATCAAAATTCAGGGGCGAGAAGGGCCGGTATGATCTACATCGCAACACATCCTTACCAGGCTTAGGCAGCAGGATTATGACAGCTTCTCTCAAAGTGGGTGGAAGCACCCCAAGCTCAATGGCTTCCTGATACATATCAAGGAGATGGGGCACAATCAGGCTCCTATATTTTTGTAGAAACAGCCCATAAAGCTGTCGAGCCCCGGCGCTTTAGATCCATCCAACACATTGATAGAGTCTGTGATCTCATCCTCTGAAAAGGGTTCAGCCAGGAATTCTTGGTGGGCCTTACCAATCGAAACAAGGGAAACCTCAACAAGGTAGTCACTATAGGCCGAGGAGAAGTCAGTAGTTCCGGAGGGGTACAAGGTAATGTAGTACTTAAGCACCTCTCTCAGTACCCCCACATTGCCTGTGATCCGCTCGCCACCGTCTCACCGAAGTTTCCGCTATGTATATGGGCATGCGGGTTTGTTGCATAAATCTGGCCAGCGTCCTCCCAGGCCTTTCACCTTCCCCATACCTCCAAGCGACTGCATATTCACCAAGAAAGTGTGCCTCGCGTTCCGCGGCCCCACGGAATTCTGCCAATATAACCGCACGTCTGTGCAGGTTGGGAGATCTGCAGTAACTGCCCCACGATCTAACTCCGTGAGTTGTGTCTACATGTCTGCAAGTGCGCGACGCAGAGCCCTGAGAACCCAAGCATTCTTGGAAATGCGAAGCCCCCTTGCATAGGTCTTAAAGGCCACCCATAGGGTAGCCTTAAAGTCCACAGACCCAGTATTAATTTGAAAATATTCTACTATTGCTTCCCCAAGTTCGGTCGCAAAAACTGTATCCCTCAGGGCCATATCTGGGAATTGTCACAGACGCTCCACCCACCCAGCCTTAGGAATGTGCAAGCTCACCGTCACCAGAGAATAATCCGACAAAGTACGTGGGATGTGCGTAACCTCATCATCCAACGCTGCCACCCCGGTAGACAGGCAAATGTAGTCCAACCGTGTCCAGGTATTATGAGGCGCAGAATAATGAGTATACCCCTCACGGTCCACGCAGTTGTATCTCCATATATCCACCAACCAAGCTGATCAGTAGTGTCCAGCACTACATGTCATGGCTTTGGCTTTGTGGCTCTCGCATGCGCCGTGCTATCACGCCCCAGGTCGAGCAACAGGTTGAGATCCCCTGTCATATAAACCCAATCTGCCCCAAAGAACTCGGGGTCATCAACATTCGGGGCATAAATATTAACAAAAAGCACTGAATGATCAAGCATGGTGCCCTTAACCAAAACATAACGACCCCCCCCCGCATCCTGATAGACCTCCTCCTCCTGACATGGCACCCGTTTATGTATCAACACTGCAACCCCTCGAGCATAGGAGCTATATCCATCAAATTATTTATGCGGCCCCTAATCCGATGCCAATGGCGTCGCAACATGTGCCGCGAGGTGGGTCTCTTGTAAAAACGCAATGTCCACATGATATCTCTGCATTTAGTTAGTCACCTGCTTACACTTAAAGGCATTGTTTAAACCCCTAACATTCCAGTACATTAGCACCGTACTGGATTCAGCAACAAACGTGTTAACCATTGTCTAAAACCTGTATTTCTGACTCACTGGTATCAGGACTACATATGCGACACTGCATCTGAAGTGTAGAGTAAAAACAAGCTACAAACATTGACCAATAATCCCAAAGTCCCCCCTCCCACCACCCATCCCCACACCCAACTTTGGGGGAAGTCACCATCCCGTATAACCACAATCATGGAATCATATGAATAAAAACAATTAATACTGTAAACCTGCATAGTTCGAGACATGTGCAAATGCACTGGCAACACCCCGCCACTACCCCCATTATTGGCCCAGGGTGCCTGCACAAGTGCATTTACTACATCTATGGTGGCACACTAACGTGTACAAAGGCACAGGTTGAGAGTGGTGCAGCACAAGGAGCAGGAAGGTAACATCATAGTACTGCGACACTGAGAGGTCAGAGCGGCATGACTAGCTAGCGGAAAACAGGTCCGCACTGGCACCAGAATCCGGTATGTCCTGGGTGTGCTGCGGAGACGTGGTGCTCTTCTTCCTCGCAGCGTTGGAGTACCTCTGGCAGAACTCTTGGGCATTGTGCAGGGAATCAAACACCCGGGACTGACCATCAATGTCCACTTTCAGCCATGCTGGATAAAGCATCACATATCGTAGTCCCATCTTCCATAAGGCCGCCTTCACACCTGCGTATTTCCTACGTGCATCCTGGACCAAGGCAGTAAAGTCCGGGTATAGGGATATTTTCAAGCCCTGCCACTCCAGCTGACCCTTTTCACGTGCCAGTAGTAAGGCTGTATCCCTACCCCTGAAATTCAGGAGCCGGGCAATGATCGGTCTTGGTGGGAACCCTGGGTTAGGTTGTGGTCCCAGGTTACGGTGAGCGCGCTCAACCACAAAGGTGGTGGTAAAGGATTCGCCTCCGAGCATGTCCGTTAAGAGTGTTTCCACGAAGCGGTCCAGGTGTCCAGTGTTGGTGGAGTCCGGCACCCCCACAATGCGAATGTTGTTCCTCCGCCCATGAGCTTCTAAATACTCGTTCTTGAGAGCTACTGACTTGAGAAGCTTCTCCATCCTTTCAAGCTTCTTAGTTGTCTGGGCTGCGCCGTCCTCCAAATCCGAGATTCGACCCTCCGTTACAGTCAGACGACCCTCCTGTGCATCGAACCAGGACCCCATGGAATCCAACCTCCTGTCAAGTGCATCAAATCTGGTTTCCAGGGCTCTAAACCCAGCCCTTAGTTCCACCTGCAAGCTGTCAGGACCCGCCGGGTCAACTGTGGGCATCTCACCACCTTCCGCCATGGTGGGCTGCTGCATAGAGGTGCCAGGACCTGGTGGCTTGAAAGGCAGGGTGCTTTGCTTGGAGTCCTTATACCCCATTTCCCTCGCCATTGACGTGCCGCAAACTCAGGCGTGACAGGGGACCCCATGTCAGATACCCAGTACACAGGGTAGATTGGATCCAAAGAGGTAGATAAATCACGCAGCAGCCCAACGCTACGCAATGCCACAGGACATATATGCGGCTGGGGTAAACAGGAAAAAATATGCAGCAGTTGTGCCTCAACAGCTGGCATGTCATTAGCCACAACCATGCCCGATAGCTGTCACGCACATGTGGTTAGGGGCTGAGGCTAAACAGCATTACAAAGCGTTGATCAGCAGAGGTCAGAGGGGTTCGTTTGCCCACATCTGTTTGGTCGCCATGGGTGGACACACGTCGCCACGGGGTCAGAACGGAGGGAAACAACCCACGGTGCAGCCGGTATGCGGAGTGTCGACACACCTCATGCCCCACTTCACCCAGGACAGGCGCAGCTCCAACCAGCCCGCTCCCCAGCAGGGCCCAGTCCAGCACACAGGGAGGGGGAGAGCAGCTGTTTGAGGTAAGGCCCCCAGCTCTGTAATGGCAATGAGGGCTGGGAAACAGGCTCGGACGGGTGAAGCCGCAGGGGAGGAGGGCTACAGCAGGTGGCACTGTTGCCGCAGTGCTTCTGGGGAGTGCCAGCACCCCCGTCACCGGTGGAGTCAGCCCCCCACCCACCCACCGCGACCGCTCACCGCAACTTGTCCTCGATCCGGCAGCCACTCCCTGCAGTACTCGATTCCACGCACTTCACTCGAGGCCCCTCGCTGGAGCAATCCAGGGCGATCAGCGCCGATCCGTTCCATGCACCACAAGCAGCCTGGCTCCACCACCATGAGCCGCACTGATCCCTCCCTTGCCTCACATGGTGTTGGAGGGGTCACAAATTACCATTATACAGCCATGACAGAGCCGACAAGGGGAAACAGTGGCAGAGCTCCAAGCCTTCGCGGCCATCATGGTCGGTGGCTTGGCCACGCCCCCTTTTATTGGTGTTGTTAGAAAAACATGTATTTTATGAATAATGAGAAGATTTTATTGGTAGTGCATTCTCAATGATAGCTATTTCTAAGTGATGATATGATAAAGTTTAAACTTGAGAAGACTAATTATACTATTCGTAATTCAATTATGTGTAATGTTCAAATTGTATTTTTCATATTGCTGACCTTTTCCTTTAGTCTAAGACAATGGGATATTGAACGTGTAGTGGAAATGTATCATTCTCTGTACCGAACATGCTTACTTTGACATTCTTAAATCTTAAACCGTGTGGGAACGAAAGTCTAACTGTTTCCTCAAGTTTGCAACATTTGTCTCTTTTTCTTCTGGTTATAGGAGTTTGTGGACAGTCATATGATAGTTTCTCATGAAAATCATGGGAGCTTTCTTTAATGTTGCAAGTTATTCTAAAGAATATCATATGGACATAGACCACAAGACGGTCTTTCGATGGTGGGGTGATGCAACAACACCAGGACTTTGCTAGAAACTTTATAAATGAAGGAGGGGCATAGCAACCTCTCAGACGTCTACCCCAAACAATTCATCATGAGCACATGATTTTGCTGTTGGAGAGCACATATCTTTTTATTCTTGCTACATGACTTTATATTTTTCTTTCTTCTGAATTAGAAGATGCTTTACTAATAGATTTTTCCACTTATTGAGACTTTCCTTTCTCAAGCATTGGCTTGCTGAAAGCCACAATTAGTAGCATAAGCATTGTACTTCTTTTCTGAACTCACCTAAAATTCTCGCTTTCCAAATTATTGATATTAATGGACTAGCCCTTAAAGAACTCTAAACTTGAATTCTTTCCGTTTAGGAAGTTGATGTTAGATGCAGAAAAATTAATCTGCCTACATAGTAGTACATTTCTGTGATTCTGTTACAAATTGTAGGGAAAAGAATACATTTGAAACAAAAATAAATGATTTGCATTTTACTTAAGGCTGTGATTTACATACCTGAATAGCTAGAGGCTTCTTATTTTGATGAAGTTTTAAATCAGTAATACAGAAATTATTATAAACTATTACTAACTGAGTCTCTTTTTGAGTCAGTTGGTTCTTCTATTGTGATGTTTAAATAAGGTGTGGGAAGAATTAATGAACTTTTATAGAACATCAAGTTCTGCTTCTTTTATTTTGTGTAGCAGAACTTTTGGTTTGTATACTTTTAGTTTGTCTTGAATTCTTTAGTTGAGTGGGTTTCCATGTGGTAATTCTATATTCCTATAGTACGGTTTTCAGTGCAGTGTATTTAAACTTGATTTCGAACTTGTGAATTAGTTGCAAATTAGTTGATCCTTATTTGGCAACTAAATAGGAGACCAATATCTTAACTTCCACTCCTCCTATCGGTGGAGAAAGATCTGTCGAGAGAATAAATATTTTTGTGGTAAAGGATGAGAGTAAACTAAAACAAACATAGCCACTGATAATCGTAGGTAGGCCCAGTGCTGTTACTAGGGTATGTAACAGGGAAAAACGCTTCTCGTTGCACAACAAGCATCCTAGCATTGGTAAAGACTGTAGGGCAGCAGTGGCCTTATCTAAGCACCTGGCCTTAGTCGAGGCAGGGTGATGGCGATGACATCATGCTGAAGCTCTATGCAGCATCTATACCTAGGCTTTGGGGGGGGGGGATCAGTATGGACAGGTAAGTAAATTAATGGAACATCTACCTTTTGCTTTTATAAGTGGGAATGCATGATTTAGAGAGTCCTGATGGGCAGAAATAGGTGCAGATGCTATCCTCCAGAAAACACTGATCAAACTAATCACTGGGTGAGCATTGTAGATGAAAGGTAGACAACATTTCAGGGCAATTTCTGGGACAGAAAACTCGGTGGACCTCACACTAATTGATGTTGTATATCTGATTCAAGATTAGTTCATGGAACGACACAATTATTTCAGAAAAGCTGCTTAACAGGAGATGTTGTTATATTAAACATTTACATTAATCCTTTCGCAGTATTTGTATTCTATTAAAGCGTTTTTTGATGAAATCACATTTCTATGAAATCATATCCAATGCTATTTTCTTGAGTGGTGCTAAGTCTCCTTTCTTACCAGATGTTAAATGGCGAAAAAGCAGAGAAGATTAGTCCTAACGTTTCATTATACTATTCTGAAAAAATAGAGGGTTCTGGCCCATAATCAGCAAGGCTAGGCCAACTTAATACTATAACAACACCACAATTGCCAGTACTGATGCTTACTATACTGATTGCTTTAACCAATCACACGTGACACTCATAGTGACTGAAAAAAGTACATTTTTCTTTTTCTTCTTTTTTATTTCTTAAAAAAGATTTTTTAAAGACTCAATTTCATCAAGAAAACTTTAAACGTTCATGTTATTATTCCAATGAACACTTCTAACAATTTTGCATGAACAATATCAGATTCCACACAGATATAGCATTAATCCTGAGTCACATATATGACGAGATATTGAACATTACATTTGACAAAAAAGATTAGTACATGAACAAGCTCAGGTTCCACACTTTAAATATACAGAAAAAAATGACACGAATAAATGGACAAACAAAATGAAAACATAGAAAAGACCCAAAGGGGAGGTTGAGAAATTGTTTAGAAAAAAACAGTTTTCATTTTTTTGAAAAACAGCACAGCCCCATTAGGGATACTTGCCAAACCGTGTAGTATTTAAGTAACCAACAGTAAACATATACTTATAGAACAAAGGTTAACCTGATACTCAATTGTAAGGTTCACTTGTTTGGTTAAACAGAAAAAAGGTCGACTCGTTTTGAACCCCTGATGAACCTTGAGCGGGGTTCTCCTCAGGACCTTGAAGGAAACAGAGCTAAAAGAAAACAAACAAAAAGGGGGTGCTCGTGTTACCACTTATTCAAGCAATTCACCAAGCACCCCAACCCTTAAAAAGCTCTGTTTTTGATTTACCTTGTAAAAAATTTATTTTCACGGCATTCTCTATGCCTCTTCAAATGACTGTAGTAGGGAAAACTGAAGAGGTGAAGAAGGAATTTCTTTGAAAAATATGGGTCCGGCTTTTTTTCTCTCAAAGTTGTTTCTATTAATTTTAGAACAACACAAACTAAAGGTTTCTGATTGCCGACTCAGTTGGTCGCACAAGAGGCATTCGCCCAGGACACCTATCGTCCTATATAGGTAAGAAGGTTTTCCTTTACTTGCCAATAATCACAACTTTATTGGCTCCGGCCAGGCGACTCATGACCCCTCTCCTTTCGATTCTTTTCCCTTCCATAAAAATGTATTACCTTAAAGTGCCGTCTCCACCAGCGTAAACAAGACATCGAAGATGTTATGATGTGAGTCACTGCCCCGCATCCTAAAACTAAAACTAAGTAAGTGCCCAACAAATCACCCTGCAACACTCATTTTTTCCCTGAGATGACAGCGTGTTTCATCGAAATTTTCACTGACTAAGTCCTTTCCCTGTCTCTCTTCCTTCTTCACTACCACAGTTTTCCATACTACAGTCATTTGAAGAGGCAAGAGAATGCCATGAAAATAATTTTTTTACAAGGTAAATAAAAATCAGAAGTTTTTAAGGGTTGGAGTGCTCAATTGCTTGAATAAGTGGTAACACGAGCACCCCCTTTTTTTTTGTTTTCTTTTAGCTCTCTTTCATTCCAGGTCCTGAGGGGAACCCCACTCAAGGTTCATCAGGGGTTCGAAACGCATCAACCTTTTTTCTGTTCAACCAAACAAGTGAACTTTACATTTGAGTATCGGGTTAACCTTTGTTCTTCAAATTGTTTGATTAAATCATAAAAATCATAAGTATATGTTTACTTTTGGTTATCAGAATACTACATGGTTTGGCAAGTGTCCCTAATGGGTATGTGTTGTTTTTCAAAAAAATGAAGACTGTTTTTTTCTAAACAATTTCTCAACCTCCCCCTTGGGTCTTTTCTTCTTTTTCATTTTGTCTGTCCATTTCTTCGTGTCATTTTGTATCTTTAAAGTGTGGAACCTAAGCTTGTTCATGTGCAGATCTTTTTTGTCAATTGTGATGTTCAATGTCTCATCACAAATGTGACTCAGGTTTAATGTTATATATGTGTGGAATTTGATGTGGCTCATGCCAAATTGTTAGAATTGTTCATTGGAATAATAACATGAACGCTTAAAGTTTTCTTGATAAAATTGAATATTTAAAAAATATTTTTTAAGAAATTAAAAAGAAGTAAAATAAAAATGTACTTTTTTCAGTCACTATGAGTGTCACGTGTGATTGGTTAAAGCAATCAGTATAGTAAGCATCAGTACTGGCAATTGTGGTGTTGTTTTAGTATCATCATACTAGTCATTTTAACCAGTATTTTGTGATCAGTATTGAATTTTGTGAACTGATCTATATGCTAATTAGTCAGTTCATAACATTTTGAATCTGAGTTGGTCTCATTGACCTACCAAATTATTATTCACCAGAGAAGGTTGCAAATATAGGCTCACTCTGATTGGATGCCATCACTGGCATGGAGACCTACAAGGGTCAGCAGGCCACCCTGCCTGTGACTGAATTTAAATAAAGAAACATTTTTATAAAGGAGCTAGGTTTCATTAAAGGAAACAGTACTGCTTTACAAAAAAAGTTTCGTTTTTTAAAATTTTCTCTGGGAGTTGCCCATTGTCCCATGGATACTGCCTAGTCGTCCAAATGTTTTCCAACAATTCTCAAAGAGGAAAAAGTTACCACCCAAACCTGGGGACAGTAACTTTCCAGCGGTTTGGGACTAGAATTCCGGTCACAAACCATTGATAGATATTGTACTGAATCGAAATTTGGAAGGGACGACCTAAACGCACCCCATTTCAAACTGAGATTTGATATTCATTTTCAGATCAATATTGTGATTTGGAAAAACGTTTCTGAACTGGTCAATGGGTTTAGTACTAGTGAAAATGGATTAATGTATGTTAACTCTTGCAGCGAGAATTAATTCCTTTGCTGTTCTGGGGCAGATTATTTTCCAAATTCCACCTCTTATTTTGTCCCCTTAGAGGCCACCGGGAATTAAAAATAAAACTTTATAGTGTTGGTTTAACCACCGGGAAGGGTAATGAAAGACTACTAGATTCGTGCGTCACAGCAGGAGTACATATTTATTAATATATAAAGATTCCAATAAACTTGATGACTTTAGAGTTTCAACAAATCAGGTACTTTGAGGATATATTTTTCCCATAATGGAGACAGGAAAAATGCGTTTCTTGCCCCATTACTAGGAGACATATTCAATACAATGTATTATTAGGTAAGTAATCAAAAGTGAAATGACACTGTCACAAGAAATACAATACTTTCCTATGAAGGCAATGATACACTATGCATAAGTGGGACTTTTCGAGACCACAAGTAAAACATCAAAATAAAAAAAAAGAAATTGACAAAGCAAGTAAAAATAACTGAAGATGCCGCAATACACTTAGACACTTAATCATCACAGCCAGCCTAAGCATGAGTGACAAGAAGCCACAATGGATCACTTTCCATTCACAGCTGTCTTCACGCTTCACATTGTCACCTTGGAAACCTATATCAACAGAGAAACATCTTCAAAGAGAACAGTGTTCTTCAGGGTTTATTTTCTTTTGAGATCACATACTGCTGTTGGTCCACGGATTTGTAGAGATGTGTTTTGTTTCTAAACAACAACATCATTTTTATCTCGTTTCAGCGCAAGTAGATCAGCAGGAAACATAACCTGCCAGCAAAATATAGACGTTTCATTACGTGACCCTACCTACCCCTCACCTTAATCTATGAAATCATTAATGATAATGCAACCAGATTAGGGAAGAGTTTGGGTTTAATTCAAATAATAATGCACTCGGGTAGGGAGTACCGAGGCTTCCCTGCAGTGCTTTCTGATTATCTGTTGCTCATATAATGTTTTCCTTGAAAGTCGTTTGAAGAACCATGAGTCTACACCACAATCAGCCACAATGCTTGAAAATGGCCTAAGGCTTGGAGGTATTAGCAGAGTGTCCGCATATTACACATAAAAGAACCTGAAACAGCGGTGCAGTTCCTACACACAATTAGGAAATAATTTCAGAAATGCAGATTTCGGTGCAAACAGATTTTGCACTTAGGATTCCATTATGGGGAACAAATACTGCACACCGTGGGATTTTCCGAGAATGTTTTTTGACATGCAAAGCCTGCTAGATTTTATGCAAATAAAACGTCAACATTTCTAATCTTACATTTCCTGAAGGATTGAAAACAAAAGGTACTAACTACTATTTTATATCCCATTCCAAGGTGAGCATCTGAATAAGAAAGTGTTTCAGTGTGCAACTCAATATGATGTGGTAATGACACACCACTGATAAATATGTTTTTAAGCAGTATTGGTAAAAACTAGATGAGATTTTATCAGAACAAATTACCAGGAAGAATGAGGGCCTTTGTGTTTAGGACCGTGATAATATGGCTGACGGGATATCCATCATATCTGTGACGGAGTATGCCTTCCGTGATGGAAGTGACCCGCTTAGGGCCACCCGGGTCACCACTGACCACCTCTCAGATTTCTGTACCAAATGAAGAGCCGGTCAGACAGCAGAGAATACAAACCAATAAAGCATAGAGATACATTATGTACGTTTCATACGCGGGCAAAGGCACCCCCACAGTTGAATATTCCAGGCAGATGCAACTGGACAGCGAAATACAAAAAAAAGGTTTCAATTCTCATATCTTGCACAACCTAGTGTAATCCAAGGTCGTTTCACCCTGGGCCCGCCAACAGACAAGTGGGAGAGGGCCTCTATCTACTGAGAAAGCTGTGCTCTGACATGAACAATTTACTCATTACTGAAACAGAACTTAACATTTCAGAAACAAAAATTAGCAGAGGGCATTTCTCAGAAATGATCGAGATCAGTTTCAAACAGCCTAAAATGGCGCCTGTTAAGAAGATGGCGCAGCGAATGCTAACTAAAACATGACATTACGTAAGCATTATATGGGCCTAATCTAACATCCGCCAAGATTGTAATCAGGTCATGAGCCCTAAAACTTCCATAATACATTATGTTAAAATGTTCCCAGTTACCCTTTCTTATTATAAGGAGCAACAGTGTTAGAAAATGTATTGGCCATAGAAAGTTTTAGCTGAGAGCCCACATTCGACAAGCCAATCGGTGTCACTTTGCTGATGCTATGCTGGCAATGCTTTTTGGCTTTTTGAATGCCAGACTCTTTTAAAACGTGCTGGATCGGCAAAGACATTAGTGATTGGCCATGTTAAAAGTATGGAAAACATTAATTTGTATACTATCAAGAAAGCTGCGGCTGTGCATGATTCAACGTGTACTTAGTCGTCACATTGGAGTCACGCAAAACTGTGACCATCCTGAAAATACAGAAAACATTGTTCACTATGCTTTCAAAAAGGCCTCTGTGTTGTGTGAGGAAACCTGCATTGCATTGTCACGTCACATATGCAATGCGGTGGCCATTTTGCAAGTATAGTAAACAATGTAAAATCAAATGCTCAAGATGAAAAACTCTGATCACCTACAAGACCTTATCTAAGTTTGCGCTCCAAGCAGTCAGATACAACTTGCAAGAATGATCATTCTTGAACAACCTGACTATAAAACTAAGGTTCAAAAATATTTCCTGAAGTTTTGGAAGGTCTAAAGGCCCACCTCCTCGATTCAGTCTATGACTAAAATTCTACATTATTTTCCTTCCCTTGGAACCTTTTCAACACACTTCAGATGCTTAAGACTAGAAACATCTGGTCATCCATTTTATGGGAGGTCCTTGACCATTATGGTCTTTCATTAGGCTTTTCCATCTTTTCTCAGTACCTGGTTAGTGATTCACCTGCAGAGACAGCTGCCCCAAGCTCAACTCGGACAAGACCGAAATCCTCATCCTGGGACTCGCTCCCTCTGCCTGGGACGACTCATGCTGCCCGCCGCAATAGGAACACGCCCCACACCAACGGACCATGTACGAAACCTCAGCATCATACTGGACTCCTCGCTCACAATGAACCGTCAGATCAATGCCGTGACCTCATCGTTCTTCCACACGCTTCACCTGCTTGGAAATACCTTCAGATGGATCCCCACTGAATCCAGAAAGACGGTCACCTATGTGTTAATTAGCAGCAATCTCGACTACGGCAATGCACTATGCGCCGGCGTCACCCAGAAACTCCTCAGGAAAATACAGAACATTCAAAATGCTGTAGCCAGACTGGTCCTCAACATCCCCGCCGCAGCCACATCACTGAACACCTGCGTGAACTCCACTGGCCCCCAGCCAACAAAAGAGTTAATTTCAAGCTTCTCACACACACCTGCAAAGCCCTCCACGATGCAGGCCCATCTTATATGAACCTCTGCCTCTCATTCCACATACCCAACAGACATCTCCACTCTGCCAAACTGGCCCTGGCCACCATCCCATGGATCCACAAGACCAGGACTGGAGGAAGTTCATTCTCCTAACTTGCAGGCAAGACCATGGAATAACCCTGCCTCTCCATCTCAGGCAAGCCCTGTCACTGACCTAGTTCAGGAAGGATCTCAAGACCTGCCACTTTGACTGAACCCCAGCACCCAGATGGATCAGCATCCCCCTACCCCCTCAGCACCTTGAAATCCTCACAGGTGAGTGTTTGCCCTGTACAAACCATGATTGATTGATTGATAATTGCATAGACATCAGCCCACTTCCTTTTCTATCCATATTTAAATGTATTTGACTGCAATCTTCTGTTACCTCTACCAAAATACTCAAAGTAGTTTCCAGCTGCATCACGCAGTTTACAAATAAAATACATAAATATTACACATTGCAAGAGCTCATGAATAATCACAAATGCCTATTGACTGGAGCTCCTAACAGAAAAGGTTATGGTCAAATTTCTTGTTCAATGAAATATTGTCACCCTGACTTTAAAGCACATCTAGTCTTGAAGTGCAGTTCTCTGCTTGAAATAAAAAATAAATGAAAATGGGTAAACACAATGGGCCTCATTACGATGTTGGGCAGACCGGCTTCCGCTGTCCTGGAGGCGGTCAGACTGCCGAAGGTATCATCGGAAGCGGTCGCTCCGACTGCTGGGTTATGATGCATTTGAATACATGACTTTCCTACTGCCACGGGTCCTCCGACTACAACAGAAATTTTCGACCCCAAAAAGGACCAATGGAGCAGATTGGAGCGCGGTCTTTCCTAATACCCATTGCCCAATAATGATGCATATTTCTGATGGGCTGTATGTGGTGGTCCAACCATCTCAACAGAGCTGGCGGAAGGAGAGGCATCTAAGGCCAAAACTCACCTCTACACAGTTTCTCAATTCCTGTGCATGCACTGTGCCCATCACGCATGTCATACTGCTATTCTACCTACTTGATTATCTGCAAAATCAAAACCGTCACAGATGTCACCACCAGTAAGTAACGCACCTACTCGTAGACATTGAATGACTACAGAGTGATGGTCCACCAATGAAAAACTAGTCTGTAGCATGGTCAGCATGAGGAGCGGAGGGAATCTCAGCATCGGGTGACCAAAGTTTGAAAATATAATAAAGGGACAGGCCCATCATAGAGGTAGGACTAAAAATGTGCATAGACACATAAACATGAAGATATATGTATTGTAAGATCACCACTGTTATACATGCCACATGGTATGACAACCTAACATACATGCACACACAAAAGTATGTGCCACTGATAACAATTCACTGGCACACAACATCTTCCCTGACCCGAATATCCTTCTCACCACTTCTGAGAGCAAGAACTGAGGGTCCATCTAAGCTTCTGCTCTGCACCTTGAAGGAGGTTGTTGCTGCACAGCGTCAGGGAGAACAAGTATATGTTGAGACTTTTCCACATGAGGGGACAGGAAGGTGCATTGGAGGAGCGAACACTGACAGATGTATGGCAGGCCATGAAGTGGTTTGGGGAATGATAGTGCATAGCATTGGCATTTGGAAAACTATTTTGCACAGAAGGGTTCCCCCTAATCTCCATTGAGTGCAGCACTATCAGGAATAGACATAAAGCTGACTTTGCAGCAGCATCACCTACCACTGCCCAAGAAGTAATAGCTGAGATATCCATAACAGTACATTCACAATCTCCTAATGACAGAGAAGAACCTACTACATATTACTTTGTAAGGAAGCCATAATTGTGTCATCAAAATGAATTACAAATAACACACATTGCCAATAACAATACCTTTTGTATCTTAGATACAATGCAATGTCTACAATAAGCAATCTAGATCTTGTGCAATGCCAGAAGTTATGACATACCATATGTGTGCTACTAAATGCAAATCACATATATGTGGCCTACATGTCTGTAAAAGGTGCCTTCGTGGACATGATACATGCCCCTTTCAGAGCCCCCACAAATCTCTAGTATCTTAAGCCACTCAAACTTCTGTTGTAATGAACAAGATAAACTAGTTTCAATGCCAAACATCACTACACTGATTCACTCTACCACAACCCAGAAGTCAGGCGGCATGTGTATGTGCCAGTTGGCAGGTGATACATCCTAGCTGGACATATACACATACTCCACATCACTTGACACACAAACACTCCCTGACAACTATGTCCCACACATTAAAACAATCATGGCCCTGTGATAGCACATATATCCCCTTGGAGGCTGGAGACCATAGAATAGGATAGAGGCATATTATTTCTGGGTAAAATATCTATTGTGGGGCCATGTATGCAACAAGACAGAATGTAAATCTCCATCACATCTGCATGATGCCCTCTATGTCCAGGCATAGGCTGACATACTCTAACTGTGAGTTAAGCTCAGACGCTGCTGTACATATGTGTGTCATGACGTGCCATTCAAGACAGTCTCACCATGATTGAAATAGCTATCAACTCCTGTGACACACAATATTTTAGAATAAGCTAAGTCCTCTTCAAACTAAAACATACATCTGTATGGAATTTTCTATTGAGTATACAGAGCTTAACTTACAAAGCACTGTAATTGCCTCACACACATCACCCACATGAAAAGGCAAGGAAACTAAAAGGGAATCCAACTATCCAAGTTCCAAAACATTAGAAGGACACAGTGTACATAGACTCCTTGCATATAATGGTTCCCAAAATAGGTAGAGTCCTGGAAGCCTGCAGGGCCAGGACACAGTCTGTATTGCACCTACCTCCTAGTCTGTCTGTGGACAGGACATGTGGAATTATTATCATCTGGGTCTAATGGGTTTGTCACAAAGTGGCATTCACATGTGGCAAACCTATCATTGGAAGTACATAATAATAGACACAGAGGGAACAATTGAGCCAAATCTAGTCAGATAGATGTTGAAATTCACATATTTCCTTGGGTACATGTGTAATCAAAGTACCTATTATGTATGACAACACAATAACCTCCAAGTGTGCAGAAACCATTTCCTACTTTGTACACATTAAATACATATGCAGCATACATTTCAGGTAATTCTGTCCATTGACACACTTGGCCATGGGCCAAAGAAAACTGCAAAACCCATGAATACATAGAACATCCAATGCAGTGTCTGGCCAGTTAGCCCCCACTCCTACGTATACATCTTGTGGACATTTACCCTCGACCACTGTAAGGGCATATTTTCACACAAGGCCACAAGAGACTTACCTACATAAGAACCATATGCTATAATGATTAAACAAACAAAACTGTAGTCACACATCACAATTTACTTAAGAATAACAGTATCAGTAGCAATGGGTGGACACAGAAATACAAAAACCAATTGCTTTATTTAAAGTAAAAATTGGCACTTCAAGAAACAAAGGCCAATAGCCAGTCCAAATGAAATGCTTGTGGGCCAGTAAACTGTTGGCCATCCAAACTTGCCTTCTGATACACCACAAGGGATACCCCACCAGGAAGGAGCATCAAGGGGGCAGGCCAGGCACCAAAAGGATGAAACTAGGGTGGGCTGGGTTGGTCCTTGGAAGGGCTGGACTCAGGATTGGGAGGATCGGCTCGGCCAGTAGGAGGACACTCTTTAGTTTGGGGGCGGCTGGTTTTAATCATTTTAGGGATTTTTTACCCATGAAAGGGGGTGAAGGAAATAAGGAGGGAGGGACTGGTTTCTGCTTAATTTTCTTCCCCATGGAAGAACTGGGATGGAATGGGAAATATGATTTTTTGGTTTTAGGAGGGTGTGGGACATTGGCAGGATGGGTACCCTTCCTTTTTCTGGTGACTTATTTGGAGGTTGGGATTTAGTAGGGGGGTGGGTTAGTTTCTTTGGGGTTGATGTTGAAGGGCATGGTGGTGGGCAAAGTCTTTGTTTTAGGTTTGGAAGGGGGTGGGTCAGTTTGAGTAGGGAAGAGGTCAAGGACAATCAGGCAGAGTTTTTGGGCAGACTGGGGATGAGGTGAGACAAGGGGTGGGGTTCTGGAAGTAGAAGGATTTGATGTTTGTGATGTGTCTGTGTCTGCTGTTGTGGTGTCTGTAGTGGCTGTGTGTGTGTTGTGGTGTCTGCCTGCCTGTCTGTAGTTGAGGTATGTGGGGCAGTGTAGTCAGCCTGTATGTCAATTGTTGTGGTAGTGAGGGTGTCTTTTGTCTGCTGAGTGGGTGTGTGTCTGTCTTTTGCCTTATGTTTGTGTGTTTGTGGGTTATCTGTGGATGTTGACGTGGATGACTGGTCATGTTTGCGTTTGATATGGATAGGTACGAGAATAGGGATTGTGGATGGGGAAGAGCCAGGAGGTTGGATGGAAAGTTGGAAATGGTTGAAGGCTGCTGGGAGTCTGGATGCTAGAGTCTGAAACAATCTCGGTAAGCAAGACTGTCAGAGTGAATACCCTCCAGGTATGACACCATCTGCGTCTGCTGATTAGTATGCACCTGGAGTATTTTCCACACTGCTGTCTGACCCACAGAGATCTGCCTCAGGAGTTCAATGGCCTCCACACTCAGGGCAGCAGAGGGGACAGAGGCAGGGGGCGAAGTGCCTGGCACAAAGGAGACTCCTCCCTTTATAGGGGAGCAGCCACGGACAACGTGCGGAAGGTAGGGGGGGGTGGACTGAGATATAGTAGACACATGGGGCCCGATTCACAGAACTAACTTAAGACAAAATCCTAAACTTACTACCATTTTCGTATTCACAGAAGGCACTTACTCATTTTGGTATTCACAAAAGACACTTACTCACTTCGGTATTCACAGAAGTTAGGAGTCCTAACTTTAGGACTCCTAAATGCCTTCTGTGAATACCGAAAGCCTTAAAATTAGGATTTTTCTCAGTTTAGGAGTCCTAAAGTTAGGACTCCTAACTTTACTACTACTAAACTGAGAAAAATCCTAATTTTAAGGCTTTCAGTATTCATGGAAGGTATTTAGGAGTCCTAAAGTTAGGAGTCCTAACTTTACTACTACTAAATTGAGAAAAATCCTAATTTTAAGACTTTCGTTATTCGCAGAAAGCATTTAGGAGTCCTAAAATTAGGAGTCCTAACTATACTACTACTAAACTGAGAAAAATCCTAATTTTAAGACTTTCGTTATTCGCAGAAAGCATTTAGGAGTCCTAAAGTTAGGAGTCCTAACTATACTACTACTAAACTGAGAAAAATCCTAATTTTAAGACTTTCGGTATTCACAGAAGACATTTAGGAGTCCTAAAGTTAGGAGTCCTAACTATACTACTACTAACTTGAGAAAAATCCTAATTTTAAGACTTTCGGTATTCACAGAAGGCATTTAGGAGTCCTAAACTTAGGACTCCTAACTTCTGTGAATACCGAAATGAGTAAGTGCCTTCTGTGAATACCAAAATGAGTAAGTGCCTTCTGTGAATACCAAAATGGTAGTAAGTTTAGGATTTTGTCTTAAGTTAGTTCTGTGAATCGGGCCCAGAATGATTTTGAGGACTGAAAAAGTGGAATTTTTTTTCTAGCAATAAAGCAACATTAGTGGCTGCGAAATCCAACTTTGATCCATTCAGAGATTTTGGAATCAAAACTAATGACTTCAGAGGGGGATCGAATACAATGAATAAATATTTGAGGAACTCTTGCTGCCTTGGACCTTGCCCTGAAGAAGAATTTTGACCTCTATTTAGTAGACTAAGCCTAATCTAAAACGTTGACCCACAAGGTGTATCCGACTTCTGGTCCATCACTTCCCAGCAGCAGAGGATCTTTTTTCTCTGAATGATGATCAGTGTACATGGTGCGTGTTGATATCATCAGTGTACAAAAGTAATGGTAAAATGAACAACTCGGCTCCTTTTACTTTTACTGTGTTCGGTGCTATGGGGCACAGCTCATCCTTGCAAATCACCACAGGATCCATGAACTAGCCACCAGCAAAATTGAAAGTAGATGGGGTGACCCCCCCCCCCCCCCAAGCATGGGCCATTGCTTCCACAAGAAATAGGCTACATATAATCTTTGGTTCACTGACAAAATATCCCATCTCAAAATATCACCTTAGCAAAATATTGTGACCAAAATATGGTTGTGAAAAATATCACCATCCTCTACTTATAATGGTAAGTGGCAAATCTTTTTTTTTAAATATCGTTTTCAATACTTTCGTTGTATTAAACATTGTTTTTTTTAAATATACATACATTTAGATGTTAAATAGATTAAATAGTAACATTAATTTAATAAAAACAAAATATATTTAATGTATATTTAAACAAATATAACAAACTTATTTTACAAAAACTTATCACACATATATCTAGTTAAAAAACTATTATTAAACTATTAACTTTAATTTGTCTAATCATTTCAGAATGTTTAAAACAATGTAGTGATATAAAAAATAAATATATAGAGATATATATGTACCAAGAACATAAAATTTAATAAACAAACCATTTTAATTTAAATAATAAAGTAAAAATCATTAATATCTTCCAATTTAATAAAGATATTTTACACATTCTAAACATTAATAATTACAAATATCATATTTTAAATAATCCAAAACAGTACAATATAAATTATGTCAATATAAAATAAATTTAAAAAAATGTAATTTAATATATACACTATTCCCAATACAAAAGTAGACAACGTTTTGGGCTAAGGATGTATAATAGTCACTCCTCCCACTTCACACAATGCAAACATAGGAAAACTGCTCCATCACACAGGGTTAATATTTACTATTCCCACTACAGTTAGTTTAACGGTAGAGAAATTGTTGGATAGTGGACAGGTAAAATTAACTATTCCCACACTAATCTTTCCAGCAGTAGGGAAACTTCAATAAGTGCAACAGTAGAGAAAGTATTGGATTGTGCAGGGGTATATTTTACTACTCCCACTCCAGTCAGTGCAACATTGGAAGCAAACAAATTCTCTTCAACAAAATAATTTCCCAAAACATAATAAACAATCAAAAATCTAAATATGTAAAAAAAGAAATACAAATATATTTTATAGTAAAAATAAAATTAAATATAAATGTATTACAATAACATATACATACCATAAATAACTACAAATATTATAAAGAAAATATAAAAATATATTCTCAACAACTAACAATTAAAATATTATTTGCATTTAGAAAAACAACACAATTAACACATTCAAAAATAAATACCCTCATTTTAATAAAATAATTACTTACATTTAAATTGGTTAAATCTTAAGTAACATCTACCCGAAACTTCAACAAAGAATACATCACATATGTAAAAAAATGTATTTTAATAATAATATTTACACATGTTACATTTTTTATTTGTTAATGAAAATAGCAATAATATACATTAATTAAATAATTATAGCTAATTACCACCAAACTTTTTCCTTAAAAAAAACAACACATACCAAACATAGATTTCTTTTTTAATTCAATATTTTAATAATTAAATCTTAATTGAACATTTATTATTAACAAATAAGTACTACAAAACTAATAATATTTAATTATCTTCCCACCATTTATTGCTACAACTTCTAGAACTCACACCTAATATATAAAATGAAATGAATGTACATATTTTACATAAATAATTTTAATGTCTACATTTAATATAAATTCACTTTATTTAATATTTAGTATAAATAATTTCCTTTACATCCTTTACAGATAAAAAAAACTACAACATACACCTCAAACAAAAAGCATTTAGGGTCTCATTACGATCTCGGGCGGAAAGCCTCCGCCCAACACGACTCACATTTGGGACCGATTGAGTTGTGGTAGGCGGTTCTGACCACCAGATTACGGTGCGACTGAACACTGTTTGGTCGGAGTCCCATTTTTCCCTATCGGAGCTTGTGTTATGCCCGAAAACCAGCAGTAACAGCGGCTCCTATGGGAAAATGGAGTGTGTGCGGAAAAACCTGCACCTTGTCGCAGGCACTCCACGGTGCCTGCCACACAGTGCGGAGTTTTACAAAGGTGTCCCTTATGTACCCCCTAGACCATCAACCATAGGCTGTCATGGCTAGGGGGCCTGCCAGGGGCCCCAAAAGTCACTTTTCGACAGCCTTTCCGTGTCAGACAGGCCGATGCAGAAAGGCTGTTGGAAATCAATGCAGTCGGGAAGATTCCCACTGTCAGAAGGAGGCTTTCCAACTGACATCGTAATGAGCCCAAACATATTACACAATTTGCATAAATATTTAAACACACACATGCTTCTATAACTTAAATTTAAAAAAACATTTTTTACACTATTAACATATTTGTCAATTCACTAACTCCCATTGATTAAAAAAATAATATTTCTTAATTATAAATAATTTACTTCCCACATTATACACCTACAAAACCCACAACACGCTCCTAAAATTTTAATTAACAAAAAAAGAGTTACACAATTAACATAATTAATTAACAATGTGATAATTAATATCAGTAAAAAAAGTAATTATTACTTAATTTAAATTAATTTACTTCCCACCCTATACCCCTATGAAACTCACAACCCATACATAAAATATAAGTTAAAAAAATTATTTGCACAATTAAGGTTATTATTTATCAATTAAATAATTAATATTAATTAAGAACAAAATATTAACTACTTATAATTCATTTACTTCCCACCCTGTACTCCTATAAACCTCACAATCAGCACCTAAAAATAAATGTAAAAAAATATTATATTACACAATTAGCATATTTAATTATCACTTCCTTGTAAACTGGCATGCTATGCAGTGACCACAGAGTTGGTGGCGTGTGGGGGTGGTAATGTTCCATAGTGTTTGTTGCGTGGTCATCAGGGTTTTCTTTTGGACATGTATGCAATAGAGCGTCCCAGGTTTTGTCTTCTTTTAAATGATAACATTGTTTTTTTATCTTTAGGTTTCCAGAGTTGAGAGTACCCCACTTTTTCTTTATCATTTTTTGGTAACTAAATTCAAATTGGGGCGGAAAGTAGTCACACAGGTCGGCCTTGGTTCCCATGGCTTTTTGCATGAGCCTAGTATGGCATCGCTGTCAATATTTCTGGCTCATTTCTTTGCTCTTGTAATGGTTCTCTCAGGATAGTTTTTCTCTCTTAGTTTATTGCGCAGTGATCATGCATGTTCCTTGTATTTGTTCAGATCTATGCAGTTCCATCGTAATCAGACAAACTGACCAATGGGTAACCCTTCCCTCAGGGACCGGGGGTTGAAGCTTTCAAAACGAAGGAGGCTATTTTCATCCGTTGGTTTGTGGTAAACCTGACTTTTCAGAGTTGCTCCTTCTGGATATATTCTGAGATCCGGGAAGGGCATCTCTGTTGCGCTGATTGACATGATGAATCTCAGAAAGGAGTTTAAACTTTTTGCCTGATGTGATTTCTGTAAGTGTGCTGGATCCCTACCATGCTAACCAGATTTCCAGTGCCAAATCTCTTTCCCAAAACACTGTACAATGATTGGCACAACTTCAGCTACCCTGTAAGTCCCTAGTAATTTGAAACCCTGTTATCTAGGACATGGGTATAGAAGAGGGTCCTCTTGGGCTGCAGCACTGGCTGTGCCGCCCCAGGACCCCTTCACCAAGGCTATAACTCTGCCATTGCACGCTGGGTGTCTTGGAGCAGGAAAATCCAAAGAGTCAACGTGACACACAGCGCTATCTGCCATACCACCCATACACTGCATATGATATAGGTAAGTCACCCCTACTGGAGGCCTTTAGCCCTACAGCAGGGTGCACTATATCCTATGTGTGGGCATATCAGCATGAGTAGATATGCCCCTGCAATATCCAGTCCAGTACATTCTGTGATGTTGTAAGTGAACAGGGAAGCCAAAAGGAGTACATGGGCTGCATGCTTGTCAACACAAGTTTCCTAGCTCCATGATGGCTTCACTGATTTCTAAGATGTTTGGTACCAAACATCATGCCTTAATAAATCCTCACTGATGCCAGTGGTGTATTAATTAATAGATTCACATTTACAGCGACCCCTGAAACCTAACCAAACACTAATAGGGTCTCTGACCAGTTTTCACCAGCCTACAGCCACCAGACAAGTTCCTGACCTCATAGGGCTAAACCAGCGTTCTCAGAGGACAGAAACAATACCTGCTCCGGGCAGGAGTGTTTCACACCTCCACCAGTACAGGATGGCCTTCCCTGGCATAAAGCTTCAAAGGCAATGTTATGTTATGTTAACTAAATGTATACAGCGCACGAATACCCTCAGGTGTCTTGGCGCTTCCAGTGGTACATACTGTGCTAAGGGCTACTGCTGCTTAAAGAGCCAGGTCTTCAGTTGTTTTCTGAACTCAAGAAGGAGGGAATTTTTCTGAGATATAGTGGAAGGGAGTTCCATTCCTTGATGGTATTGTAGCTGAAACTCCTCCCCCCCAGTTCATCTTTTTAATCCTGATCACCGGCATCAGATTGGCATTAGCCTAACACAAAGGTCTATTTGGGGAATACCATCTAAAAAGGTCCTCTAGAAATGTTGGGCCTTCTTTGTGCAGTGCTTTATGGGCATTGCAGAGCGTCTTCAACTTTGAAATCTAACCCAGGAACCTCCAGATAGTGGGGGAAGTCAAGCCCCCTTTGCTGCTTCCCTTTTGGCGAGAGGAAAGTTGGAAAAATTAGTTAGATGAGGGGGAGGGTCCCCCCTTGGCCTGTCCCACCCATAGCGCATGGCAGGCAGGGTGAACCACTCTCCTGAAATTCCACAATCTTGAGCTGGTAAGGAAACCTCCAATCAGGCCTAGGGTAGTGCCTTGCCCGCTGAAAATGGTCACTAGATGATGTCAGCACCCTAAAAGGTAAGTGTCCAATTGGCTACTACCTGTATCCCCTTGTAACACCCCTAAATTCAGTATTTAGGTGGCTCCATGAGACCCGAACCTCAGATTCATTAGACCAAAGAAGACCAGGACAAAAAATGAAGGCCAGAACAAAAAAAGGCCTGATACATGAGAACAGAAGCCCTGCTGCAGAAAGAAAAGGCGCCAAACCCTGCCAGCTGCAAGAAGGACTCAACTATTACTGGTGCTGTGTCATCTTGAACCCTGATAGGACTCCAAGAACCCGGAACATCTCCAGCCTTCGAGAAATCACAGAGAAGCTCCCTGGGAGTGAAGGCATCACTCACCTTCCCACCTCAGGCACCGATCACATGATGTCCGGTTTGTCAACTTGCTGCTCCCGATGACCTCAACACAGCACCAAAACAAGAAGAGGTACAATAGCCATGGAAGGTCAGATCTGCCTCTTCACCAAGAGTGGAGGCACCAGAACCTACTGGAGTCACAGTGTACCAATACTGGTGGTACCGGACCCACAATGGTAAAAAACAAGAAGAAGAGTCCACTCCGGACTCCCAAAGCACCAGAAGCAAGCACCCATCGAGGGACATAAAGACACCAGAGACCCACTTCCTGACTGGCCCAGATGTCCCAAGATTGCCTCTCCAAGTTGCCTGCTCCTGACTGCAAGGAGCCTAAAGACGCACAATGCCTGGCTGACCTGATCGCTCTGCACATGGCCCCCACCGGCCCTAGCATTGCCTAAAGAGCTCTGCTACCATGGTCTCCAGGCCCTTGAGACCTCCTATCTCCAAGGAGACCAACCAAACTTACCTGTAAATCCACATGTGCAGTGCACTTTCAAGTGGCCCCCTTCATCTTTGCGCATCAGTTTACAAGACCCGTGAAAACATTACCTGATTTTATATGCATTTTTCCTCTTTTTCCCCATTGATTCCTATGGTGCGTAAGTGCGCACAAAAGTTATATATTGGTCTCACAAAATAATTAAAAAAACTACTTTATTTTCACAAATTGGTATCGGATTTATTCTTGAGTGTGTGTCTCATTTATTAGGTCGAGTCCCGAGCCAGTGCACAAGCGCTGCTCTGGGGTTGATCTGGGGTAGTTGAGTATGGGAGAGAAGGCACGCCCACTCCCCCACCCATCTTTTTCATTGGCTTGTGTCTTTGCCCTTTACTAAATGCTGCCTTCCTTGGTTTATAGGCCTGTTAGTCCCTCCCTATGACGGCCATGTCGTCATTTGTATCCTTACATGGCTACTGGCCCCTTTACTTTGAGTACTATTTTCTTCCTGTGGCTTCCCGTTGTTTGTGCCTTTTTGCCCTCCCGGCCCGCCCTGTTTGCCATGCAATAGGTCTGGTGTAAATGTGAGTCCTATTGCATTGCAAATGCTTATTTCTGGTATTGGCACTACTCGTTTAATCCTCAGCCTTGTAGCTGGATAACCTTCTTTGAAAGTTAACCAAGAGGTCAGGGGGTGTCAAGAGGTGCCGGTGAACCGGGAAGGGAAGTCATCCTTCATCAGGGCCATACCAAACGTTGTTGGGCAATAATGCTTGGAGGAAATAAACTGTGCATCTAGGAAGGCATTTTTCCCAAGATGGCCATCGCAGATCTTGAATTGTGAATGCGTTGTCTCCCGTAGGAGTAACGTCCTTTACTCGGCACTCCTTTGTTGTCAAAATTCAAATAATGGTAATTCAATTGGTGTAGTTTTCTTTAACAATTTATTTTCTGATTCAAATTGTTGACGATTTCATTAACATTCATACTATTTCCGGCATAGTATTGTTCATAGTAAAGTTCAAAATTCACTGTGTTTCAGCCCTATGCATTTCGGGCGAACCCTTCTTCAGGGGTCTTACATTTCTGAAAGCAAAAAATATTGTATTCAAATAACCAGATACAACATATATGTCATCAAAACGTTGTAAATACGTATTACACTAGCAACTATTGTGATGGTAGAAAGAAAAGTTCGGAAGTTTGAGAGTTTGTGAACGGAAGAGTGCCGGACTGTGATGGTTATAACATTCATGTCATGAGATAGTCAGCCTGCAAATGGATTTATGTAACAACCAGTGACTTGAACTGTAATTCAAAAGTAGAGCTTGAATTTAGTGGTTGTAGGATGAAAACGGTGTCCAACTGTGTAAGAAGTGTGTGTGCATATGCGCAGGTGAGTATATGTAAACACGCTGTCAATGGAAGAATTCGTGGACTGTAACTGAAATTACTTAGGGTGTGAAACTAAACTCCTATTTAAACATCTCTATCTTGAACGGTAATAGCTCACTGATTTAACGATACTAATACCATGACTGTGCGGAGGATCAAAACTGACCTTTCGAAAAACAAGCATTCTTTTCTGCCCGTCTGCCGTGGCGAACAATGATAATTTCTCCGGAAAAAAGGGGAATGGTGCGAATAAGTATACTGGATATACCAACGATTTTCGGAATTGTGCAAACCGCTTATGCGGTTATAAAAAAAGTCTTACCGCGATCAAGTATCAGTCGAGTAGAGTGGTGAAATCCAATTTAAAAACGTCGGAAGTGTTTGCTTCCTTGTATATTCGCGGTATCGTGAGTCACTCGTCACGTGATAATGAAAAGTGAAAAAAGACGATGTCAACGTGAATATGATGTGGTTAATTCAAACAATGTTAATTCAAACAATGTTGTGATTCAACAAAAATTGAAAGGTTATCCAATTAACCTATTCTATAACTAAGGAAATGAATTGTAGTGCCTATCATGAAATTATGTTCTGTGACTCGAGGTGCCGATGTGTCAATAAATTTTTGAATGGTGAAAAAAGTTGAAAAAAAGGGGAACCTTTAACAATATATCTGCTGTAAATCAATGTGTTAGCGTTTATCACTCCGCGGTCAATGTAGTAAATGTTGATCCTTGAGTGACTATAGAAAAATTTAAGGAGCGGGAAAAGCATCCCGTGATCGATAAGAAATGGTATAACTAATGTATTGTATTTTATTCAGTGGTGACGAAACGATGCTAGAAACCAGGCTTAATCATAGAGACATGGAAAAGTGCATGTAAATTACAGGAAAAATATTGACATCTGTTATCATTATAATCAGTATACTCAATAACATTAATAATTGTATTCAAGGTACAAAAATGGTATGCGTGACATCATGGTCTCCTTACAAGAAACAGTGCAATTCAAACCGATCATTTAAACCTTTTGGTTGAAGCGTGTTAAGATGAGACATCCAGAATATTTCTCTTCTCAAAAGGTGTTGGGAATTGTCTCTTCCTGGGAGGATGGGTACCTGTTCAAGTATACAAAATCGTAATTGACTAGGATTGTGATGATGTTCAGTAAAATGTGAGGCGACTGTGGATTTGGTGTTCTTGAGTCTTATATTGCTTTTATGCTCGATAATCCTGGTCTTTAATTTTCTTTGCGTTTTGCCCACATAAGGTAAGCCACATGGGCATTTCAATAAGTAAATCACATTGCTGCTGTCGCATGTACCTGATACCCGTAGTTTGATTTTTGTTCCTTGTGAAGGATGCAATATTTCACTGCCCTGTATTATAGCGTTACAATTACTACAATTGTAGCATGGAATGGTTCCTCGATATTTAACAGGGGTGACTTCCTCTTTGGGTCTGAGCAATTCTTTGAGGTTACGAGTGCGTTTGTACGCAAATCTTGGAGTGTTGTTAAATATTCCTCTAAAGTCTTCTTCTTGTGTGAGTAATGTCCAGTGTTTCAATATGATCCTCTTAATGTTGAAACTTCTTGTAGAAAATTTGGAAACAAATACTGATCTTTGCGAATCGTTTTTGAGTTGAGTTGTCAGTAGCTGTTTTAGTTCCAGATGCCGGACTCTTTCCTGTGCTTGATTTAAGATGGTTTCGGGATATCCTCTTTGTCTGAATTTCTGGATGGTTGAAATTTTGGATTGGTTGTAATGATCTGAATTGGAAGCAATTCTTTTGAGGCGTAAAAGTTGTGAAAATGGTAGATGTTTTTTTAATGAAGGCTGATGGAAACTTGTGAAATGCAAAAAGTTGTTTTTGTCGGTCGGTTTGGTGAATACTTTAGTTTCAAGGTTACCTTCATCGTTAATGACTAGAACATCTAAGAATGGTATTAAGGAGGAGTGGGATAATGTCCTTAAGGACATCAACAATCAACTTGACACATACTCTAAAGAAATCAATGATCGCAAGATCAGGAAATTCAAATGAGACACTACTGATTACCGACTCGGAGAGGTATATACATGGGCAGATATATACGCACGACGCAGACAACAGCGATCAAACACAGGAAGATCTTCGGAAGAAACCTCTTCTTCAGATGAAGCCCAACAAAGAAAGCGGCCTCCACCCATGAATACTGAGAGATCAGACAGATCATCCGTCCCTGCAGCTCAAGATCAGGAGCCTTCAACAAGCAGAGATCCTTCTTTTTTAGAACGGGGTACCCCCCAACAAGAAGAACCCGGAGGAGTAGGTCTAAAAAGAAAACTCATGACGGATACAATAGCCAAGAACACAAGGAGTCAGAAACCTTAGTAATGAATATCTCAAAACTATCAATCTCGAGCCTTCAACTGCAAACACTACAGAAAGGAACCTCCTATGTACCAACCTATCACTCCAATTTATTAGAGACACAAGTCAGTGTATACAAATTTCTACGTACACTCAGGCTTAGACACTTTTTTTCCAACGTGTTAGAACCTTCAGCAGAACAACCACAGAACAAATTGATGGGCCTAAGGAATCCTAGTAAATTCATTCCTCCTACGAGCCACAAGGTGCTGGATGCTTTTGAAAAAATTGTCCTAAAGGAAGTACAAGACACCTTCAAACAACCGCGTCCTAAAACTTCCAACTTATCACAAAAAGAAAGACAAATATTGGAAAAATTGTCCAAAAACAAAGAGATAACAATACGACAGGCAGACAAGGGCGGTGCCCTCGTAATCATGGACACTGATTTCTATAAACTCAATGTTAACCAACACGTTAATGACACCAACATTTATTCAAGACAAGACAGGGATCCCACCACCGAATTCATGAATACTCTGAATTTAATAGTGAATGCAGCCATTTCTCAGGGAATCATTGGTACCAAAGAGAAAGAATACTTGATCAAATCCAACCCGGCAACTCCATATATTTATATGATTCCCAAAGTACACAAAAATGCCAACTTTCCACCGTTTCGTCCAATTGTTTCCACCATAAATTCCATCCACGAGCCAGTGGGAAAGTTCCTAGATAAACATCTTCAACCACTTGTACAAAAAATGAGTACCTACATTAAGGATACCACCCACTTCCTCAATCTTTTGGAAATCCATAGACCATCATTTACAGGAGACATGATCATGTGTACCATTGACGTGAAATCTTTGTACACGTCCATACCCCACGATCTGGGCATACAAGCTGTTGAACACTACCTGACCACAAGTGACCATGAGGAAATGTTCAAAGTATTTCTTATGGAACTATTACATTTTACGCTATACCACAGTTATTTTAAATGGGAAGATCAATATTTTATCCAATCATCAGGAACATCCATGGGAAACTGTGCAGCACCGGCATATGCCAATCTTTTTATGTACAAATTCGAGCAAGAACACATTTTATCGAATCCAAACTGGCACAGACACATCATTATGTATGGAAGGTACATTGACGACATTTTTGTACTGTGGAACGGCACAGAAACCCTCTTGTTAACAGCCATTGAAGAATTGAATCAGGTTGACGACAGAATTGGTTTTACACATCACATTAATAAAAGGGAAATACCATTCTTAGATGTTCTAGTCATTAACGATGAAGGTAACCTTGAAACTAAAGTATTCACCAAACCGACCGACAAAAACAACTTTTTGCATTTCACAAGTTTCCATCAGCCTTCATTAAAAAAACATCTACCATTTTCACAACTTTTACGCCTCAAAAGAATTGCTTCCAATTCAGATCATTACAACCAATTCAAAATTTCAACCATCCAGAAATTCAGACAAAGAGGATATCCCGAAACCATCTTAAATCAAGCACAGGAAAGAGTCCGGCATCTGGAACGAAAACAGCTACTGACAACTCAACTCAAAAACGATTCGCAAAGATCAGTATTTGTTTCCAAATTTTCTACAAGAAGTTTCAACATTAAGAGGATCATATTGAAACACTGGACATTACTCACACAAGAAGAAGACTTTAGAGGAATATTTAACAACACTCCAAGATTTGCGTACAAACGCACTCGTAACCTCAAAGAATTGCTCAGATTCAAAGAGGAAGTCACCCCTGTTAAATATCGAGGAACCATTCCATGCTACAATTGTAGTAATTGTAACGCTATAATACAGGGCAGTGAAATATTGCATCCTTCACAAGGAACAAAAATCAAACTACGGGTATCAGGTACATGCGACAGCATCAATGTGATTTACTTATTGAAATGCCCATGTGGCTTACCTTATGTGGGCAAAACGCAAAGAAAATTAAAGACCAGGATTATCGAGCATAAAAGCAATATAAGACTCAAGAACACCAAATCCACAGTCGCCTCACATTTTACTGAACATCATCACAATCCTAGTCAATTACGATTTTGTATACTTGAACAGGTACCCATCCTCCCAGGAAGAGACAATTCCCAACACCTTTTGAGAAGAGAAATATTCTGGATGTCTCATCTTAACACGCTTCAACCAAAAGGTTTAAATGATCGGTTTGAATTGCACTGTTTCTTGTAAGGAGACCATGATGTCACGCATACCATTTTTGTACCTTGAATACAATTATTAATGTTATTGAGTATACTGATTATAATGATAACAGATGTCATTATTTTTCCTGTAATTTACATGCACTTTTCCATGTCTCTATGATTAAGCCTGGTTTCTAGCATCGTTTCGTCACCACTGAATAAAATACAATACATTAGTTATACCTTTTCTTATCGATCACGGGATGCTTTTCCCGCTCCTTAAATTTTTCTATAGTCACTCAAGGATCAACATTTACTACATTGACCGCGGAGTGATAAACGCTAACACATTGATTTACAGCAGATATATTGTTAAAGGTTCCCCTTTTTTTCAACTTTTTTCACCATTCAAAACTTTATTGACACATCGGCACCTCGAGTCACAGAACATAATTTCATGATAGGCACTACAATTCATTTCCTTAGTTATAGAATAGGTTAATTGGATAACCTTTCAATTTTTGTTGAATCACAACATTGTTTGAATTAACATTGTTTGAATTAACCACATCATATTCACGTTGACATCGTCTTTTTTCACTTTTCATTATCACGTGACGAGTGACTCACGATACCGCGAATATACAAGGAAGCAAACACTTCCGACGTTTTTAAATTGGATTTCACCACTCTACTCGACTGATACTTGATCGCGGTAAGACTTTTTTTATAACCGCATAAGCGGTTTGCACAATTCCGAAAATCGTTGGTATATCCAGTATACTTATTCGCACCATTCCCCTTTTTTCCAGAGAAATTATCATTGTTCGCCACGGCAGACGGGCAGAAAAGAATGCTTGTTTTTCGAAAGGTCAGTTTTGATCCTCCGCACAGTCATGGTATTAGTATCGTTAAATCAGTGAGCTATTACCGTTCAAGATAGAGATGTTTAAATAGGAGTTTAGTTTCACACCCTAAGTAATTTCAGTTACAGTCCACGAATTCTTCCATTGACAGCGTGTTTACATATACTCACCTGCGCATATGCACACACACTTCTTACACAGTTGGACACCGTTTTCATCCTACAACCACTAAATTCAAGCTCTACTTTTGAATTACAGTTCAAGTCACTGGTTGTTACATAAATCCATTTGCAGGCTGACTATCTCATGACATGAATGTTATAACCATCACAGTCCGGCACTCTTCCGTTCACAAACTCTCAAACTTCCGAACTTTTCTTTCTACCATCACAATAGTTGCTAGTGTAATACGTATTTACAACGTTTTGATGACATATGTGTTGTATCTGGTTATTTGAATACAATATTTTTTGCTTTCAGAAATGTAAGACCCCTGAAGAAGGGTTCGCCCGAAATGCATAGGGCTGAAACACAGTGAATTTTGAACTTTACTATGAACAATACTATGCCGGAAATAGTATGAATGTTAATGAAATCGTCAACAATTTGAATCAGAAAATAAATTGTTAAAGAAAACTACACCAATTGAATTACCATTATTTGAATTTTGACAACAAAGGAGTGCCGAGTAAAGGACGTTACTCCTACGGGAGACAACGCATTCACAATTATAGTTTTCACCTCCTGGCTCAGGAGGACATTTACCAGGCACCCTAAATAAACTCAACAGCATTTACCACTAACAACCAGGAGTGCGACGTTCCACAATCCATTTGGAGTTTCACATCGCAGATCTTGCCCAGGGTTGCATGTAAAAAGTCTGAGGGCTGCTGTCTGGAACAGTTTGTCCTGTGCCCTCAGAAGCCATAAGGCTCTCTGTTGAGCTTTGATAGGCACTGACCCCTGGAGCACTTGCTAGTAGCTAAGGGGCATTTGAAAGACATGTTGCCTTTTGCGTTCTTTCGAACATGCCACCCGAAACCAGCCTGCCCCAGCCCCTCCCACCCGCCGCAACTTTCAGTAAATCAAGGCTTCCCCGCCCTCAATTGTGTTTTGTTGAGACATTTCCTGTTCACACTGGTCTCTTGTTCTGTCGAGGCCTTTTATTAACTTGACAGCTGGAAGGGGGATGTAAGGAGGGGGGACTTACCCAGGAGGACATTTGATCCGGTGTGAGTATTGTCACTGGTGAAGTCAATTTTGCCAAGTTCGTATCACCCTAATAATAATCTGGCTTTCTACAGCGCCTAACGCCAGTGTTTCTGCTTCTAAGCGCAGTTAGTTAAAGTAGCTTAAATTAAAAACAGTGTGATGGTACTCAATGTATTGATGTCAGAAGGTTGGAAGATTGGAACTGGTGATGAACAGGTTACACCAGATGTCAGCAGTGAATGATGAATCCATTTGGCTACATCCATTACTCCTATCCTCCATTTCCCTCACCTTTAGCAGCAGCTACCAGCACACTCAGCAGTGTCTCTGAAGCCACGTACTTTGCACGCACCCCACAGAAAGGAGAGAGGGGCAGTTGGGAGGTGCCCACCTCACGACCCTCCGTACTCCAGCTCTGCTTCCCTCACATCCATTGCAAAGCCAATTTTTCCAAATGTTTTTTTCTTTGCACAGACTGACCATCATCTGGATTGCCTAATTAGTTATCTGTTCTCTCTTAAGTGTATGGCATATTCTCAACGGTATACAGCATGTCTTACCCCCCCTACCCTCCACCCCAATCACCCCACCCTTGGTCCGAAGGCAAAGTGGACGGAGGGAAAACTCGGCCACCTGGCACTGAGGGTTAATAAAAAGCACATTTGAGTCGGGTGACATCAGAGGACTTGAGAATGTATTCCCTGAAAAGCAACATTTGTAAAGAACAGCTCTAGAAATAATGCTGCAAAGGGGTCTTGTTTCCCTGCAGTGGAAAGAACTTGTGATAAATATCCTGTGATCACAGAGGCAACATAGAAGCACAGCGGGCCATGTTTTTGTCACAGGCTGTACATCCTGGCCATGCAAAGTACAACATTGCAGATGTAATGCTCACCTGGCAGTGGCCAGAAGGAAAAACCAGTGACCTTCTTCCTCCTTGAGCTGCTTCAACATGGCTTCTTCACAATTACTAGGACATATGGATCCCTACAAGGATTACTGTGCCAGACACCAGTGTGGTAGCACCACTTTTTATTAACAAGATGTCTGTTACATATAATTGTGAAATGCATAGCTGTTGAAGGCTGTTGTGCACACTGACTCTACAGATCACTTCACATTGATTGACTGTGCCTCAAGATGCTTTGCTGTTCGGATACTCCGTGTAGAGTGCCTACCCATGAGCTGGTTGTCTCACTCAAAGGATGGCCATACGTTGCTGTGACCATCAGATGAGAGCTGATGGATGCCGGCCACGGTGTACTTCGCCTACGGGTCCTCAGAGTAAGGCTGGTTCAAGTGTACATGTTCGTAGGTTTCTGCATCTCAGCTCCGACTGATGCTAATCTTGGGAGATGGTTCACCTGAGATCTTAAGTGCAGCCTTCAGGTGAGCCTTGACTGACTTGTTTGCCTCTCATGCGTCAGAGGTGTTTCCTGCAGCCCCCACCACCCAGTGCCATGAATGGTATAAGGTAAAATAAAAGAGCAGAGCCCAGATTTAGGAGAGCAGCCCAGGTAATCCAAGGTGAATCTTCTGCTATCGTCTGTTGCTTTCTGTATTTGTGGCTGAGGTTATAAACTGAATTAACAAAATCCCCTTAGCAATTTACTTCCGTAGGTTTAATCCTATATCTGGTGTAAATTTCTGGCACTCGTAGTCCACATTCGCTTGGAAGCTGGCAAGCATGAACAATTGGATTGGTTAGCGAGTTAAACTTGTAATCTGTAGTTGGTGTACCCTATTCATTGTCCAACGCCCTATGCAAGGCTATCACCTGATGGTTTAATGAATGGTAAGTAATTTTGAGGTTAGGGATGTATTATTAAATAGAACATGATTTGATAACTCTGGTGTCTGCAAGTGGCCAGATTTTGATAAAATACGGCTTGAACCATAGAACTCTTATAAATGTCTCTAAGTGCACAGTACTGCTTTTGGAGTTTAAACACGAGTGTATGGCGTAAATTGAAATTATACACTGTCTTGACAAACTTGATTTGAAAATGTATCCTCCCTGGCTTACGTCTACTTCTGGGGTACATATTAGACTTTTCAGAATGCACAACAGTTTCCATTAGTGCTCCTGGAAAACTGCTGCAGTTTTCCCAGCGATACTACAGCAGTTTCTTGTCACTGCCAGTTTCTAACTAAATGCAATTGCAATACATTTGTTTTCTTTTTTCTCGAAGGGGGAAATATTTTTCCCGGTCGATAACCCCCTTGCTCTACCAATTTTAGGGTGTTTTTTCCTGATTCCCTCCAAAGGAAACTGCTATCCCCATCTTTCCACAGAACCCATGGCAACTTCTGGCGCATTGCCTCACAGCACATGGCCCGCCTCTGATTGATACTTCTAAACACAGATTCCTTACATTTATAATGTTAATCAGGTTCAAGACTGGATCTGGCAAGCTTTAAGCAAAGCTCCAGCACACCTCCAGGTACCAGTACGTGGTCCTGAGTAGAGTCTGCTCTATCCTGGAAATGCCGGAGCAGTGCTGCATGTAACCTCCACGCCTGCATGCTGATGTCAGTTCCGTACTTTCTGCACCGCCCATGCATATCCAGAGCTCTACACCTACTTTCATTGGGCTTTCGAGATGTCTAAAAAAACAATAAAACATGTGTGCTAGGGCATGATTTCTTCAACTAAAACAAGAGGCTTCAAGCTTCGCTGTGACATTAGAAACAAGCATCTGCAATGCAATAGGTCTCGCATTTACCAAAGTTTGACCTATTGACATTGCAAATAGCAATGCCTTTTATTTTTGTTTTCGTTTTTAAAACATAAATATAAGGCATTGTAATTTACAGTGCCACTAGCTTAAACTAAAACTAAATGCAAGGCCTATTGCATTGCAAATGCTTGTTGCCTCTGTGAGTGCAACAAATGCTTAGCACTAACCTCTAATAAGCCTAACTGTCTGCCCACACTACCACAAAAAGAGCATTAAAATTATCTTTTTTTACCTCTGTGTACCATTTGGGGATTCTGTGGACCCTCTGCACAGTGTACTTCTTTTTAGTACACTATATAGAGAATCAGCTCCCTACAAATAAGTTTAGTTCATGATGTCCTTTCAGACAAGACAAAACAACCGCATCACTGTGTCAGAATGGTGCTGCTTTTACAGGCATTAAAAGCCTTTTCACCTTTCAGAAGAAGAAACTTCCCAGTATATATTGGAAAGAAATGTTAACAAGCACAATCCTGTCATGGTCACCATGACAACCAAAACATCAGCCTTGATCAACTGTGAGTGACAATGTAGGATCATAGGGTATATTCTGCTGCGAAAGCTGTGAGTGCCGGTTAGAGCGCCCGAGACTGAACAGGAGAAGGAGTGCCATTCAAAACCGTGGCACAAAATAATAGATCACGTGAAAATTGCTTTTTCTACTCCTCAAATTTAAATTCTAAGCAAATCAGTTACAGTAAAAAAGTTTACGAACATCAAATTGTCATATTTTGTAGGGTATCATTTCAAATGTTAAATACAATAAACTTTTGGTTTAAGTACTTTTATTCTCGTACTCAATTTGTTTTTTGTCCTGAATATTTCATTTCAAACATGTCACGTGACCTTGAAGTTCCACATGTGTGGAACTGTACCCCAGCTGCACTTGCCACCTAGATGTCTCCTTCTGGCAGGTGAGTGACTCCTATCTAGGTTCTCTAATATTTTACAGGTCTGACTGCACACTTGCCTGGGTCGTCCCGCAGACACGTTAGCCTATGTTTGAGAGACTATGGGTTAGAGCTGCTAATACACAGTCACTCCGAGATATCAGCAGTACATATGACCGACTCTGCCCTTTGAATACTGGCCTCTTAGAGGTCAAACTGACCTGCGACTACCGTACACTTCATATCGTTACATCGATGCCTGGAATGTGATCGACTCAAAGGTGACCATAGTCTGTGCTCAGGCTACTGCAGACCCAGCTGCCTTTCAGAGGGCAACTTCATACTGCCCAAACACCCATCTGTTCTACCCCTCAAGATACTCCAGGGTGTGCAATGAAAAGAAGACCTTTCTAATGGTCTGCGTGTATATTGCAAAAACCCTATCACCTCTGTATGCATTGATCTGTTTTTAGGCTTCAGCGTTGGTGAGATCGAATGTGAAATATTTTCTAACTGTGGCAGTAGGATCTGTAAAGGAAAGTGTTTACCTACTCTGGCTGGCTGGTGTACCTCAACATAAATAGAAGACGTTTAGGGGAACCTTTGATTTGTTCAAGAGAATATATTACAAACCCATTTGCATACCGTCTAATAAAGTGATAACTGATCACTAAGGCTTGCAAAAAAAAGATTCTTTAGCCAAATGAAGAAATCAATTCATAACTGTCTATCCCTAATTACTGTTTATAATTCAGGCGTGTTTATGCTAATTACTTAGTGGAACCTCACGGCAACAGAACTGCTGTGTTGACATTGCAAAATGGGAAAGTGAGTTTGCGTGATCATGTTTATATATTCTTTCCGCGGGGGAGGGGGGGGGGGGTTCGTCATCGATATTGTGAAACGGCAAATTTCCTTCAGGAGAAAAATAAAAACATAACTCATAGGAACATTCATTTCGGTATCTAATCCACTGCTGCAGTTTTGACAACAACAAAAAACAACCTTCTGCGTCGTTTTGCTAGTTAATTCTGCATTAATTAACAATTAAGATGATCAGAACACTAGAGCAGTAATAAATGGAGATGAGACATCTGGCAAATAATTACTTAATATGCAGCTCAATATTTTAAAATAAAACAAAAAAAGACCTTGAAAGCTTTCACACATAACAACACACGCTAGCAATATGAAAGCAGGAAAGATGCTAGCTGAGGTCTTCCTATAGTCAAAATAAAACATTAGTATTATATAGTTTAAACAAACAGTAGAGTTAGACAGAAAAAACTAACGCCAAATACCTTAAGAAATTCAAAGTGTTCCAAATGAGAATTCACATAAATAGAAGAAAGTGACAACAAAATATAATTCAATAAAAAGGCATTCAGCTGGTTGGCAGTAGGCGGAGCGCCCCTGATCCGCTGATAGCACACTTGGAGGGGACCAACCCCCACTACGAAGGATTCTCTTCTTGGTTTGCGAATACCGCGTATGCCATGAACGCCTAGAGCCCCATGTTCGCAGGACTAGAGGATGCAGTAATGGATGCTCGGTATGATCGAGAGCCAGTAACTCTGGAGAAAACCATCAGCTGGCTCTTCGCATTACACAAACGCCCGACCGGATCCATCGTGGAATGAATGCTGCTTTTTGACTCACGCCGCAGATTGTCTTGAGCTTGCTCTTTGCATCTATCCTGCAACTCCTCTAGGTTTCTCGAGCAGTAAGTGTAGCGTTCTGTGCGCGGAGTCAGGGCGGGGCCTGCTTCATTATTGGCAGTTCGGGCTGGACTGTTCCCACGAGGCACAGGGTCAAGACTGATTTGCATATAGCTGTGTTTGAACTGGGGTGGCGAAGTGAGCTAAAGAACGATGATGGATTCAACCCAGGCCTGTGACTGGGGGTGAGTGTCTGAAAAGTTTCAGCTCTCGTCCAACATCTCCTTGTGTTTGCTTTAATCACCCTAAATTGGCAGGGTATGCCCAGATTGGGTCACTTGCTCACTTTGCCACTGTTTTCAAGCTAGCCTGGCTGATAAGGGCTGTTAGCCTGAAACTGGTCCCAGGATGCTTGTTTCTGGTTCAGGGAAGACCTGGCCTGGCAGTTTGGGCTGGACTGATCAATCGATCCATCGCACTACTCACCCTGTAAGGGTTTCAATGCGCTGGGGGGGGGGGGGGTTGTGCTGCTGCTACTGGTCGAAATGCGCTGGGGGGGGGGGGGTGCTGCTGCTACTGGTCGAAAAGCCAGGTCTTGAGTTGTCTCCTGAAGGTCAGCAGGTCTTCGGTTTGTCGTAAGTAGAGGGGGAGGGTGTTCCAGGTCTTGGCGGCGCGGTGGGAGATGGACCTGCCTCCGGAAGTGGTTCTACGGATGCGCGGGACCGTGGCCAGGGCATGGTCAGCGGAGCTGAGTTTCCTGTTGGGTAGGTAGAAGGAGAGTCAACTGTTGAGATAGGCTGGGCCGGTTTTGTGGAGTGCCTTGTGTGCTTGGATCAGGAGCTTGAAGGAGATTCTTCTGTCCACGGAGAGCCAGTGCAGGTTCCTCAGGTGGGGGGTGATGTGGTCGCGGCGCGGGACGTCGAGGATCAGGCGTGCAGAGGCGTTCTGGATTCTTTGCAGTCTGTTGATGAGCTTGGACGAGGCTCCGGCGTAGAGGGCGTTTCCATAGTCGAGTCTGCAGCTGACTAGGGCCTGGGTGATTGTTTTCCTCGTGTTTGTCGGGATCCATCTGTAGATCTTGCGGAGCATGCGGAGGGTGTTGAAGCAGATGGAGGAGACTGCGTTGACTTGTTTGGTCATGGTGAGTTTTGAGTCGAGGATGACTCCTAGGTTGTGTGTGTGGTCGGTAGGGGCCGGGGGGTCCCCAGTGATGCGGGCCACCATGAGCCATCCCATGCTGAGGGGTTGGACCCGAGGATGAGGATCTCCGTCTTGTCTGAGTTCAGCTTAAGTCGGCTTTCCTTCAACCAGTCGGCGACGGCCTTCACTCCCTGGTGGAGGTTGGATTTGGCGGTGAGAGGGTCCTTGGTGAGGGAGAGGATCAGCTGCGTGTCGTCGGCGTAGGAGATTATGTTGAGGTCGCGCTGTCAGGCGATGCGTGCCAGTGGTGCCATGTAGACGTTGAACAGCGTCGGGCTGTGGGAGGATCCCTGTGGGACCATGCAGATGATCTCGGAGGCCTTGGACCGGAATGGGGGGAGGCGGACTCTCTGAGCTCTGCCGGAGAGGAAGGAGGTGGTCCAGTTCAAGGCCTTCTCCCGGATCCCTGCGTCTTGGAGGTGCGTGCGTAGTGTGTGGTGGCAGACGTGTCGAAGGCAGCAGAGAGATCCAGGAGGATGAGGACCGCCGTCCCGCCGTTGTCTAGAAGGATCCTGATGTTGTCTGTGGTGGCGATGAGGGCGGTCTCAGTGCTGAGGTTGCTGCAGAATCCTGATTGGGAGGGGTCCAGGATGTTGTTGTCTTCGAGGTGACGGGTAAGCTGGATGTTAACTATCTTCTCGATGACCTTTGCTGGGAACGGAAGAAGGGAGATGGGCCGGAAGTTCTTGAGGTTGCTCGGATCCGCCTTGGGTTTCTTCAGTAGGGCGTTGATCTCTGCGTGCTTCCAGTTCTCAGGGAAGGTAGCGGTCTCAAAGGAGAGGTTGATGATGTTGCGCAGGTAGGGGGCGATGGAATTGCCGGCTTTGTTGAAGATGTGGTGTGGGAGAGGGTCGGACGGGAATCCAGAGTGGATTGTGCCCATGGTCTTGATTGTGTCCTCGATGCTCACGATGACCCAGGTTGTCAGGGAGTCGTGGATGGTGGGGTGCGGTGGGTCCGGTGCGACGAGGCCCGCAGGGGTTGTCCGGGGTTTGAAACTGTCATGGATGTCGGTGATTTTTCAGTGAAAGAAGGTGGCGAGGGAGTCACACAGGGCTTGCGATGGCGGGATGTCGTTTGCGCTGGAGCTGGGGTTGGAGAGTTCCTTCACGATGTTGAAGAGCTCTTTGCTGTTGTGTGCGTTGTTGTCAAGGCGGTCTGTGAAGGAGATCCTTTTGGCGGTCCTGATGAGGTGGTGGTGGTTGCGGAAGGCGTCTTTTTGGGCAGCGCAGCTGTCCGGCGTCTTGTCGCTGTGCCATATGTTCTCCAATTTCCGGCAGGTGCGCTTTGAGTCGAGGAGTTCCGGTTGCTGGTGTCTCTGTTGGTGTGTTTTTTCAGCGGGGCTACGGTGTTGGCACAGTCGTTCATCCAGCGTTCGAGGGTGAGTGCACCATCATCAGGGGTGGTGGGGTTGATCGGAGGGTTGAGTGCGAGGCTTGTCTGTAGTTGTTCTTCAGTGACTTTGCCCCAGCAACGGCGGGGGATCCGTAGGGTGCGGTGGTGTGTGAAGGGTTTTCAGAAGAAGTGGATGCAGTGGTTCCCATGAGGCACAAGATCAAGACTGATTTGCATATAGCTGGGTCTCAACTGAGGTGGCAGAAGTGAGCTAAAGAGTGGTGAAAGGGCTCCTCCATCATCTTCTTGTGTTTGCTAGGTCCTACTCCATTGCTTGGTCGAGGGTCGATGGGCAGGTTTCTTCTAAATTCTTCAACTTATCTTTTTATGTCAGCCTCACGTCCCTGTTGGGGTGACACGTAACGCAAGACCTATTGAAACTCAATGAAAGCTAAAATAAGGATACCCCCTGGTTGTAAATCAACACGCGCAGTGAAGTCTGAATATGCAGCAGTTACATCTTAGAGGGGCTAATAACAAAACCATTGGCTCAACACCTTTGCCTCAAAAATGCAAACAATGCGCTGGTCTGACAAGCCTCAATGGGTCATTCAAGGAGAAGCCTTTAGCTCATCAGGAAAATATACAGCGCGTTATCAGATCAGAACATATCATGACCGGTGCTGCGAGGTCTTTAAACAAAATAGAAGGGTCCAGTGAAGAGTCATTGGGCCATATTATCAAGAATGGCGATAACTTTATTGCAACTTTAGTGGCAGGAAACTGCCGTTAAAGTGGCGATAAGGGGCTTGATAATATGCCCTTGTGAATTCCAATAGAAGCCCCGGTCTGTGGTCCTTCACACCAGAACCTGCGCTTCTATTGGAATTCACAAGGACATATTATCAAGCCCCTTATCGCCACTTTAGCGGCAGTTTCTTGACGCTAAAGCGGCGATAATGTTATAGCCATTCTTGATAATATGGCCCTTTAAGTATTTCCCTAGAGTTAAATTCTAGTTGTGAGGGAGCTGTGCTATCTTCGCGGGGGCTATTAACTCAATGACTACTACATCCAATGTCAGTTCTATGGAGGAGTCTGAAAGGAAGGCTAGCAAGCCGTGTGCGGTCAATGGAAATCTACCATGGTATAACCCAAATTGGGAGACTGCATCCTAGACAAAGAGAGATAAAGGAATTCCCGCTATCTGCAAGAAAGATGAGGGTGAAATTTTAGAGGTCCCAAAGATTCTCCCAAGTCTGCTCCCAGCAATGGTGAAAAAGAAAACAGGGGTATTCAAGATCGTTCCCCAATTCGCCCTTTAACACTGATTCCAACCTTGTCTTGGATCAGTCATTGCCAGTAAAATTGACTATCTCACACTGCATTGAGGAAAACTTGCTCCTTGCATTACCCACAGCAATGTGAGACCAGCACACAATGCAGCTCAAAGGCTGTACTATTCAAGCTACTGGATCCAAAAGTCTGACTCTATCAAGCCAGTCATACCTGGCTAAACCTCTTTCAGAGACTATTCTGGCAGAAATTTCCGAGCTCAAGGCATCTCATGCCCAGGAAGTAGCTGTGCTTCATCAAAGGCTGAACACAATTTAGGAGATTGTGCCACAATTACCAGCATGGCTACAAGAGGTAGAACAGAGGATGTCTGACTTAGAAGATCGCTCCCTTATTTGGGACAAGGATATTAGTAACATTCAAAGGGAGTTGCCTGACAGGCAAAATAAAATTGATGAAATGGAAAACTGCACTAGGAGGTCTAACTTTGCGGACTGTCACGTAAAAGGAACTTATGCTGCCATTGGCCATTCAAAAGAAAGTATTTACGATAGCTGATAAAATCCAGATTTGTGTCTTTTCAGACATGTCTATTGCAGCAGTGCAAAGGCAGAGAGACTTTGTAGGACTTGTGGGACAATTTAAAGCTGCTGGGGAACATGCCTCGATAGAGCAACAGTTGAAACATAAGGTATTGTTTCAAAGTCAAGTCTAGTTATGTCCATCATTAGAAGAGGAGCAAGGCTTATTGCAAAAAGTGCAAAGTTGAACGGCTACCTTTCTATCTTCTCTTTTTTCCCCTTTTTGTTTTTGCTCTTCTTTGCCTTTTTAGTATATGAAGATAATGGGGAGGGTTCCTTTTCTTGGAGCACAGCATGGTGCAGCAAAAATACACCTAACAAATAGAGAGAGGGCGATGGGGGGTATGGTGGGAAATTCTCCCTCTCAGGGTGGGCAGGACACTGAGCATATGATTTGCACTTTTGTTGTGGGTTTGTGGGAGTGGTCAATGGAGTACGGGGGATGCAAGAGTGGTTAAAAGAGAGTAGATGCATCTGAAAATGATTAGTTTCAGATATAGTGAAGGTAGTTGGGCTATACTAGCTCATGCAATCGAAGCAGGCGGCTTTGATTTCAGACCAACAGGTGCTGCAGTGGGACTAAGCCAACAAATTCTGCAATTGTTTAATGGTCTGCAATGTTGAGTAATCTCATGTAATGCTAATGAGGTTTTAAATAGGCAGAAATATGGGGCCATATTAAAGGGGTTGTCCTCATTCAATCCGTAACTGTTCTTCTTACAAGAGACACATCTAAAAGATTATAATCCCCACTCTCATTTACCAAAGAAATACAGGCTTCCTCATTTTGCATCTGCTGGGTGCCCTTTAAGTGGAGTAGCAATATATCTGGCTAGATCTATGGATTGTAAGGTGAGAGAAGTCATAAGGGACAAGTAGAGGAGATGGATATGGCTGAAGGTGCGAGTCAATTATTATGGCCCAATATTTAATGAAGTAGATCCCCTGAGGGACTTAAATAGCTGTGGGTGCTGAAGGGCCTGTGATTTTTAAAGGTGACTTCAACTTCATGCAAGACCTGAAACTATCTACCTCCAATAAGTCTAAAGAGTAATTAAAACCTAAAACTCGAATCTTGGTGCAATTAAACAGGATTTCAATCTGGATGATCTTGAGAAATAGGACCATCCATGCGTGATGCAGAATACGAGCTTCTCTCACCAATTTAATTGTGCACCACGACTTGACTCTTTCTTAGTGATGCAGACTCTTGACTGGCATTATATGGACATATTGGCCAATGCTTTCTCAGACCACTCCATCCTATGTATTCATTTTGAGTTTGATGAGTTAAATACTGCTAGATTAAGGTGGCAGTTTGACAAAACTCTTCTGTCAGACCAGGTCTGACTGTCTTAGATCCAGATATTTATTAGAGAGTTCTTTGAATTGATAAAAAAACGGCTCCAGTTTTTTCTGTGTGGGAGGCCTTCAAGGGAGTGTTTCGCGTCAGGTGATTGCACAAAAGTCAAGAGCGCAAAGCCTGAATACAGGAATGCAGTCTGCAGTAGATATGGCTCAAGATGCCATAAATAGGGCAAGATCAGAGGAAAGTACAATGATAAAAGAAAAGCTTACACTGGCTAAACAGAATATAAATATATATAAATTATATATAGCAACTCAAGGACGTTTCAACAAAAAATGTATGAAGAAAGCCAGCTGATCAGTAGGCTCCATGCCTTCTTCTACATGAGTTGAGCAGAACTCTCAACATATCTCACAAATAGAAAATCCTGTCTTTAACTCAGTTCCTTAGACCAAAAAAGGGGTCACTGTTCCATAGGTGTAGGTGTAGGTGTAGGTGCTGGAGGGTCACTCTCACACAAAAAGGAGAAGAGAGAAACGTGTTAGAGCTGAAAGAGGATAGGGCTAGGATCCACTGTATAAGGGGGAGAACACAATTTGTCTCTTGTTGCCCTCACACACCCCGATGGATATCATGCTTCATCATTGGGCATTTGCTCCTCGTTGGGCCGGCACTGCAATGCCCAACGGGTCCCCCGAAGGGTCACTCTGGCGGAGATCTTTTAAGAGAACGGCCATTTGGTGAATGCGGGAGTGTTGGGGGAGTGGGTCCTATGTGCACATTGAGTGTGTGTGAGAGTAAGTTGAAAATGGCTAAAGGATACCAAAGGGGGAAAGGTTTATTACTGTGTTGGTCCCTTTGCCATGCTAAAAAAACCAGAAGGTTGTGCATTATGTCTCTGGGCTGTAATGTGCCTGAAATGGTCAGGTCGACAAGTTTCGTGCCCAGACAGTCAGAATGATCCTTGGCGCTTCCTCAAGACCAGTAATAAATAGTGCAGTGCTCAGTGCAAGTGAAGAGGGGATATTAGCCCTCTGTGTGAAAGGAGCGGGCTCGCGCTGTGTAAAACTACAGCTAAGCTACAACTCAGTCATTGATTCGCGCCTTAGAAACGACCTAGATAAGGAGAGAAAATAAAGGAATATAAAAAGACACAAAGCGCTTGTTAGTCATAGATATATGGCGTGTGTCTGTTTATTAAAGCTTCAAGCGCTGTCTGTTTTATGTGCAAGGGACATGACACTGGTGCTGGCTTCAGCGAGGGGTGGATTTCCGGAGGAGGGCAGTCCGAGCCTACCTATTGTGCAGCCTCCCGGTTGTGTCCAGAGGGGGCGAGCTCATGGGTGTTCTTTTTTTTTTCATATCTACTCGCCGTGTTTGCTAATGTCGCGAAGAACTCCGGGCAGTAATAGTTGGGACCATAGACATTCACTATGATCAGGTCTACTCCTCTACCTTGGCATTTGGAGATCACAAAACGGCCTTCGACATCCGCAGACAACTGCTCAATCGTGTAGTCTGATCTGGGGTTAACCCAGATCAACACTCCTCGGGCGTGAGTTTTAAATCCCGAGGTGTTGATATTACCTAGCAGGCCCCTACTGCGTAGCATCACACTGTTCAGTGGGAGATGTGTCTCCTGGAGTAAGCCTACATCTATATTCCGTGTAGTCAGATAGTTCAACACTTTTCATAATTTGCGGTAATCGTTAAGCCCTCTAACATTCCACAACAGTGCGCAGAGGGAATCTATTGTTCTCGGAGTAGTAGCCCCGCTAGGTGTCGTCATCCCGTATTTCAAATCGGGTAGTGCACCCTGACATGTCTAGCGTGTGTGTATTGTGTGCACCATACAAAAACCTAATTAATATCACCAACAGCAAAAACAACTTTACCTCTTTCCTTCCTCCCCCTCCCCCCTCCCACAGCGGACCACCCACAATTTGGTTGCGTAGCATCCCCAGAAACACCCACTTGTCCCCCCTCTACTCCCCCAACACGTGGTTTGCTATTCTAGTGTGTGTCACTCGTGAGCAGAGGTCTCTCTATGAGCAGCAAAAAGGCAAATGCAAACATTCTCTTGCCCCTTCCTACGTTCGCCGTCTTATAGTCCTACAGCCTCTATGATCAAACAATCCTTGTCTGCTTAGACTAGCTGTGTAACATGATCCATCCCACTTCCCTGGCCTGCGCCCCGTGACCCAAAGGACCAGCCCTGATATGCTCATGTTGGCTGAGTTAGTCACATTATACCCTTCACCTGTCTAATTTACCCTCTCCACCACACTTCTAAGCATCTCGGCCATGTATATTTAACAGTCCGTAAGGGTCCAACTCGTCTGTACGATGTATACAATTCCACCACAAAACTACAGCATAGTCCACCGATAGTGTACCGGTTCAGGAATCATCAGTCAGTAGGCTTTTCACCCTCAATGCCACCCATCCTCCCATTACCCGCTACTACCCCATAATACTTATCAGCTAATATGCGTTAGGTTGTTTCAGTCCTGCCCTTCTAACGATCCTCCCTCCGCCGCGTCCAGCAGAAGTCATTCCGGGCTCTGGTGCTGTTCTTTGGACCAACCTTTTAGTGCCTTCCGTAAGACCTTTGGGTCTGTGAATATGTGGGAGCGACCTTGTTTGTTTAATCGTAGTTTAGCAGGATATAGCATGGCATAGTCCAAGCCCAGATAGCGTAGTTGCTTTTTCATGGGTACAAATTGTCTGCGTGCCACCTCAACACGTGCGGTGAAGTCCGGGAAGAGTAAAAACGTCAATCCCTTGAACACCAATGCGTGTTTTTCCAGCGCCAGTCGCAGGGCAGCATCTCTCTCCCGGTAGTTGAGTAGTTTTGCAATGATTGGGTGCGGCGGAGCACCCGGGCGGGGGCGAGGTCCCAGGGAACGATGCACTCTCTCTACCACAAACATATTGGAGAAGGCTCCTTCTCCCAGAAGGTTTACCAGTAACTTCTCAACAAAGTGCTCCATATTACCAGTTGAGGTCTTCTCCGGGAGACCGGTAATTCTTAGATTGCAGCGTCGTGAGCAAGCCTCCAAACCCTCTGCTTTATCCAGCAGGACGCATCTGACCCTACTGAGCTGTTTGTGGTCCTTATCCAATGTATTGTGCGCCTCCTCTACCTCCGTAAGTCTCCGTTCAGACATGTCCAATCGCTCCGCGTGTTTGTCCAGACGTTCCACCATTCTGTTCATCAGGTAGGAGAGGGCAGCCATTTTTGTGCCTAGGGAGGTTATGCCACTCTGCAAACTTTTTTCCATTGATAGGAGCATACTCCGGATATCTGGGTCATCTTCCGAAGGGGTTTGTGTCCTAGAGGCCGCCACTGTCGTGGCGTCATGTGATTTCGAGCGTTTCTGCTCGAAGGAGAGCTTAGGTTGAGTGTTATCCGTTCTGCCCATAATTACTTCTGGGTGGGTCCGCCCGTCAAGGGCCCATGTTTCTACCACCCCGAGTCCTGGTCTCAGTGTATTCCGGGCAGGAGCTATAGACTTCAATCACTCCCAGTCCCCCTAACAACAGTAATCAGTTAAGATGTCCCTTAGAGCTGGGTGGTGCAGTAAGTCCAGCGACAAGATACTCCGTCTGCCACAAGCGTCGTCTTCACTGGCCCCCGGGCTGCGCGTGTGCTTGCGGCGTCCAGAGTTGCACCCCACGGTGTAGGTGTAAGCACCTGTAAAGTAGCATGGCGTTGCTCCCAGCCGCTCTTCCTGGCTCTATTCCCACTCTGTGATTCGCCTTTGGGGCCACACTCTGCTTGCTCACTACGGCGCAGTTCAGGCTCTGCACCTCGTCGTACCAGGCCAAGTCTCGTGCCTCAGTAATTGCAGTCCCTCGGCGTGCCCGAGCCCCTGTTCAGCACCATCGACAGACAGCCGGCTTGCCGCTCCTGTGCATCTCTACCAGGGCCCCAATGGCGCCTGATGGGATCCCCCCACCAAAGTGTAGACCAGCTCTCTGCAGCGCGCTTCCCACTGTTGTTAGTCCTCCTGGTACAGAGTCAGTCGCTAGCTGCTGCCATCTCCAGTGTGCCTCCTATAATCTATGGGTGCCCCGTTTCTGACGTTGCTCCGCAAAATGGCGGATCCCCAGCGTGGCGGGTCGCGTCCTGTAATCCCCGCTTTAGGCTACTTCTGTGATGCCCCCAGGCCCTTTCACCGGGATCTCTCTGTGCCTGTGGATGCGGTTCTGCTCCAGCCGGTTGACCTCAATCACTGCTGCCTTTGCGCCTGCACTCATGGCCAGGGTTCTCTGTGCCGTCTCCTAGCGCTGGGCTCCACGCTGCCATTATCTCCCCGTAGCCCTGGCGCGTTAGCTCGACGGTCTCCCCAGTGCAGCAACTGGCCCTGAGACCCGCTGCAGGAAACTGTTAGTGCCGGACACCCAAGATCCTCGAGTGCCGGTCGGGTCCTGAGTTTGTTTGCGGCACGTACACTGACACTGCCCCACCCTTAGCACCACTTGGGGTTGGGGATTTCAGGCTCTGAGGATCGCTGGTTACCGGCGCCAATATCTCCGGAGCGGTGGGACAGAGAAGAGCCAAAGTACGGTCTCTGCCTCGCGAGTGTGCTCCGGTAGTTATATCTTGGCTGGGAAGTTGATAGGCAACGTAAGGCTGTCAGATATGTTCAGCATAGTGAGACAGCGATTCGGAGCTCAGGGCTCAAGCGGCCATCTTGGTTGTGAGCAAACTCCGTCCCTCACGAGCTCATGGGTGTTCTGGAATGCCCCCACTACCCGGGTTGCACCATCTTTGAAGTACACATGGTAAAACTGAGAAGTCCACATTGGTTGCTCAAGGCGAAGCGTGTCACAGTAGCTGCTCCCCAGAGTGGGTAGTATGATGCGCTGTACGGCTGTGAATTAGTTAGGCCGTAACACATGCACACAACCTATCCCACCCTGAAAGGGCTGTCGTGTACACCTTCCGGTCGCACCACCGGAGCGTTTTCGACTCAGTAAATACGTATTTTACACGCACAAGCAAAAAGGGTAAATGTCCCCTCACCTCACCTTACGTCTCATGGAGAATTACTCCATGGGTTGGTGTGCCGGTATTTATGTGTCGCAACGGGCTGGTGAGGGGGAGAGAAGGATAAAGGAGCGAGTAAGCGCAGTGGCGGTTGCACACACTGATGAACCAGCTAAGCAGTGGCAGTGTGGACATTGTCCCCCAACGTATACTCATGGTTTTGCAGCAAAAAAAGGTGCGTCTTAGCACCTACCTGACCTGGCACCTGCCCCTATGTTGTAGGCAAAGTGAGGTGGGTCTTGTTATATGGCTCTGTGTGGTGGTGCGGGCAGTGCCCTCTTCCGGGTCTGTCGTCATTGCTGCTACGAGTGCGCATGTGTGGGGGAGTAGTAAGACTGACTGCGCATGCGCAGCTATTGTAGTGACAGCTCATGTGCATTCAATTACTGCGCCTGCTTTCCTTACGTGTTGTCCTAGCCTGACATGACAAGTGGTGGTGAAACGAGGAGGGTCGGGATCAGTGCCCTCAGTAACATATATTAAATTGTATGGTAGTGTGTAAGACGGCTCAGCGCCAGGGAACAACGTCTAAGTAGTCCAAGAGTCGGTGGGGATTCCTACAAGGGGTGCGGTATAAGGTGTGCATCTCCCACCCACCAGACCCCCATTAGCTTTGAAGAGTGTATTGTTTGAGCCTGGGGTTCAGTGTATCTACAGGTAATGCACGTGTGGGGCAAGATGTGTGGCAGTACTAAATGTGTAGAGGATTATTTAGATGCTGCTCACACTAAGTGTAGGGGTATCCATGGTACTCCACTCCCTGCATAGGGTGAGAGGGTGTTGATTGATGTTGACACTGATAAGGGCATGTTAGGTTGGGTTCATAGTTCATCCCACGGTATCTCATCATTGAGACTGCCTATGTGGGTACGTAAGCGATGAACCCACCGCTGTTCATGTCTCAGTAGTGCGGCGTGACTCCATACTTGGTTAGCTTCCAGGATGGTCCATTCCATCTCGTTGCATGAGTGACCTGCTTCAATGAAATGGTTCGTCATCTTGGTCGCTGTGCGGCCACATCGGATCGTACTCCTATCTTCACTGATCCTGAGCTTGATTGGTCTTGTGGTCATGCCAAAGTACCTCAGTTGGCATGGGCATGTGATGATGTACACACAGTTCTTTGTGTTACAGTTCGTGTGTGAGCGTTGTTCCCATGAGAAATCTTTGATCTGAAGAGTTTTGGTGTGTTTAGTCGTGGGAAAAAAAGCATAAGAACCGCAGGGGTAGTGTCCCGACACAGGGGGTAGATTCCACAGTGTATTAACCTGTGTTTATTTCTGTTGTGGCCGCGTCTGTACCAGTTGGTCCCGTAGGTTGGCTGTCCGCTTGAATGCAAAACGTGCTTGCTTGATTTTCATTGAGCCAGTGTTGAGGATTTTCCAGTTCCGTTTCATGATTTTCTTAATCCTGTTGGACAGTGGTGTAAAAGTGGTGACACAGGTGATGACATCGCTCGTTTGGTGTGGCCTGGTTTCCAGAAGACCTTGGATGTTATTGTTCTTGGCATGTTTTTTGGCCTTCTGGACGACCTCAGCTGGTTCAGACAGATGATAAAGCTATTGCAGAAGTGTTTCTTCAACATTACAAGAAGGTATATGAAAGAGCTCCTCTGTTTCAACACTGAACCTTGAAGGGTTCTTTAGTTCAGGTAGGCTCCCACAATTGTCGATTGATTAAAAGGCAAAACTATCAGCTTGTTTCAAGGAGCAGGAGGTGGCAGCATCCCTGCAAGAATGCCTAATGCCAAAGTCTGTAGAAATTATGGCATGTCGACTGATGTATACAAGACATTTTCGAAAGAGCTGACCCTATTCCTGATTGAATTTTTTTATTCAATTAGAGAAGACATGGCAATACCATCCACCTTTAGAGAGTCGAGCATAGTTAGCTTTTTAAAAAAAGCTAAGTCACCTCGGAACGTGAATTCTTATCACCCAATAAGTCTGATAAATGCAGATTATTCATTATTTGCAAAGGTGTGGGCATGTCAGATTATTACCACAGGGGAATACCCTGGTCCAAGACCACAATGTTTTGCAGAATAGATGGTTGGTGGAGAATACTCATTTTTTGATTCAGGTGATAGATTTTTTTTTTCACTGGCCAAGATGAAGTGGCAATCATAATGTTCAATGCCAAAAGGCGTTAGATTTGGTGAATTGGGACACTTTATACTTTACTTATAGTAGGGTCAGGTTTCCTGATTCAATAGTTAAAATGCTTCAGAATATTTACAAGTGTGCAGAGGCATGAGTTATAATAAATGCAAATGAAGTCAGATCTGTTCAGATCAATAGAAGCAGCCGTCAGGGGTGCACAATGTCACCTATTCTTTTCGCTCTCTTTATGGAGCTCCGGATCAAATCTATCATGACCCACCAAGATAGAAGAGATGCCCACGATCCAACTCTTTGACAATGATATCATTCTTTATTGGAAAGTGGACACGTTAAACATTGATGGTCCCCAAATCTAATTCTGGAATATACATGTGTAGGGGAATATAAGATCAACCCAAGTAAAACCGAGTCTTTTTTCTTCAAAGCCCCACCTAAAGTCCTGTATTTAGATCTGCAGGATCTGAACAACACGCAACGCTCGGTTCTCTATCTTGGGGTCTAGGTAACAAAAACATATTCCAAACTACTGCTTTTGAATTTTAAGGCTATGTTAAGCAAAGTTAAAACCCTATTAGCTAGGTTGGCTCTTCTCCCACTGACATTAATTGGCAAAGTGTCTTTAGTTAAAATGTCCATTTTGCCCTTATTTTTATTTCTTTTCTGTAATCTCCCCATCAAAATTAATAAGGATTGCTTTAAAGAATTTATTTTTTAATTATTAGGTTTGTGTGGAATGGTAGAATCTTGAGAGTAAGATATTCCATTCAACAGCTATATCAGGAACAGGATTAAGAGGCCATACCAGACTTTTTCTCTTACGACCAGGCCACATGGCTGGATACTATAGTTTGTAGGGAGAAGGATTCCGGTGGGCTTAGTAATGTTTTATTAGCCAGAATGTTATGTTATGTAATGTTAGCCTCCATTTATAGCGCGCACAGCTACTCAGATGTCTCCTGGCGCGAAAGCCAAATGGTGGAGAAAGAAAAGGGTTAGCCTGATGTAAGATTACATAAATAACAGTGTTTTAAACTGTTTTTTAAACAGCCTGAGGCTCTCTGAGTTTCGTAGTTCAAAGGGAAGGGCATTCCAAGCCATAGCCGCCTTAACAGTAAGAGAGCTGCCGCCTAATCTAGTCAGCCGGTACTTAGGAACCACAGCAAGGCATTGACCTGTAGATCGAAGATGACGAGGCGGAATATAGAACGAAAAACGTCTCCTAAGATATTGATGCCCAGTCTTATAAAGGGCACCATGAACTAGTGTGAGAGCCTTAAACAGTAGCCGCTGTTCAACCGGGAGCCAATGTAGATCTCGAAGGTTCTGACTAGCGCTGGATCTACCTGGAATACCCAACAGAGCTCTCGCCGTTGCGTTCTGAACAATCTGCAGCTTTTTTTGCTGGTATGCCGGGAGACCAATGTACAAGGCGTTGGTGTAATCTAGCCTTGACAGGATTAGGGTACGGGTCACCATTTCCTTAGCCATTTTGGGCAAGAGGGACAGAAAATTCTTTAAGCATTTCTGTGTGCCAAAGCACACACCCGCCAACTTATTAATCTGAGGTAAAAATTTCAAACCTCACCAAACCAAACCCCCAGATTTTCCGCTGGACACCCTGAGGAGCTGGGTATGGGGTAGCCCACAGGCCAAATGTCCTCTCTGAAATGCGGGGGGAAGGAACCATAGAGGAGCACCTCCGATTTCTCCTCGTTGCATTTCAGTTGGGCCTTTGCTAGCCACTTAAAGACCTCAGCAAGACAATTTTTAGCAATGGTCGGAGAGGAGTCAGTTTTGTTCCACGTGAAGAGGAGCTGGGTATCGTCAGCATAAGCTGTGATTTTAGCGCCCAGCTCCTCTGCCTAGTAGACCAGGGGTGTCATATAGACATTAAACAAAAGAGGGCTCAATATAGAGCCCTGAAGGACTCCCGTATTTAGGCTTCTAGGAGTAGAAGAGAAAGAAGGCAGCCATACTTGCTGTGATCTGTTGGCTAGAGAGGATTCGATCCACTTCCATACCTGCCCCGAGATGCCGATGTGAGACAACCATGCCAAAAGTTGTTGATGAGGCACGGTGTCAAATGCGGCAGAGAGGTCTAAGAGCACTAGCGCTGCTCTGTCGCTGGCATCCAAACACTCTCTGATAGCCTCCGCCATCTCAACCAAGGCGTCTCGGTACCGTGGGAGGCCCTGAAGCCTGACTGGGCAGGGTGGAGGACACCAGAGGTCTCAACAAACTCTGAGAGTTGCTTGTGAGCGGCCTTCTCACACACCTTTGCCACAGCCGGGAGGAGTGAGATTGGGCAGTAGCTAGCCGGGGTGGTGGGATTGAGTGAAGGTTTTTTCAGCAAGGGGAGGAGTTTTGGTTCTAGAATCAGAAACCGACTTGCCTGCTTTTTTAAAGATGGCTAGTCTACCAAAAGGACATAGAAATTGGTTCAAAACCCTTCTTTAAAGCAAGGCAGGCGCCGTCTTGTCACAGGCTCATCCAACTATGAGACAGCAAAGCCATAGGTTTACATATTTCCAAATCTGGGCTTAGTTTCTGGAATTCCTGTGGGTTCAGAGTACTGAGTGAATTTTATGTTGAAAATTGAGGAAATGCAAAAGCATCTAGGGTCAGAGTGCCATCGCTACTGGCATGGTTATTCGCAGATTTCAGAACTCCTTACTAGTAGCTGCCAGGAAACGAGGGAATTTTCTCAGACCCTTGTTCAATTAACAGGGAAAGGCAACTGGTTGAGGCCCTGAGGAAATTCTCTGATTCGACTCTGGTCAATGACCATTTGAATAAGCCAGAGGAGGTAACTGGGTGTTGGGTGACTATTGGTGAATGAGAGTATTTTTTTATGGTGGGGTGTAAGTCCCTTAGAGCCACTAATTTTAAAATAATGGATCCCTCTCACGACAGATGGCATGCTACACCCCCACATGTCATTCATAAAATGCTTCCGATTATCCCAAACCAGTGTTTTAGATGTGCACAATACGATAAAGGGGATTGGCCACATACGTTTGACCTTTGCCCCACGCTGTTTTAATTCTGGCCGGATGTATTCAAACTCTGAGTACATGTTTACAGAGCATGATTGCACCAGAAGTTCTGATTTGGGGTATCCCATGCCACTCGGAAACTAAATAAATATATACAATACTTTCTATCAGTTGCCCGATCTCTGATGCTCCAATATTTGAGAGCAATTAATGTTTCTACTGTCAAAATCTGGCTGGATAAATTAAAGACGACCTGCATGTTTAAGGAGGCATATGTTCGTCGTATGGGTATTACAAAGAGGTATACATTAGTGAATAGTACGAGCTTGATATGGACCTTTTTTTTGCTGGTGAGAAAGATGCGATGTCGTAAGATAGACGATTTGTGTTTTTGCACTTTACCTGTATTCGGGCTGCTATGTTGTTTCAACGTGTAGTGGTGCATGTTTGTACACAGTGTTACTCTGTGAAGCGAAATCGATATATAGGGCCTTATTTACAAGGCCCTTCCGCCACTTTTGCGTCATTTTTAACATGGGAAAAGTGACGCAAGGGACTTGTAAATCTGCCCCATAGTCCGTAATGCACTGCCTTTCACGAAACAATGCGATGTATCTGCTCGATTAATACATGTAAAAAAAGAGACGGCATTCGGCCACAAGAAAAGAACATGAACTAATCGAAATTTTATAAATGTCTTTTTACGAATAATCAAGTTTTGCAGAGCGTGAAACTCACAAGGTTATACAAGCAGTTGCAATCCCAATAGGTCTCACCTGTGACACAAGACCAGAGACAAGTTTTCTTTCCCAGTTCTTTTTCCACAAAACTAGTTCCCTGGGATAATTTTCATCAAAGCTTCAGATAATGTATTACAGGATGATGGATGCCCATGCACGAGAAGGCGTGTGCATACTCAGCAGCCATCTTAGATACGGATCCAGATGAACAAGGAACGAGAGTCAGTTGGATACAATCGTCCTACAGGCATTACAATGTAATGCCGTTGCATAAGCAGCTGAAAGTTATTACTCATTCAGTCAAAACATGGTTAGCCGAAAATACTCACAGGGCAGGACGAGTATAGGAGTACGGAGGAAAGCCATTGAATCAGGTACAGGGAAATGAGTGAATCCGAAATCCTGCTCTAAGTTTCGGGCAATTAGTGTGATGACAACAGACTGCTAATGATTCACTTTAGTGGGAAACCATTTCTGCTGCAGAGAATGAAGGAATGTGGCAGCAGGTGAGTGGCTTCAGACAACAGTCCCCCATCACCTCTTACAGACCTACTTTCCCAGACAGTCTTGAATGCTGCCCGCTGTATTTTCACCGTGGTCCCTCTCCTGTGCTTTACCACCTTACAAAACAGTAGTATAATGCTGCCTGGGCTTGCCACTTGAAATGTGTGCTGTATATTGGAACTCGCTGTTTGGCCTATTTAACTTTCCTACATGTATATTGTACAGGGTTCCTAAAATATAAGCCAGGTTCCACTTACAGAGAACCAGTTTGGAGCCTGTCAGGTAGGAGAGCTAATCTAAATATATGTGGCTTCGAATCTGGAGACAAGCCTGCCTGGTGACAGACGAGTTCAGACGTATTAAAACAGGATTCCTGGGTAAGTTTAAAGTAAGGCTAAGATAGTACTTAATTTGAGCTGGTGGTTTTCTGTGCTCGGTACCAGCACTTAAATGTTTTCCATTGCTCATCAACAACACTTTATTGTCATCAGCGCACTTATGACACTCTGCCACTTGGTGGCAGGTCTATATGTAAGTAACTTTGAAAAGATACATATCCAGAACGTCAACAATCCATTCCATACCAGGATCACCTTCTGGAAGAGATATATTGACGATATCATCATGTTCTGGGAAGGAACAGAAGAAGACCTAAGAGACTTCCACAATTGGCTAAACACACGAGACGAATGTCTAAAATTCACTATGAACTCAAACAAGGACCATCTGGATTTTCTTGATCTATATATTTATGTAACTGACAATACCATCAAGACAAAAACCTTCTTTAAACCCACGACTAAGAACAGCCTTCTCTCTTTCAACAGCTTCCATCCCCGCCCACTCAGAGAGAATTTACCCTACAGTCAGTTCCTGTGTCTAAAAAGGAACTGCAGCGAGCTGAGTGAATACAAACAACAAGCTGAAGACTTACGCGTAAAACTACTCAAACGCGATTATCCCATGAAAATTGTGAACAAATGTCAAAAAAGAGCAAGAAATCAACACAGAGAGAGCTTGCTAGAAGTGATACCTAAAACACTACCACCTGACCAAGTAACATGTGTCACAACATATAACACAGCCAGTAACACCATCAAGAAAATAATCAACAAAAACTGGCGCATTCTGACCTCTGGACATCTAAATTGGCCAAAACCACGCTTCGCAAACAGGAGAACTCAGAATTTTAAGGACATGCTAGTACACACTCGTCCTTTAAAAAAGACACTTACAACCACAAGTACTTTATGGAACCTGCCACCAGTGGTAGGCCATTTCCCATGTGGACACTGCTCCGTCTGTCATTTAACAGAAACAACGAAATCCATTGAATTGACACCAGACTTAATGTGGAAGATGAGACAACATACCAATTGCAACACCACCCATGTAATCTACATGATTACCTGCCCATGTAATCTGAGATACATTGGAATGACGTGCCGCAAGGTAAAACAGCGAATCTGCGAACATAGAAGCAACGTCAGATGTAAACGTCACACTACCAAAATGAGCAGTCACTTTATCGACCACCCACATACGCTTGATGACCTCAAATGGATAGTCATAGAGTCTATGGTGGCTGGGTCTCAAAATGTCGAGAAACGTCTCTTTATACAAGAACAAAGATGGGTACACCGTCTCAAAACGAATATAACAGGTTTGAACGATGATGTCCCCTGGTTAAGTGTATCGTGAACATGTTTAAGACTACTTCACCCCATGGCCGGAATATGAAACTCCGCATAATGATACCTAAACGATTTCTCAAATAAACCTTTCTGGCAGCTTAAAGATTGACAATTTCCTATAAAACCCCAAGCGAACACATTTCCCAATATGTCTATCGTTAACATGTCAAAGACTACTTTACCCTATGGCCGGAACACATTGTCCCACATGATGAGACCAAAACGATCTCTCAATCAAACTTTATTAGCATCCTAATGATTGACAATTTCTTAAATAATCCCCAAGCCAACACTATTCTCTTGATGAACTTGTTAACCCTTCCATTAATCATGCCTTGCCTAAGACTTCGTCCTTTCAAAACAGGTGTAATGGTAATCTATACTTGCGACACTTTTTACACTGCTTTTAGTGTCCTACACAAGTAAAGTCAGTGAAAAACTACAGCCGTATATGCTACTGCCCCAATTGACAGTCTTTTTTCACTTTTAACTGTATAAAAATGTTCGAGTCCGGGCAATCTCCACCAAGCAGGAAGACAGCGTCAGCACAAGTCGTGCAGAGCGGGACTTCCGGTATGGAGAAGACTTTGGAGACGGAGACACGTAACGTTAACCCAAGATTTCTTTGGTTATAAATCTCACCTTGTTCTTTCCCCCCCCTCTCCTCTGACCTCTTTGAACAGCCTCACTACGCTGCCATTCTTCCTAAGAAGCCCGAAATCCGAGCTTTTAAGGTACGAAGGCCACCCGAGCAATGCCTGTTTATTTAATCTACGCATGATGTGTGCTATCTTTCTTTCTGTGTTCCTAATTGAGCCTATAAGTACTGCCTAAACATGTAGTATAACAGTGGCTCTCAGAAGTACCACTACGGTCGCTTTTCCTTTACAGATCGAGTGAATGTATGAATAATCACGTTAACAATGCCGCCATATTTCATGCTAAAAATCGATGTGAGTGGTACATGATGGATAATAGACCCTACCAAGCATTCAACATCTGTACACATGACAAATCATAGTGATCACTACCGTGGTGTAAATACCCAAATATTTCCCCGCACAACCTGCTATCCGCTACACATTGCACAATGATCCTCAACATAAATATCGCATGGGATTCTGTGACTCACGATGAGGACTCAAACAGTATCTCAGAAACAACCTTCTGTATAAACACTTTTTTCCTATTAGACAACACGTACAGATATCATCACAAAGATTTGCCATTTATACTTGCTATGTAACCAGCGGCGTGTTCGAACTTACCTTGCAGACCTTACTGTATATATAAAGAATTGCCATGTTGCATGTTTCTCGTCATGTACTCTGGGTATGAAAAAACCCCCACTGTTTTTAAAATAAGAATCTCTTGAAATATTTTCACTATCATTTGTTATTCGTCCTCCTTCTTCACCATAGGTACTAAACCTTCTAACAGGAGATCATTGGAAAATATTCCGAACTCCTCACCCTTAAAGTGGACAACATCCTTCTTTAAGACAACACCCCCTGGTCCTGATGAAAGCTCACCTGACCCTCCTGGGCACGTAAAGAGCTGAAACATGTCGACCCACTCATTGGACTGACTGTACAGCGGACACATTATCTGTCCGAGCTGCACAATCTCCTCTATTTTTATTCTTTTTCCACGCACCAGACAACAATAAAGTCTAAAGTCCAGGTAGCATGAGAAAACATCCCCCTTTTTAACCTTCACTGTTTCACGACACATGAGCACCTTGTCCTTTTTTGATTTCTGATCGCTACTGTAATATCCAGTGGTTTTCCTCCAGGTGGAGGTAGCACAACACTAAACCCGATGATGATGCAATCACGTTACAAAGGCGGAGAACCAAGATATACCGCCATATAATCCACCTAAAAACGTGAATGAGGGTTTTTTAAGGAACGGTCGGATAACCACCAAACCCTGGATAACAGGTTCAAGTGATCCACTCTTTTTTGATATATAACTATTTAACTTTCCTACATGTATATTGTACAGGGTTCCTAAAATATAAGCCAGGTTCCACTTACAGAGAACCAGTTTGGAGCCTGTCAGGTAGGAGAGCTAATCTAAATATATGTGGCTTCGAATCTGGAGACAAGCCTGCCTGGTGACAGACGAGTTCAGACGTATTAAAACAGGATTCCTGGGTAAGTTTAAAGTAAGGCTAAGATAGTACTTAATTTGAGCTGGTGGTTTTCTGTGCTCGGTACCAGCACTTAAATGTTTTCCATTGCTCATCAACAACACTTTATTGTCATCAGCGCACTTATGACACTCTGCCACTTGGTGGCGCTGCTCATCTAATTTAGAGATGATCAGAACAAAGACTGTTTATGAATGCAATATACATTAAAAATGCTAATACCTTCCTCTCCAGCCATTCCTGAAGCTTTGGGGAAGTGGAATAATCTGAACTATTCCACTTGCAAGAGAGAGAGATTGTTAGTCGTTATTTTATTACCATCATTGGCAGCGATGATGTGGCAATGGGTGGTGCAAGCTGCAGTGGCCTCCTGGTCAGGACCCTGGCACTTAATATTTTACAAATTAATTACTGTACTAAGAGGCTGTGTTAAAAAAAATGAAGGTGTGATGACAACGAAACAGTCGATAGGATTGGGAGGCAGAATTTCTCCAGTCATTGGCTAGTGCACAGAGTACGTCTGCCACCTCAACCACCACTTCCTCACTCTTTCTGGACTGAGGAACACTACACCTGTAAAAGAAGACCCTGCTGAAGAAAAAGACTCATAATATCATAACTTCTGCTGCAAGTAGGAAGACTTCCAAGTCTTGAGCACCGCTCAACCACAGAGACGGGATCTGCATTATATGGATCAGGTGATTAACCTCCTGTTTGGGATGTAGGTCAATAACAATGCATGCCTCTTTCATGGAATCTATAACACGCAGATACCTTTACCACACATGGAAAGTATTATATGGTAAGTAAAACCCATATGTGTGTATGTGCACACGTGTGTGTGAGTGTGCGTGTGTGTGTGCGCATGTGGGTGCGCATGTGTGGGTGTCTGTGCACATGTGTGTGTGTTTACATATGCACATATATATGTCTATATATTTCATTTTTGGGGGAACCCCCAATGCCCCTAATTATTTTTTTTACTCCTAACCACCCTTACCACTACCCACCCCTAACCCACAATATTTCCCTTCCCGCCCTTTCCAACTATATACTCTTAAACCCCAAATGTACCATTACCACTCGTTGACACTGCCCACAACAAAAAATATGCCTGTGTGGTAAAGGTATGCATGGTAAAGGCTGCATGGCAAAGGTATTGCATAGTAAAGGCTGTTTCCCCATTTGCCTCCTCCATGGACACAAAATGCAGGAGTACTCCTGCCTGCAAGAGGGCCCTGCTGACGAGCCACTGCAGATGCCCTGACTGGAGAGAGATCAAGTGCCTAGAAAGTCTTTGTGAGGACCTGGGGATAAAGTGATGACTAGAAAGAACTTTCCTACGAGATGAAGAAGAGGGGAACGTAGTAATTTTGCCCTCCCCATAAGACTGTTGAAAGGTACTGAGGCTTACTCAGGGTGGCTACGCCCAATACAGGCACAAAAAACGAGGTTCATTCCACTCAGACCTTTTTGCTGTGCTGAAAACTGGATACGCAGAAATTCATGGAGAAGGAGCGCAGTTTGAGTTTGAGTTTGAGTTTAAAAATTCTTATATAGCGCTCTTACACCAGCGGTTTCATGGCGCTGTAACTAGCAGATCTCCTCAATAGGCAAGGAAGGGAGGTCGGGTAACAGAGGATTAAATGAAAATTTTGCTGAAGAAGTAGGCTTTAAGTTTCTTTCGAAACTGGGAATATGGGGTTAGGGATCTGAGATCAAGGGGTAGTGAGTTCCAAAGGGTTGGGGCAAGGGTCGCAAATTTAGAGCCCCCCCACTTTTTCCGGCGAAACCGGGGAACTATCAGGAGGGATTGGGAAGAAGATCGGAGCTCCCTAGTTGGCAAGTAGGGGATAATCTCCGAAGAAATGAATGCAGGGGCCGTACCCAATCGAGCCTGGTAAGTGATAGATGCAAGCTTGAATTGGATACGTTCCCGAACCGGAAGCCAATGTAAAAGTTTCAGAAGGGGGGTGACATGTGAGGGTTTAGGAAGGTTAAAGACCAGCCGAGCCGCCTGGTTTTGGATCATCTGCAACCGCCTGAGACTATATGCAGGTATACCTGCATATAGGGCGTTGCCATAATCCAGGCGGGAGATGACCATTGCAAGGACGATCAACTTCAAGGCCTCAAAGGTGAAAAATCGAGAGACCCTGCGGATGGTGCGAAGAGACAGAAAAGAGGAAGAAACCACAAAACTAACCTGGGAGTGAAGGGTAAGGTGAGAGTTGAGTTTAATACCAAGGGTTTTGACCGAAGTAGAGGGGACCGGAGAGGGACCAAGGGAAGGGGGCCAAAAGAGTGAAGACCAGGGACTGGAACAACCACCCGTCAACACCAACTCGGTCTTATCAGGGTTGAGTTTCAGGTGGTTGAAATCCATCCAGTCCCTGATGAAAATCATAGTGGACTGGAAATTAGAGATAGAGGCAGAAGAAGAGGACAGATTAAAGACAAGTTGGAGGTCATCCGCATAGTTGTATACGGAGACCTCCATTTGTTGTAAAGAAAAAATGAGGGGAGAAATGTAAAGATTAAACAGAAGAGGTGAAAGGGAGGAGCCTTGGGGGACCCCGCCCAGAACTTTCCGAAAGTCCGCAGTGAAGTCACCCAGGCGAACTGCCTGGGTGCGGTCCCTCAGGAAGGAGGACAACCAAACCAGGGCCGTACCCCCGATCCCCGCCGCCGCGACACGGGAAAGTAAGATAGTATGATCCACCGTGTCGAAGGCGGCAGAGAGATCGAGGAGGACCAGTGCCTGGAATTGATTGGTGTCCCTCCCCTCCCTGAGGTTGTCAAGGACCGAAAGAACTACGGACTCCGTAGAGTGTGCGGGGCGAAAACCAGCCTGGCGGGCAGCCAATACCCCATTTTCTTCCACAAAGGTGCTCAGAGACCTGGTGACATGGCGCTCGAGCACCTTAGCCAAAAATGGTAGGAGAGAAATGGGGCGAAAGTTGGCTGGGATCGAGGGGTCTGCGCCAGGTTTTTTTAAAATGGGTAAAATGATAGCTGATTTCAAGGGGTTGGGAACAACCCCCTGAGAGAGTGAACTGTTTAGTAAGTGAAGGGGAGGATCAGGGCAAGAAATGTAAATGTGACGAAGTATTTGAGCGGGACAGGTGTCAAGGGGAGAGCCAGATTTTACAAGGGGGATTAAGGATGTGAAGGATTCCTTGGTCAGAAGAGGGAGAGAGTTTAATTGTCCTTGGGAAGGAGGGCACTGAGGATCAACAAAAGACGGGGAAGGTGCAGGGATATTAGCTTTAATGGCAGCAATTTTATCAATGAAAAAGCTGTTCAGAGAGTGACAAAGGGCAAGGGAAGGAGAGGGCTTAAGAGAGGTACGATCTGAAAAGGCTAGGTTCTGAACAATCGAGAAAATTACCCTAGATTGGTTCTCGGCTGTGAGGATCTTGGAGGAGAAATAGGCCGTTTTAGCGGCCAAGATGGCATTCTTATATTGAGCTAAAAGGGTGGTAAAATCAGCTCTTAAGATGGGACAGTAATTTCTCCTCCAGGCCCTCTCAGCACGGCGTACCGATAATTTGATGGTTTTCAAGTCATCGGTAAACCACAGGTTGGCATCTTTCTCTCGCTTGGAAGTCAGACGTTTCAAGGGGGCAATGGACTCAGTAGCTGAGGAGAGCCATTGTTCAATGCTATTAACCTGAGCCGAGGTGGAAAGCCCGTGTAAGACGGGATAGGAAGCACTTAAAAGAGCTGATAAGTTCGCCGGGTCAACTCTACTCCATGAGCGGACCCAGACATTATTAGGAAGGGGGGCCCTAACTGGAGAACTGATAGGAAGAACAAAAGAAATCAGGTGATGATCAGACCAAGTGCAAGGAGAGATAAGAAGGGAGTCAACAGGGCAGTTCAAGGACCAAATCTGGTCCAAGATATGCCCCTTGACGTGAGTTGGGGAAGATACGTGAGAAACAAAATTAAGAGATAAAAGTGTGTCTGAAAACTCTCTAGAAGATGAACACTCTGCTGGGTCGGAGGGCCAGAAATTAAAATCACCCAGTAATAACACTGAAGAGTTATTGACAGAGAGGGTGGCTAACACCTCCTGGAAATCAGGGAGAAATCGTAGAGGCGACTGGGGAGGTCGATAAATGAGAAGACAGGTGAGAGGGGGGGATGTGGACGTGGTTCGAATAGCAAGATACTCTGTGGTGGCAATATCGGGGAGAGAGAGCAGTTGAAATGGAAGATCAGAACTTGCAATGACCGCGACGCCACCCCCCGTTCTGCCGGATGAACGATCGGCCCGAAGTGCATAGTAGGGGGCGGGCAATGTAGCTAGCAAGGTGGGTAGGGAGTCATCACAGAACCATGTCTCGGTTAAAAGGAGAAGATCTGGTGCATGATGATCTAACAACACTGATAGTTCATGTGAATGAGCCACCGCCGATCTGGTATTCAGATAATACGCCTTAAGGGTCTTAACTGGGGCAGTATTGACGGCTTCTGTGGAAGGGGGGACCGGGATAGGAGAAGTGAATGAACAGGAACAGTGAGAAGGAGGGGATAAATCTAGCTGGGATATCCGTGAGTGTGTGGAGGCAGATAGAACCCACGGACCCTGTAGCCTGTGAAGCTGGGAAGGAGTGTAAGAAATGATTTGGGCAGGGTATTGTGCCCCTGGCCCCGGTTGGCCGCGGACGGGCGCAGACGGGCTTAACTTAGGCGCAACTTCGGCGCGCCTTCGTCGCGCCCGCTGCGCCCGCCCGCTGCGCCGTCGGTGAGGGGAAGTGATTATATAGGGACACATGTGGGGGGAGTTTTGAGTGGGGCATGGCAGGGGGTGGAGGAGCCAGAGTAGTGCACGCCCAGCCCAGACCCGCCCAAGGTGCACTGACCGCCCGTCCCACTCCCCACGCGAGGCAAGGAGGGGGCGATCAGCGGAGGCGGTCTGGCTGTCTGGGTCGTGAAAGCAAGCGAAGGGGCAGTCAGGAAGTTGCTGGCGGTGGTTCCTGAGCGCTGAGCGAAATGCGCAGGTAGGCACAAGTCGATTAAAACAAGACGTCAGGGAAGTAAAAGAAACACCGTTGCTCCCGGCGAAGCCTCGGGAGATCTGCAATCACTGCAGGTAGCCCACTGTCAGCCTTTTGAGCCGTTAGCCAGGGGGGGAGGAGCCAGAGTAGTGCACGCCCAGCCCAGACCCGCCCAAGGTGTACTGGCCGCCCGTCCCACTCCCCACGCAAGGCAAGGAGGGGGCGATCAGCGGAGGCGGTCTGGCTGTCTGGGTCGTGAAAGCAGGCGAAGGGGCAGTCAGGAAGTTGCTGGCGCTGGTTCCTGAGCGAAATGCGCAGGTAGGCACAAGTCAATTAAAACAAGACGTCAGGGAAGTAAAAGAAACACCGTTGCTCCCGGCGAAGCCTCGGGAGATCTGCAATCTCTGCAGGTAGCCCACTGTCAGCCTTTTGAGCCGTTAGCCAGGGGGGGAGGAGCCAGGTAGGCACAAGTCAATTAAAACAAGACGTCAGGGAAGTAAAAGAAACACCGTTGCTCCCGGCGAAGCCTCGGGAGATCTGCAATCACTGCAGGTAGCCCACTGTCAGCCTTTTGAGCCGTTAGCCAGGGGGGGAGGAGCCAGAGTAGTGCACGCCCAGCCCAGACCCGCCCAAGGTGTACTGGCCGCCCTTCCCACTCCCCACGCAAGGCAAGGAGGGGGCGATCAGCGGAGGCGGTCTGGCTGTCTGGGTCGTGAAAGCAAGCGAAGGGGCAGTCAGGAAGTTGCTGGCGGTGGTTCCTGAGCGCTGAGCGAAATGCGCAGGTAGGCACAAGTCGATTAAAACAAGACGTCAGGGAAGTAAAAGAAACACCGTTGCTCCCGGCGAAGCCTCGGGAGATCTGCAATCACTGCAGGTAGCCCACTGTCAGCCTTTTGAGCCGTTAGCCAGGGGGGGAGGAGCCAGAGTAGTGCAAGCCCAGCCCAGACCCGCCCAAGGTGTACTGGCCGCCCGTCCCACTCCCCACGCAAGGCAAGGAGGGGGCGATCAGCGGAGGCGGTCTGGCTGTCTGGGTCGTGAAAGCAGGCGAAGGGGCAGTCAGGAAGTTGCTGGCGCTGGTTCCTGAGCGCTGAGCGAAATGCGCAGGTAGGCACAAGTCAATTAAAACAAGACGTCAGGGAAGTAAAAGAAACACCGTTGCTCCCGGCGAAGCCTCGGGAGATCTGCAATCTCCAATTTCGTGGAGTTCTGACCTGTTACAGCTCCCTGCACTTCAAATACAAAAAAGTGACTACATCTGAAGGTAAAAACTTGGCCCGGGGCAAGGAGGCAAATCTATCTGACCCATAAAGCAACCTCAGCTAGCAATTAGGTCAAGGTGACCCTTTTTGTTAATTATTATTTGGATTTTGTTTTGTGAAGATAACTTTTGTTGTAATTTTACTCCCCTGCTTATAAATCATGAACATTTTTTTGTGTTATAATATCTGGTAGGAAACAAGTTCAATTCAAGAGTGTGGTGTTTTGTGTGATGAAATAATAGTTCAAATATTAATTCTAACAGGGCTACAGTCTCCGGTGTAAAAACTGTATCCAACAGACCAGCTATTCAACAAAATGAATTTCAAGGACAAATTGTCTACATTTGATGAGGAAAGAAGCGACTTGCATCACTCTCTGTTGTCCATGATCCTGGTTGATTGCTCAAAGGTCATCAATTGGTCAACATCTAGTAAACACTGTGGCATCAAACCTTTCTTGTGTCCTCCAACACTCCATAAGAAAGGTGCACTTTACTCAAAAAAAGCAACAAAGGAGGAAAGGCCCATGCTCCACCCATGGGTGAAGCCAACTCTACTATTCATAATACTTCTGTGATCCCCATGCCTTTGTGTAGTTACCTCCACCTTGAAGTACGTCTTAGGCTGCACACAATTTGAGAATCTAATGTTATATCAATCCTCTCCATCCACCTTGTTAACTACCCCACTATTCTTAGTATTAGCACATTCTGAACAAAGCAGTGGGCTAATGCGTCAACTGTAGTGGTCTGTGTTTGACCTCATGGTCCCAGGTTCAAATCCCAGCAGGTCTACTCAGCCTTTCATCCTTCTGAGGTTGATAACATGAGTACCTTTTGGTAACAATAAAAGTTATTTAGCGCCAAGATACCCGTCCTGGTGCACGTGCACTTTACATACGCATGTGATGTTATATGACCATATATATATTGGGTGGCAGTGGCATGCTCAAAATTATAAGGAAGCTCTGGAAACGTACATGCAGTCTCGAGGCTGGGTAGAACCTAATTTTTTTTCTGTCCCAACTGAAAGGCTTTAATGTCTATTTTATAAAAGTGAATGTATGTTAAAGTAAATCAGAAACGCTTGGAAGAGAAAAAAAGGACAAAAAATACATTATTTCATAGGCGTGATTCTACCGACAACAGTTCGTGGGAGTTTTGTTAATTTACATAATTGTTGAGATTCTGCTAAGAATAGCTTCCCCTAGTTACCTCTGAATATAAAATCATTTTAAATGATGCATGTATTCCCTAGCGGGTACACTCAACTTTGAGAAGTCATATTTTGTGTTTTTTACATGCCATTGCTTAACTTTAATTTATATAGTTATACTTATTAAATCACTAGTTCGGACTTTTCCAGCTCGCTGCATAAATGTACTAACAAAGCAATTAGCAATTTGCCAATATGCAATCCATATCTTGCAGATCAGCAGCAAATTAAAGGTGTGCCGTTAGTTAACTTAAGTCGCAATCTGGAGTGATTCTCATCTCATTGGCCTCTGTCTGTAAACTGACATCTCTATCGCAAATTATAGGAGCAAGACCATATTTGCATACAACAAGCCAAGGCTTGCGTTCCTTATCATAACAGCAGAACAAAAGCTGTAAAGGAGAATGGGATTTTCACGCATTGCTATCAAAAAGAACCGGACCATAAAAGAGCAATACCCAGCAAGGTCTAAGATCACACCTGGGGCACATCCAGCCCTTATCTGAAAACAAAGCACCTTCCGGAGCAGCAACTATAAAGCAGCGCGACCAGCTCAGGTCAGCAGAGAGCAGCTGACTCAAATGTCTATTAATGCCAAGTGCCACCCTCTCAACACAGTCCAGCTTATGCTTGTGTGTCTGCTCAGAGTGTTAATTCTCCGTCATGTGATGGGACAGGAGAATGGAGCATTGAATTAAGAAAGATTGAACATAGAGGGGATTTTTTACAATCACTGTGTAATTATAATTAGGTCTTCCCCATTCATAACGGCTTTCAACATATAATCCAGGGTTCACGATAATATAGCTTTCTGTTTGCGTCCGATTCAGCAGTGGCTCTGAGGGTCCATTTTTTCAGGGCGGGAAAAAGAATGGTTTATCATGCTGTAAGGAAGACATAGGTGAGGTCAGGGGTTTGATTGGCACCTGATTATGAGGACCGGAGAGGAGACTAGTAGTAGCGCAGAGAATCGAGGGTTGTGATGGATGGACAATCCAGTACAAGTAGGCTTTCCTGTTTTCAGTTTCTATTTTTGGAAAATTCAGATTTTTTTCCCAGTGTTTTCAAGTGATTTCAATACCTTAACAAAACAGTGTTTATCAGTGGTTACACATTTTTGCGCCATCAAAAACAACATAAACAGTGTTTTTTCTGTGTTTATGGAACTTTTTCCTTTTATTATTGCTTGTTTTCTGCACTGATAGAACATGGTATATAGAGAATGTACGTACAGTGTAAATGAGGTCCAAATACATTTTTACAAATCAAACTTATCGTTGTACACCATACAATACTTCTTTAGTGAGTCTTTGGTCATGCACGCTCGCTCTTTCTTTTCCATGTAAACTTTAATGTGTAAAAAGGCCCTCTCAACATCGGCACTTGAGATGGGCAACTCCAAAATAGCCAGTACACAATTTGCTAACTCTGCCCACTGACATAGCTTTCTTATACTGGTGCACCTGAAGATTGCGATTCTCTGTGACAGGTTCTGCAACATATGCATTAAACTGGGCGCATATGCCCTCAAAGTTATTGAAGTGGTCAAAAAGGAAGCAGTACTTTTGAAACTCCGGAGAAAATTTCCCTTTTCGGAAGAGATCTATAACTTGTGCAGAGTACCACAGTGAGGCTTCATTGACTTCAAATGCCATGGTTGGTGAAGGGATATTTCTCATACATTGTAAAATAAAAGTTCCTGTATTGCTCCTCAACATTTCTTTGCTTACCAAGTGGCAAGCCCTCTAATATGGAACATGTTGCAGTGCCAAAGTCACTAAAAGTGTAGCCCAGCCTACTCTCAAGGAGATGTTTCACATCCACACCAAATATGCTGAACACTTGGTAGACAAGGGTGTTTTCAGACTCTAGTTTTTTTATTATGTCCACTACAACAGTCATACTTTCCTGTAAAAATCTAAGAATGCAGTGAAGTGCACTTTTTTCAAATCACTATCAATATGTGACCAACGATCCTCACATTTCTTGCCTTTGGCATCATCACTAAGGGTGGGCGGAGAACTCTTCTATTCAACGCTCGGAGTTTGAAAAGTTTGCCCACTCCGCACTTTGCTTAAAACACGGAATTCTGAGCAAAAATCTATCTCCCACCGCTGCATAGTGGAGTTTTCTGGCGCCGGCCCACCCCTAATTTGATAGAGCAAGAATGATGCAGCCAGCGTTCATGAAAGTCTCAAGCGCTTTAAGTGAACCCATCATTAATGCATGCAGCTGTATCTTTCCCAAGCTCATCACTCGGTGCAGCTCAAGGCCGATCTTCAGATGTGTGATCCTGTGAGCAGTGATTGCCAGCTGAAGTCAAGCACACTGACAGCCAAGTTCCAAATCATTCCAGAGAAAGGTTCTAGGGCGCAGAACCAAACACGACCACATCAGCAAAAACATTGTACACTAACATGTTTCAGAGTGTGTTTTATGCATGAATCACAGAATGCCTTTCTTGCATCACACTCTTGACTGTTGTCAGGCTGAATATTTCTCTAAACATTCTATGACCGTTTTTTCTCTTCATCACGGAGAATTAACTCTTTGGGCAGACACACAAGCATAAGCTGGACTGTGTTGAGAGGGTGGCACTTGGCATTAGTAGACACTTACTACACGCTAATTAACATCGTGGCACCGAGCAGTGCTTGGTAGGAACATTGCAATTTTCTCTTGATAAAATTAAATTTGAGATAATATTGTTTACACATTGGTCCAGTGCAATGCTAATTCATAGCAATGTTACTTTTTTTGTTTGCAGAATCACAATTACTAAAAAGTGGCATAACATTGAAAAATGCCATGCCTAAGTGTACCACTTCCTACGTGTAGCCACACAGCTCCTGAAAATCAGCTCTGCTCGGTGCCAAAATCAGTGCTTATTGTCACGTGTAAAATAAAATGACACTGATTACAACTGGTCTTAAATTCCTTTTCACATGTGACCAAAATCCCAGTCACTCCAATCTTTGTTGAACTTGGTAAGAACGTTTTGCAGCAGCATTCCAAGTAACACTGCATTCCATGTTTTCCAAAAGTCTGGTGTCATGTTTTCACCAGTATCCCAGATGCTTGGTGACTGCACTCTTTTCACATATACCAGTCACTATACCTTGTATTGAATGTTTAAAGCCTGGGGTGTTTGGCAGTTCACCTATTATCAATACAGACTCAAAAGAAAAGGGGGCTGATGTATCAAGGGTTTTTATCTATTCTCTGTGGGTAAATGTGATGGTACATATTGGGAAAGATTCTTATGAAACCTACATTTCTCCTATCAGTGGAAGACTCAAACGTAGCCCAAAAATCAAATATGATTTTGATATTTCCTGATTCGCTACAGTTTATGAAGTAATGAAAAAACACCTATAACATGCTTCTAACCCCTGTATCTTTAGACCAAAGACCACAAAACCAAAAAAAGTAAAAGGAAGAATAAACAATATTTGAGTGACATCCCTAAACAACAAAACTCAAGCAGAACAATGTTAGCCCTGTCTTTCTTACTGCTACCTGAAATAACAAGTTACATTGTATTGGCCACTTCAGGAAAAAATAAAAATGACTCTTTTGCTCTCATTTTCCTTTCTTTGAATGACATTTAGTTTGTGGTTGTGCAGGTTTTTTTCAGTGTTTATATGTTTACACTGGTGAGGGTTATTTCCCTTTCAGTGGGGTTTTATCAGTTAATATAGGTTTAAACCTAAAACCAGGACAGACTAAGTATAAGTAAGAGAGGTCAGTGCGGAAACAAGTCAGGCTTCGACCTGATGGACACTTTAACCAGGAGGCATGAAGAATAAGGTCAGTACCGAGAAGCTATACAGACCAGATGTATAGCTAGGCATGGTGGAATGAGAAGGATGGTTATTTTTGGATATAGTGAGATGGGGAGTAGATCAATTGGTCATTTTATGGAGTTAATGCAAGTGGATTAAAAGTCTAATTGCTGTAATGGTATGCAGTTAGGCACTCGAGGAGAAGGGAGAGGTTGTGGACCCTTGTTTTTGTCACAAGTACACTGGAATGAGGAGCGAATTAATTGTGTTTGAACTAAATTTGACCAGGACTGATTATGTGCACTTTCATTATAGATGACTATGGAATCAGGACGCCACCTTGTGATACTAATTGTTTTTTACTAAAAATAATTGAATTAGAAGAGGATCTGATTACCTGACAAAAACCTGATTCAGAAGATTGAATAAGAAAGTTGAATTGCTCTTAGACCAGGGTATTTAATCCCCAAGGGAGTGTGGGTGGATTGCTTTTTACAATCCTGGAAGGAATGACTAGTTAAATGTAGGGAAGGACCTGGGTGTATAACTAGATATATCTTGGTCTTTAGCATAAACTAAAAACATATATTGTATTGGGAAAGTTTTCATTGATACTTGTGTCTTTTACTTTGCCATTGGATTGTTAAAGGTGATGGGGATATCAATTACGTAAACTAAGAATACACAGATAAATGGTTGCATTAGATCGAATATAGGAAGGGAGTCTTGTGGAAGTGCATTTGGAGTTTGTTTTGTATTTAAATGTAATATTGGGTTCATGGGTTGATATGTTCATTGTAGATTTATTCTAAAATAAATGACATGCATTTTTCAAATTTACAGCCCTGATGAAGTACCCTTGGAGATGAAACACGTTGGCTGGGCTGAATGGACAGCTTCTACCAAAAAGCATTGTTTGAATAAAGTTGGATCCAAAGATATACACAAGACTCCTGAGTTTCTACTTAGAACTGAATTATAAAGAACTATTGGAAAAGCAATATAATCTATTGAATTGTTGGAAGGACAATTATTGCTTGAATTTAAACGCTCATTTTTCTTTGTAGTTTTGCCTTTTTGAAATCCTCCTGATATCAGAATGGGAGCTTAGAGGGGGCATGAGACAGGGAAGCTGCCCCCTGGCTATTTAGGTAGGTGGTTCATTCCAGCAACTGCAAAGGGGTTTATTGGCTAGTAAGCATGTGTTGGTGGGAGAGGCAAAGTTGAAGTGCCAGTACACAAGGATGCTAGCCCTCTATGAAGTTTAGGCTGCACATCGGACAATTCAGGGAGAGAATGTAGGTTCAGTAACGTAGGCACATCCTCCCAAGAGATCGCTAAAATGGGCCTGGTATTATGACCATGAGTACTTGTTACTAGTGAAAGAGAGGCAAAATGAGTCTGGTGTAGCATGTGTGACAACCTTTGGTACAGATTCTAATAAGACCAAAAAGATTATCCTCAAGAATTGGCATCTGTTAATTACACATAATACACACTAGGAAAAGTCTTTGTTCTCCTTTAGACGAGGGAGAAACCTTAAGGATCAGTTGGTTTGAGCTTACATTGAACTGGAACCTTTGACACTGAGCCAGATGTGGAGTTTGACTCCTGCCTGCGGGCACCACCCCTGTGGCAACTTCGCAGCATGTTCAACCACAAATGTGGTAAAATTGTGTGTACTGAATGGAAGATCATGGGAATTGAAACATTTCTCAAACAGTGGGAAAAATGTTGTGTAGTTTATTGAGTGCCATGTGCATTATACTATATTGGGGAGACTACACAGAAGTGAGAACAGGTATCATACAACATCAGTCATGGATACGTTGCAGCATTCTTAAAGCCCTATTAGAGGAGCAATATCGGACTATGTCACATGCTCTTAATGCTATGAAATGGTTTGTTCTAAAACTCGTTAAGTGCTCTAAAAGAAGGCATGATGTAGATGGCTTGCTAACAATGAGAGATAATAGATGGATCTGGATGGCGAAAATGGTCTTAGCCAGCAGATTTAATGGCATGTGTTAGCCACTCTGTGAATTTGGACTGATGTTAGCTTACAGTATTTCAGTTCATTCAAATGCATAGTGGCCTCATCTTTGATATTGTGTTGATTTTCTAAGACACTGTTTATAAGCAGAGTTTACTTGATGGACATTGTTATGGGTTCTGCAAAGCTTTTCTGTAAGTGTGGCCCAGGTGGTGTCAGATGAAGTAACTTAGGGTCACTTTGGGCAATTGAAATTGTTTGGTGTAGCTAATTAAGGAGGTACATTTTTGGTTTCTAATATGTTAGCCAGTATGTTGTGATGCATATTTTAAAACTTGCAGACCAGGTGGTCACCTCTCAGGCACCCTACTGCTATTTCCCAGTCCTTTATGATCTAACAGTTATAAACCTGGCAATAGGATTACTTTTGCCCTGACACGAAGAAGAAGAATCTATGTGTCGAAGCGAAAGTGCCACTTCCTAATGCTGCTGAAAATTAGGCATAGCAGCGTTTGTTTTGGCTAACTAGTACATGTAAGAAACTTTGCATGGTCTGTACATGCTATGTAAGTACATTTACCTTGGGATTGCACTAGAGGGCAGGCTTGCAAGATGGCTGCACCCGTGTGAGGCTCCTGCCGTTTTGGGCAGACAAACACCACAATCCGTCCCCACATGTAACTACTTCCTATGCTGCAGCACAAGGTATAGAGAGGGTCCTGAGCATGAAACCTCATAGAGGACACCTACAACAGGGGCAGAAACGCCAATGTACGCACCTGGCCTAGGCTGATCACTGAACTCCTTAATGGTGGCCATGATAGCGCAGTGAACAGCTGACAGTGGTGACCCCCCTGCACGCACTATGACTTACCTGCTGCTGGAGTGGGAGAACGAAGAAGCTCCTTGCCGGTCATAGGCGTACGGTGAGCGGTGGTCAGGGACAACGACCAGCAGAAGCGAAGTGCAGCTGAAGGTGAGGCCTGCGGTTCTGCGCTTCCCCATCATGCACTAACTACTAATCACATGCGGGTGGAGCGGGAGAACAAAGAAGCTCTTGGCCAGTCACGGGTGGATGGCAAGCGGGGCTCAGCGACAACAACCGGCAGAAGCGATGAGCAGCTGAAGGTAAGGCCCGCGGTAATGCATGCCCACAGTGACAACAGAGGCCTGGAAGTGAGAGAGGTGACTGTGCTCCGACGTGGCTTCAGGGCTTGCGGACGATGTTGGGAACCCAGTGCCTGGCCGTGGGGGGAGCCACCTTATAAATTCCATTTGTCTGAGGCTCGGCCTGACAAGCCCCCGCACTTTGAGCAACTCGGCCCCGGCAGGGGGCTGGGCTAACCTCACTCACTGAGCCCGAACTGGGAATATTCAAGCACAGGCTGCAAATGCGGGCTGGCAGTTATCTAACCCTCGAAATCTGCAAGGAGTGGAGGCTTCACTTAAACACCACGAGCCTGCTGCACAACACCAGGATTTAGGCACAGGAGAAGCCAAGCGACATCACAAGGGCCTCACATATTCCAATTGCTCCCTTCATTGCTGCTTGTAAAATCGGTAAGCCAGGGGGCAAACAGGCGAAGCTGCAATTCAAACCGCATAAGTCGGCCTGCTACCACAACACCGACAGTAGACATATTATGGCAGAGGGAGAGCATATGAAACATACTTCTCGTGAGGATGATTTACCGCACTCCTCCTCATTATGCGGAAAGCCTCAAATTGATAGAGGCCAAGATGGATTCCATGAGCACACACATGGACTCCATAGTGCAGAATCTAGAAAAGCATGATGGAAGACTTGGAGAGCTGAGCACAGAATCTCTGCACTAGAAGATGTTGATTGGCGAAGGGAGGACTTAGTTAATATCATGGAATGCATGCTGAGGGTCATCGTGGCGAAGAACAAGGAGCTCAAGGCGTTCTCACAGAGGAACAACATCTGAATCCTTGGGGTTCCAGAGACAACCAATACAGGGAAAATCTTCTCTTTCTATAGATTCTCAGTAGCCCATAAGGGGGTCCGGAAGTTGGGGTGATGGCCCCTGTTGGGGTCCTGGGGATAGGAGGGGGTACAGTTTCTGGCAGGTTTGGGCTGCCGTTGTGTAAAGGGTGAACGGTGTGGTTGAAAAGTTTTGTTTACAAGATATGCTGTGCAGCACTATGAACGCCCATAATTTGCCATTGCCAGCTCAAGATAGCTGCCTGACCAGGCACCACTAGCAGAAATACACACAACCCACATACCCTGATAGACAATCCATCAGGCCCGGGGTATAATTTCCTGAAATGGAATGTGAGGGGCCTTGGAGATCCATGCAAACACCAACACATTTTAGGCTATCTTGTTAGGCATAACATTCAGGTTGCAATGCTGCAAGGAACGCACACCAACCCTAATGACTGACTCACGTTCACGAGCTGCTAGGCATCTCCCAGCTGCTTCTCCTTCTACTTCACATACTCTTGAGGAACTGTCACGATTATTAAACGAAATGCACCATACGTTGCGGCAGGCTCCCTGCAAGACCCCTCAGGAAGGTACTGCATTATGTGGGGTGGATTGACTGCTCACTCCTTTACTCTAGGAAACTGTTATGGGACAAACATTGGCTATGCAAACTTCTTCATTAAATTATGGGGGCTGGTGGCAACTATAGGATCTACATACATTATCTGGGGGGAGAATGTAAATGTAACACCTGACCCACAATTGAACAGGTTGCACCCTCAGTGGCACCATGACATGAATGCCTGGAGTCACCTCCAAGGCATCATCAGAGATCATGGGCTATTCAATGCCCGGAGGACTCATCAACCCTTGGGAAGGGAGGGCACAGGCTATTCTTCAGTGTTTTCAAGCTGGTCTCGTTTGGAGTATTGGATCATACCTAGGGGGTTGGGCAATTGGGTAACACTGGCACATCACCTGGCTAGCACGTTTTCTGATCATTCTCCGCTCTACCTGAGACTCTCACTACCTTACTCCCCTGCCCTACATGTTTTGGAGACTCTCCCGTACTGTTCTCATAGACACCCCTTTCTGGTAGGAATTGTGCCAGGAGGTAAACGATTTCTTTCAGCTCAACATGCAATCTGTCTCGAAGACAGAGACTGTATGGGAGGCCTTCAAGGTCACTATGCGTGGTATCTGCATAGCCAAAGGGTAGAAATGTTCCGTTATATCCTAGAAGTAAGAGTCTTTCTACTTTTTTGACCCAATTCAGATGTTTTAGATACAAAAGATTACCTTTTGGGTTGGCCTCTGCAGCTGCTTTGTTTCAGAGTCTTATGCACAATATTTTTAAAGATGTTAAAGATTTACTCATATTCCAGGATAATATTTTGGTCATGGGAAGTACTAGGAAGGAACATGATAGGAAACATTTACAAGTAATGAACATTTTGGAAAAGAAAGGGTTGACAGTGGAGATTAGTAAGTGCAAGTTTGCAAGAGAAAGTGTAACATATTTGGGACATGAAATCAATGATGAGGACAATAAACCGAAGAGAGAGTTGCTGGAGGCTCCCTCCCTGAGTAACAATGACATGGTCAGAGCATTCAAGGGTTTAGTAGAGTTTAACACAACATTTGTGAATGATTTCTCTACTAAAACATATGTAATAAGACAACTACTTAAACAGAGAAGTACATTTGAATGGACTGAGGTGTGTGAGAACGTCTTTAACTCCATTAAATCTGAAATTTGCAATGCGCTGCCCTTGAAAGGGTTTAACCCTTCCTTACATAGCATAGTTACTTCTGAATCTAGTGGTAAAGGTATTGGAGCTGTTCTTACACAAAAAGTTGTTTGAGGCATGGAGAGGATCATTGCTTTTGCTTCTTGTTCAATGACGACCACAGAAGAGTAATATTCTGTCATTGAACAAGAAGCATTAGCTTGCGTCTGGGGCATTAAACACTTCAGACAGTACATTTGCGGTTATAAAATTACATTACGCAGCAACCACAACCCCATACTAAAATGTGAACTAGTATATGACTTTACAGTGCTTTTCCACAGCTTGCAAGTATATAAGTAAGACTGTTAGACTACAACTATGAGGTGCATTATGCACCGGGAATGAAACATTTAGTAACTGATTTCTTACGTCGTATGCCTTTACCACTGTATGCAGCTGGTGTAACAGATTTTAACACATTTAATGTTGCCAATATCTTGGAAGAGATACAGTGTATTTCTGAAACTGTATGGTTGCAGGCACAGGAGGCAGATGAAATTCTGCAAGAAGTTAGCAATAAAGTTAAAGATGGGTGGCCAGAAAAAGACATGTACAAAAAGAATTATCTACCTTTTGGGAAGTGAGAACCTAATTGACTTATGAAGGGGGTTTGTTCATGAGAGATGGCAGATTTATCTCTCCTGTCAGATTAATATCCAAAATGTTGGATATATGCCATGAAGGTCATTTGGACATCTGTAACTTGAAGGGTAGAGTCAAGAACTCCTACTGGTGGCCAGGATAAGACCTACAAATTGAAAGGAAAGTAAGGAATTGTATGGCCTGTGATAATTATGACAAGATCCACATTACATGTAGACCACCACTTCATCCCTTAAAAAGCTACAATATGCTGTGGGAAACAATAAGCATTGACGTAGAAGGGCCTGTATGGGAAAAGGACAGGCAAAAGTATTCAATAGTGGTAATAGACCCCTGTTTCCAAGTGGCCTGAGGTGGAGATTGTACAAAAAGCAGATGTAGGGACTATCATGAGATGTTTAGAAATAATGTTTTTTTTAAAAGGCTTACTTAATCACATTGTAAGTGATAATGGACCGCAACTCACTTCAGGGGCATTTAAAAAGTTCTTGAGAAGGCCACTTCCCTAAATCATCCGGCAGGGATTGGTGCTGTAGAAAGATTCAATTGTGTCATTAAGGACATCATACAACTTGCATGCAATAATCATCTGGATTGGAGGAATGAGTTGCTTCATAGCATTTGAGCTTCTAGAATAACACCTTGTAAATCTATGGGATGTAGACGTTTTCAAGTTAACGAGAGGCAGAACTCCTATTTCTAAAGACAATATGGGATTGAGAGTTTCAGCCAAGTAAGCGAAATGGTCAATGAGCAGGGTTAAACAGAAAGTGAGGCATTCTCAGGACACATTAAAAAATACTGTGACGCAAAACATGATTGCATAACTGTGCCTAATAAAGTGGGTGACAGGGTTAGAGTAAAAAGGAAAGGCATGTCAAAGAAAGACAAAAGTCGATTTTCGAATCCCTTTATTGTAGAAGACAAGAAAGGTTTAGGTATAATTGGTTGATGGAAGGTGATAAAGCGGATGGATTACATAAATAGGGCCTCATTTTTTACGTTTTGCCATAGGGTAGCGCAGCAGGCCTTCCTGCTGTGCTTCCCTACGGTAAAAGAAAAGGACAGGAATGCACGGATGTGCACCGTATGTATAAGATACGGTGCATTCCTGTCCTTTTTCCCTGCGCTGGCGCACAAAGACTGCTGGGCGCCAACAAAGGCACCTTTGAACCATGGTGCAAGGGTGCCTGCATTACGGGGATGATTATTTTTGTACAGTAAGGGAAACCTTTATGTACAAAAATAATAACAGAGGCTTTTACCTCTTTCTATGTGGGCTGCAGAGTACAGCACACGTAGAAAAAGGAAAAACAAGGAGAAATAAAGATTTTTCTCCTTGTGGTGCCTCCCTTACGCCTCCCCTGAGGAGGGGTAAGCTTTTGGCACTACCTCAGACTTACGATTTCTGGTAAATCCGGGGCAGTGTCAAAAGGCCATGGATTTTGCTGGGAACGCCCCCAGCAACACCCATTGCACGCCCCTTTAATGCAGAAAACTGCGTTAAAGGGACTGATATTTATGAAGCAGAATTAAGCCAAGAAAAATGGCTTAGTGCTGCCTGATAAATTTCACGCAAGCTTCTGCGCCACGGAACGTCACAAAAAGTGACATTCCGGAGGCGCAATAGGCCTCATAAATGAGGCCCATAGAGTTTAATAAGTGATGAAGCTATGTGTGGATCTACACCTCTACCTTTTACTCAGGGAAGTTACAGTTCGGACAAGAATTATGGAGTTGGGAAAACAAGGGTGTTATAGATCAGAGGAAATCCCAGGAGGTAAAGATGTTGGGGTAAAAAACGAGGAAGGGTCAAACAGTAATGCGGAAGAAGGAGGAGTGTTGATGGATGATCTAAAAAAGAATGTGAACTATGGTGGAAGTCTACACTCACACACTTGAACTAAAATGGGTAGATTTGGACGGGTGGTGAAAAAACCTGATACATTGAATGATTTTATATGTGATCAATGAATTGTAGATAATGATAGTGGAGTGAACATATTTGTAATACATTACTGGATATTTATTGTGTAGCTTGTGCATCTATTCGATGCAATTATTATTTGATTGGTATTATATATTTTGAGTCGGTTTGGTTTATAGTATAGTATGTATATTTAGGCGTGAGTTGATATGGACCAGACTCAGGATAAGTTACCTCTGGAAGAGACACTTCTCTTCCAGTTTTTTCACATTATAATTCTCTATTTATAAAATTATTGGGAGGATGATGTGTTGTGATGCATACAGTAACACTTGCCAATGAGGTGGTCACCTTTCAGGCACCGTATTGCTATGTAGCAGTCCTTTATGATGTACTAAGTTCCACTTTTGAGCCTTGGGGATGAGGTTGGTTGGAAGTGGCAGTTGGCTGAAGCTGTTATCAAGAACGATTGCTCCATCATCTGTGTCAGAGATTTTTACAAAGAAATGCTTTGTCTCCATTTCGTCGTATGAAGCATCTTTACAAAGTATAAGATGTCATCTGCATTCACAGCAGGTTGTGTTATGGAAGACTTTTACCGCCCCCATGAGCACGAATGCCTTTTATGTAGACTGACAGGTTTTTTTTCTGGCCCTTTCGGTCGATATCTGGTCTGAGTAACGACATACAGTGCCTGCTTAAAGATTGCCCAAGGGTTTTGAGGAATATCACATAACTTGGTGGTGGGCCTGCTCCCAGTAATATGTGGAGTGCTTTGTAGCACAATCAGGTGCATCTGAGTAGTTTGCAAGTTGCCCGAAGTGTTTCACAGTGTGAGATATCCATGGAAAGGTAAGTAGGGGTGTGTCTCCAGTGGTAGTGGCCTGTGGCTCATACATGTCTTGATTATTTTGATTAGCCGAAGCTGGGGTTTGTGTCGTAGACTGACTTACCCGTCTCACTCGATTGAACTCATTTGCTGGGGTAAGATACAGGTCCTTGTACATATACATTAAAGTTATGAGGTAATACCCTGCTTTCACTAATGTTCGCCTTCTGAATCTGTAGTGGCTGAGTTACATGTGCATAACTATTTTGTGGTGCACTGAAGGCAATTGCTCTCTCTATATCTTGCATGTATGGTCACATGTGGATTTGAAGCCAGATTGAGTGTGCTCTTTGTTTAGACCTCTGTATGTTGTGTACTTGGTGCATTATTTTCACCATTTGTGTGGTTCAAGTCATTCTAGGTGCACACATTTTTGAGGAAGTGGTTTTGCACACCTTCTAGGCACGTTTTAGGTGCTGTGGATTGATCTTTCACTCATTACTGTGACGCATGGCTTTACATTGTGAGCAAACAATACACTTTATATCCTGTGGTGTATTGTGACATTTTTATCTGTGTTTTATTCTGTTCAGTCATGTCCCAGTTTGGGCATTTACAACACCGGGTCCTGATGATGGCCTCACTAACCTTTTGGCCATAAAGAGACTGAAAAGTCAGCGGTTCCTCCTCTTTAACAACAATCATAATGCTGAAGTTGCTCTTAAGTCCTGACCATTATTGGAACAAATTAATAAAGGATCCATCAACACATATGGTTAAGAAGATTTGACACTACTCAGTGATCCTTGCACTTAATCAATTCCATTATTATTGATGTGATCAGTTTGGTGACGTCAGTGTTGCTTTATTGATTCTTTCATCATGTACTGTGCTTTTCTTACTTTTTGGAATATGTTTCATATTGAATGTCTGCATATAAAATAAGTCCGTAAAATCTGTACGCATCATATTGAATATATGTTGTGCATGGTTGGATTTGGTGACCAATGAATTGTGTAATAGAGCTTAAATAATACCTCCATGAACATTATTTTCTTGTATAGTGATTTACACAGTTCGTTGAGGGAATATTGGATTGCATTGTTGTATCATGTAATTTACAGGCCATGTATGAAGGTGATCCCATTGACTAGAGATTGATAAGTAAATTAAATGTACCAATTAAATGTAGGCCAATTGTAGCATGTTTAATGGAGAGAGCACACACATTTTACTACTGGTTAGCAGGGGTAAAGTGCTTAGACACCTAATGCCAACAAAATGATTCCAGCAAAACTAGGAAGTGAAGGAAAAAGGGCTGGGGATATACCATACCAAGGATGTCAGATTTAAGAGTAGCTGTTTAACAAATGATGAAGGGTGGTCTTTAAGAGCAGACGTTAGTTGGAAGTATATATTTTATATTTTTAGCGAGGCATAATACTAATCTGTAAGGCAATGGCAGTTTTTTTTATTTGCTTTGATATGCACCTGTCTCATTAAAGCAGCTTCTTTTCATATATTCTTGTATAGTGCAGTTTTTGGTGAGTGTCCTTTTGCCCAAATGGCATGCCCCATGAGTTTTAGTGAACTGGATTCAGAAATCGTGTTGAAGAGTATAGCAGTCTGGCAAACTGTCAGGATTTGAGTTCCTTGATTGACAGAGTCTGAAGTCAATCAACAACATTCACCAAAACAAAGCTTCACCCGTGTGTGAGCAAGCACAAACAGACTAACCAAACCCTGGAGAGGAAGGGGAAGTGAAAGGAAAAACAGAAGAGACAGCTAGAAAGGAGTGGTCTAATTAACCACTTGTAGCTTGTACTTCTGGGGATTCACAATAGAGGTGAATGCCAAACCATACTGAAGGTAAATAACACAAACAAGTTTTATTAGCTTGCATAAACATTCAATAGTCTGATAAAGAGAGGTGTTGATGAATATGCTTATCTCATAATAATGGCAGTCCACGGTTAACCTAAATCCCAGAAGAAGGGAGTCGATAACTGCAATGGTAGACCTACGGGTTGATAGTAAACTGCAATTCTGGGATCAAGAAGTAGAACAAGCACAGCAATTGATACCAATAGGTAATTCAAAGGAAAGCCACAGTTCAGGCAACCATTCAGCAGCACAACCAAATAAAAATCCAGGATGGAAGTAAGGGTTCAGGCAACTGTACCAAATTATAATCCAGATTGCGAGTCAGAATTCAGGAAAGAAGGTCAGGGAACGAAGAGAACTGGGAAGGGAAAAAAACAATAATGGCTAGACATGCAACAGTGGTGAACTAAATGATAGAAAAGCTGCCAATACAACATGGTAAAGGTGCTAGGCACCTTCCCAACGGGAGACTGCTTCCACAACCTTACTGGCTTCCTAGATTGATTGACTAAATTCTATGGCAACCAGTCCCAGAGGTGAATCCCTAAGTCTATGTAACTCCTTTAATCCTGATAATTGCTACATTCACGGCCCTGTATAGGAACATTTGATTCCCTGTTCTATTTGCCCTTCATCCTACAGGTCTACACTATTTAATAATGCCCTCATTATGGTCAATGTCTAACCCTTATGAGTAATGGGAGAAAATGCCTCTTTTCATGGTCACACCCTGTTTTTTGGTGGATTGTATGGAAGGTTTTTAGACTCTGCACACTGGGGCATTTCTCTCCAGTGCCTTGTGTATGTGCTTTAACCCATAAAGCATGTAAAAGTTGTCCAATCTCTGGTAGGCTTTAAAAAAAAATGTATAAAGCCAAAACATATGGTTTAGCAAATTCACCAATAGCAGTGTAAGATAAATGTCACTTATGGACTACAGCACAACTGTGCCATCCACTTTTGTGACCAGGCATACATGACTCCAGGCCTACCACTATAACCTGGCTGTTGCCCTATCAAAACCGCAGTGTGACCTGTCAAAATAAGAATTTTTGACAGCACAAAACCCTCCTTTAAAAAAAAGAATAATTCACTCTTAAGTAGGCTTTACAGCGCACAAGTCAGGGTCCAAGTTATTTAGAATTAGGACATGCAAAAGTGTGTGGTTAATTTATCTTTGTAGTGACAAGGATTCAACATCTATGTTCACTGTAGCAAGCCTGGCAGGTCCATTGATAAACACCAAGAAGAAATATTAAATATTCTATCTGCTTTTTCCTTTTTGTTTATCCCAATTTTTATTTTTTCAAGTCAGAATGTTCAATACATAAGTCTCCATAAACAAAGTGTGAATATGCAAAGCAGAAAACATCATTACAGACATATTAATATACTACAACATATAAATAGAAAAAGCTGGGTAGCTAGGGTGGTGGATATTCCTAATACTAACATAAAAGAGGTATACATAATCCCTAGTGAGATATATATAAATATATATATATATATATACTGTTAAGACAGCATGAGACTAAGTTCATTTTAGAACTTCACAGCAAATTCCCGAATGAATTAAATAACACGGAAGACTTACATACTTTTCTATAAACCCCCTCTTTTATAACTTGGTCCTGTGATAAGATCTGGATATATGACACATTTTAAAATCTAATATCCCTGGCTATCTGCAGAAACGTTTCTCCTTCTATGTTCCGGGGAGGTCTTTGCGCTCCTCATCTCTTAGGTTGATGAAGATTCCTGGTTTCCAGCGGCACCGCCTGGGGGGCGCTTCCTTGGCCGTTCTTGCGGCCCGTGCTTGGAATGCGCTTCCCCTGACACTCCGCAGTGTGGAAGATATTGCGGTTTTTAAAAAATTGCTAAAAACTCACCTTTTCATCTAAAGTTTGGTTATGCTTTGTTTTCCCTTGGGTCGCGCCGGGACACTCCTCGGAGTAGCTGTGCGTGCTATAAGTTTAAATAACATAACATAACATAACATCCAATGAATGATACTGGAGGTATAGGACATTGTAACTATGTATATTTACACATGATACTCGCTAATAATATATGGACATGTATTTAAGAAAATCTTTCACAAACCCATATATAATGATCCTGCTTTATGTATGTGTGTTTGTTTGTAAAACAAACCCTCGTCCGCTAAAAATATAAATACAAAATAAATAATACACATAAAAAATACACATAAAAAAGGTCAATATCATTTACAAACGCTTCTCGCTTTTTAATAAACACCCTTTTAATTATTTTTATAGGATTTAATCACCACAATTTTATCTTTTGGGTCATTTATCTATTTACTAAAATGATATGCACTAGGCACTCTAATATATGAATAAAGGCACAGTAATTATTTTTACAGTAGTTCTTGAGGCACCTTCTTTCTATAAAAATCTGCTCTTCATTTAACATGTGCACCAAAACTAGACTGTCAATAAACGAAGGTCATAGGAACCTGATGGTAGAAGCATTTAGGTCTGTACTAACAAGTTTCCAATATCACAGAAAATAGAATTCAAAGCATTATGCTGACATCAAACAATCAGACCTTGTAAGACTATATGCATTGATGCAGTTATATGTTTTACGTGATTCAATCATTCGCTCATGGTTTTGCTATTTATATTTACATTTATTGATGTGTGACAATGTGTATATTTTAAATTATTTATACATGTTAATTTATTTGTAAGTATTTATTTTTAAATATTTGATATATTTTAATATATTTATTTAAAAAACACACACAATATGAAATGCGAACTCACCTGTATATTTTAATACAATATATATGAGTCAAATGTGTGCTATACAACAAGGAAAAGTTTATTTACAGCCATGTATGCACTTTGAATGAGCTTGAACATAAAACAATGAAAGTGTTTCTTCACTGTCTATTATCACGTGGGTGTTGATTTAATTAAGCACACATAAAAAGATGGCGTACTGCAGTCTTTTTATGTGATCAAGGGCACCCGATGCCCGAAACGCATCATGGAGATGAGGAATAAATATCAATAAAAACAACATTGCCACTAATCTGTCCTGGTGGTCCGTTTTCTGTCAGTTCGCCGGAAGGAAGTGCTGGGAGGTGTTGCGCATGCATATATATATATATATTATATATATATATATATATATATATTATCTACTGGCGGTCGCCAGTAGAAAGTTATAGTTAGGACCATGTTTCCATAGGAAATCCGCAACATTCTATTTGGAATAACTTTGACCCCGGTTGACGAATCTCGCAACATTTTCAAAACTAATGGGGCGCTACGCTCCGCTCCTACCCTGAAAGTCTCGGGGTGATTCGTCAAGCGGGGGCTGAGAAAAAAGGGGGGTCCCAAAACGCGTTTTCCCCATGCATTTTTCCATAGGACCTTTAGACACAGCTACAGCCCGAACGGCTGAACAGAGTTACTTGAAATTTGGCAGAGAGGTAGTCTACAGGTCAAGGATGTGCCTTTTGTAGGTTTGGTGTAAATCTGTTCAGTATTTCCTAAGAAAATAGCATTTAAATCAATATATATATCTGTAAGCGCGCTCCGAGCGCGCACCGTAAGCTTACCGTACGCGTACGGTGCCGTGCGCGAGCGCGATTCTGATTGGCTGTTAGATCTTAGTAAACATTTGAATCTGTCGAAACCAGGAAGTGTCGGCCACCATTTTCTCTCTCGCACTCTGAGGGGGGGAGGAAAAACAAAGTTGGATATCAAGAAAATGGGCAGGCTAGACAGCTCCTAACCACCTAGCCTTGGTTAGGGTGTCCCAGAAGGCCATCCAAGGTCAAAAATTAAACGGAAAAAAAAAAAATAAAAAAAAAAAAATCCAAATTCCCCCCCCCCCCGTGTGCAGAAGGTGCCCGCAGGGCACCTTTCTTGCATGGCATTTAACTTTTGTGAACATTTAATAGATAACCTTTCACAACGAAGGGCATAATATGTCCTCTGTGTGCGGACGGTGCACGAAGGGCATCGTGCGTACATGGCCTATCCAGCGTAACGTGGGCACGTGGTGCGCGTAGCGCACCGCGTGCCCACCGTGCGTGCACGGCACCAACTGCGTTAAGTGGGTGCGCGGTGCGCGAAGCGCACCGTGCACGCACAGAACGAACTGCGTGAAGTGGGCGCGCACGGCACGAATGGCGTAAAGTAATTTAGCATTTAAAAAACCGTACAAATTCACTGAAAAAACCATAGGTTTCACACACGTTATAGTTAGGAATTAGCATTTAAAAAACCTTGCAAATTCACTGAAAAAACCATAGGTTTCACACAAGTTATAGTTAGCTGTACATTTCACTCGTAAAAAAACAATGAAATTCCACGTTATAGTTAGTGCAGGCAACTATAACTCACGCAATCGCAATCCTCTGCTGATGCTAATACTGTATTTAGACACTTATTTGCCCATGTCTTCTTCCATTAAATTTTAGCTATACATATATTACAAATATTTTTTTTTCATAAAGACACATATGTCATCAGCAGAGGATTGCGGTCGCGTGAGTTATAGTTGCCTGCACTAACTATAACGTGGAATTTCATTGGTTTTTTACGAGTGAAATGTACAGCTAACTATAACTTGTGTGAAACCTATGGTTTTTTCAGTGAATTTGCAAGGTTTTTTAAATGCTAATTCCTAACTATAACGTGTGTGAAACCTATGGTTTTTTCAGTGAATATATATATTATCTACTGGCGGTCGCCAGTAGATAGTTATAGTTAGGACCTATTTTCCATAGGAAATCCAAAACATTCTATTCCCAATAAGTCTGGCGCCGGTTGACGAATCCTCGCGAAATTTTCCAAACTTTTGGCCAGCTCTGCTCCGCTCCTACCCTGAAAGTTTTGTGGTGATTCGTCAAGTGGGGGCCGAGAAAAAAGGGGGGTCCCAAAACACATTTTCCCCATGCAATTTCCCATAGGATCTGTTGTCGCAGCTACAGCCCGAACCACTGAACGGAATGACACCAAATTTGGCAAAGAGGTAGTCCTCAGTTCAGACTTGTGCCTTTTGCATAAATGGTGTGAATCTGTTCAGTAGTTCGTGAGAAAATTAGGGTAAAAAAGTTAGTGATATCTATGGCCGCGGAGGATCCGCGGACCGTACACGCACCGTATGCGCACCCTCCCTGAACCGAGCGCGCACCCTCCCGATCGCGCGCTGAATGCTAATTGGCTGTCGAGTGTCTCTCTACATTCGAATCCAGGAACTGCTGGCGGCCATTTTCTGCCTCGGTAGAAGCGAGGCTGAAGAAGCAAGGGGAATAAGTGTGTAAAACATATAAAGGGGGCAGAGTGGAAATTCTCTGACCCTCTAGAGGTGCTTAGGGGGTCCCAGAAGGACCCCCTGGGGCCCCCCTTTTTAAAAAAAAAACGGTGAAATGCACCATTGGTTCGCGCATCCTATCACGTTGGATGCACGCATCCTCTTGCGGTGGGTTTGCGGATCCAAGGGTAAAAATATGAAATTGTTGGGAGATAAAGATTAAGCTTAAGTGTTTTGTTCTTGAGTGGCTCTAAAAAGAGCTGTTGTGTTCATTGAGAGTTTTTGGTACTTATAAGTAAGTACCTATACAGAGTCTAAAGTTGTTGAGGAAGACTCTGTTTCCTCCATCAGTAAAGTGTACTCAATCTCTCCTATACATCTCTTGCATATGAAAGCGCAGATTGTTATTGTAAATGGACCCCATTCTGTAGTCTCGGAGAAAAGCAGAAACAGATTTATTCACATGTTTCCTAGCTTTCTCAATCTGTGGACAAAAATTATCGGACCAGTTCCATTTCTGCCTTTGGCATATGTTAGAGTACACAAAGGCAGTTTTAGGGAAAAGTGAAATCAGTTCTGCAAAGGTGTCCTTCATAAGCATTTCCAGACCTACCCCAGTCAAAGTGCCTAGGTCATTGCCACCACAGTGCACTATTATGAGGTCAGGGTGTTGGATTTGCATGAAGGATTTCACCAATTGCATCAATTGGTGCCACTTTAACCCTCTCTGTCCAATCCATTTAATGTCTACATTTGGCAAACCTAGGTCTTTGTGAATGCCTTTGTTTTCTGCATACCTTTGGCTCCAGAAAATGTAGCTGTGTCCCACAATCCACACTGTAAGCATCTTGTAAGGAGGTCTGGATGCACTCAGATGGTCTCTGTAAATTAACTGGCTGTTTGGAAAGTAAGATGTTTCTAAAATGGGGGCTAAGACGCAAATTTGAAAAAAGACAAGAAATCATTGGTTGTTTAACAACCTTCTACACTGAAAGGTAGGGTGCATGGTTCTGTTTTTTAAACGCATGATTCTTATTGGTTAACAAAAAGTGCGTGAAAGGAACATTATATATGATAAGCTGATATGTTGAGAAGTCAAGCACACTTGCTGTTTTGATTAGCAACATTGTGTGTGCTGAACTTGTGACCTGTGTGCTCAGTACAGTGTTCCATGACCTGTTTCTATGGTAACGTGCAGAAGGCAGATTGGGGGAAGGGTTGAAGTTTATGTCATTTGGAAAGGGTTGAAATGTTTAACCAATAGAAATGTGTGTTTGCTTTTGAATTTATGTAGGAAGGAATGTGATTTGATGTTTACATGTATATGTGTGGAAAATGAGAGGGAAGCTTTGCCATTCTTTGGTTCTGCTGACAGGTGCACAGTGCAGAGATTCTGCATAAGAAAATCTGGTGTGTGACTGATATCTGGTGTGTGACTGATATACTTCTTAATCTACAAAACAACTTGAAAGGTGAGTTATTTAATTGTGAGGGGATGTATGTAGACTATTTTTTATTTTAATCAGACTAATGTATTTCTTCTGCTAAAGTGTAGGGAGTACTTTTTTTTCTCTACAATCTTATTGACAGTGTGTGTGCATGTAGAAACCATTTTGTGATAAGGATTTGTTTTTTTCATGTGTTTGTAGACAGATAACTATGCAGTTTTTATATTTTGGTAGAATTAGAAACCAGTCATTGTTTATGAATTTGTGAAATGAGTTATGTTTCTGCAGTAAAATGTAGTACTCCTTGTAGATGAAGAAATGTGTTTTGGTATAGTGCAAGGGATAGTGTTGTTTGTCTAGAATCACACAGAGAGCCTGTGTGCATTTGGGAACCACTGTGAGAGAAGCATTTAGTAATATCTTGTATTTGCTGACAGATAACTCTTTTAAAACCTGTCATGTTGTCAAGTTTTAGTAGCATTAGAAGCCAGTGTTTGCTCATGCGTTGATTAAATGAGTCAGGCAATGATACAAAAGTGCACTTTTGAAATATGCACATTGTGTGCAGTTCTCTTACCACTTCCATAGTAGTAAATAAGGTTTGGTAAACTCGTAGGGATAGTGGTTGTTGTCTAGAATCACACTGTGGGTCTGTGTGCATTTGGGAACCAATGTGAGAGAAGCATATGGTAATATTGTTTATTTGCTGACAGATAACTATTTTAAATCCTGTCATGTTGTCAAGTTTTAGTAGCATTAGAAGCCAATCATTGCTTATGCGTTGATTAAATGAGTCAGGCATTGACACTAAAGTGCAGTGGTGAAATATGTAGATTGTGTGCAGTTCCCTTACCACTTGCACTGTAGTGAATGAGTTTTGGTAAACTCCTAGGGACAGTGGTGCTTGTGTAGAATCACACTGTGAGTCTGTGTGCATTTTGGAACCACTGTGAGAGAAGCGTTTGGTAACATTGTGTATTTGCTGACAGATAACTGTTTTAAAACCTGTCATGTTGTCAAGTTTTAGTAGCATTAGAAGCCAGTCTTTGCTTATGCGTTGATTAAAAGAGTCAGGCATTGACACTAAAGTGCAGTCGTGAAATATGTAGATTGTGTGCCGTTCCCTTACCTCTTCCACTGTAGTGAATGAGTTTTGGTAAACTCCTAGGGATAGTGGTGCTTGTCTAGAATCACACTGTGAGTCTGTGTACATTTGTGAACCACTGTGAGAGAAGCGTTTGGTAACATCGTGTATTTGGTGACAGATAACTGTTTTAAAACATGTCATGTTGTGAAGTTTTAGTAGCATTAGAAGACAGTTATGGCTTATGCTTTCATTAAATGAGTTAGGTATTGACAGTAAAGTGTAGTCGTGAAATATGTAGATTGTGTGCAGTTCCCTTACCACTTCCAGTGTAGTGAATGAGTTTGGAAAGTGGTGCTTGTCTAGAATTACACTGTGAGTCTGTGTGCATTTGGGAACCACTGTGAGAGAAGCGTTTGGTAACATCGTGTATTTGCTGACAGATAACTGTTATAAAACCTGTCATGTTGTCAAGTTTTAGTAGCATTAGAAGCCAGTGTTTCCTTATGCATTCATAAAATGAGTCATGCTTTGACACTAAAGTGCAGCACCATGTAGTATTGTCTTCACTGCACCAGAACTGAAAATTTAAAATTTTTACCCAGGCACTGTCCTAGAAGTATATACACAATAAGGAGCTTCAGAGGGAAAAAGAACCTAGGCCGCCCTCCTCTCAATCAATATCTATCAACAGAGGCCTAGGACTTGGAAGGTAGAATGTTTTCTTCTTAGCTGTGGATTAAATCCTATTACTTTAGGTATATGCTACTCCCCACTTTTTTGAAAAAAGGGGTAGTCATCCACTACGCTAGCCACCTTCAGTTATAAAATGAGATTTTTTACCTGTGGCAATCCCCTAGACAAACCTCAAGGTGCATGAATACACATAAACTACACCAAGTGTTATTTCAAATACAAGTAGTAAAAGAAATATGAAAAAACGTGAGAGAAACGAGATGGCACCTCACGTGCGCAACACCAATTGAGCCTGCTGATTGGTACTCATCAGCTCTGCCCACTTTTATCATCATTGGTTACCATCACGTTCCAAAGAATAATTAAGAAAGTGTCCAAAAATAAACCAAAGCTGTTAAGGTACATGGTGAAGGAATCACATACCAAAAACGACTGAATAGTGAAAATAAAAAGTTGAGAAGGATACACCCTCAATAGGTTCAAACTTTATTACTCCTTTGATGTGCACCCAAATCAACAATTAAAAAGGTTGCTTAATGTGCATACCATTACATAGTGCCAACATGTTTCATCGCCCAATCTTATTATGGCGATTTCGTCAGGGCTGCTCCAGTCGCTTGGCACAGACACAGGACACTGTTAGAGTTTTCTCTCTTGGGGACTGCCGAAGGTAAAAGGGAATAAAAACACACACAACTTTCAACTCATTCCACTACCCCTGTTACATACACAGATCTCTGATTTTCATTTGAATATATCTATTACCCTTAGTGAGCCATGGCCTCGCGTACCAGCTCACACCAATAGGTCCTGCTCGGGCTCCTCAAGTGAGTCCTCGCAGTGATTCCACACTCAGCTGTAATGCGGATCTACAATGAGAGTATTTTTGATATATTCAAGTCCCAATCTTGTATAGGATGTAAAAAACACACACGCACTCATGTGTTCAATGTGAAAGCCAACTAAAAACCATGACCCTTTATTTGATGGCTCTTTTTAAGGAGACCCAACTGCCTGTTCGTCCCTGCTACAATGTCGCTGTGGAGACAACATACATGTTCTATATTTAGACTCACTAAATAACCTCCAATGGCACATACCAGCACATACAGGACATCAAGGGACTCTGCTTTTAGCGATGTCTAGGCTACTTGTGAATCCCTATTGGTCTCCTATATATATATATCTCAATCGGTTTGACAACTCTTGCTTCTGTTACCCTCAGTGCAATGTTAGACTCTCTACCCCCTTCACCTTCCTATTATTCGTAAATGGAAGGTCACTAGTACAAAACTACACCTCGGAGTACTAATGACACTGGGAGTTCAGCCTCACGTCTATGTCCCCACTCCCTCTCAGTCACGCCTCCTTACCACCCAAAGCCTCACGGAGCTCCTTCTCTCCGCCGGTCACTCGTGGCATCCTCCCCATGCTCCTTTTATACAGAAACCACCTGTTCGCTTGTGCGTCAATAATAAGCGCCATCTTGGAATGGGAAGTTCTTTACTTTCGATATATTTATAACTAATTACCAGATAAGCGTCTACTCGCAATTCTTTGTATCACTGGCGCCTGTTTGTGAAAATAATATGAAAAGAACCTCACAGGCGGAATCATAGATATCCCGATTATATACATATGCCTCCCCACCGTTGTAGAACGTATCTTTGGGCACCATCTTAGGTAGGGTTCGAAGGGAAGTTCTTAATTTTCGATCTAATGGTGAAAGATACGGAAAAAGCGTCTATTCATAATTTGTTATCTCAATAGCGCCTGTTTATGAGAGTGATATAAGAACTCACTGGTGGAATCATAGGTATCCTCTTTACATATCTACTACCCCTGCATTTAGGAGCATAGCATTGGGCGCCATCTTAGATAGGGTTAGTAACCATACTGGAATATACTCAACATGGTGTTAGCTCCTTCAAGCATTCTAAGGGGGGTTCTTGTTTTTCGATCTGGTTGTAGCTGATACGAAACCAAGCGTCTATTCATAATTTATTATCTCAATGACGCCTGAATATTAGAATCATGAAGGACCTCACTAATGGAGTCATGGGTATCCTGTTTATATATATATAATCCCTGCATTATGGAGCATAGCACTGGGCGCCATCGTAGGTAGAGTTAGTGTTCATACTGCGATATACTCAAAATGGTACTATATCCTTCAAGAGTTCTTATATCGTTGATGTCTTATGGGCACGGGTATGATTCATAATAGGTTTAGGTTCTTGCAGGTTTCTGTCCCAGTCTATTATCACTATGAGCACCATCTTTGTGTAGATATCAAGAAGATGGTGTTTATTTCAAAAGGTAGTATATATTTTGAGAGGCTCAGGGCTTGTAGATACCTACTACTAGTTTGATTTTCTTTTTTCTTTTTTCAATGTGGTTCCATCTATAATCTATGATGGAAACCTATCCTAGCCTATAAGTATAGACTATGTTGTAATCTACATCTGTACATCTTAGCCAAATGGAAATTGTATTCCTATGTTGCACCAAGTTCGTAAATAGAGCTGCATAGGAGGGTTATGTATACGACCTGAAATAACTGCCCACGGGGGGCGAACCTTAAGCCAAAGAACCTCTATTACAGTAAGAACCCACAATGTTCTTCAATTGCAGAATATCTTTAGAGTCTTGCCCTTCCCCACTCAATTTGGTCGTTCAGTCCCAATTGGTCAGATTTCTCCTGAAAAATCCATTTGGCTTCTTTTGAGGCCAATATATCCTCAATGTTTTGAGATGTGTCCATTATTCTCTCAAGGACTACCCATGTAAAGGCGTGTTTAGTTTCGTGACAGTGTTGTACAAGCTTGGTCGTAAGTTTACCGGCTCTAATCGTACTGAGATGCTCTTGCATTCTCACCTTTACCTTCCTTGTTGTAAGCCCTATGTATTGTAGGTTGCATTGGCAGGTCAATCTGTATACCACAAATGCGGTATTACAATTACTGAAGTATTTCAAATACCATATTTTACCTGAATTTAGAGTGACACTCTTTGTTTTCTTTGTCAAGCTACATACGGAACATGATCCGCAAGGATAGTGTCCTGAGGGAATAGTCGACTCTGTCAACCTAGATGTCATTTTTACACGGGTGTGCACTAGTTTGTCTGCTAGGTTGCTCGATCTTCTAAACGCAAAACTAGGTGGGGGCATGGTAAAATCTTTGGTGGACAACAATGTCCAATGTTTACGTATTGCCTGGCGGATTTTAGTGGCCAGAGGGTCAAAGGTCATGACCACAGGTAAACAATCATCTCTTGCTTTTTCGTTCTTCTGGAGTAGAACACTACGGGGAGTGTTCATTGCTCTTTTTCTGGCATGTCTGATGATCTTCCGTGGATAGTGTCTCATCTCCAATTTGGCACATAGTTCCTCTGATTGGTCCAAAAAAGTGGTGGTGGATGAGCAGTTCCTGCGATATCGAAGAAACTGTCCCACGGGTAGATTATCCCTGAGTGCTCTAGGGTGGTATGAGTTGTAACACAAGAGTGAGTTCTTATCAGTTACTTTTTGGTGAACTTTGGAACACAATCTATCCCCTTCTTCGTAGATGTCCAAATCCAGGTACACCGCTGTATGGCTACTATAGTTCCATGTGAACCTAAGGCTAGGATATTGGAGGTTAAGCCAGTTGAGGAACTCCAGTAACCCCTCTTCATGTCCAATCCACCTAGAGTTAGATTTACTGAACAGGAGAAAAACAACGAAGACCTTGGCGCCCTCCTTCGCTCTTTTTTAGGACAGGACCGCAGGGGCAACAGAGGGGGAGGCCCACGTGGCAGGGGTCGAGGCAGGGGCAATCAAAACCAACAATGGCAAACCTATTCCCCGAGGATAACACGGAGTCGTGGACGGAACCAGTTGTAATTAAAAACAACATTGTGGTGAACTTATCAGATCACACACTTACAACTAATGAAGAGAAAGTTCTAAATAAAGGACTAGGGTTTGTTCCTACCCCCAACCATGACCCCTTTAAGTGCAGGGTTGAGCTCCATGAAACTCTAAGGAGAATAAGACTGAAAAAGTTGTTTGCTAACAAGCCACAAGAACCACCGAATCTGTTTAATACCACACTGAAAAAGCCATCCAACTTTTGTGCACCATTCTACAATTGGTGTAGGAAAGCACAACAAAGAGAATTGTTTTAATTTCTCCACATTTTTATATCTTCAATGCATGCTGAAATGTTCGCATACATTGAAGGAGAACAATGCATTTTCTCATTGTTTTTGTGCAGGAAGGTGTGTCTTCCTGTAGAAGAACAAACAGCACATGACACAGATATCCTTGCACTATGGTGCAAGGGTGCCTGTGCCACCACATGGCTGCAGTTTAAGCAGCCGTGCAGACAGAAGCATAGATTTGCAACATATTTATGTACATATGTTGCATCCCTGTGCTTCGGAAGTACTACAACACACTGCAGTTAAAGAGGTTACTGTGTGATGCTGCAGCACTTCCTTATAGTTCTGCACTTCTACATTCACCATACGCTACTAATGCATTCATTCAGTCAATTACGTACTACACATACATTCATCTAAACTTTCACACACTAACAAAGAAATTTAGCTCTTTTTTTAAACCAGGAAAGTTAGTTCTTACAAGAACTTTTTTTTCTTCTTTCTTTTATATTTTTTTTTGGGGTTTTCTAACAATTTTGTGATTTTTTTGTTTTTTCTGAAAAAAACAAAAAAAAAAACAGGAGAAACCAAACAATGAACTTCAGGGAACAATAAAAAATAAATAAAAAAACTAGCAAATGTGACTTTTTTGGCGGCGGCAGATCAGATCGATCGACTGCTCGCCATAGCACAAAGACTTATAGCACTTAGTGCAGAGCACTTTTAAAATTTGAAATTGAGGACGGATGTCCAAGGTTTGGTCTGATGGATGCACTCTTGATGTGCTCGGCTGAGATGAGGTGGATGGCGCAGGAGCAGGAGTGTTTCTCATCTGTCGGCACTCTTCTTTTGCAAGATTGTTTGGATGAAGGGTCCTCATGTGCTTCATCATACTTCATCATACTTGCCGTGCCGCAACAATTTCTTGTTAGGATCCCCTCTCGATAGGACTCTTTTGCAAATCTTGCATGTGACCAAGGTGGCATTGGTCTTATTCTGCCCCTCGGGAAAAGTACAAAATTTCCACACCACTGAAGAGAAACGTTCTTTGCGTGGTAACTCCGGCAAAAATTCATCCTCAGAAGTATGAGGTGATGCAGGTGATGCCTGCTGCCCTGAAGCCATTTTTGGTTGCGAAAAGTTAGAGCTAAGTGTAAACTTAGTCTAAAAAATCTTCTTCTCTCCAAAGAGGTGGTTCTCCAAAGAAGCTCAAAGAAGAATGATTGAAATGGGTGGGGTCTTTCAGTAGTTAGAACAGGAAGTGTAATGAAGCAATCAAATCTCTTTTTTTGCAGGTCACATGGGATCCGCGCACCCTGCGCGTACGCAGCACACACCCAGCGCGAATCAGCGAAATTGAATTAAAAAGAAATATAGGATTAGATGTCAAAATATATTACTTTTAAGACTAGTTTAGAGTTTGTCTTCAATTAATATTCACATGAAAAACATAAATATGTTTTTTTAAATGTTAAATACTTCGCGGGATCCGCGCACCCACCGCGTCATAGACGCAGATGATGCATCGCGGAAGCGCGTAAAAGTCGCGTTACGTACATCGAACGTGACGCGTATAGGTTGGGAGTCGCGTACCGGTCGCATTGGAATCGCGCACTAACCACATACCCGACGCATACTATGCATGGATGCTATCGCATAGGGATCGAGAACAGTGCGCTTAAGGTGCGCGGATCCATGGAAAAAAATATATAAAATAAAGTTTTGCACATACAGTTAAAAAAATATTTTGAAAAATATAAAAACACATGTTTGAAAAACCCATTAAGTTCAAATAATATTTTTTAATTTTTAAAAGAATTAATTGAAAAAATACATTTAAAAATGGTGATAAAAAAGTATTTAAAAAAAATGTAATTAATGAAATGACACACTGCATTTGAAAAATATAGAAATCCAATCAAAATCAAAAGTTATAGATAGGAATTAGCATTTAAAAAACCTTTGAAATTCACTGAAAAAACCATAGGTTTCATGCACGTTATAGTTAGGAATTGGCATTTAAAAAACCTTTGAAATTCAATGAAAAAACCTCAAGTTTCAGGCATGTTATAGTTAGTAATTGGCATTTAAAAAACCTTAGAAACTCACTGAAAAAACCATAGGTTTCAGGGGCGTTATAGTTAGCTGGACATTTCCCTCGTACAAAACCCTAGAAATTCCCCTGTTATAGTTAGTTCAGCTAACTATAACTTGCGCCCCCGCAATGCACTGCTGATGATGTCACATATTACATCACTCATGACATGGTCAGTGACATCACTGATGATATCACTGATGACATCTCAAATGACATCACTGATGACATCACTGATGACGTCATCCATGTGATAAATTAGTGCATCTTCTCACACCCTAATATAACCTTTGATACACCGACTCAAAATTTCAGACGGCCATTTTGACAACCATAGATACTCCAATACCAATAACTACTCACCCACTCATTGACTTTTAGGTCTACATGCATGTCCACTCACTCACCTCTACAGTCACTCATACTTACAGTCACTCTGTGCATTTATACACCTATATAGACACTCACACACCGCCAATCATCCATTGAGGTACTGACACATCTAGTCAGTCATGCAAATAATTAATCACAGTCCAATTTACTCACCTATACAGTTAAACACACTCAAGTTCACTTACTCATAAAAATACTAACAAATTCTGTGTCTTCTTGCAGAAAAAACAAACAGCACATGACACAGATATCCTTGCACTATGGCGCATACAGCCACTCCCAAAATCACACACTCTCACATATAGATAGTTATATACTCTTACACAGATCTACACTGCGTTTCACATATGTAGTTAGTGACACATGTAAAACTGAGATATACATTCAATCACTAACACACCCATACATACACTCACCCAACCATACAGTCCATCACAGATGCACTTTTAAAACCATGCACCCAGTGAATCACCCACTCACACATCTAGTCACAGAGTCACACACACCCTACCCACACAAACACTCAGGCACCCATACAGATACTCAGACAACCTATCAATAACCCATATAGACACTCATATAGCTATTCACAAAACCATGCAGCCACTTATACACCAACACACAGACACATGCAGACATTCACACAGTTTAGTCACTAGTCTGCAGTAAGATACATTTAATGACTCACTTATAGAGTCAGTTACGCACCTAGAAAATCATCCATTCACACACTTGTACACCCACTTATTCTTCAACAGGCCTTTCCCTATATATATTAAACATATTAAAACTGTTCAGAAACACATATTCAATGGATGATGTCATCAGTGATGTCATCAGTGATGTCATTTGAGATGTCATCAGTGATGTCATCAGTGATGTCACTGACCATGTCATGAGTGATTTAATATGTGACGTCATCAGCAGTGCAGTGCGGGGGCGCGAGTTATAGTTAGCTGAACTAACTATAACAGGGGAATTTCTAGGGTTTTGTATGAGGGAAATGTCCAGCTAACTATAACGCCCCTGAAACCTATGGTTTTTGCAGTGAATTATCTACTGGCGGTCGCCAGTAGATAGTTATAGTTAGGACCGTGTTTCCATAGGAAATCTGAAAATTCTATTTTGAATAACTTTGGCGCCGGTTGACGGATCCTCGCGAAATTTTCAAAACTAATGGGGCGCTCCGCTCAGCTCCTACCCTGGAAGTCTCGGGGTGATTCGTCAAGCGGGGGATGAGAAAAAAGGGGGGTCCCAAAACGCGTTTTCCCCATGCATTTTCCCGTAGGACCTTTAGTCGAAGGTACAGCCCGAACGGCTGAACAGAATTACTTGAAATTTGGCAAAAAGGTAGTCCTCAGGTCAGGGATGTGCCTTTTGCATATATGGTGTCAATCTGTTCAGTAGTTCCTGAGAAAATTGCAGTTAAAAGTACATAAATATCTATATGCGCGCACCGTGCGCGCACGGTGCGCGCACCGTAACGTGCGCGAGCGTAATTGTGATTGGTGGTTACATGTCAGTCAACATTCAAATCAGTCGAAATCAGGAAGTGTTGTCTGCATTTTGTGTGTGACAGTGAAAAAGAAAGGTGGAGAATGTGAAAAGGGGGCAGGGTACAGTGTTCCTGACCCCCTAGCTTTTGTCAGGGGGTCCCTGAAGGACCCTGAAGGGGCGCGCGAGTTATAGTTAGCTGAACTAACTATAACGAGGGAATTTCAATGGTTTTGTATGAGTGAAATGTCCAGCTAACTATAACATGTGTGAAACCTATGGTTTTTTCAGTGAATTTGCAAGGTTTTTTAAATGCTAATTCCTAACTATAACGTGTGTGAAACCTATGGTTTTTTCAGTGAATATATATATTGTTAGGACCTATTTTCCATAGGGAATCCGCAACATTCTATTTGGAATAACGTAAGCGCCGATTGATGAATCTTTGCGAAATTTGCCAAACTTTTGGCCAGCTCCGGTCCGCTCCTATCCTGATAATTTCACGGTGATTCGTAAAGCGGGTGCTGAGAAAAAAGGGGGTCCCAAAACACATTTTCCCCATGCATTTTCCCATATGACCTGTTGACGCAGCTACAGCCCGAACTGCTGAACGGAATTACACCAAATTTGGCAAAGAGGTAGTCCTCAGTTCAGACTTGTGCCTTTTGCTTAAATGGTGTAAATCCTTCCAGTAGTTCCTGAGAAAATTAGAGTTAAAAAGATAGATATATCTGGGCGGAGCCTAACCACACATCTCATCGTGAGATCTGATTGGCTGACAGTACTTCATCCAAGAAGTGTTGGCAGCCATCTTGGGACCAATATACATGATAGCACCTCATTAAAAAGCATTGCAGTTAATAGAAGGTTTTAAGACTTTAGTTACATCATAAATCATTTGTTGATGGTACCATACTCATTTTAGGAATTGTGATGTGTTCTAAGGTGATTTTACCATGTGAAAAAGCCTTCTGCTGTGATATCATGAATCATGTTTGAGCGAAAACTATTTTCTCATGCTTTTCCCACAGAGGTTTGGAAGGTGATCTATAAGCTACACTGAGAGCATATTTTCTATAAATTCACATTATCTTTCTCAGTCATGTGAGAATGAAGTCTGACATTCTCAGTAAAACATGTACCTCCAACAAGGGCAGAGACTGTCAGTTGATTCCTTTGTGTTCTACTGCAGCTTCCCAGAGTGTTCTAAAGAACAACTAGAGCGCTAACAGTCCTATTTATGACAAACGTATTGCAAACCTGAAGCCATCTTGATTGGAATAAAGTGGTAACTCTTAAAACATTTAATTTAGAAAGGAAAACAATGAGGGGGTTCATTTTGCCATAGAAATTATGATTAGTGCTGAAGAAAGAAAAAGTAGGGCACATTTTGAGTGACTTCTCAAATCCTCTTCTATTTCATTAACAGATTCTGATATGCAGACTGAAACATGACCTTTTAATACCAGCAGAAGACTTCCGTGGTGAGCAGTAGATTTACTACAGTGATCTAATGAGCAACTAGAGTGCTAACATTCAGAATTTATGGCAAATGTGTGACATATCTGAATACCTTCTTGATGGAATCAAAGTAAAAAACTGAAAGCATTTCCTACTGAGGAGACTGCAGTAAATGAGGAAATTAAGTAGGGGTGGGCGGAATTTGCGTAATCGCGTTACGCAAATCTCCGCGAAACGGCAAAAAATCTCCGCGAACACGCAGAAATTCCGCGAACACGCGGAATTGCATGTTCGCGATACTTTTTTCCTGTTCGCGATCGCTGTTTGCGTGCTCGGGGTGAAATATCTCGCGAACACGCATATTGAGAACGCGAACAAGCAAAAAATTTCGCGAAGTCGCGGAACGCAGATTTTTGGGCAATTTTGCGTTCTCCGCGGAACGCGAAATTACCCAAATTCCGCAAATTCCGCGAACGGAACGGAATTTACTGCCCAGGCCTAGAAATTAGGAAACTTCATAATAAATAAATCTCCCAAGATGGCCACCAGAGATAAAAGAGCCCAAATGCAGCACCCATATCACCCAGATGTAGCCCACATGTAGCCTAATGACAGAAGTGTGCAAAACACTTTTTATTTTTTGTGTATTTGCAGTTTTATATAGTGCAGACTTGTCAGGTATTGGAGTGCTTTACATGAGCATTGGTTACATCACACAAGATCAAATTCATTTTGGTTGTAGACATGGGGAGATTAAGTGATTTGACCAGAATCACAGAATATTGAGCTGAAGCAGAAACTCCAACCTGGTTCCCCAGTTGCAAAGTCTGCAGCTCTGGAAGTAACACCACATCCTCTCCCCTAAGTGCAACATTTAATCAAGTGGTCAACTGGATAAAAAAACATGAAGATAAAAAATAATTTAAAAGTGCTTTGTCGCTATTTGAAAACTCAGAAAATATGTCCTCATTTTAGTTTTTTAGAGCACTAACCATAATTGTGATACCAATAAGACCCTCTCATATAAGTAATTTCTAAAGGAAATGCTCTAGGTATTACAGTTTTGATTACAGCAAGATGACATCAGGCGTTCCACACTTTTGTAATATATATAGAATGTTAGCAATCTTGTTGTCCATTAGGATACTGTTGAGAGGTAGAGGCCAGGGGCACGGACTCTGAAAATTGAAGGCAGGTAGGAGGGTGCAGAGGCAACAATTTGACCACACTGGGCAAGCAGGAAGGGCAGTGGCAGCACAACAGACTATGGAGGGCAGTGGAAAGGGGGGGCATGGGCAACAAACCAACAATACAGGACTTGCAGGAGAGGCTGTGGCAATATAATAGACCATTGTGGGCAGAAGGAAGAGGCGGTGGTAGTACAACCATACATGCCAACAGACCGATTCAGCCAGGAAATGTCCAATGTTTTTAAGCTCAAATGGGCTTTATTTGATCTGTCTCCTGTCTACAATTTCCTCTTTTTCAATGTAACTCAAAGGGGAAAATCAATACCCCAGTTTTTTTTCAAAATCTCCCTCTTACCAAGTTCAAAATGTTCGCAAGTATGATACATTGGATCATGGTAGGCAGGAGGAATTGGGGTAGGGACATGGACTCGGATAACAGAGGACAGAGGGACATGAAGAGGTGCACCAAACTGACCCTACAGGGCAGGCATCAGGGTTTGCAACAGCACAATACACCACACAGGGCATGCGGGACGGGAGTGCAGCACAACAATCCATAGAAGCAATAGGGAGGGGACAGGACCATGCACATGTACAACAGAGAACAGAGGGGAAAGAGGCAATGGTAGCTAGCTGACCATAATGGGCAGACAGGAGAGAAAGCTGCAGCATAACAGACCATAAAGGGCAGGAGGGACGGATCAGGGGCATTACAACGGAACAGACAAGCCAGGAAGGAGGGAATAGGGGTCTGCAAATGGAAACAGAGGGCTGGGGGCAAGGGGGCAGGGCAGGAGCAGCAAGATGACCATGGAGGTCAGGCAGGATGGGCACTAGAAGTAAGACACACCATGGAGAGCAACAGTGAGACTATGATGGCATACACACAGACCATGGGGGGAAGGTGGGAGGGGGCCAGGGACAGGTAGCTGACCACACAGGGAAGGTGGGACGGGCCGTGGCAGGACAGAAGACCATGCATGGCAAACGGGAGGGTTAGTGGCAGCACAATGGCTATGATGGGCAAGAAGGAGGGTGCAGGGGCATGCACAAAGGACCAAGGAGGATAGAAGGGAGGGTCAGGACCTGGGCACAGACAAGAGAGTTCAGGGGAAGGGGCCTCACAACAGACCACAGGGGGCAGGCAGTTGCAGCACAACAGACCAGGGAAGGCAAAAGGGTGTGGCAGTAAAATGGACCATGGAGGACAGGAGGAAGGGGATAGGGCCATGGAATGTGGACAGGCAGGGTGGAGGTGGCAGGGAAAAGTTACAGTAATCTGACAATGCTAGGCAGGTGGGAGAGGAGTGGCAGCTCAACAGAACACTCAGAGTAGATAGGAGTGGCAGGTCCATGAAACATGGTGGGCAAAAAGGATGGAGCAGGGGCATGCACAAAGACATCGGAGGGCAGGGGGAAGGAGAATAAGAGCAAGCTAAGCACAGAGGCTAAGCAGGAGTTCAATAATAATAGTACAACTAACTATATTGGAGGAATTTCATTGGTTGTGTTCGAGTGAAATGTCCAGCTAACTATAACACCCCTAAAACCTATTGTTTTTTCAGTGAATTTCTAAGGTTTTTTAAATGCTAATTCCTAACTATATCAGGCCTGAAACCTATGGTTTTTTCAGTGAATTTCAAAGGTTTTTTAAATTCTAATTCCTAACTATATCAGGCCTGAAACCTATGGTTTTTTCAGTGAATGTCAAAGGTTTTTAAATGCTAATTCCTAACTATATCAGGCCAGAAACCTATGGTTTTTTCAGTGAATATATATATATATATATATATATATATATATATATATAAAAACAAAGTCCTGAACTCCCAAATGCAAGCTGGGGAGTTTAAAGATCAGGTACGGACCTCAATCTATGCACCATGCTGTCGTCCAAGAAAGTACACCAAGCGGTTTGACGTATCAATTCTGACTTTTATTTCATGTAATCAGACCAGTGTCCGCCTCAGACGCGTTTCGATCGCCTCCGCGATCTTGATCACCTGACGCGCTGATACCGGACCTTCCTTTAAAAGGATAGTATCAACCAATCAGATCTCTTATAATCAATGGACATAAACAAAATACTGGAAAAATGGAAATGAATCAGCATGAGACTATTGTAAATTAATTCAAAAGCAATGAATAACCCAAAGAGTCACAATAAATAGTACAAATCACAGTGACAAATATGCATTGAACTATAAAGAGAATATCTGGCAAGTGCCCCAGAATCACTAAAATGCAATAATTAATCACAGCCATGATTGAATGTACTAAAGTAAACGATCTATGGTTAATTCATTGGTTTTAACATGGTTACCAAGCTCATGGTCTCTAAAACATGAATTCACATAATTCAAATAAAAGGACAGTATAATTTCTTTGAATCAAAACAAAAGAGAACATGAAAAGAAGAAAGGGAGTCAAACCAATAACAAAATATAACTGAAAAAAGGAAGAAAAAATAAGGTAAAACAGAAGACAAAAAAGAGGGAATAATATCCTTTGAAAGTAAGATTGAAATAGATACCGCCAGGGAAACATGAAACACATAGGTGTAGAAGTGACTAATTAACAGACTGCAATTCAACACAGGACACGACCATAAGGTCAGATACAAAGTTTACAAAAAATTGTGCAGGTCTTCACTCGTATTCATCCCATTTGGCATTTTAGTGTCAAGTAAAAGAATGAATGAGGATTCTAACTGACGAAGCTGTCTCTCTCTGTTACTCCCACGAATTGAGGGGGGCACTGCCCCAATAACAAAATATTTTAAGTCACAGATTTTATTGGAGTGAATGGCTTTAAAATGACGGGCCACAGGGTATGTGGAATCCGAGTTAACAATCGCACGAAGGTGTTGTAAGATGCGATTGAAAACCGGTAATGTGGTGCTGCCCACATATTTAAGATGACAGGTGCATTCAAGCACATAAACTGCAAAGTCCGTACAACAAGTATAGTGATGTTTTATTTGTACTGGAATTTTGCTAAATGCTGTGTTGTATTCGGAAACATTGATTCCGAATTTACAAGCACGGCATGATGTACATTTAAAGAAGCCAGAACGTGACAACCAAGTGATTTTTTCCGTAACTTCAGGATTGGATTTAACCAAAGCATCCCTCATAGAGGGCGACCTCCTGAATGTAATATTGGGTAGTTCGGGCAGCAAAAATTTGAGAGTCATGTCTGTCAGAACAATAGGCCAATGTTTGTAAATAATACTGCGAAAGGTCCTATGTTGTTTACAGAAAGTGGTAATTAATCTTAGGGGTTGCATGGCCTCATTTGTTACTTCTCTCCCAATGGGTGTGGTCTGGGGTTGTTCAGTGGGAAGGCAGAGTTCCCGAGAGCAAAGATTGGCTTTGTCAAGAGCGCTTTTGAGGTTGAGTTGTTTGTAACCTCGGGCAAGGAACCGGTCAAAAGCTTCCTTCTGACATTGTTCTAAGTCAGATTGGTGGCTACATATTCGCCGTAGGCGGAGAAATTCCCCCTAGGGTATACTGAGTATGAGATGAGGTGGATGAGCACTGCTGGCATGTAGGATGGAGTTGCCAGCAGTGGTTTTTCTGTGTAGTTTTGTTTCTATATGGTTGTCTAAAATGAAGACCACCACATCCAGAAATTCCACCCTCTCATTACTGATGTTCGCCGTAAACTGTAAGTTCATAGTGTTGATGTTGATAGAATTAAAGAAAGAGAAAGCCTCCTCCTTGGATCCTTCCCAAACGATAAAAATATCGTCAATGTACCTGCCATAATACCGGATATGTGAATCCCACGTGGTCTTATGTGTGACTTTGAGGACATGTTCCTCCCACCAACCCACCAAAAGGCAGGCATAGGTTGGAGAAAAACATGCCCCCATAGCCACTCCCCTTAGTTGTTTGTACAAAACTTTATTGAAAAGAAACACATTGTTGTTGAGGCAGAGGTCAATCATTTGGAGAAGCATCGTGTTGTGGTCTTTGAAGTTGATAGAGCGAGAATCCAAAAAATGTTTAACAGCTATCAACCCTTGTGAGTGTAAAATGCTGTTGTATAAGGAAGCAATGGCAAGCACTCATTCTTCAATGCAAATTGCTATATATATAATACATATTTAAATAACGAACCAAACCACATTCACTGGATGATGTCATCAGTGATGTTATTTGAGATGCCATCAGTGATGTCACTGACCATGTCATGAATGATGTAATATGTGACATAATCAGCAGTGGATTGCGGGCGCACGAGAAGTAGTTAGTACAACTAACTATATCGGAGGAATTTCAATCGTTGTGTTCGAGTGAAATGTCCAGCTAACTATAACACCCCTAAAACCTATTGTTTTTTCAGTGAATTTCTAAGGTTTTTTAAATGCTAATTCCTAACTATATCAGGCCTGAAACCTATGGTTTTTTCAGTGAATTTCAAAGGTTTTTTAAATTCTAATTCCTAACTATATCAGGCCTGAAACCTATGGTTTTTTCAGTGAATGTCAAAGGTTTTTTAAATGCTAATTCCTAACTATATCAGGCCAGAAACCTATGGTTTTTTCAGTGAATATATATATATATATATATATATATATATATATATATATATATATATATATATATATATATATATATATATATATATATATATATATATATATATATATATATATATATATTTAATATAGCAGCAATATAATGTGTCAAGTCCCAACTGAGACCCACCCAAATTTTATCAAATTTCCTGAGTGAGTAAGGGCCTCTGGTTTTGGAAACACCCACTCTGACTCATATATTTGTTTCAGAAGCAACCACCATTCAGAAACGTTATGGGGAGCATCAGATATCCAAACATGGGCCACACATAACCGAGCATAGACTATTATTATTGACACTAGACCCTTGATACTGCCATCACATCCGTATTTACCACCCATCAAAATTTCTTTAGGGGATAAAACCATATGCAGGCTAAGACAATGAGTCATTAACTTAATTACGTCAAACCAATGCTACTGAAGGGCCGGTCGCACGACAAACATATGGGCCATGTCTGCTGACTGTTGCCTGCATTTAGGACACCTAGTTTCATCCCCAAAAGCATTGGGACCCCATTTAGAGATTATTTCTGGCATGTAATATAAAAGACAGATAGTCTTGAATTGTAGCAGCTTCAGATTAATAGAATGGAATGATGTGTCAACACTCTCCAGTGCACTGTGTATATCTGAGACATACATAACTGTTTCAAGAAGGCAAATCTCACAGGCAAGGCCACATAACCCATCAATAGACGCTATGGGGGTGACCACGTACATATCATCTGGTTTAATACATAACGTCATTGCTGGTTTAAAACATCTAACCCCATAGTATTTAAAAAGGGTAAGGAGCCACCTCAAACGTGAAACTGCATATTTTGCGCAGCATAAAATGGGATAGATTGTCCGGACCACAGAAGCTACAAGTACAGCGGTCTTATCTACCGTAGAGTTCATGTATACGTATAAGAAAATCCCTGATCGGGAGAATATCCATCTGGAATTTTAGGTACAATGTTCTTTTTTTTATCAAATCTGCAGCATCATGTCTAATTCTACAAGGAGCTTCCCACAAGGACACCATCTGTAGCTCATTTAAAAAAAATTGTAAATGGGATGACCATGTATGGTCACGGTAAGTGCAGTTGGCGGTAACTTCTTCTAGAGTGTCTGAGTTAATGGTGGCTTCCGCATACAATGCTACGAGAGGGGTACATGTCCCACGCCCTAGCAAAGTTCAAAGGAAATTATTCTCAGCCACCTGCAGTGGATGAACGATCACAAACCCCCATTGTTCTGCACCATACAGTGCGGCCGCCACTGCCCTTTGCTTATATATTTGTAAAATAACTCTGATAATTCTGGCACCAGCCTTATGCCTAAACCTTAGTACTGCTCCTCCCAATTGTTCCAAAACTGGTGTAGTCTTCTTGCTTAAAAATCCAGAGTGGAAGCTATAGTGACTGTACTAATGTAAGGAATAATTAACCAGGATTTTCCACACACAAATTGCAATTAGAACTGGCAAATTAGGTTAGCAGGAAAATGTGATGTTCCAGCTGGAAGGGATTTAAAACAGACCCCTTAAAGTTGTACACAGATTTTTCTTTAGCCCAATGTTAGACCTGGCATATCTTGGCGTGATTCCCCCTGACGTTTTGCCTCTACCGCCTATGCTTTTAGATGCTTTGGGTACTTTGCCACTGCTGAGCAGTGTCAAAGTAAAAGGGTTCCCTGTGTAAAGTGTGATGGTAATTGGTTGGCCATGATTAGTGTGTTGCCTTACTAGTAAAGTCCGTAAGGATGTGCACTGTGTGTGCCAGGGCTAGTAATGCAAGGGTGCATGGAGAAGGGAACTCAGGCCTGCAGTTTAGGGCCTGCATGCAGTTTGCTAAGTTAGCATGTTGTCCTGACAAGTGCAACCACTTTTCAGGCCCTACTTTCCAATTTGCGTACACAGTGGGCACCCCTGTGGTAGGTCCCAGGTAACCCCTGGGCGGGGTGCAGTGTAAGTAAAAGGCCGGACATATACCGAGGTGTGTGTTATGTCCTGACAGTGAAAAACACTCCATTTCATTTTTCACTGGTGAATGGCCATTCTGCCCATAGGACAGAATAGGGGAGGCTGGGTATTGTGTTTGTTAGCCTAGTTTCCCATCAGATTAAAATGGAGAGGTGAAGTTTAGTATGCATGAACTCACAGTGTCATAACACATCTTTCTATGAAAGGGGTTTTGTCACTGCATGTTCAGAAACCACTCTTTTGGAAGTGGCTGAGTTTTGTGCTTTAGGCATTTCTGTGTGTCTATGCTGTATGTGGATTGACTGTCTGGATCTAAAAGGGGAGGGGTGAGATGGCACCAGGCTGACCTGCATCTGGAGAGGGGGCGTAGGAGAAACCCCAGGAGGTGAAGAGGCCTGGGTTGCAGCTGTAAAACAATTGACCCATCTCCAGCTGAGTGATTAAGGATCCAGACCCCCAGTACCAAAGGAAGAAAGGTGACACTGGGAGGGAGACACCCAGAACTGATTTAGGCTGGGGTCAGGGACCCCTGAGCACAACGAACTTCAAAGACATTTAGGGGTATAACTATGAGAGCTGAGGCCCCTGAACGTTGAAATAGAAATGGATTGAGACTGAAAAGGCTTAGACCCATTTTGTGGTGAAGAGGAACCTCTGCTAAGGAAGGAACAACTGAAGAGACTTCTGGGAAGGACCAACTCTTGCTTAGTGATCTGGGGCTGGTCTGCAGTTTGCTGTTTTAACCAAGGAAGAGGCTGTTGGGACTGTGCTTTGTTCGACTGGGCCCCCCTGCTTGAAGAAGACTGTGCTGTGTGCTGTGTTTTTAACCCCAAGGGCCCGAGGTGAGCTGGCTCCCTATTTGGAAACACAGGAACATAAAAGTTTCCAGAGACGTTTCAAGCAACACGGTGAGCGCGTGTGGTGGCAGCTTGAGACCCTCAGAAGGTGTGCCCTGTGATCTTGGACACACAAAGGAGAAGTGAGACTCAGACGCGCTAGGTTCATGTCGTGGTGCACAGGAGTCGTTGGTTGACAAGCGCCTGGTCAACGTCAGCATCAAAGGTGAAGTGAGTCTTGGACGTGCAGAGTGCGTGTTGTGGTGCACCGCAGGCGTTGGTGAAGACCGCCTGGTCAGCGTGTGCATCACAGGGGACAGGAGTCTCGGACACGCAGGGTGCGTGTCGTGGTGCACAGGAGGCGTCGGTGAGGAGCGCCCAGTCGACGTGTGCATCAGAAGTGGAGTGAGTCTCGGACACGCAGGGTGCATGTCGGTGTGCAAAGGAGGCATTGGTGAGGAGCGCCTAGTCATCGAGTGCACCGGAGGAGAAGTGAGGCTCGGATATGGCGAGAGTGCCGAGGTGCAGTCTAAGGCGTTGGTGAAGGGTGCCTGGATATCGAGCACCAGGAGTTGGAGTAAGTCTCAGTGAAGCAGTGTGCATGCTTTGGTGCAACCTGGGACTGTGAAGGTGATCAGCTGATCATCGTGTGCACCGGAAGAAAGTTAGTCTCTACAGTGCGGTGTGCGTGACTTGGTGCCAACTGAAACCGCAAGAAGGAGTGCCTCGGAGTCGACGGGAAGACTCATCAGCGTTGTGTGTGTGGCTTCGTCCCAGAGGAGACCCGGAGGGTGCTGTGGTGAATGTGCACCCGGAGTAAAAGCAATCTCAGCGGCGAAGAGTACGTGTGGCCCGCGGCCGCCTGAGACCTTCTTAACAGTCGCGGCCCAGACCGGCATCTCCTGCTGCCAGGCCGAGCCGTTGAGGCCCATTGAGAAAGTTCTACATGGAAGGCCCCATTTGCGGAAGGAAGAGAGGGAAGAGAGGAGAGTGGGGTCGCACTACCCAGGTATCGTGGAGCATTGCCTGGGCGGGGTTCGGGCTTGGATGAAAACTCTCTCTGCCTCTCAGTCCTTCTGACGAAGTGAGCCTTTGCTTCGGCTCGGATTGTGTCCTGTACTAAACAAAGGAGTGGCAGTACTGGGGCCCGAGTGAGAAGCAGTGCTGTATGTCATCATTGAACCGTGTGGGGGGCAAGTGTTATCGAAGAGGCTGACTATCGTAATACACATTACCAATATTGCTGCTAACGAACTGCCGAACTGTCTTATGACACATGACATTATTTATGCATAACGAAGTACAGGATTGTAGCTGCCCGCATTGCATTATTTCTTCATTGCAAAGTACATGATTGTAGCTACGCATTGCATTATTCCTTCATTGCAAAGTACATGATTGTAGCGGTACACATTGCATTATTTCTTCCCTTGCAAGGTACCGGGGTGTATCATTACGCATTGTATTATTTCTCCTCTGCCCGGCACAGCAGTGTATCGTTACGCAGCGCACTATTGTTTGTTCATTGCAACGTGTGTGATTCTAGCATTATGACCAGCATAGCATTGTGAAAGCGGTGATTGGGATTTGAACCTACCAACCAGCCAGAATGAAAATTACCCTTTATTAAATGTTGGTTTTTTTATCGTGTGGTCTGATTGTATATCTTTTTATATAAAGTTTATACTCATTTTATCGAACTCGTGTGGAGTCCATTTGTGGTGTCATCAGTGGATTGCTATGGGCGTGGTTGCACATACTGTACACTCGCGCCTGGAGATAGGCCTGGCTGCTCGTGCCAAGCTACTAAGGGGGTGAGCAGGGCTATCTCAAACGGTGTCCTTACTTGGCCTAACATTGAGTTGGGAGTCCTGGGTCGCACACCTGGTGACAGTGGGGCGTGACTGGGACTCCGGCTTCCAACATTTGGTGGCAGCGGTGGGATACGATCCTAAGGTGATTGAAGCGCGTATGTGCAAAACCACTCACAGTAATTGGTGTACATCATAAATTGATCGCAGACCATGTCACAACAACATATTGTTTTGAATTGTTGGTTCTATTGCTGAGTAACCTTTAAACCACACACCATGTCTCAGGAGGGGAGCCAGATAGCCGGTGAGGCTGCGGCTGCAGAATTAGAGTTTAACATTTAGGAATTGTATCACTACAAGGTTGATCAGTTGAGGAAATTCTGCAGAGCTTTGGGATGTCCCATGAAGGGTAGCGCCAAGAAGGAGGAGCTGTAAGTGGCCTTGTGGGCCTGGTGGGAAGCCAAAGAGGCTCAGGAGACAGGTGATGTTGAGGTGGATGAGGATGAGGATGACCCAGGGAATGGATTTGGTCCACAGGATTTGGCAGTGGAGGGACCTGCCTCAAGGGCTGGTAGGAGCCATTCAGGGAGAAGTTTTTCACCCAGAGGAGTTGGAGGAAAACCAAAGGGTCAGGCTGCATGAGTTAAAGGTGTTAAAACTTGAAACTCAAGCAGAGGAGAGCAGGAACGCTCTCGCGTTGGAAGAGAAAAGGATTCTCTCCGCTTATGAGTTAAGCATAAGGGAACTGGACATGAAGGGTAAACAAGCAGAGTCCAGTTCAAATGGTGGCAGTGCACCACCAGTGTCAGTAGGTAAGGTGTACATTCCTAAGGATTTAGTGTGAGATTACCAGAGAGGTGATTACATTTATGCGTGGTTCGCAGCATATGAGATCGCACTAAGGATGAATGAGGTGCCTGAAAAGCATTGGGGGGCGGGCCTATGGAAACACTTTGAGGCTTCAGGGAGGGACGTTCTATCACCTTTAGAGAGGGTGGGAACCCTGACCTACGTCTACATGAGGGAGGCTTTATGCCTCTGGTATGGGCTCACTCCTGAACAATACCGGCAGAAGTTCAGGACCTCCAAGAAACTAGAATCGTGTACTTGGGTAGTATGTGTGAATGAGAACACACGGGCACTGTATGGTTGGATGCTGGGCAGCAAGGTCAATAATTTTAAGGGCTTATGTGATTTAATCAGTTGGGAGATCTTGAGTAGTCTGTGTGTCAAAGAGCTGCACCAACATCTATTGGAAAGTAAGCTGACTGATCCCAGTAAGCTAGCTGAGGAGGCAGACCACTCGACTAGTACCCAGGTCCACAAGGGGATTGGGAGTACCACTGCCAAGAGTCTGCAAGGTCCCCCGCTGAAGGTGGGGGAGGACAAGGGTAACCACAAGGAGTCCTCTAAAGGGCCCCAAGGTAGTTCCCCCAAGAAAGGGTCCCAGTCTCCCAAGGCCAAGAGTGCTTGGGCCTCCAAGGGCAAGAAGGAGCCCTGAGGTCCTCCTACGTGTTACTTCTGTAAAGAAGTGGGTCATATTTCCCCTAAATGCCCCAAAAAGTAATCTGCACCCACTCGTGCTCCAACACCTGGTTTAGTGAGTGTAGCGTTGGGGGAGGAATTGAGTCCTTGAAATGGGGAGGAGCAAGCAATTATGACCCTGATCTCCTTAGGAGATCGAGAGATGGTCCAGGAAATCCCTCTACCTGAGAACACTAAAAAATACGGACAGTGGGTGACCATCAATGGACGGAGGGTGGAGGCTTTGAGGGACACCGGAGCCAGGTTGACATCTGTCAGGTGTCAGTGGGTTATTACTCACAATAAAGGGAAGGGGGAGAAGGTACAAACCCTACCTCAACCTCCTCAATAATTATGTATACCACACAAAACAGGAGGTAGGGTGAAAGAACGGCTTTAATCCACTAGCAATTGCTGAATGTTTTTAAGAAAGCACACATGTTTTTAGAAAACTGCCCTCACCCACAACAAGTTGTGGCATGCTTCATCATCGGGCTGCTACTAACGCCTCTGCGCAAACCAACGCTAGAGGCGGAGCAATAGGGAGGGGTAGACAGTAAAACAATGATACAAACAAGAACAAAAGAAGGCTGGATCCTAAAGTGCAGAAAAGATGAATCTTAAAACTGACCCAGGGATATCTCTCTAATAATTGTATTCCTGGATTCCCCTGTCAGATTAAAAAGGTATATATATGTGAAAAGACTATATACCCAAATGGATGGTGGTGGAGTGAGTTAATTAGGTGCTCACCACCCCTCCATTCTGCGTAGCAGTCGACATGTTTCTGCCGGTTCAAAAAACTAAATCTCCGGCATTCCTCAGGACAAATTTGATCCACATGCCCTTTTGCCAAACCCCTGTTTTTTCCCACTGTTGTGGGTTATACTCCACCTGTCGGTCTGGAGTTCCTCTTATAACTTACTCCTTCAGAGAGTAGGAACTGAAAGAAAAAAATACGGGAGTAACTTCCACATAAAATACAAATAAAATAAAATCTTAATCACGTGTGCTCTCAGACAAACAACAGAAATTGCCAATCACCCATTTGCTGTAGCCAGAATTCTAGTCCATGTGGTATTGAATCTACCATCATAGTGTAACAGGCAAACAATAGCCCTCACAGTGGTATCTTAGATGCACACTCATTTTTGTGCTCAATACCCATTCAAAATAAAATTCCTTGTATATATAATTTAATTTTTGTGCATCACACACAAGGAGAAACATGCCGAAACACATGTGATAAAACATCTCTCATCACCCCCACATGTATTCCAAGGGTATTCAGGTATTCCTACCCTCATTTTAGAAAGAAGATCTTAAATATATTCATCTGGGATCATGCGATATCCAGATATTCCCATAGCTTACCAGAGTTTATTAGGCAATTTGCTTAAAAAGGCACTGGAGAAGAGAGCGACCCTCTGTAGTCAAACACTGCGGGAGGGAGACATAAAGTGTATTCAATTCCTCGACTTGTGATTCATACCGGTTAGCATAAGTAAACAACAAGAGGGTCCCTGATATATGGATGTGAGAAGAGGATGGCAGGGAAGGGAAACACACTATGAACAAAAGCCTCTTCTCAACAACTAATTAAGCTATGGGGAATATCTCCACAATCAATATACAACAGCAACCATGTACCACAGAAATAGATTTATAATTCACAGTTTTATTAATCAAATAGTTTGTACATTATTTATTTGTCATTATTTTTATATTTATAATTTTCTCTTTAGTAACATACATTTGCAAACACAAATGATAATGTGTTGATTTGTTTAAAAAGGAATCAAAATTCAAATGTGAGACACAAACCGAACATTCATAGTGAACACATATTGCATATTAGATAACAAAAAAAAACCCAGACAATACAAAACATCCTATGCAACAAAAAGTCACTTATAAAAACATATAGTGATACATTTCAAATATATACACATTAAAATAGAAATGTCACCAAAAAGGATGACAAATGGAGCAGAGAGAAGCGCCGACGCGCGTTTCGGAGAAGGATCAAGAGACCCACAATTCCTTCGTCAGGGCGCAACAATCCTTTTGTAGTTCGTGTCAATTTAATTCCCAACTTATTCCAGAGTCTTATTCAGACGGGAGACTTATTTAACAATTCCTTAGAGGATATGAATTAGTACTTGTTTAAACATTCTGTGGAAACAAGGAAAACATGTTGTAAAATAACCTAATGGATACAATACAAACAACTAAATGTTATCTATGAAGGAGCCTGCAACACCAGAAAGAAGCCAATACATCCCAAAGACAAGAAATAGTAAAATAGATACCACCACGTGAAAGTTGAAAATAAGTGCATAAGCCTTCAATAGATTTACCAAAGAAAAACGGGATCTTGTAGATAGAAAGGGAAGTATGTGAGTGAAAAAGAAAGAATCATAAAACGGAACCTACTTAGTAACAAGTATGATACGGGCACCGCTTCATGTAAAGAATATGGCCAACCAATTACTTTTTAGGGTATAACCGCACAGCTACGGGCTGAAACAAGGAAAAATACAAAATATACTATACAGTCTTAATAGGAAGGGTTATCATACATTTACAAGTCCAATCATGAAGTAGAATGAATAAGGAAGGTGGCACAACTGTGAAAAAATGGCTATGGGTAGAAAGAAAGATATACAATAAAAGTGTCAGACAGCAATCAAAAACATCAGACTACCAACCTATGAATAGGAAGATGAAGCTACGGATGGTACTATAAACACAGTACAAATCGGAACGTCTAGATCGGACGCCAGTAAAAACTAAAAGAAAACGAGAGTAGTAAGGAAAAGAAGATGACAATAACTAACAAGATAGCACTAAATACGGGACCCCTACTTACTGAAGAACACTTGGAATACGCATGCCAGGTCAATTGCAATTATTTCAGGACGGTCACATCCCAGGCTAGAGAGTAGGTATAGCGGTATGTGTGGATTGACCCTAAAATGAAAAAAAGCTCTAAGCAATAGAGAAACCCCCAAAAAAATGTTTTAAATATGCAAGGAACCGGACGTTTAAGTATCGCGGATATCTTTCTTACCTATAAGACGGCAGATATGACTTCAACCAGGTTCCGGAAGAGCGGTGTCCAAGAGAGCGTTGTCCGTGTATACGGACCCACCAACAAGGATAGACGACACTGGTGATATATATATGAGAAATCACCCGGGAAAAATAGGCCGGAGATAAGGGACGCAAACAACTTGCAGCTGATAAGTCCAACGGAAATGAGGTGAAAAGCAAAAGAAAAACGCGAGGTTACACAATGTATAGAGACCTCAGCGTCAAAGCGTGGCCGCCATGTTGGATAGGTTAAAGAATATAAAAATAGAAACAGGTGTAGAACCGTACCGCTGACGATCTTAAAATAGGGTACGAAAATAGATATTAAACACAGAATATGTAGCAAAAAGCTACTGAAAGAATGAAATAAAACATACATCCAAGTAAACATAAGTAGGAAAATAACTAAATTATGTGAAAATGAACAAAGAACCTAATTGTAAAGGAAAAAACGCTATGTTGAAAAAAGCAAGAATGATGAGATATAGACAAGATAAGTACGAAGTATGTTCCAACAACAGATTACAAAGCTTAAACACGATGGAAAGAAAACAACTGCACGGTGTATAAATAGGACACGACGAAAACAGAAGTTGAAAGTAGTGAGTGACCAAATATAATAATGGTCAGCAAGTTCAAAACTAACAGGAAGAATTTTTTAGCAGATTTACAGAAGCGCATTTTCCCAAGGGATATGCTCGTTCAGGCCAAAGTCAGCAGTTTGGAGAGTAAACATCCAAAATACCTCTCTTTTTTTCCTTAATGGCTCAGTGTTTTTATCTCTTGGAATCAGTACTTTTTCTACAATAATCCATTTTATATCCTCAATTTTGTGATTTTTGTCAAGCCAATGTTCAACTAGAGGAGCCCCTCTACGTTTGTTCCTGATTGAAGATTTATGTTCACTCAATCTTGTTCTGAATTCCCTGCCTGTTTCTCCTACGTATCCTTTATTGCAGGGGCAGAGAATAAGGTAGATAATGTTAGATGATCTACAATTGGTCATTTCTGTGAGATGAAATATGGACTTACCCCATTCAAGTACACTGGATGTAATGGCAGACTCACAGGCGTGGCAGTTGCCACACCTGTGGTTGCCTAAAACCGGGTTATTACCAGTGATAGATTTTTGTATCCACTTGTTGGTGTTATTAAAGTGGGATTTCACTAGAGAATTGCGTAAATTCTTGTTCCGGCGAAACGCAAAGATAGGTTTGGGCATATTATAATTAGGGTCCCCTGTGTTAAGGATATGCCATTGCGAGCCTATAATTTGACGCAATTTGTTATCAAAGTTGGAGTGACGAGTAACACATACAAGTTTTTCTTCTTCAGTATTAGACATTTGTTGTAAAAGAGCCTCCCTGTTATAATATTTGGCTCTTTTGTACGCGTCTCTTATGACTCTATGTGGGTATCCTCGTTTGAGTAATTTACCTCTGAGGTCATTGGCATGAAGTTCAAAATTGGCCATGGTGGTGCAATTCCTACGTAATCTTAGGAATTGACTAAATGGTATATTGTCTTTTTGATTACGTGGGTGATAACTTTGGTATTGTAGGATGGTGTTTCTTGCCGTGGGTTTGGTATACAGTGACACCTCAATTTTGCCTTCTATGTTTTGGATCCATAGATCCAAAAACTCAATCTGTTCCTTACTAATATTAGCGCAGAATTTAAGATGGCTATCACAAAGGTTGAGCCAAAGAATAAATTCTTGAAGTTGTTCTTCAGGGCCCCTCCAAATAAAAAAGATATCGTCAATAAATCTGCTCCAGTGTTGAATATTTTCAAAAAATGGAGCAATTTCATTGAAGATACAGCGCTCTTCAAATGACCCCATATAGGTGTTGGCAACATTGGGTGCACAGGCTGCTCCCATGCTTACACCATGGATCTGTTTATAAATGATATTGTCGAATTCGAAGTAGTTTTCATTGAGAACGATGGCAAGACATTCTAGAATAAAAAGTATGTCTTCAGTGTTACTGTTCTTTTCCAATGAACTTTTTACTGCCTCTAGGGCTCCTTTCTGCGGGATGTTTGTGTATAAGGCTTCTATGTCCATAGAAACCAAAAAATCTGTGTACCGGTTAGCATACACCTACACACGATATTTCACTCGTGTTTCAAAATTTCCTCAATTTCGTGTATATGCCAAACCTCATATCTTGTTTTTTATTTGGAATATGCCACATTACCCTTTTTCCAAATCCCGTTGGAACCCCGATGACTTTTATGTGTCCGTGTAAAAATATATCTCTATCCCCCTCACACACACACACACATGTATAGTACAGGGGCAGAACTTCACTCTCCTTAATGAGGCCTCTATGTTAATCCCGCATACTCGAGTGCAGAGATAGTATCCTCGAGTAACTCCGGCATAGATGTAGTCAGCCCCCCTCCATTATTGGCCAAATATCCCTCTTACTTCGTCAAGAGTGGTGCGCTGCCTCCTGATTCAGTCTCTCCTGGTGCCGTGCAGACTGCCTGGATATCGTGCCCTCCGTATTTACACTTCCGCTATCGACTCACGTGATGCGTGCGAGTGACGATGCACGCAACACGTGACCTAGCGGCAGAGCGCGCGATCAGCAGTGGGACTATACCGCTAACCTCCCTAGTATGAACCAATATGGCGGAACTAGTCTTGAAGTATAAAACGACCTTTTATCACGGAGTAAAAAAAGAGAAGAGAACCTTGCATATGGAAGTAAGCTCATAAGTACTGGTTCCTATCAAGGCACATATCACCTCAGAAAATAGACCAATATCCTTGCTAGTATGATCAAATATATTTTCAAAACGCCTTAATGTGTGTAAACCTATTGTCACAGGATGTTAATTTGAACAACAGCAGCCACACCCCCAGGGATGTGCTCATTAATCAAATTATTAATTTCAGGGACAGTCTTGCCAGGACCTCTACTCACACATAATTTGATGGAATATTTTTTAATTTTTAATGATGTTAATTCTTCTATTCAATCAAAAAAGGCCCCTCACCTACTATTTCTGTACATCCTCACCAACATGTTCTCTACTCCATAGGTTTACCCAATGCCTCATTTCCTGATCCTGGGTTACTTCCTCCCTAGGGTAGACCACGGTATATCGTCATTAAGTCCCGTTTCATGACTTCTAGTACAATACACCCACTTCTGCTCCCGTACAAATAGGACTTGTGAGGGATCCCTTAACGAAGATCTAATAGTGGGTTTGTCCAATACAGTCCAAAATATGTCCTGTATCGTGTGACCCTTCTCCGCATAATGTAGAGTGAGACGTGTGTTGGTCCTGGAGCACCTGATGTTACTCCTATGCTCCATAATTCTCACCTTGACCTTTCTGCAGGTCATCCCAATGTAGATGAGATTACACTGGCACCTGATCATGTAAATAACATTTGATGAGTTACAGTTGGTATGTACTCGCTGTTGCCAAGGGTGTCTTAAGCCCACGTCCACCTCTTTAGTATTTCTGGTCAGGGAACAAACATCACAAGATCCACATTGCGTGTGTCCTGTGACCGGTGGTAGAAACCCGCCAACCCGGGGAACCCCCCGGGCACTGTTTTGTGGTCGAGAATGTACTAGTTGATCCCTCAGATTTTGGCCCCTCCTAAAGGCAAAGAGGGGTTTCTCAAGTTTCAGGCCACTGGTGTTCAATATCCGCCAGTGTTTCAAAATGATACGTTTGATAGCCGTGGAAGAGGTATTAAAAGTCGTCACACAGACTATCTTATCACTAGTTGGTTTTTCTACTTTTGTTAGTAGTGCCTCTCTAGGGCAGTTCCATGCTCGTTTGCGAGCTCGCCTGATAATTTGTTTCGGGTACCCTCTCTCATTCAATTTACCTGCTAGGTGTGCTGCCTCTGTCTTAAACTCATTAGGTTCAGAACAGTTCCTGCGAAGTCGCAGGAACTGACCTACCGGAAGGTTTTCCCGTAGGGCTCTGGGATGAAAACTCCCAAAATGCAAAAGCCCGTTCTTATCCGTGATCTTATGGTGGACTTTTGTAGACAATTTGCCCTCCAAGGGGGAGATGACCAGATCCAAAAAAGGTAGACTCTCCTTGGTGATAGTCTTGGTAAAATGCAGAAACTGGTTTCTTGCATTTAACCATTGCATAAATGCTTTTATAGATGACTCGTCCCCCCTCCAAATAAGGAAGACGTCATCTATAAACCGTTTCCAGACCCGTATGTTATTAGTCCATGGATTTTCTGCGTTGAAGATGTATTTTTGTTCAAAAGTAGCCACGTAGAGACCAGCTAGACTGGGTGCAAAAGCACTTCCTATTGAAGTACCATGGGTTTGCAGATAAAGTACTCCATTAAACTAAAAAAAATAGGTGTCAGTGGGTGTCTGAAGAGCAAGTAATTCCCGATGTGCTTCACCCTGGAATGTCAGCAAACAATTCAGTGCGCCTCTGCAAGGTGGCGCTGGTTCCCTTCGAATGGGGAGGGGTCTCGGGTTCCTTGAAGGTTGTTGTAAGCCCGTCCATGCCTTTAGACTGTCTGCTAGGGAATGACCTGGAGAGTTCCCCCTGGAAGGAGGTGGAAAGCCAGGCGCATTTGGAGATGTTAGGTCTACCTGAGTGGGTGTGTGTGACCACTCGGTCTATGGTAGCCAGTAAAGGTATTCAAGAGAACCTGGAGCATGAAACAGTGGCCCAGGTGCCTGCCAGTAAGAAATGACACAGGGGGTGTGGGAAACTGGCCCCCACAGTTCCCATGATCCAATAGGAGACACCCATTGAGGGGGATGCCCTGGAGCCTACGGGGGAACAAGTGGCTGAACTGGGGGACCTGCCTGGGCTGACGGAATGACAGCAGGAAGGGGGGCCCTCCAGGGAGGAATTCTCTGAAGAACAGAGGAAGTGCCCTTCTCTTGTAGGTTTGCGGCAGCAGGCAGCAAACCAGGCAGCAGGTAATCAGAAGGGATCACACTTGATTTACTGGGAAAAGGATCTCCTGTATAGAGAGCCAAGGGTGTCTGAGCCTGGGTCAGCTGGTGGTACCCCAGTACTTCAGAGCCTTCCTATTGGGGTTGGCTCATGATGTATCTTTGGCGGGGCATTTGGGGCAGGACAAGACCTTTGAGTGGCTTGTCACCCACTTCTACTGGCCCCAGATGCGCAAGAGTTCTGATACTCATTGCAGGACCTGTCAGACTTGTCAAGCGAGTGGTAAGAGTGGAAGGAAGCAAAAGACTCCCCTCCAACCTTTCCCTGTAGTCAGCACACCTTTTGAGAGGGTGGGCATTGACATTGTGGGGCCTCTTGATCACAAGACGGACATGGGCAACAGGTTCATCCTGGTCTTGGTGGACCATGCCACCCGGTACCCGGAATCCATCCCTCTCCGGACGGTGACAGCCCCCATGGTGGGCCTTGCACTGATGGGGATTTTCTCCCATGTGGGGTTCCCCAGAGAGGTGGTGTCTGACAGGGGTACTAATTTCATATTGAGGTATATGAAATCTCTGTGGAAGGAGTGCAGTGTAACTTATAAGTTCACCACACCTTACCACTCCCAGGGTAATGGTCCGGTTGAGAGATTTAACCGGACCATGAAGGGCATGATTATGGGTCTGGAGGAACCCATGAGGTGTAAGTGGGACGTCCTCTTGCCATGCCTGCTGTTTGCATATAGAGAGGTGCCACAGAAGTCATTGGGGTTCAGTCCCTTTGAGCTCCTGTATGGACACCCTGTCAGAGGACCCTGGAGTTTGGTGAAGGAGAACTGGGAGAAGGCTCCTAGTAAACCCCCCCAGGATGTATACAGCTACATGCTGGCCTTCAGGAACCAAACTAGGCGTTTCAGGCAGCTCGCTCAGGTGAACCTGGAAGCCAGCCAGGAGGATATGAAACGGTGGTACGACCAGAATGCCACTCTGGTCAAGTTTCAACCTGAGCAGAAAGTGTGGGTGATGACGCCAGTGGAGCCTTGTTTGCTCCAGGACAAGTGGACTGGGCTGTATGAGGTGGTGGAGCGCAGGAGCGAAGTGACCTACTTGATGGACTTACGCTCTCCTAGGAATCCTTTGAGGGTTCTCCATGTGATCCGCCTCAAACCACACTTTGAGAGGTCTGAGGTGACCTTGCTCTTGGCTACAGATGACAGGGCGGAAGAGGAGAGTGAACCTCTTCCTGATCTCCTGTCAGCCAAGTAGAAGGATGGGTAAGTAGATGGGATGCACCTCTCGCCTACCCTGACCCCGGAGCAGCGGAGAGACTGTCACCAGGTATTGGGTGAGTTCACCTCCCTGTTCTCCCTGACCCCAGGAGTCACCCATTGGTGCATCCATGATGTGGACACTGCAGACAGTCTGTCTGTAAAACAAAAATTTTACAGGGTAGCTGATAAGGTCAGGGCCAGTATCAAGAAGGAGGTTTCCAAGCTGCTGGCGCTAGGGGTACTATTAGAGAAGCAATTTAGCTTGGGTTAGGACATTGTTAATCCAGCCAAATTTATCTGGACGACATCTTTAAAAAATGGCATCTGTGTTGCGGTGATGAGGTAATATTTCAGGAACCATGAGACATATATACATCATTTTGGTGTCAAACCATACATTTTGGGGGTCAAGTAGACAGAAAATTACTCCTCAGGGCAACCCTTCTGCCATTTCCAAAATGGCAGTGCTATAATGATGTGTTTTAGCCAGCATAATGGCAATTTTGTTTAATAATGTTTTTGTTTCAGGTTTTCTGTTGATTGAAATTCGTAAACATGAGTGAAGCAGGGGGTAGCAAAGGATCTTTACCTCCTGACAGAGTGCTGCTAACTACAAAATCTCAATAGCTCCTTCAACAAAGAAACCAGTGAATTACAACAAGAATCCAAGTCTTCTGAGAATGCGACTGCGGCCAAACCCAATGCCTCGTCCAAATCCAACAACTGATCTAAATGTGGATGTACAATGAGCTCCCAACAACAACATAATCAGCCTTCAGTTAAGTTTGCACTCTTTAAAAAAGCAAATTAAGTTTTAAAGCCACTCTAGAGTGCTGGCTATGGATTCACACTCAATGAGATCGGAGAAATACTGGTCAACATTGATGAAACTATATTGATCCATAATAATGAAATTACATTTTTTCTGGTGAGCATAAAATGACAGAATGTATTTCTTAAGTCTAATAAAAAGAATGAGACACTTATGGTGCTCTCAGCTGATTTGACTCCTGCAGTTCTTGCTGCCAAAATAAGATCACAGGATGCAGTAAAATCAGCACAAACCATTTTAAGAAACATCCTGAAAGATTTAGATTTTGGACTTAATGACAAATCTTGTGATGCCCCAGAGCCCTGCAAATCATGGGAGTCAACAAGAATGCCTAATGTTGCCTTAAATCTTTTACATTGTTTTTTAATATCAGCAAAGCAAAACTGTTACAAACTAAAATTATTGAGTTTGGAGCAGAAGCCAACAACATAGATGATGGCTTTGAAGATATAAGCGAAGAAGTGGTAGATAATTCCATGAACCAAAATGCTTAAGCTGTACAAATATACTGTCTTTTCTAAATCATGTTTTATTAATTATATCACGGCTAAAATCTCTGCTTCACATGATGACTGCCAAAGGAATCTAAGACAAGTGCAAAAGTAGAGAGCTAATCACTTCAATAAATAGGATCATCTATCAGCAAGCTATAATGACATAGGGTGGAGAAAGAACTTGTTAGCAGCTCATGCTGTAAAATCTTGTGAATCTGACAGCACACCACTTCCAAGTCACTTTACCAGGAAAGAATTTACAATTGCTGTGCTTGATAATTTTGATTTTGAAGACAGCTCTTCTTTGTCTGAAACATCCAGCACACTCAATACAGTCATGGTGCTTTTTCAAGACTGCACCAATGAAGTAGCTGCTGGAAAACAAGCTGTGTCAGCTGTAGGCATAAACAAACGAAGCTGCAGAATCAATACAAGCCATCAACGTGTTCCAGTCTACCATAAAATGTCATAGTGGCTGAGGACATGGATTTTCTTTTACCTGACGCTGCTGTCTGAAAAGCTGATTTAACTGAACTTATCATATTGCTTATTCGGTGCGGAATCAAGGATGAAGAAAAGCTAGTTCCTCTATGGGCTGGAGTTCATGCTCTGATCTCTCAGAAATCCTTCCCACTGAAGATGTTTTTTTTTTTAAAGTAATACCATCTCCTGTCACAAACTACACAACAGTATACACAGCTCTAAAAAATTCCGAAACGTGCATGCTCAGCTCGAAGACCAGCCTATCCTGACAATTTCCTTTGATGAAAGGGGTTTTCTATTTTGTAGCTGACATTTCTATGAACAATCCAGTAGAATTTGATGATCTTTATCCAATAATGGGCATTTTCCACATGACAAATGTTGTGTTACGGTGTGCAGGAAGTTATCTCAGTGAATGTGTCATAGACAGTGCACTTATTGCGTTTGAAATCTTCAGAAGCAAAAATGTCTAGCTCATCATATTTGAGATTGTAGAAACATTGTATTCGTGGCAAGTTAGGTTTTGCATAACTTATCTCAGAAGTGAATAAGGCACAGGGTGATCTTCATTTAAAAGACATAATGCAAAGCCCGGCAATGTTCAATGAACTCAGTTCAAAATCAAAAAACCTGAAAACCAAGTTTGTAGAGTTTGTCGAAGAATGTGAAGCTCTAGTGAAAATCTTGGTACATGCGGATCAGGAAGGTGAGTGGGAGCTGCAAGTAAAGACTGTGGAGTCACTGATTACTGTTTTTTACGAATTTGATTGCATAAAATACCTGAGATATAGGTCCAGGTATTTGGAAAGAGTGAAGGAGCTATAGGTGAGAAAAACATACCTCTACAGGAAATGTTTCCAAAGACATTTTGTGGTGAAAGACAGAAAGGGAAGGCTCAGTGCTGTGGCTCCAGATATGAAACTAGAGCAGATGATCCAGAGATCACAAAAAATCTCCAGGAGAATTGTTGGTCTGATACATAACAGTTAATTTGTTGCTCAATGGCAGCTAGTTTACCATGAAGTCCTTTCTATTTGCAATGTCAGAGAAATGATAAATTCAAAATTAATGGGCCATCATGAATGGAGAGAGAGGATAACGTTTTACTAAACATTTGTACAACATTCTTCATTTCATGTAGCAGCAAGGAACCTCTATAAAATGACTAAGCCTGTGCGACTACACAACTTTTTGACCAAACAATATGTGGATAGTGATATAAAGACATGTCTACTAGATGTCCTGGAACATGAATCGAAACTGTACACAGAACTGAAGAAGGAGAGTTTTGTACTGAAAGTGAAAAAGCTGTTTGGCATAATCATTAAAGCTAAACTTCCATGCTTTAATTGCCATAGTAAGAGTTTTGTCCACCCAACCACTATAAAACAGGTGACAAAAAACAACTTTCGCAAACATATAGAGAGATGGATGTAGCAAAAGAAAGGGGTGAATTTATCGAGGACATTCTGTCTGATGATCTTCTTCCTGCAATGCATTATTTCCAGATTCAAAGCACTGTAGGTAACTGTTCTTTGAGATGTGCCCATAAACTTAGATGTTTCCTACTTTTTAGATGGTTTTACTTAGGGCAAGTAAATATGATATATGTCTGAAATGTGGTAAATGCTGGGTGCAGGATAAGCTTGTTTAGTGGAGCCGAGACTTGTTCAGCTTCTAACTAGTACAGAGAGATGTTTCAGTAGAGGGAAAAGTTCAATTTTTTATGAGTAGGTAGGCTTAGGAGTACGAATCTTTATCAAGTTGTTGGTATGTCATCATCAGGAAATGATATTTATAAGGCAGTTGGGCCAACCTTATAAAAGGAGCACCATACTAATATTTTCCCTGATGTGATCAGATTCCTTGGGATGGGTGGGGTGGGGCCATGTCAATGTAGAATTTGATCTTTGAATTTTTCTCTTGGAATAATTGCAAATGTTTCTTTTAATATCAGCAGAATGGTGGGTGGGTATTTATTGAAAAGGGAATTTCTAGTGTTTCACAGTTTATTTTCAGATTTGTTACATATATTCCTAATTTGTTTTTTGAACTATTGAAGTTTTGTGCTTATACACTCAACAAGTATTGCACAATTACTTAAAAGAAATAAGTAGTTTACCCAAAAAAATTCTATCTACCTAAATGTGGTGACAATATCCGTACAATAAACAATAATTGAACATTTAAACTCAACAGTGGTCAGTTGCATTAGAATGGTACTGTGCGCAGTGTATTATTGTGTTAAAATGTCAACATCGATGCCACATTTCGGAGAAACAGGCAGAACATCTTGGAACAGAAAATCAATAAACACTTTGCACAATATAATTTCTATAAGGTCTCTCAGTGAATATCAGCTGGGCAGCCATCTTGGAACTGTGCTGTGTTGTGAAAGGTGTATCATTGTTGTACCCATTAAAAATGACTGGCATGTCAATTCTAGACATAGTGCCAATACTGGAGCAGTAACACAATGATACTCTATGGGCAATACAAAAACAGAGGTCACTCATTTTAGAAGCAGTGGTTATGCAGAAGTGTGTGCACTGTAAAATAAATGAGTGACAAGCATGCTTCCCTGTAACACGTTCTATGAAGCTACTATGCACTATGCATGATATTACAAATATGTGTAAAATTACAGTTGGCAAAAAAACACCTCCTAAAAGGTCTAACACGAATTATTACAGTGCAAATTTACTATTCCCTGGGGTTTTAATGAGAGGGTAACCAATATCAAAACATTTGCCATCTATATTATTCTGTGAGATTTCTTGTAACCTACAATACCTAAAGGATTGTACTAAGCAAAATAATAATCTAGTGTTAAAGGTTTATTAGCTTTAACATACGCTTTTCATAATAAATTGGCCTACTACCCTGGCTATAAATGATCATTATAAAATGCTCAGACCTATGGCATTAAGAATAACTTTTTCCGAGTGTAATGATCAGGCCTACTACTTTTATCAGTGGCTGGTCACCATAACCAACTCAGACATACTGTATCAAGCAGAAGGCCTCCCAAAAGGCAGTCATGAGGCATACAGTCCTGAAATTACAAATAAGTTCAAACTTACAGTACGCTTAATAATATTCAACCACTTCCTAAAAAGGCCTAACAAGGATTCTCACAATGCAAATCTAAAAGGGTTTGTCAGACGTGTACGAAACACTAAAACCCTTACCCACTACATTCATCCGTGAGATTCTATGTAAACAATATACCTGTCTGAAGGCATTAAAACAATATAATAAGTCATAGTAAAAATCAATTTGCTTTAACATATGCTTTCACAATAAATAAGTCGGACCTATGGCCTTAATCATAACATTTTATTAGAAACAGATCGTGCCCATGACATCTGACATATCTGTGGCCAGTACACCAATCTGGGCTAGAGCTTGATCACAGACTTGTTACTGTAATCCATTTAGATCTACTGCATTGAACTTACATTCTCAACATGGCAAACAAGCTCCTCTTTTTCAGTGGAAGCACACAATTACTTGTCCTGTTACAGACTTGTAGGGACATATGAGTGGAGTCCATGCTACTATCCCAGCACTGTTTCTTGAAGCTCTTTTACTGGTGATCACGTGAGGTAAGACAACCTAATGTACATCCATTGTTGCCGTGCTTTGTCTTTTGATGACAGTGTTCGTGTACAACCTAAAGGCCACATGGAGGAAACCAGGGGCTCTTTCATTGGGAACTATAAACATGTGGAGACGGTACAATAAGGCTTTAAATATGGACGTATCCATGAGCCATCAGATTGGCACTATTTTGCACTGATGACAATACGAGGGACGGGGCATATTTACAAGGGCTTTATCTCCACTTTTTTGGCTTACAAAGCCAAAAAAGCGGAGATAAAACCAGCGCCCTATTTACAAGAGGGTGCTAACATGCATAATCGCATGTTAGCACCCTTTTTCCCAATGCCTCACTTTGCATCTCCAATGAGATGCAAAGTGGGCGTTACTGGGCGTACCCAAGCTGGACTACCTTGCAAATATCGCTGATGTTTACATCGCGATATTTACAAGGCAGCCCACATGATTTTAGCACACATTAGATTTTGGCGAAAACTGCAGTTTTCGCCAAAACCTAACGTCTGCTAAAATCCTGACTTAGCCATCCCTACCATAGGAGGTGGATTATGCTGATACGACCCTGTGGGTCGTATCAGCAAGGTTATCGCCCTTTTGCAGGGAACATCGCTGGAAAACCAGCGATGTTCCCTGCAAAAGGGTGATAACCTTGCTATCTCTGGAATTTTTATCGCCCTGGAGTAACGCGTTGTTAATAACGCACTACCAGGGCGATAAATACCAGAGATAGCCTGCGATAATATAATTATCGCTAAGCACGGCCAGCGATAATTATCGCTGGCTGTTGTTAATATGCCCCTATATTTTTCTCTCACCTTTAGTCAATAAAAACATTTTCCCTGAATGTTTGCCTCAAGTTGGGGCATATTATCAAGCAGGGCGTTAAAATTATCACCGCTTTAGCAGCAGGAAACTGCCGCTAAAGCGGCGATAATGGGCTTGATAATATGCCGCAGAGAATCCCATGTTGACACCAGAACATGGGCTTCTATGGGAATTCTCAAGGGCGATAATTTTAACTCCGTTTCTTGATAATATGCCCCGTTGTTTTTTCCACAGCTTGAGTTTTCCTCCGTTCTAACATTTGTCTGTATTTACTGTAGAGGACACGCACCCAGGGGCCAGCTATGAAAACAGAATTGCATTTGACTAGAATGACATTATGAATTAAGAAGGACATGGGTTTAATCTCTCATTGAAGGCAGCTGCATCTGTTACCTCAATGTGGCTTTGAAGAAAAACAAAGCAGGACACATTATTTGCTGACACGAACAGTAGAACCTGTGCTGTTTAAATTGTTTTCTTATCCTGTTCCTGATGAAAACTAAGACTGCTTCCTCCAGGAGAGCGAGGGGCGAGTTAATAGCCGACCATGTTTTAACTGTCCAGAATGTCGTCCGAAAATCAGACAATAGTAAAGCGCGCGTCCTGGAAAAAAGTTGTCCCTGGACAAGGCGAGAAATATTGGTGGAAATGCTAAAGCGAATCACTGCGTGGATAGACCTTGCATTATAAGGAGTATAATATTTACATATTCGCTAAAACCTGGTTCTTATTAAATAATTATTTATTGAACCAGCAACGAGCACGTTAATTTAACGGAGATGCATGTCCACCGTTTGACCGAGATCCATGCAATACGAGCAATAATCTCCAGCAGAATAAATCGGATTGATGTGTTTGAGTTACTGCTCGGGATCTTATAAAATACATAAAGCAACAGCTGAACCCTTATGATTAAAGTATGCAGAACGGACATGCCTCTGATACTGTTTCTTTTCAACCTAGTAGATGTTACAATGTTACACCTAAAGCAGTGCAGTGTAGCACATTGACTCATATAACCCATATCAGCCATGGGTAAATATCTCACACTTCAGCCTGATGTGCATTTGCGCACATCCGAACAACGGTGCACCAGTGGTACGAATGGCAAAATATTGCAAATGCGCATGAAGAATACTTCTATTCCATTGATGGAATAAAGTAGCAAATGAGAGCCAATTATGTATTTCATATGGAGATCCATGGTACCGGTAAGTGATGCTTCCGTATGAAGGGGCGGGCGGTGTGTCAGGGGCAGCGAAGGGAGAATGCTAGAAGTATTAACCAATTGTCTTCATTACTCTGGGTCCACTCTTGCCCACCATTGACCTAGCATTTCAGGAGAAAAATTACTTTGAAGCTAACAGTACTTTATATATGATATCACCTAACTCCTAATAATTTGATCTACCACAAAGAAACTAGAGTCAACGCATAGAATGGTTTCCTTGAAACATAAGACTAATCTGAATAACCAATAACCACTGGAGTCACCACTAACCATGAGATTCAGAGTAGAGTGCTGCTCGTCACAAGAGGCCTCTATGCCTTGTCAGGGGTAGTGAGTGCTATGTAAATGCAGTACTAGGAACAAAGCTGAGACAGCATAGAAATGTTGTATGAGTAAATATGAACACCAGTAATGCATTGAGGACATTATGATTGTGAGAAAGTCATCCTTCTTGCCCTGATCACCCCCATGTTTTGCTTGGTACTGGTGGTAACTGACTCGACTGTGCTCTGGGTTCTGCTTACTAGACTCAGGGCCAGTGTTCTGTAAAGGTATATGATCTAATTACACCTGGCAATGACAGACCCCTGGAAGTCCCCAGTAGATAATAAGGCAAGGGGGATACAAACTACCTATAAGTCCCTAGCATGCAATATGGCAGGGAGGTTTAGAGGCACAGTAGATGTCCTGCACTGGAGTGTGCACTGCTGTGATGCCTGCTGTCATTTTAAAAGTCAGCCCTGCCTTGCAGGCTGCTTTTAAATTGAAATGACATGCAAATTTGCCTTTGGATTTAAAGGTACTTCCAAAGTATTAATCTACCTTATTTTTAAATATGTCACCCCTACGGTCTCTCCCCTAGGTGCCTCAGGGTAGGCTGCTGTAGTATGGTCTTCAGATAAAACCAAATTATTTTAGTACTTGTAATTATCTTCCTTTATTTTCAGCCCAAGCATAGTATTAGCGTGGCATCAGCTAAGCAGCATCTGCCTTAACATTCTACTCCTAGCCCATATAAGCACAGACCTTTGGAACACAAACAGTAAGAGGATTCTATATAGTAATTACATTCTAAATATTACTTACATATATACTACACAATCCCTTTCTTTTGTTTTTATTTTTAACAAGAAAAAGCAAAAGCAATGTCAAAATATAATGAAGTAGGAAAATATGACAATTAGAATGGCAACAGAAAAAACAAAAGAAATAATAATTTGCATACGAATTCATTAAATCATTTAGGCTTCTTAACAACTCTTCCACAAGCAGTTTTCACATTGGACGAACATCCAGATTCATCTTGACGCTCTTCTTGAGTGGGTTCATTCACCATATTCTCTCCAGGCTCATCGGGAACTACTTCCTTCCTATCACTTATGACTTTTTCCACTTCCTTATCCTTACCTTCATCACCAGCATGACTATGATCTTCATCATTCAGCCACCAATAGTTAGTACCGGGTTTAACTCTCACTTCATCACTCACAAGACTACTTTCTGCAAATGCTACAAGACTCATATGCTATACCTCACCATTTTCCAAAACTACTGAGCTATTTCTCACCTGTTAAATTCTTTTAGGTTCACTGAATCTAATTTCTCCTTTTACAACCTTTTTCACACTTTTGACATGCACCCACTGAGCCACATGCAAATTTGCCGGTCTTGTACCATGCTTAACATCATAATATGTCTTGTTTCAATTTTGAGACTTTGTTAAAAAGGATTTGACTTCCTTCATATAGCATTCCACCATACAACTGCGTTTCGTCTAACAGGAATGTTTTTTGGAGAAAGGAACTGTTCCTCTCATTAAAGAAAAGAGATTTGCTCCCAAAGAACGATGAGAAGTTACTCTGTAAGCCCATATCATTTTTCTCAATTCATCTTTCCAATATACACAAGATTTATTAGTAAGTTGTATAATCCATTTTATCTCTCTATTCATTCTTTACACAGAACCATTTCCACTTGGATGATAAAGGGCAGAAAATCTTTGCTTAATTCCACACACTCCAAGGTATTCTACCATCGCTTTAGATTTGAACTGTACTCCATTATCTGTGGGAATGGATGCAGGAAAACCTTCACTTAAAAATACACTATCTGGAAATTCAATAACAGTTTTAGTGTCAACTTTACTCACCATACTTACTTCCCACCATCTTGAAAACATGTTAATAATGACTAACATATATTTAATGCTGCCATCCTCCTAATTAACTGGTCCCCCCATTATATCTAAAGCCAATTCATCCCAAGGTAAGTTTGGAGAATTTACAATACCTAAAGGGGGGTTGAACGTTTTTTGATATTTGTCTGCAATTTCACAAGTTACACAAGATCTTACAGTTTTCAATTGTTTCTTAACAACTTAGGGGGAATAATCCTTTCTGAATTGAATTGAATTGGGGATTTATAAAGCACACGGCTACCTAAGAAGGGTCTCCTGGTGCTAGACAAGGCAGCAAGCTTAGCCACAGCAGGCTGCGAACAACAACCCAGTGTAGCAGAAAATCAGGCATAGGAGCTAAAAAGCAATGTTTTCAGGTTCTTGCGAAAGGTAAGCAAGGAGTAATAGTTCCTGAGAGCAACCAGGAGAGAATTCCAGATTTTTGGGCCCAAGTAGGAAAACGAGCACCCTTTCATGCTAGCAAGATGAAGCCTGGGCAATGTAAACAGTGAGAGGCTACATGATCTCAACTGGCAGGAGGGCACATAGGGTTTTACCAAGCCATGGATGTAAGAGGTGGCCAAGTTGCGTCTGGCCCGGAACATATAGCATAAGGCTTTGAATTCGATTTGCTTGTCAACTCTAAGCTAATGTAGTTTGTGAAGCAGTGGTGAAGCTAAGGTGTATCTAGGCAGCCAAAAAAGAAGTTGAGTGGTCGCGTTCTGGATGATGTGCAAGCGACAAATCGAGGATTTGTCTGCACCCAGGTATGATACACTGCCGTAGTCCAATCTGGACAACACTAGGGCATGCATCACCATTTTCTGAGCAGCCGGCGGAATTAGCTAGAGAATATTTTTGGGCCATTTGAGAACAGAGAAGCAGGTGGATGTGACCGTAGACACCTGTGGCTTAAGGGAGAGGTTGCTAGTGATGATGAAGCCAAGGTTCTTAACCTTAGTTACCGGAGTGGATACTGGCCGGCCAGTGATTGACTCTCCAAAGTTTGTGGTTGTTCCCAGAACCAGGACCTCCATTTCGTTTCCATTGAGCTTAAGTGCATTTCTGTTCATCTAGAGGGAGACATTCTTCAGTCCAAGCTGGAGTAGTGAGGGATATTTATGCTGAGCAGTAGATAGTGAGAAGATGACCATCAGCATATGAAAAGATGGTGAGTCCAGACTTCTCAACCATGTCCGCCAAAGGGCGAACGTTAATATTGAAGAGCATTGTGCGCAAAATATATCCTTGAGGAACTCCGGAGGTCAGCGCTACAGTCTTAGATCTTATATTGGCCGAGAAGACCTGAAAAGTGCAATCTTTTAAAAAGGAGATCAACCACCTCAAGGCCAAGCTCTCAATGCCGAAGCCTCAAGTCTGTCTGTCAGGTTGGAGTGTGACACTGTATCAAAAGCTCCATTTAGGTCGAGCAGGATGAAGGCGGCAGTACTGCCGAAATCGAGATGTTGCCTTAGGCATTCTGTGACCCTGAGTAGAGCAGATTCAGTACTGTGGCCAGCCCTAAAACCAGACTGTGACGGGTGGAGCAAGTTGCCGGTCACAAAAAAAGGAGCTGAGTCGGATGTTAACATGCCTTTCCAAAATCTTAGAGATGACAGACAGAAGGGAGATTGGACGAAAGTTTGACCAACAAAGAGAGTCAAGACCACGCTTTTTTAGCAATGGGAAGATGAGAGCATGTTTCCAGCTCTGAGGAACATGCCCTGCACACAAAGATGAATTAAGGAGGTCTAGAATCACACTCAGGGCAGCATCGTCTAAAAGTCATGAGGGAGGAAGAGGATCAAGCGGGGAGCTAGACATGATGGATCCCAGTAGCAATTGCAGTGCCGCTAGGTCCAGAGAGGACCATACCTTATTTTTGTAAGATTTTCCCAACATGTTATCCCGGGGGGTAATGTCCTGAAGTACATCCAATTGAATTGCAGGAAATGTTAGCCTCCCCGACTTAGTGGCGTCAATGTCTAGTTGGTGGTGGATAGGCACAACTTAATTTTGAGAGAATATAGCTAGCTCGTCACACTGATGTTGAGAGAGTGAAGGGGATGGTAAAAAGGAGCTAGTTGCTGAGAGTTCATTCACCACTTTAAACAGTCTTCTAACAGTGTTGGGAATTAGTGATCTTCTCCATGAATTAAGCCACACAAGCAGATTTACAAAGGGCGTGGTATTTTTTACATTGTGCCACATATTCTGACTTAACCATGAGCACATAATGTTTACTCCAGTGTCTTTTTAAGATTTTACAACGCTTTTTCTCACATCTGAAAGAATCAGTGAACCAAGGGGAAGGAGTGTGCATTCTACATTGCGGTTTGAATGAGAGTGGCAAGATACAATTGGTAGCCTCCGCAAACCATTTGGTGCACAGAGATTTGGTCTGTGTCAGGTACGGGTTTTATTTTGAAGCAATTTATTTAGCTAAATCTTATCAAGTATAGACCAATTCCTGGTTTTGGGTTGCAGAGCAGGCCGGGTAAAGGAAGTGAAAGGGAGCCTAATAAAATATGTCACTGCAAAGTGGCCCGTCTCGTAGTGGAGTTGGATAGGTGGTGGAACGGATAAGATTGAGAGGTTTGAAAAGATGGGGTTCAGAAGGTGCCCCACGATGTGGGTAGGTACCAAATTAAGAAGCAGGAGATTAAGGGTGCCCAAGTCATCTGTGTATGCCAACGCTAGATTTTTATTGGTGTCCTCTAGATGAAGGTTGAGGTCACCAAGCGGGTTGAAATTGGGTACCCGCAAGATATGGGGGGGGGAAATCATAAAAGGATGAGCACCAACTGCTGGGAGGCCCAGGGGGATAATAGATAAGTGTCCCAGAGAAGGTAAATTTAGGAGTAGGAGAGAAAAAATAGCAGGGCTTCACAGTTAGGGATCTGGAAGTCCTCAATTATACACTTGTAGATCTTTTTAAAGATAATGGTGATACCTCCTCCAGTTTTGAAGGGCTATTTATCCCCAACAGAGCAAAATTGCCTGGAAGAGAAGAAATAACATCAGGTGCGGATGCGTCATGAAGTCAAGTTTCCTGTTAAAAATACCGCATCAGGGTCAACGTAGTCAAGTAGATTAAATAGATGTAGTTGGTGCTTAGGGAGAGAGTGGCAGTTTATGCTAAGACACCGAAATTCTTTGGGAAAAAAAGAGTCAGCCTGGACGTAGGATTTTGGCTAAGGGGTGGCCACCCTGACCTGAGGATTAAGTGCAGTTTTAAGTTGAGGGTTGGGGGTGCATTTAAACTGGCAGCAAGTGCAGTGGGATGGAAAGATGTCAAGACCAGTAACCTGACAATGCGCATCAAGTGCCGGCTTTAACTCGTGTAGATCCGCAGAGCTATGCAATCTAAGGGCTGGTTTCAGAGGACCAGGGGTTCTGGCCCAAGCCGGATGTGGACGGGCGCGGACAGGCTTGTCTTAGAGCACCGTTAGCACACCAGCAGCGCGCCCGCTGCGTGTCCACTTGCGCATGAGGCTAAATTAGTGGTGGAGGAGAAAGACTAGACTGCACACCACTCGGGATTGAACCTAGGGCCGTAAGTGGCCGGAAGTGGTGATGCAAGGTTTCTACTGCCCTCCACACAAACGGTGCTGCAGCCGCAGCAGAACAGGGCAGAGAGAACAAAGTGTGAGTTGAGGAGAAGACCAGTAGGTTTAAAGCCCAATTTATAATAAAATTATAAACTTGTAAGCATTAAAAAAGTGAAAAGGAGCAAGTAAATAAGTGGTTTGTAAAGCACACGAATGCTGAGGTGTCTTGGCGCTGGGGTTGCAGAGAAATGCAGCGAAACCAGGGGAAGTTCAGGTCACTACAGTGGAGGGAAGAGCCAGGTTTTATCCGTGCCCCTAAATTGTGATCTGACAGATTGAAGCCTGATGGTGAGTGGTAGCTTATTCCATATCTTGGATGCTAGATAGGAGACACATCTGCCTCCCCATCTTGCCTTGTTAATGTTAGGAACGTTGACTAGTGCTTTCTTAGCCGATTTCAGCATGCGGTTGAGGGTGTACCAATGAAATAGTTTGTGATAGTCTGTTGGCCCTCCTCCATAGAGGGCTTTGTGAACCAGACATGATGCCTTGAACTCAATCCGCTGCTTAACTGGAAGCCAGTGAAGGTTCCTAAAGCCCCAGAGATGTGATTGAATTTGGGGATATTCAACAAGGATCGGGCTGCAGCATTCTGTAGAGATTGCAGTTTGGATAGCTGATGCTTGTCAACACCTAGATAAAGGTGTTGCAGTAGTCTGTACGGGAGAGAATGAGTGCTACCACAACCATTTTCCTCAGCTCCAGCGGAAGATAAGGTTAGATTTTCCGCAGTATCTTTAAAAGGAAATAGCAGGTCGATGTCACCTGGTCAATCTGCCCTGAGAAGCTGAGCTGATCATCACATATAAAGCCTAGGTGTCTCTTTTCATCTACTGGGACCGGACTGCCGGCCACCAAGCTAGATTCCAAATGGGAAAACCATTGCCAAATTCCATAACCTCTGTCTTATCAGTATTTAATTTTAAGTAGTTCTGGTGCATCCATTTCATTATGTGTTCAAGACAACTGTGGAATCTGGTCGATGTTGTGTCTGCCGTGAAAGAGATGAGGATTATAATTTGAGTATCGTCGACATACAAAACCAGGGAGCCTTGTCCTTCAAGTTCCCTATATATTGTTTGAACTTTTGACTGAAAGAAAGAGGCCATTTTGTCACTAATGATGGCTGCTTTGTATTCAGTTTGTACCATATTATAGATATTTTCACCCACTATGCAATAGTCCACCCTCCAATCACGTTCTGAATGTCTGCATTTGGATTTCATGGTTTTCAGCTCAGAATTGTACCATGGAACAGAAGGTTTATTCCTTCGTTGATTGACTGATCTTATGGGGCAGTTGATCCATAGCTGAGGTCCTTGATTAATTTGGCCAGTGGAGTCACATAGATGTTGAATTATGTGGGCGAGGGGTCTGACCCCTGTGGAACGCCACATGGGAGATAAAATTTGTCGGATTTAAGATTATCCTAGCACACCCTCTGTTCTCTGCCTGTAAGGAAGGAAGTGAGGAAGGCTAGCGCAGTGTCCCTAATTCCTATTGCCTTCAGGCGTTGCGTAAGTACTGAATGATTGACCATGTTGAACGTGGCTGATGGGTCAAGTAGGATAAGGACAGTTCTGCCACCCCTGTCAATTTGCCAACGGATTTCCTCTGTGGCCATGATTAGTGCAGACTCAGTGGAGAGGCCTGTGCGAAAACCATGTTGAGCGCTATCAAGTAGATTTTGGGTATTCAGGTAGTTATTTAACTCCAAGTTTATAGCTTTTTCCAGAACCTTGGCTGCTAAGGGCAGGTAGGAGATTGGGTGATAGTTTGTTACTTCGCATTGGTCAAGGGAAGGTTTCTTTAAGATGGGTCTGATACAGGCTTTCTTCCAGGCAACCGAGAAATCACCTGTCCTGATAATATTGTTTAGGAGGGGGGCAAGTAGAATGCTAACTTGATTTGAGACACCATGAATGATGTCCGGCGGGCATGGATCGGTCCGGGAACTTGACTTAATTGCCAGTAGAAGTTCATTGACTGAGTCCACTGTCATTGGCACGAAGCTGGTCAGCTGGTTAGTGATGGCTTAAACCTCTTCCATTACTTGTGCCTGTGGAGTGGGAGGGTCGGAGCCCTGTCCTTCAAGTTCCCTATATAATGTTCGAACTTTTGACTGAAAGAAAGAGGCCATTTTGTCACTAATGATGGCTGCTTTGTATTCAGTTTGTACCATATTATAGATATTTTCACCAACTATGCAATAGTGCACCCTCCAATCGCGTTCTGACTGTCTGCATTTGGATTTCATGGTTTTCAGCTCAGAATTGTACCATGGAACACAAGGTTTATTCCTTCTTTGATTGACTGATCTTCTGGGGCAGTTGATCCATGGCTGATCTAATCCAGTTGTCAAACCTATCCACGGCCATGTTGTAGTCGGAAGCTAGCGTCGGCTTGCTGTTGTCCAGCAGGTTGCTTAGGGCGTCAGGCCTAATTATCCGCCATGACCATGTTTTGGTTGGAGGTGGCTGAGCTATCGGGGGGCTGGGTTGGTCCTGTCTGGATGATTAAAGAATATTACCATTTGGTCAGTCCAAGTTAGCGGCAATATTCTATTATTCGCAATTGCGGTGTTATTGGTAAAAATTCCGTCCAACGTATGATGTGCCTTATGTGTAGGTCCTACAACTATCTGTGTCATACCGAAACCCTCCAGATTATCTAATAGTGTAGAGGTAGAAGAATTAGTAAGGAGTTCTAAATAAAAATTGAAGTCACCTAATATCGTAAAAGTGGGGGTGTCCAAGCAAGACTCCATGAAGGACAGTAAAACTTGGATGCTTTAGGCACAGGCTGCCTGTAGAGGAGCAAACCAGGGAAGGGCACCTCGTTCTTAATTTTAATATTAAAAGTCATGGCTTCCGCTCCAGGTAGCAGTACTGGCTCAAATATAAGCTTGAACTCAGCTCTGTAAATATTTGCAATCCCACCACCCATTTGTCCAGACCTGGTACACCAGCTAGCGAGTATCCAGCTGGTAGCGCTGTCACCCAGTAAGCCACAGCAAAGGTAAAATTATTAACAGCAACAACAAACAGCTAACCTTCTGCTCATTATAGTAATTAATCTGAAATGGTTAAATCATCTCTTACTTCCCAAAATCCTCTTAAATCATCTGGAATGTATTTCTTGTCTAAATGACTCCACCCTTTAATCACTTTGGATTTGACTTCTGTTAAATTAGTATCTTCTTTATCAGCATTTAACCATTCATCATGTGTTATGCTATCATGTAATTAATTTACTTGGAAACTATTGGCAACAGGAAAATCAGTCCATGAATTAATGTCTATTTCCGTTAATAGCAAAGCCAGTCTGCTAAGAAAATCTGCAGTAATATTATTTGCTCCAGGATCATACTGAATGTCAAATAGGAAATCCTGCAACCTCATTGAGAACCTGGCAATTCTAGCTGTTGCTCTGGTTAAACCATAGGTAGTTAATAGCTTGAAAAGAGGTTTATGGTCAGTTCTTGCAATATATTTCTCCCCCCCCCCAAATTTCTGAAAATGTTCAAATGACCACACCACCCTTAATGCTTCTTTTTTAATAACTATGTATTTCTCCTCCATAGGAGTAAGTGACCTGGAAGCAAAAGCAATGATTACCTCTTGTTTGTCATCATTTAACTGGCTATGTACTGCACCTAAACCTTTGCAACTAGCATCATTGGGCTCAAAGCCTTGCAAATTAACGTTAGAATAGAAAAATATGCTTTCACATTGTTTTATGTAAGTTAGCATTCGCGGCACCATTTTGTATATGCCGTCAACTCGTGAGCGCTACATTTCAAGTGACTGGGCTCCTCCTGCTGTCTAGCACCTTGTGAGGGCTGCAGCGCTATCCCAGCCCCCAAGGACTTTCCTGCTTCTTAGCGCCTCGTGGGCACTATTGTCTACATTGCCAGAGAAGAGGAGCACTGTCTGTTGTCCCTGGAGCTGTTGGGCCTCTCTAGCGCCTGGTGAGCGCTGCCTCCAGCACCTGCCCAAGAGAAGAAGGTGCGTGGGACCTGCTGCGCATGCTGCCAGGGAGAGCTGGTTATTTTCAATACAGCGATGTGCTGCTAAAGCACTATATATCTAAGTCCCCGCATTTTTGCTGCAGCTTGATTCTGTGGGACCCTGACGGCATTCCTGGGACCTAGCGCCTTGTGGGCATTACTGTCTTGTGTGGGACTTGGGATCCTCACCAGCTCCCTAGCGCCTTGAAGGCACTATTTTCTTGGTTGCCAGAGGAGGAGTGACGCCTGCAGCGCTGTGCTGACAAAGCGCTACTTTATTCTGGGGGACCCCGGATTTGGGAGGACTCTAGCGCCTCGTGAGCGCTACATCTGTGCCCCAGAAGGAGGTGAGGAGCGTGGGCGCTAATTTCGTGTGGGCTGTAATTCAACCCCCCCCAAGGAGAAGGCCTGTGGGACTCCCCACGTTATTGCCAGAGAGAGCCCTGCAGCCACTGAAGAAGTGGGAGCACTGCATGCTCCATTCCGGCTGCCCCCATTGCCTGCCAGCAGGAAGGGGCCTATCGGGGCACAGTGCCAGTGCCCAGAGATTGCGAAAGGACTCCAGAGAGCCCGGTGAGTAGGGCTCAGTCCCAGCTTGGTGGGGGTGGTGTCGGGGCACATTGTCGGTGCTCGCCTCCCCCCGGTGCCGCTCTGAGGGCACCGTGGTGCCCGTGCTGACCTTACAGCAGCCCTGTCTGACAGCGGGCAGCTGCAACCTTGGGGAGCACTGTGAATTTCAGGGGTCCCCGAGTTGGGCTCCCAACTGCGCAGTGGTGCCAGTGCTTGTTTTTGGGCCAGACTCCCAGCTGCCTTGCGAGTGCGCAGGCAGCTGCAATGTATTGGGGGGCATTGTACTCCTCAGGAGAAGAGAGAGAGGAGTGAGAGACACTCCTGGCCTGCCCCAGCGCTTTGCACACTTTGCTTTTGCTGTTTTTGCAGCTAGCCCTGACTTTGCGGGACATAGGGCATTTGAGCTCCGGAGTGAGGCCAGTTGGCCCGGGGCCAGTTTCAGAGTGTTGTGCCCCTGATTGGGGCGAACTGTGTTTATGCTGGCGAGGCCTATTGCCCCATATGATTTATCGCATAATATTGTTGCCAATGCTAACCTGTTTAGGCCTAATGCAATTATGCCCATAAGGTTGTTGCCTAATGTCTTTATCCCAATGCATTGATGCTAATAAGGTTTTTGGCATGCCCACTGCTGATGGTGTTTATGCAAATGTGTTGATGCTTATTGATAATGCCTCATGCGTCAAGCCTCATTTTAATATAACTGTGCCTGATGCCTTACACTGTTGGTAGGCCTAATGCTCACATGTTTATGCCCACAGGTTTATGCCGAGTGATAATGCTTTTCTTTCCCACAGGCCTGCACTGCTGGTTTTATGCATACTGGGCCTAGGACTCATGCATCATGCATTTATGCTCATGACGATGTCTCATGTGATGCTTTATGTTTATGCTTAAGGCTAGTTGCACTGTGGCTAAGTGCCTGATCTGGCCAGGAAGTATTGGCTGCTTTACGTTTATTACTGAGACTCACATTTATTCTACCTGTGCTTGTGATGACTCTGGCAGCGGCCCGATTGGCGCTGCCCTGTAAATAATCCCCATGTAAAGTACTACCCAGTGCCGGTTGGCACAATGTATATGCACCTGTGATGGTTCTACAACGTTTTCTGCATAATACATATGCTGTTTTTCTCACCTAAACTGGTGTGGTCTCTTTTTGTATGGTGCCTCGTGTGTCACCTGTGTGTGCTGCGTGGATGCTTTACACCTTTCCTCCGGAGTTTGGCCCACCCGCTCTGCACCACGCTACCCCGTGTCTAACATTGGTGTTCAGCGATGGGATAGGACTTGTGTTTGCGCAGTACCACAGCGACAACGGGTTGCACTGCAAACTGAGCCTTAAAGTAATCTCAGGTTTTGGGGGATTATTGTTTTTTCTTGATTGTACTTTCCTCCTGAAAGTGGTGTTTTTGAATTGTGTGCCCCTGTTGCACTGTGGGTGGTGTGTCCCAGGTGTACCTCGCCAGGATGGGGTTGACCTACAATGAGGTTTACCTTATGGAGTACACGGAGCAGGAAGTGATGGATTTCTGCAGAGAGAGAGGGATACCCCCAGTAGGCAACATGCGCAGGAAGCTGTTACTCTATGAGGCCCTCAGGAGGGGGGAACCCTTAGAGCCCTGTGAGGACCTTTCAGATTACCCCTCCGCTTATTTAAAGGGTGGATTTAGTGGAGACCCGGAGGAGGACCTCGAGTGTGAGGAGGACCCTTAGAGTGAGGGTGCCCAGTCCATAACCCTGGAGGGTGGTGACCCTGACGAGGAGGAAGAAGATGACCAGGTGGAGACGCCAGTACCGAGTGAGGACACCAGAGTTAGGGAGTCCCGTGCTGGGTCCAGTCCCGGGGGCACTGCCCCGTCCCTTTCCCTGTCCCCAGAAGAGTGGGTGGATAGGAGGGAAGAAAGGGAGCATCAGCTGGCGCTGGAAAGACTCAGAGTGGATCTAGCGCGGCTGAGTGTGGAGGAGAAGAGACTAGAGACTGAGAAGGTCCTAGAGCAGGAAAGGATGGCTGAGGCAGAGAGGGCCTTTGCCAGGGAGAGACTAGCTCGGGTGGGTAGGTTGTCCCCTGAGGGTGGTTTCTGTGGTCTGGATTCGCCAGTGAGGGTGGGATCCAGTGGTGGCAGCGAAAGTGGATCCAATGTACGGTGTCCCATTCCCAGAGCCCGGGAGACGGTGCCTGATTCCCAGGAGGAGGGGGACAGGTTAGAGTTCAGGGGCAGGGGAAAACTGTCCCACCAGTCCTGGGGGGAGTTTGCGGAGGTGTGTTAGACTGCATTGGAGGAGTGGGTGGTGAATAGAGCAGTGAATGAATGGGAAGGGCTGTGCCAGCTAGTTGTCAAGGAGCACATGCTAAGGAGTTGATCCCCAAGGTTGCGTCACCACCTGTTACAGTGTGGGTTCTCCGACCCCAGGGAGCTTGCACAGGAGGTAGACCTTTGGGTGAGTGCCAGGGAGTCTGAGAGGGCATTGCGGAGTGATCCTGAAGGGAGTGGTGCAGGGATCTTCCAACCCAGTGAGGTGGGAGAGGTGCTGAATAGCCCAGCTAGGTCCCGGGTTGGTGAGAGGGTTGTAGGGCCTCACGTCCTATCTACAAGAAGGAGTGAGACGGGGAGGTGTCTCGAGGTGCCCCAACCGAAGTCTCAGGGCCTGGAGAGTTCTATAAGGGAACCCCAGGTAGGGAGCCTAGGCTGTCCTGATAGGCTTTCCAGTGAAGGGGATCCCCTAGTGTCAGGAGAACCAGGGGCGTCTGTAATCAGAGCTCCAGAGGTTCTGGAGTCGGCTCAGTCACAGGGTTTAGATCCTGGGCTGGGATGCCAGGTTCAGGGCCTCCCTGACCTGGAGGGAGGGGCACTTCTAGTCAATGTCACTACCGGTTTGACTTCCAGGGGTACTTCTCCAGGTGGGAGGGTGCGGAACTCTGGAAGGGGGTGCAGAGGGAGGAAGGACTTGCGTTTGACTTACTGGAGGTATCAGGAGGGCTTATTGGCCCCAAAGGACCTTCTGGGGGCTCTCAGCAATCACACTGTGCATGACTTAATGGAGGCAAAAGGAGGGCTTTTTGGCCCCCAATGACCCTCAGCATCTAAGGGAACGTTATCCCTAAACCAGCAGTGCACCAGGTGCCATGTTTGCACAGGGGTGGAGAAAGGGGGTGTGGCCTCTGACGTCCTCTCAGCAATCCCGCTGTGTTGTACTTACTGGAAGTAACAGAAGGGTATTTTGGCCCCCAAGAACCCTCTGAAGCCAAAGGGACTTTATTCCCCAACCAGCAGTGCATCAGGAGGTGGGCTTGCAGAGTGGTGGAGAATGGGGGTGTGGCCTTTGAAGTCCTCTTAGCAATTCCACGGTTTGGGATTTACTTGAAGGTGACAGGAGAGCTTGTTGGTCCCCAAGGACCCCCAGCACGCAAAGGATACTTCATCCCCCAAAGAGTTGTGCCCCAGGAGGCACGTTTGCAGAGTGATGGTGAAAGGGTGCAGGGCAACATCCTTTTTGTTTTTTTCCCTATTTTTCTAAATTAGAGTTGGATTTTTATTTTATGTTTTGCCTTACTTATTTAATGTATTTGCGTTTTTAAATGCTTTACACACCAGTCTCCTAAGTTACGTGCCTCCTCCTTCCCTGGGCCAAATTCAGCCCAGTGGACCCCATTTCCTGTGTCCAGGTCTTTTTTCAATGGTGGGCATGTGACCCTCCTCTCCAGGTGGATTTCTGCCCTGGGGACCACATCACTTAAAGCCCGGCCTTTTTTAAAACAAATTAATTTTCATAAATTAAAGGGGGGCAGCCTCTTGTTTTAATAAATAAGGAAAAGAGGGCCATGTGGTCCCCCTCCCTGGCTAATTTTAGCCCTGGTGACCCCATCCCCCATCCCCCGGGTCCCAAGCTCTCTTCTGGTTGCCCTGGTCCAACTTAGGGAACCCAGTTACTTTTGTTGGGGACCGTGTGGGGAGCCTCAAGGACCCTGCACTCCCTGTCAGATCCCCACCTCCTGCGGGAGCCGGCATTGCTTCGACAAAGAGGGAGCTGCTAACATGAAGCTCCCTCTTTGTCAAAGCAATTGGGCTCTGCTTCTAGCAAGCGAGAGCAGTTTTTTGTGCAGGGCACATTTTGTTAATGTTAATGTTACTGTGACTTATAAAGCCCACGTATACCCGGAGGTGTCTTGGCGCTGTGGACGGAAGAGAATCTGTTCTGGCAACTAGTTCTGGAACAGCCAGGTTTTTAGACCTGTTCTGAAGGAAGCGAGAAAGCTTGCGCTTCTGAGCTTGGTCGGAAGAAAGTTCCAGAGTTTGGAAGTACCAAAGTGAAAGCTGCGGCCACCCCAACGTAGAGTTCGAATTTTTGGCACTTGCAGGAGTTTAGCTCCTGAAGAGCGAAGATGTCTGATCGGTTCATGCCAAACGAAGAGGTTTTCCAGGAAGATCGGACCTGTGTGGTTTAGTGCTTTGTAAGCCAGGGAGAGTGCCTTGAATGTAATCCGTTGTGCAACCGGAAGCCAATGCAGACTATGAATTTCTTTGGAAGCAGATGTGTGCCTAGGAAGATTTGACTGTAACCACGCCACTATATTCTGTACGCTCTGAAGTTTTTTCAGGCACTGCTTCTGCAAGTTTACCAGTAGTCCATTGCAATAATCCAATTTTGATTGGAATAAGGATGTGACTACAGTTTTTCTGGTATCTGCGGGAATGTAAGGAAGAATCTTCCTCACTTTTTTAATAAGGAAGTGGGCGGAAGAGACAGTAGCGTTAGTGTGTTGAGTAAGTGAGAGTTTATTGTCGAGCCATACTCCCAAGTTCTTGGCCTTCACCGCAGGATTTGGTGGCTCTCCCATCTCTGCTGGCCACCACAGACTACTCCAGCTAGGTTGCATATTGCCAAAGATCAAAATCTCTGTTTTATCAGAGTTCAGTTTGATTGGCAGTAAAGCTTCCGCCAAGGCAATCGGTGATGGTTCAACTGCCAAATTATGTTGCAGGCAGTCGAACCCTAGTTGAACGGGGGACAGACCACCCCCTCCGACAGGACCTACTGATCTCAATGGGGCTGCGGTCGGAATCGCAATCCCTAATGATGGTGGTGCTGAGCCAGGCACCACCGTCGGGATTATGAAGTCCCTTTCCAACAGACAATTCATGGTGGTCCCACTGCCATGAAAAGGCTGTTGTAAAGGGACTTTGGGGCCCCAAGCAGGGCCCCTGTTCTTCGTGGGCCACTGCAAAGTGGCCCTAGGGGCAGAGGCAGTGCCCCAAATCCATGCCCCTGGTGCCTTGCACCACATGGTGCATGGTACACATTGTATGGATGTGCACAAAGTGCTCTTTAACACGCCGCAGGATTAAAGAGCTCTTTCCAACCAGCAGCATGTCGGTACTATCATAATTGGTCGGTCAGACCGCCAACTTCTTTTCGAGAAGGCTCCTGACTGCCGTTATAGCGGTCGGCAGTCTGACTGCCTGATATTGTAATCGGGCCTTAATCAGTCTGTCTGAATCAGTAGCAATATAGCTCATAACAAACAAGATGCTTCAGCATAAAGTCAACCTCCAGAATAAATTAATAGCTAGAATAAAAAATATTTTAAGTACAAAAACACATACCAGTCTGACATACAGATTGGTCGGTATGAAAACAAGGAAAGGATTGTAAACATTTCTAAATACAAGTTCATAAAGAGGACCAACATTTCATTTCAGGAATTGTGTTACGTAAAACTGACTTACTATTGAAACCCACCTAAAATTAACAGTCAAGTATTTTCCTTCGAAGACAGTTACAGTACATGAAGCTTCACCACAAATCCAATCCAATTTTGACAGTTTTATGAAGAGCAAAACACTGTATGGAGTGCAGGGATTAACACCAACTCCCTTTTCCCTATGGGAGCATGTACTACGGACATTTACAGTAGTAACACATGCTCCTTCTCGGGAAATGTCGGAAGAATGCGACTGAACAGTGTTCAGTCGCATCCTAATCAGACGGCTGGGACCACCGACTGAAGGTCGGTCGGTCTTGTTTCCGAGACAGTATTAGATGGATGCTAGTCCACCCAACATCGTAATAGGCCCCAAATTCTTCAATCAATACATCTGCTTGCCTTGCTACAGTTTTCAGCCATTAATACTGATGGATTCTGGGAACCAAAAAAGTAATGAAAGTATGAAGGTAAAACTGTGGTCTAAGGCATGGCAGTAAATAAACCCCCGAAGTGAAGAGATCTCTTTGGCTAAATATTCCAGCTTAATTTTGCACTGAACTTTTGGTATCAAAAACTACAGTTTCATTGAGAGTTTGATAAGAGTGTTTCCAAACTTTAAGGACCCTTGCTAGCCTCACCTTCTTGTCACATGAACTCCCAAAAGTTTCACATGTCTGAAATAAGCATTTTACTCTTCAGGTAAGAAGTACAGTTCAACTACTTTATGAAACATAATGAGTAACACACAACAGCCCCAACTACAGCACAAGAGATGGCAGTCTCTGAGGAAGCAGCTCTTACCAGCCATAAACAGAAGTGGTCTCCAGTCACCTGCAGGAGACACACATTATCTCAAGAACACCTAAGAGTGTTTACATGTCATGCAATGTAAGAACCACATAAATATCAGTAAATAATAAAGAACTGCAAATTCAAACATGGGAACACCAGGAGGCTAAAGCCCAGCAAGGCAAAAACAAAGGTCCCTCTCAAGGACAGTCAGTGGTACCTCCTCAGCCCTTGTCATATAGAACATGGCCATAGCGTCCAACCAAAACATGGACCAATGGATGGCAAGTGGGGGCCAAAAATGATAGTCTAAAAGAATACACATTCGCTGTTACCAAATGCAATGGATGAGCAAGGAAAAACAGGAGAAGCTACACCATGCCACAGCCCACCTCAAAGTCAACAAGGAAAATGAAGAAAACTGAATCTATTGTAACATAGAAAGGATGACAAAAACTGCATGATTAAACAGGCAGGTCCCAATACACATAAGAAACCTCCTAATCCAATACAGGTTTCCCAGCATGATCTGAACAGCCCTCATTCCAAGCACACAGTGCTATGCAGAACATATATTCTACCGAGGGGTTCATAACAAACAAGCCTCTGAACCTTCACATAACAGGCAGAGTAGGCAAACAAAGCCAAAAGCCACAGGGAAAAGAGGAACAGCAAGCCTACTAAGAAATACAAACCAGAACAGAGAATAACAGCAATGATCTGGTGTGGACAAGTGAGAAAGCACAAACTCCACACATTCACATAGGACTGCCATATCCCAAAAATTAACTTGTCCCTAAAACATGCAGAATAGGAGCAGGTGAGGGAGGAGGGACCTGTATCGTCCCTATGACTTCCAGCTCCAACCACATAAGCCAGGACACCTAAACTGTTAAGACCGTTGAATTGAACACAAACACTGTTATGCTTCTAGCATCCATTGCATACCTGAGCAACAGCAGATCTGCAGACACTTGCCAGTCATGAACCCCAACCATCATTCACTCAGAAAGGACTGATAGCATCCCTTGGAGTGCAATTGCACCCCAACAGCCATTTAAGCCATGCCCATACATGCCAACGTTTAGGAAAAAAGGAAAGTTTGGGGGTATTTATTCAGATTTTATTCAGTTTGCCCCATCAGTGCAATTTTAAAGAGCAAGTTTGAAAAATTCACAAAAGCCAGAGGCCTCATTAAAAGTCAAGAGCATCAGCATGTAAGCAGCTCTCACATGAAAGAGGTGTGCCTTTTGTCTGGCTTAAATTCTTTCTATCTAACAGTCAAAAAAAGAACATCTCCATATTTTTCTCCTCTAAAGATGTCAAATTCAGTGTTACCTTTGGCGCAGTGCTTTCACCAATCTTAGGGATCCACTTGGTTTCTGTGTTAGGCCTTCATACTCATGCAACCAAGATAAGTATTTCTTTATACTGACCCTCAGCTTAATACCCAATCATCAAATCCATGTAGGGATTATGGAGATACCACCCTCTTGACCTCTTCAAAATACTAATAGAATTAGTTACAAGGGGTCCAGAATACAGCACTCACTCCCAGTCACAGATCTGGGTGGAATCCATAATCGTTCTTCAGCTGACTTCGTCACCCCAGTTCAGACCCATCTATATGCAAATCAGTCTTGACCCTGTGCCTCACGGGAGTAGTCCAGCCTAAACTGCCAAGTCAGGTCTTCCCTAAACTGTAAACAAGCATCCTGGGACCGGTTTCAAGGTATCACCCCTCATCAGCCAGGCTAGCTTGAATCCAGTGGCAAAGTGAGCAAGGGACCAATGTCTGGGCATACGCTGCCAATTTAGGCTCTGGGCGCTGGAAACCTGCTCTCTGTAGGATTTCCACTCCACTGTGTGTACGCTGTGTGAGATCAGCTCCTCACTAGGTGACCTTTTGTAGTAAGCCAATACAGTGTGGCACATAGAGGAGCTGAATCTTAGGAAATAGGGCTTACCGTGCACTCTCCTTGACTAACATGATGGCCCTGGAAGGCTGTTGTGGCATCGGAGGGATTCTCCTCTAAAGGCCCATGATGGTGTTTCATCACCAGATGTTTCTGGACATCAGGCACTTTTGCCTTGGTTATTCCCAGCCAAAGCTCTTGCGATTGACTATGTGGCAATTTGTGTTATCTTGCATAGTGCATCTCTTTAACATTGCATGGCTAGGGAATCAATTAAGGGACTGGAGACCATTTTCAAACCAGTGTCCTCCCTTCAAGGGGAAGCATTAAAGTCTCTACATTTGAATCCTTTAATGGATTACTATTGTATCGCCTGCCCGGTAGGCCTGGGCAGTAATTTTCGTTCCGCTCGCGGAATTTGCGTAATTTCGCGTTCTGCGGAGAACGCGAAATTGCTCAAAAGTCTGCTTTCCGCGGTTTCGCGAAATTTTTTGCTTGTTCGCGTTCTCAAATGCGTGTTCGCGAGATATTTCTCCCCGAGCACGCAAACAGCAATTGTGAACAGGAAAAAAGCATCGCGAACAAGCAATTCCGCGTGTTTGCGGAATTTCTGCATGTTCACGGAGATTTTTTGCCGTTTCGCGGAGATTTGCGTAACGCAATTACGCAAATTCCGCCCACCCCTACTGCCCGGCCCCATACTCATTTTCACCCTATGAGTTCCATAATGGAATCCCGTATACTCTCTAACAATTTTACTGTGCTAAGAGATTTTTAACTCTTACCTAGAAGGTCAAGCAGATAAAGACACAGAGGCACTACTAGAAACGATGTCCAGCTTAGGCCTCACATAAGTAGTAGTAGGCCCAACCCACAATGCTGACCATACCCTAGGTGGCATTCTTGCTAATAATCCCTTTTTAAATAGCCTAAGCACCTTATCTCTGACACGGCCAGACACACCACAGTGATACAAATCTTTTACAATGCATACTCTCAGACATTGTCTCCCTTAACCTGCAAACATCACGTGCATTGCATAAGATGCAACCTGACCAATTAACTCAGATTAGCACCCGTTCGAGAGAGAAAAATATAAGCAAGGTATGGCCAAGTACAAAATCTTCCTAGAAAATGAAAAATCCTGGTGCTTCTCGCAAAATAAGAAAGCATCAAAGAATTCCGTAAAAGACATTTTTTGAACTGTGACTAAACTGACCTCCATCCCCAGCAATAATTTACCAGCAAGCAGCCAATCGATCTGCAACACTCTTTCTAAAAATTTGAAAAACAAAGTGGGACAGGTTCTCTTTAATAAGACATCTTCTCTGAAGGGAATTGCCTCTTCCCCCACCCGTCCGGGGACTTATACCTGTTTGGAATTTACAGCTCTCACACTTGAGCAGGTAATACTGCATGTTAAATTCAATAAGTCAGGCTTGCCACAGGATCCCTGCCCGCCTTCGGTGGCTACTAAACTAGCAACAATAACCATTGCTCCAATCTCACAGTCAAATGTTCTAGGCAGGCTATGGAAGATAGAATCAGCACTCACACTGATACAAAATGCAATTTCAATCCATATGACATGAATAGCTATCATCCAATTTCCCATCTTACACTACCAGCCAAGATAGTGGAGAAGACCATGAACCAACAACTAGCCACCTTCATTCAGAACAATGATCTTCCCGATTCAACTCAGTTTGGATTCAGCAGCAGCCAAAGTACCAATAGAGCCTGATCATGGCAACTGAGTACATTAGGGAAGCACTAGATAAGGGGGAGAGAAAGGCCCTTATCCTACTCAATCTATGGGCAGCATTTGATATGGTCAACCGTGAGGGACTGATAGATCGCCTTCACAATATTGGAATCAGATTCTTTCTCTGAGAATGAGAACAATCAGTGATACTTAATGAATTTGTATCAGAATCATTCTCACTGCCTTGTGGGGTGCCTCAGTGATCCTCACTAAGCCCCACGTTGTTTAACCTGTATGCAACAACCTTGGCCGATCAAATCATATCACTTTTCACATTTTCACTCACGTCTTACGAATACAACATGCAGATTGTCATCTCCTCATTAAACAGTGATCATGACACAGGTTTCAGATTCCATGACAATATGTGGGCAGTCAGTGACTAGATGACTTACAACTGCTTAATATTAAACTCTGGGAAAACAGTGGTCAAATTGGTTGGAAACCAGGTTTACTTTTGGTCTCTGTCCTGGTGGCTACAAGAGTTGGACACTCATTTGACTGCAATCAGGAAGGATGGAAATCTTGGAGTGTTAGTAGATGACAAGCTGACATTTGGTGTCTAGGATGAAGTGGTCACATCCTCCTTCTTCCACAAAGTGAGGATAATAAAAAAGATCCTTCCTTACATCCCTCCTGACCTACAGAAAAGAATAGTCACACCCTGGCTATATTTGAAAATAGACTTCTGCAATGGCCTATACACAAACCTGCAACAGCAATTTTTGAACAAATTGCAAATCTTGCAAAGTTCAGTGGCACAGTTGCTGTTAGGGATACCAATATTTAAATCCAACTCCAATGCCGGTAAACAATTTCACTGGCTACCAGTCAGGCAAATAATTATCTGTAAAGCCCTCCCAATTGCTTGCAAAGATTTAACATGATATTGGACCACACTATTTGAAAAACAGCTTCAGATGGTACCTAACAGCAAGGACTTTACAGTCCTTTGCAGCAAAAAATGCAAAAGTCCCTAAGTTCTAACGTTCCTCTTAGATTAGAAGACGTTTTGTGACTTGAACATCAAAAAAATGGAATACCTTACCCTTGCTTATCAAATCTATGAGCAATCTGCTCTCTTTTAGTAAAGCTTTAAAAACATGGTTATTTGGCTTTTATTGAGCTTCTTCCTAAATTGGTTCCAGTAGAGCTAGCGCCAAGGCACCGCCAGGTATTCATGCACAATAGAAATAATTTTAACATAAATTGGTTACATACAACCAACTTCTGTAGATATTTCTGTGTAAATCGAATTATTGCCTTCTTTTTTTAAATCAAATTCAGATTTTTGTAGTTGGGATTATTTATAACCCATTCCACATTTAGATACTATTTTATAGACCCATAATGGAGAGAACTTACTTCCTGATTTCCTAGGTTCACTAGTTAAAAAGTTACTAAGTAAATAGTCAGAACAGGGTCCAGTTTATTTGACAATTGTGCTTGTTGTTTGGTTGCATGCCCTCTGGACTCATTTTGAATTTTTTGATTTCTTCATGTTCCTGTTTATCTTCTCTTCTTCTACTCACTTTGTTGAGTGGCCTGATTGGTAGAAAGTTTTTTTCTAGATCCAGGTTTTTTTCCCTTCCTGAGTAATGTAATAGTAGAGTGCCTCAGTTTAATCATGGAGTCTGGATTTGGTTTTAGAGATGAAAGACTTTTTCTTTGAGCAAAGAAAGCTAATCATCCATCGCCCAGAAGGTCTACCCTTACCATGTTGCGGCATCACAAATCATTGCATCTAACTCTTCATGTACAGAGGTAAAATAATGAAAATGTTGCCTTAAGAAAATCTCTAGCATTCTTACAGCAAGGACCATTGGTCCACTGTCGGGTAGATTGGCATAACATATATTTGATGGAAATCATTGTAAGTTAAAGGAATTTCTGGATATCTGCCAGATACACTTTACATTTAATTGTAAAAGACCCCTCTTCAGACTCCTACCCACAGCAATATAGTAAGGGTGAAAAAAGGCAGATGTAATGGTTTACATGAACACCCTAGCTTCGTGAGAAATCCAGGCACAGATTTATTTAAAAAGTTTGTTGTGGTGTGCCACCTTTTTGGAGCAGCCACAGCGCAAAATGCTAGTCAAAATTTACAAAGCTATACATGGGCAGATTTGAATCACCTTGTGTGGAACTGTAAAAACACAAATGAACACAACCCATAACCTTGTGCTGCATTGCATTACACTGTGTTGGGTAGTCACTACATGGGTGAAACATGGGCATTTCCATGTATCTATCAATGTATTTTGATGCAAAACCAGAGTTACTAAAGGCAGTAAACCTAGGTTTGCTCTGGAATGGTGCGTCTACACAAGAGAGGTGTAACATGTAGAAGTATCATCATTTCTACTCATTACTTCCTCTTTCCATGTGTGCTGCATTCTGCAGAACACTTCGAAAAAGGACAAAATTCACTTCTATTTCCAAGAATTATTTCTTAAAGAAACGCAAATGTAAAACAAAGCATTATTTCTGCAAATACATAGTTTAGCAATTATACCTATTAAAAAACAAATCAGAACAAATTAAAATATCCTGAAATATACTATTAATGAATGCATGCACAGGGGCCCCCAACCCATTCAACCACCTATCCTTTTTTCATTAATGAATAGTTATAATATTATAAAATGACCCGGTGACAATTGTCTAAAATGAATAAAATTCCAATGGCGTTACAAAAAATAATAATTTGGGAAGTTTTTAAAACAACCTCTTCTATAACAATAGAATGTACCTTGCAATTGTGATTGATATGTCATTAAACACAAAGTGACTTGCGCATTATTACATGCTCTATTTCCATACTTCTAAATATCGGGTGGAGTTTCTTTTTCCTCTCACATGAAAAGATAGAACAATCTAAAAGAAGATGAATTAAAAGGAATACTAGATCGCAAAAGCAATAACCATTATGCTCCAGGATTCTTGTACTAAACCTGGGAGTACTCCAACCAGGATCAATTCCTATCTGGAATTGGAGAATTGTATTTCATAATCGTTTGTCTAGGACTTGATTCAGATAGAGAAAAATCTCAGCCTTGCCCAAATTGACAAAAAAATTGTAGACCGAGCTCTTTCTCTTGAGGTACTCCTGGTCCCTGGTTACTGGTGATAATTAGCAGTCTGCTTCAGGAGGTTGGTGAGATGATCAAATTGAAAATACAGTGTGGGAAAGCTGGCCTATGCAGTGCTGTCCATAAATGCGGCTACTGAGTCCTCGGAGGCTTCGCTTTTTCCTCCCCATTTGGACTGAACGCGGCTGGCACTGCAAGCTTCCTTGGACTGCTGCATGCCTGCAAGTGGCGTGTTACCCCCGGGTCCGTCTTCTTCCCACTGAGGGCCTGCATTGATTTGCGGAAGCTGAATGCACCACAGTGGAGGACAGCGGGGTAGTGGCCCAGCCCAGGCGGCCACCCTAAATCATCAGAGGCCTAATTCATTGTGGTCCAGTAACAAGCCTCTTTTGGACTGCTGCATGCCTATGAGTGGCAGGTTCCACCCTGGACCGGCATCTTTCCACCAACGAGGGCTCGCATTAATCTGTGCCAGCTGAACGTGCCACGGAAGAGGTTAGTGGGGTTGCGCCCTGGGCCATTCCCCTGAGTAGTCAGAGGCTTAGTTCGTCACCGCTTGGCAACCCCATCCCTGGGCCTGAGTGCGGCAGGTGCTGTGAAGCTCTTTGAACTGTTGCACACCCATGGGTGGCTTGATTCTCCCAGGACCTGCCTCAATGTACCATTGAGGGAGTTAATTAGTCTTCGGCCACTTGGCATGCCACAGCAGTAGTCTGTGGAGTTATGGCCCTGCCTGGACAGCCTCCTGGGCCCAGTGGGATTGAGGTGGTGTGTGTGTCAGCATCAGCAAGAGTGACCTCCTGCTGCCCTGTCGCCTAGTGTAGTGCAAACTCTGACTACTAGGACTCCCTTTACCCCATCCCAAAGGACTACTTCATTTATTAAGAGATGTGGAGTCATCAATCTTAAAAATGTCTATTCCCAGATCAGGAGTTATGGCTACATCAACAATAAGTCACAAATGTTGAGTAGGGCATGGTCAGCAAGAAGGCTCACCGACAGTGTTGAGCTGGAGCTCCCAGCCCGTCAACACAAACCTACGGCATCCTCCCACCCCATGGTGCCCCTAGTCTCCATGCTATCTGGTGATAGTTAGCAGCCTGCATCATGAGGGCAGTGGGACCATAAAATTCACAATCTAGTACGGGAAAGCCGATCTATGAAACACCATCCCTGAGCATGGCTGTTGAGGCTTCGGAGTTTTCGCTCTTCGCAGTTGCCGCACCTCTGAGCATGAGCTCAGCCGGAGCCACAACCCTCCTTGGACTGCTGCACACCTGTGGATACGGTGTTTTTCCCAGGGCCTGTCTCTTTCCACTGAAGGCCTGCATTGATATAATGCAGCTGGACATGCCCCAGCAGAGGACAGCTGGGTTGCGGTCCCCCTGAGTAGTCGGAGGCCTCATTCCTCATGCCACGGCTGCTACAGGGCTGCTTGGGCCCAGGGGGAGAGAGGCCTGGGAAGTGCAGTCTGCTGGAAGCTCCCTGTGGCACAATGCCTGAGTGACCAACTACTGGGGGAGGTGAGAGCCAAGGTAGATACATGACCTTCCTTGCGGTCCAGTGCCGCCGAAGACCCTGCTGGTGCCCCATTTCAGATTCAAAATGGGCACAGCAAGGGCACTGCATGGGGCACAACAGATTGAAATAGACCATTTTACATCCAGTGGGCCAGCAGGAGGTTTGTCAGGTGAGGCTGGAGGGGGCCTGGTGGTGCCCCAGGGCCCCATTGCATTAGCGAACAGTGGCTCTGAAGTGATGAAGGATATGCCGGACCTTGAGACCAAGCAACTCCCCCATACTTAGCCTATGAGTGGTTGCTTGTACGATGCCTTCTGTGTTTGGACCTGCCTTCCAGTTTGAGGGAGGTCTTGAACTTGACTCCTGGCCTTGTGTACCTGGCACGGACAGCGGCAGTGAGATGTGAAGGACTCAAAGAGAATGACTGGGACTGCTTTACTGGTAACTGTGCTTGGCCTAATATGGGGATGCGGGACACTTTGGCAGTGCTGAGGGCAGTCCGGGGCGAGGTGAGGGATGGTGAGCTGGGTCCGAGTCATGTGGTCTCCCTCTCACCCTCTTTTCCATCTAACTATTAAATTAGAACTGCTCTTTTCTATTCTTTTCTAGTTGTTGGTGGTGGTGTTTTTTATTCTGTTAATTTTGCTTTGCAGAAGTAGGATCACTGGTGGGGTGTTTTGGGGGCTTTGTGGGTGGGTGACAGACCTCTCTTACCTCATACATGAGTAGCTGTCCAGATGACATGTGTTTATGAACTCGCTGATGATGGTGGCGGAGAGGTTGAAAACCAACCCTACTGGCGTTAAGTTGGTTGTAGTAAGGCTTTTGAGGGGGGGAAACATGGATGCACCACACCAACAAGAGGGTCAGCTGTGCTGTTGGCATTGCCACACTAATGCCCTCTGACACAGGATAGGTTTCTGGATGCCCCACAGTACTCTATAATTTCCTGGGATGTCAATGAGTTAGGCAGCAGTGTGAAGCGAAGCCTTGCCATGTGACACATAAGACATTTGCAGCCTGACATAGTCTTACTTCAGGAAGTGCACTTGAGGTGGATTGAGTGACAATTCCTGTAGAGGAGGCCTACACTGTATTAGCAAATGTGGGTTACACATCTGGCTTAAGAGGAGTGACAATATTGATGAAAATAAAATCCTGTTTCAAGTGTTGTGGACGTGGATAGACCATAATAGGAGATATGTGGGAGTACAGGATCAGTGGGGATGCAGCCCCCTGTCTACAGGCAGCCATTTTTGAACAGGTGGCCACCATACACTTGGAGGCCAAGTCAGCCTTTAATGCCATTGGAGACAACTTTAATGATGTCATAGTCCCTGCTTTGGATGGCGCGAGTGCTAGGTTTACCTGGCAGGTGAAACACCATTGGCAAGATTTACAGGCTCCCTGGGTCTCTGCAACTTGTGGAGGAGACATCACCTCAGGGGCAGGGACTATTCGTATTTCTCTGAGATGCACAGGGTTTTTATTCAGACTTGACTATGCCTTCGTGCTGGAGGATGAGGTGGGGGAGTGGTCAGGGTGGAATACCTTGCCCGAGGCTTATTGGACCACACCTTCCTACGGAACACACAAAGGGTGGGTGTTAGACCTGTCATCTTTTGGCATGATTTCCCACTCCTTTGTTTCTGTCTTCCTGTTTTTGAATGTGTGCTGCATTTAGTTTTTGCTGGTTTTAGGACTCTGGGCACTTTACCACTGCTGACCTGCGCTAAAGTGCAAGTGTTTACTATGCAAAATGTATTGGTGATTGGTTTATCCATGAATGGCATATTTTAATTTACTAATAAGTCCCTAGTAAAGTGCATTATGTGTGCCCAGGCCCTGCAGATTGAATGGTACTAGTGGGCCTGCAGCACTGATTATGCCACCCACAAGAGTAGCCCCGCAAACGTGTCGGGCCTGCCACTACAGTGCTGTGAGTGCAGTTTTAAACTTCCATTTTGACCTGGCAATTGCACCCACTTCCCAGGCCCAATCTTCCCTTTTACTACCAGTAAGTCACCCATAAGGTAGGCCCAAGGCCGCCCCATTGGCAGGGCGCAGTGTATTCAAAAAGGAGCCCATGCACTGTTGTGTTTTACAAATCCTAATAGTGAAATACTGCTAATTTCTTTTTTCACTATTGGTTTTTAAATTGCATGTGTGAAAATACCACTTTCAGAAACAGGGCTAATTCTTGGTTAACCATTCCGTACCTCTGCCTGTTTGTAGAATACACATTTGGGTTGGCTGACAGTTGGGCTCTTATGCATTCACTCTAGACAGTCACTCAAGGGGAGATGAGGTGTGCCCTGCTTATCCTGAAGGCCCATCACTAGGCTGATGAGGCTTCCTGGGCTGAGTGGTGGAAGGACTTGTCACTGACACTTGAATAGGGATGTGCCTGTCCTCACACAAAGCAGTTTCCACCATCCACGTAGTGTGTCTGGACCCAGGGCAGGAAAAGGCAGGGTCTTGTGTATTACAAAGACTTTCTATTGAAGTTTGCCTAGTTCAAAGACCGAAAGGGATATGAGTATTGGACTGCTGACACCCCAAAATCAGAACACTTCTGTACCGAGGACATTTGGCTTAGAAGAAGAGCTGGAGAAGCTGTCAGGAGGAACTGCCACTTTGCTGTTTACTTTGCTGTGTTGGCCTGCTGTTTTGCTGCTTCTGTCCTGGAAGTGAAGTGACTGGACTTTGCTTTCTGTATCCTGCTTCCAAGGTTTTCCAAGGGCTTGAGTTGAGCCTGACTCCTGTCAAGAAGTCTCAAGGTCATCAAATACTTCACCTGCCAGTGCCTAGGCTATTTTGCTGAGACTCCTGTCTTTCCAAGTGGTGCCAAATCCAGTTCCCAGGCCCTTGGAAGTGTAACCAGGTGATCTTAAGGACAAAATCCATGCATTGACTCTTAGCGCCTGTTTTTTGATGCACCGATGTAAAAGATGAATTCATCGCCACTGCCTGCCCTGAAGTGTGGTCCCCACTCGATGCATCCACCTCGACTTTCACAGCAGGCCCCAGTTTGCCATCGCATTGCATCAGAAGAATTGCTGCAGCACGAGTTTCAAGCACTGTGTCCCTGATGTCAGTGGCACCCGCTCTGACTCTGATGCAGCGCCTGCTTCGCAGCTGTGTAATTGAAGCAGCACCTGCTTTGCTGCTATCGCATCAACGCTGTGCATCTACATTTTCAGCACATCATCCCTGGGCGCCGATTCTTTATCGACACCGCATCGTAGTAAGGAACTGACACAGTGTGTTCGGAAACAGACGCATCACCTCTCCTGCCAATAAGGAATCAACGCATCACCTCCCCAGCCTAGTTTTCAACCACAGGGGCAGTAACCCAGGGACCTGGGCAGGACAAACAATTATAAACAAAAAATAGTCCCTATGGAAAAAGTATAGCCCTTGACTTCCAATGCAACAATATTATACCAGGGATTGAAGAAAACCTCTCAAATGAATGAGTTTTAGTTCTGCTTTGAGTGAATTTATTTATACATATCTGATTATTAAATATACACAATGAATTTCAGTAGCGTAATGCTAAATATTGATTTTTCTTAGAAACAAGGTGCTCCTAAAGGGTGACAGCACAGTGAGAGTGATATATGGTGAATAAAAAGTGCATACATGATATGTACAAAAATATATATACATGTGGTTGGTAGGGATAATAGAACGTTTGCAGTCAACACCCGTAAGATACTTACCCCACAGGGACTATTTTTGTGTGAATAATTTGCAGTAATGAACAAAAGCATCGCCTCCCCTGCCAGTAAGGAACTAACGCATCACCTCCCCTGCGTAGTAAGGAACCGAATCCTAACTTTGCCTTCCAGCGCCTCAACTCTCCTGTTCCTTGCACCATCTTTGATTTTTGATGCATCTAAGGTACATTTTTTGCTAAAATTAATACATCCATTGATTTCTATAGACTAGTGTGGTATCTTGTATTCGTTGCCATGCATCTTTCCTGCTTCTCTGCCTTGCTGCTCAGCCAGAGTGCATGTGTTCTGTGTGGATGTGTTGTAGAATGCTGGTGCATGTGATGTAATGGAATGTTGGGGATGCCTGGTGGATGAGTGTCAGTTGGAAGGATGGGCTGAGCAGCAAGGGAGCTGCTCCTGGTGGGGTTCATATATGCTGATCTTACCATCTACAATATTAATCAATAAACCATCTCCATTTGATTTACATCTCGGCATCTATGGACTTATTTATATTATAACATTTGGCGACGATCTGGGATCACCTACATGTACCTGATGGATTACAAAAATTGAATTCTGAAGAAGTTACAAGGCAAATTCAAGAACCTTTTGAAATTTCAAGCCAACTGCAAGTATCCCTTGAAACTACAAAAAACGATTTCCAAGACAAGGTAAAGAACATTTCAAAATTTCCTGAAACATTTATTATAGCATACTGGCACCCCTGAGAGCCCCACCAGTGACCTCTTCACCGGTCGCCCATTTCCTAAGAGTGCCAGTCCCTGCTGTAATTTCATTCTCCTGCTGCCTGCTTTTACGCTGCTGCCAACTACCTGCCTGTAAGCTTGCCTCTCCTGCCGTGATTATCTTCTTCTAAGTTCCGTGGCACACCGAGAGCTCACAAGAGCTTCATCATCGCTGCTTTTCCCTTCGTGTTTGTGAGGTGTATTTTGAAGGAGTCGGCAGTGTCGGGTGTTGTCGTCTGGCAGAGGGCGGATTTGTTGGGCATTGGATCTGAAGTAATTTTCATGCATGAGGAGCATTTGGAGCACCATAAGCTGATTTGTTCTTTCGCGACCCATTTGTGTCTTTAATTTTTGCCGCTTTTGACCTTCCAGTGACATTTCAAAATTACAGGTCAAAAGGTGATCGGCGCATCGGCGAGACTACGCTGTTTGGTAATTTTTCTTCAAGTTTTAACCAACTTTATTTACAGCCATTTCATTGTCATTTCAACCGTCGTTTTGTTTTTAAAATTTCTGTCATGAGTCCTCGTAGAGCGCGCACTCTTACCTCTATCTTGCGCAGCTCCTCGAGACCTTTTGTGACGTAGGTCTGCCTTTTTGCTTTCCCTTGGACGTTTTGGTGCATAAGCGCACCGTGAGCCACCCTGCAACCACGTCTAAAACGTGCCGCCATTTTGAGGTTGTTTTGTATTCGTATTCAATCCGAGCCGATGTCACTTATCAAGTTCTCACAACAACTTCGTGGAGCATGCTGATGGTTCCTGTTGTCGTTTGGAACAGTGCCATTGGGTGGACAACCAATTTATAAGGCGGTACTGTGCTCTTCATTTATTTGCTTTAAAGCTAATCGAACTTTTGTTCATCGAGGAGTTTTTCAAAGGCAGCAATGTATTTTGGGACTTTACAATTTTCAGTTCTTCTTGAGACTTTGTTGGCGTCTCACACAAGCTTTTCATTGGAACTTGCTTGTCCCGATTTACAGTACTTTGTGTTTCCTTCACCACTTCTTCCTGCCACAGTCCTGGACTTCGGGTGAGAAGTCGCTCACCGGAGTGAATATTCATTTATTTTAAATGTTTTGCTAATGTTTAATTCCTTTCTCTACTGTACAATGCCTTACTGTGTTTTTCCTTATCATTCTTATTGGTCTTCCTACTTTATTATTTCTATAATGATTAGTCATTATGTGACCTTCCATTTTCTGCTTAAATATTTTGTGGGTTAGTCACCTACTACATGGTTCTGTTTGGGAATTTTTCCCTTTAAAGTGTTAATGATAGTCGTTTGACTATGTGACTTCATATGTCACCTACTACATGGTTCTGTTTGGGAATTCTTCCCTTTAAAGTGTTAATGATAGTCGTTTGACTATGTGACTTCATATGTCACCTACTTTCACATGAATGTTATTTACATTAATGTACTTTGTGTTTATTAAGTGATTTCTGCTGTTTGAAGTGTGATTTATTATAGTCTATTCGACTATGTGACTTTCAGTGTCACCATAATACGTTATGTTACAGCATGTTTTCACAAGCTTAGTTACATGAATTTTTGCTTTTTGAGGTACGCTTTATATAGCCCTGGCTATGTGACTTTCCACCTGTTGCAATTTGTTTTTGCGTGGAATTATTACTTAGGTTACTTACATGATGAATTTGAATTTTAAACTTTGTTTTGCTAGCTAGCTAATTTTTCTTTAGGGGTTCCCCTTTTCTATGTGTTTTGTTTGTGATTATAGCATTTGCTATGTGACTTTGCTTTCTCTTCAAATGATTTTTGATGCATTAGTCACCTATTTCTAGTTTTCTTTGTTGGGAATTTACCTCTGGCAGAGGTATGTGATGCGATAGCTCTGTAGCTATGTGACTTTTGTCGCATTTTTCCTTGTGCGCATTTTTCCTTGTTTAGTGCATCTTATTCTTCTTTATAGTATTTGATGGATTTGTCTTAGTTTTGGGATTTTTCCAAGGTTTGGTACATTCTTGATTATTTTAGGCACTTTTGAGGTGTGTGTATTTTTTCACTATTAATTTTGCTGTGTGTTCAGCAGTGTCCTTTTTGGTTTCTGTTCTTGGAAGTATTTTTTTGCCTTGTTGGATGCTGCACTTCATTTTTTTTTTTTCATTTGTTGGCGTTCGTTGATTATTCCCTTACTTACTGGTCTGGCCAACTGGTGTGTACTGGTGTTTTCTGGACGTTTTGTCTTTTGTTATCTCTTCGTGTGTTTAGTTTACTGTGTTGGTGAGAATTTTGCTGCATTTTCAGTCTCTGTTTCTTTTAGTGTTCTCTCCAGCTTTCAATTCTATTATTTGTATTCTCTCATTGAAACCAGGGTTTACATCCTGTATTTTCTTATTATTTTTTCCGTTAAAGGGGAAGAGATGTATTATGTCATTATTGATTTATTGTTTCACTCTTTTATCTTTCTTTATTGTGATCTGTTATACAACTTCATTCCATTGTTTAATTGATTCTTCCCTTTACATGCTCTTTGCTGTTCTGCTTATGATATTGTTGAGCAGCATGTATTTCTTGTTGTGATTTGTAAAGAGGGAAGATGTGTGGTATCTTGTATTCGTTGCCATGCATCTTTCCTGCTTCTCTGCCTTGCTGCTCAGCCAGAGTGCATGTGTTCTGTGTGGATGTGTTGTAGAATGCTGGTGCATGTGATGTAATGGAATGTTGGGGATGCCTGGTGGATGAGTGTCAGTTGGAAGGATGGGCTGAGCAGCAAGGGAGCTGCTCCTGGTGGGGTTCATATATGCTGATCTTACCATCTACAATATTAATCAATAAACCATCTCCATTTGATTTACATCTCGGCATCTATGGACTTATTTATACTATAACAACTAGACTTGCTTATTTTTTTTTTAAAGCAATATTTTGTCTTGTGTATGTTGGATTTTTGTCGTTTTGGTCTTGTTTTATTCAGACAAATATTGGCTATTTTCCTAACCTTGTGTGGACTCCTTTTGCATTGTTTTTACTGTGTTACTGTGTGTGTGTGTATATGTGTGTGTATGTGTGTGTTCAAATACTTTACACATTGCCTCAGAGGTAAGCCTGAGTGTCGTGGAGCAGGGGTTATTTTAGATGTGTGACTCCTTTCCCCTGACAAGATTGAGGGTCCCTGAATAAACAGGGTGCAATTCATTGCCCACTAAAGACCCCATTTTTAAAAAGGGGTAGAGGCCGTCCTTGGGGAACGGGTTGGAAGTTTAACATATAGGGTCTGAAAAATGTGGAGGTTGCCCGTGAGATGTGGATTGACTTGGAGCTGTATTTTAAAGAAAATATGGGGACACTTGGTTTGACAGTGGTGCTCAGGGATGCCTATAAGACATTACTGAGGGGCAGGGTGTAGAATGTTTTGGCAAGGCTCCTTACAAGAATAGAGAGTGCCCATGCAAATTTCACATGGTTTGGAGGGGATAGATGAGGCACTATGAAATATATCTCCCATCACACGCTTTGACCCCTTGACATGACCCACCATTGCTGTATTTACTGGGGGGTTGTCCTATCCATCATGGTATTTTACCATATCCACTGTTATACCTTGCCGTTGAACGTTCTAACTGAATTGGCGGGTGTGGATGTATTCATGCCACCTCTACTGTTTTGTATTTGTTTTTGGATGCATGTTTGCACCTTCATTTACTGTTTGACGGTATTGAGTATGAACTGAAAGAAAACTAAATAATATATTTTACAATAAGTCCCCAATGTTCATCAGAATGTAACACAATATCCTGCAACATCAGAGAGGCGAGTTTGTCTCTACTTTTACATCATTTGATGCTGTATAAAAACCTTACTACTTTCTTACTTACTACTACAAAAGAATCCAGGAATCTAAACCCAAGCTTTATTGCATAGCTCATTAGAACAAGGAGAAAGAGGACTATGCCTCTAAGGACTGTATTTGTGCAGGAAGGTATCACTTTGTACATACAAACAATACTGCCAATAATGTAGACACCCTTGCATCATATTGCAAGGGAGCATGTGTTGCTGCTAGGCTGCCTCAAGTTGCCTGTGCAATGAGAGTGCAGAAGAGAGCAAAGATGTGCCATATCTTAGTAGGTATGACGCATTTCTCGTCTTTCCCTTTCTCCTTCAGGCAATGCAGCGCAACAAGTTGCCTTGCTGTGTTGCATGAATGGTTAGTAAATCTGGGCTGCAGTGCGCATGCTGGAATGCCTGAATATCATTGACATTTAGGAAATTACTTTATGTTTTTTTCCCTGTCCTTGATGCAGCAACATAATTTAAATATCCTTGACACATAATTTGGTTCTCCGTGTGGCACAATCTTCTTAGTCCTGTCAACAGTAAAGCTCTGCCGAGCGGTTCGGGGCTGTCAATATGATGATGAAATCTATATTTCACAGGCAACCATGACATGCTGTACCAGGTACATCATTTGGACGTGCAGACTGAAGTCAGGAAGTTTGTTTAGTTTGATGCCCAGCAAACCTATGAAGCGGTATCTCGACGATTTTGAGATCTATACATTCTTGCCTAGACTGAGGGCCTGCCTTCGTTGGAAACACACTGACTTCAAAGTGTAAAGCAGACATGGCATGCTGACACTTGGAGCAGGAAATGCGATGACTTAGCACAGCACCCGCAACCAGGACAATCTGAGACGTGCAGTTTAGGCCGCCAGCCTAAGCATGGCCGGGAGCCTCGCTACCGCCGCTATACTGTCATTCACCTGTCCTAAAGTCCAGAAACCGGAAGTACAGTATAGAAAAGCCATACCTTACAATTGAAGCTGTCCGTCCCAAAATCTGCAATTGGAATGAGACAAGTAATTGACTTTATCCAGACTGAGGGCTCGCACCGCAGTGTAGGAATGATGAGAAGAAAACGGGACGAGAAAGAAATGTTTAATGAGTAAGAAACACTTCCAATTTTAATGCAATCTTACAGTGGGGTTAACGAATGCTTTTGAAATGGCTCTAAAATGAAAGCCTCGTTGGGGCAAAGACAGAATGCTTATTATATTTGATTCTCTTTTCTTATTATTTATCGTGCTGCAAAGCACAGCTCTCAGATAGAAAACGTGAGTGTTTTCCTGTAACCTACACGATACCTTTAAAGTATTCCTACATCTTACACTGAATGGCATACAGTGTTAGCTATGGAAGATTTAGGTGTAGTATAGTACAAACAAATCAATTTCATAAGCTCAGAATCATGCACACGAGTATGAAAAGATAATGGATACTCTCGATGCACCATCTTACCTTGAAGTTGGATGGAACTGTGGTATAATTCGAACGTCTTCAGTTTGTGTTGATTCCACGCAGTATGTTATCCTTATTGTGACTATTAAGCTCTTGAGACTATCTCTGCGATTTATATAAATATGAGGGAATATCACAGCGGCAATCTAAAGGAACCAGCTCATGTTCATCAATGTATCTGTTTCAGAAGAGAAATGTGCTCCGGAAATGACAATGCGCTGTAGTTCTTTGTGCATGAAGCTAATTACTTGAGCTGTGAATCTATTCTCGCGGTGCTTGACTATCAATGGGTGCTTCGCAGCCGAGGGAATCTTACTTGCGCACCATTCACAGCAATAGCAACATTTTAGCTTCTATAGAGTTTTGATTTTGTTTCAGTCTAGCAAATCACCATTATCCGGACAGAAAAGATCTTGGCATATGACCAATGAAATGACGGGCACCAATCCACATAGGGGGCGTGGTGCCTTTAGTGGCAACAAGAGGCAGAACCAGTGTAGGAACTCTTCCGGGTTAAGTTACCCGGAAGAGCTTGAGCGTTGCGGACCCCCGGAAATGCGTCACGTTACAGGAAACTGGCGGGGGGTTTAAAAACTCAGGGGCGAGGTAGAACCCCTCTTTGTCCTCTCGCCGCGTGGACGGCGACATCGGAGCGTCGCGAAGTTAAGCCGTGTAAGCGGTCGAGTAAACGGTGCCGGAGCTGTCTGCAAGGTAAGAGTCTAGCAAATCACCATTATCCGGACAGAAAAGATCTTGGCATATGACCAATGAAATGGCTTGCCATGGCATGCTTACTTCACAATACGAACTGAGCGCACTGAATTACAGCCGTCCCATGCAATATGCAACCAAAGGGAGCTGTATGAGAAATAGTCACTGGGCATGGCTGCTAATTAAATTCATTTTAGCCTTTTCCATTAGTAATGGCAGCAATGGCTAGTTGATACAAAATCACAAAACACCACCATTGACGCGCACTTTTTTGGATTAAGTGCGCCCTCAACGTCAACGCTGAAAGATTTTTAGGCAACTGCAATTACGTTTCAAATATAGCCGGAACAGTCCTAGGTAAAGCCAATGTGCACTGCTCACTTTTTATTTTTTATATTTGGAATAGGATATTGATATAAAGAAGGAAACGGAATAAACGTGGTGGCCACATGCTAGCAAAAAAAAAATAGAATGAATTAATTGTCGTATATAACTATTAGAAGAATACTGAACTAAGTTAAGATTCTTTACAATAGGAATAGAAACCCTTCTTAGTTTTAATGCACATCTCAGGGCACCATTATTATTATTACTGCAAAGAATGGCACTATTGAATTTGAAATCCTGTAAGCTGAAGGTGCAGTTAAGATACACTTGGACTATTAAAAAATTAAAATGGAAAAAGAATGGCAAAAAAAGAAAAAGGAATGGGAAAAGTAAGAGCACTCGTAAAATATTGGCCACCTGCCCTGGCATTAAAATGCACCTATTTTCAGGTGGATGTTCATGTGTGAAAAGCATTCACTGACAGTACAAGAGGCCAATGGCTGAAGTTGGCTGACCCGTTGCCCTAAAATGTCTGTGGTGGGGGCTAGAGCAAAATGTGAATGACAACTGAACAGACCAATGGATGAAGAAGTCTGACTCAAGAAACTCTGTCACTGTCTCTTCTCCCCTCTCTTTATCTCTCAATAAATATATATATATATATATATATCTATATATATATATAGATATATATATATATAGATATATAGTGGGGGCTGAGAAAAAAGGGGGGTCCCAAAACGTGTTTTTCCCATGTTAATTTCCATTGGAAACTTTAGACAAAGCTACAGCCCGAACTGCTGAACGGAATTACACCAAATTTGTCAAGAAGGTAGTTCTTGGTTCAGAAAGAGCCCTTTTTTTAAATGGTGTAAAGCCGTTCAGTAGTTCCTGAGAAATTAGAAAAAGAATGGGTTCGATATCTGTCCTCCATAGAAAACTTTAGACAACGCTACAGCCCGAACTGCTGAACAGAATTACACCAAAATATGGCAACAAGGTAGCCCTTGCTTCAGAAAGAGCCCTTTTTGTGTTTAATGGTGTAAATCCGTTCAGTAGTTGCTGAGAAATTAGAAAAAGAAAAATATCGTTATCTGAGCACCGAGAAGGGTTCGCGCACCCTCCCAGGCACGAGCTACACTCTGATTGGCTGCCAACACTCCAAACTAGGAAGTGTTGCAGCCATTTTGTGACTCGGTTACAGAGTCAGAAGATAACAGTGGAAAAAAGGATGAAAAACAAGAATACATGGCAGGCTTGAAACACCCTGGCACCCTAGGCCTGCTCAGGGGGTTCCACAAGGACCCCCAAGGCCCTCCTATTTTTTTTATTTTCACAGCCTCCTGCCATGAAAATAAAAAAACAAGTGCGGGTTCCGCTAATTTGTTTTTCATTACCGGCTCCCGCAGGAGGTGGGGAGCCCGGCGAGACAGTGGGGGAATTGGGCCCCCCCCACCGTCCCCAACGAGTGGCCATGCCCCGAGGCCAAAAATGGCCCGGGACGGGGACCACGCAGTCCCCCTGGTTTAAAAAATATATATATAAAAGGATTGGCCATGCCCCGGGGGATGGGGTTCCTGGGGCGAATACAAATTAATGGAATGGGGGCCAAAGTTTGAAGTTGCGACTCAAGCACGGTGCTCAGCGTGGCCCCCTAGTGTAAACGCAATGGGTGCGCAGCTCTAAACAAACATAATTAAGATTTCTTTTTCAAATGCTTGGTTATATATTGGGTTATTGAGTGGCTCTAAAAAGAGCCCTTGTTTTCATTGGGAGATTGTTGTAGCAACATGTACGTGCGGATGCTGAGCTTCAGGTTGTTGAGAAACACTCTGTTGCCTTGATCAGTGAAGTGTATTCCATCACTTCTGTAGAGGCCATCCACATGGAAGCGTAAATTGTTGTTATAGAGGGAGCCCATCCTATGGTCTATGAGGTAAGCAAAAACAGCTTTATTGCCATTTTTTCTAGCTTTCTCAATCTGAGGACAACATTGATTGGACCAGTTCCATTTCTGTCTTTGGCATATGTTAGAGTTTACAAAGACAGTTTGGGGGAAAAGCAACATCAATTCTGCAAAGGTGTCATTCATTAGCATTTCCAGACCTACCCCAGTCAATGTGCCTAGGTCATTGCCACCACAGTGCACAATCATGAGGTCAGGGGGTTGGAGATGCAAAAAGGTTTTAACCAAAGGCATTAATTGATGCAACTTTAATCCTCTTTGTCCAATCCATTTAATGTCTACATTTTGCAAAGCTAGGTCGTTGTCAATACCTCTGCGTTCAGCATACCTTTTGCACCAGAAAACATAGCTGTGCCCAACAATCCACACTGAAAGCATCTCGAATGGATGACTGGAAGTAATGAAAAGATGTCTGTAGCTGAAGTAGTGAGTTGGTAGAATGAGAGGTATCTAAAATGGTGGACAAGATGCTGTTTTTAAGAAAGTAGAGAATTATTTGGCTGTTTAAAAACTTTGGCAGGGCATACATAATGAACACACGGACACAGTTAAATAGATAGTGGAACTGGCTACGGGCACGTGCACCCAGTTCCTTTTTATTACCAGGGTCACATGTCCAGTGACACCTGTGCTGGATGCATGTGGGGTTAGTGTAAGGCAGCCCTCAGGGAATGGTTTGTTCTGGCAACAAGTACAACAGTGATCATCATATCATGCAGAGAGATTCAATTTTAAAAGGTCCATGACTTGTGGTGCTCTAAGGTAGGGGTACCAGATCTGAAATCACAAACAAAAGATTCCATTATAACGGGTCGATGACTTGTGGTGCACTGAGATAGGGGCACCAGATCTGAAATCATAAACAAAAGATTCTAAAATAAAGGGTCCATGACTTGATGATGCGCCATCCGGGCGAGCCGCACTGGATGCAATGTCTGTTGCCTACTGGACTCTGTAATTAATGAATGAAGACTGAATTTGAATTGTGAGCCCTGCTGTCCACAGTGTAGGCCGGAGGCAGCAGTCAGCAAGGGCACACAGCCACGTGGCGTTGACTTGAACTGCACAGAGTCAGTGGCACTTGAAGCACTCAGCATGTGCGCAGCCAGCAATGATGCGTGGTACGGGCGGGCCGCACTGGAAGCAATGTCTTTTGCCTAATGAACTCTGCCTCAATAAGGCCATGTGGTGTTGACTTGAGCTGCACAGAGTTAGTGGCACCTGAAGCAATCAGAGTGTGTGCAGCCAGCAATAAGGCGTCCTCCGGGCGTGCCGCACTGGGAACAATGACTTTTTCCTAATAAATTCTGCCTCCATGAGGCCACGTGGCAGTGACTTGTGGTGCACTGAGTTAGTGGCACCTGAAGCACTCAGCATGTGCGCAGCCAGCGATGATGCATGGTCTGGGCGGGCCGCACTGGGAGCAAGTCTTTTGCCTAATGAATTCTGCCTCCAAAAGACCACGTGGCGTTGACTTGAGCTGCACAGTTAGTGGCACCTGAAGCTCTCAGCGTGTGCACAGCCAGCGATGATGCGTGGTCCGGCTGGGCCGCACTGGGAGCAATGTCTGTTTCCTACTGGACTGTGTCATCTGCCATCGTGACTCGATCTGAAGTGTGCGCCCTGCTGTCCGCAGTGTAGATTGAAGGCAGTAGTTAGCACAGACATAAGTACGCGGTGCTGTGCCACTGGGTTCGCAGGGGGTCTGCATCGAGAAGGCCAGCGGTGACGGCGGTGGCTTCGTAGCAGGGTGAGGGCCACCACCTTTGCAGATGCGTTGGCCTTCCCGGAACTGAACCACGCCCAGAGCCACGGCCTATTTATTCACACTCCTACGCTGGAGTGGCGTACGCCGGCCCAGCCCAGCTCGCTCCGCTTACACTTACAGGGGGGTACAAAACAGCTAAATGACCGAGGTCTTCCCTACTGCCTGAGGTAACATGGTTGCGTCCAATGTCCACAACACTACAAGCACCAGCAGTATATGTCCACGTGGAGAGGTCTGTGCTCTGCATAGTGAGGTCTGTTCAGCACATCACCGCCACACTTGGCATTGTGTGCATTCTTTTTGATGGGTGACTTGCCTCCTTCACACATACTTGGTTTCCCACCTCTCCCAACATTCAGCTATTGTGTGGCTGAGGGGCCACGCCGTTTTCGGAACGTCCGCTGACCTGTTCTGCGCTGCCTCGGTGGTAGGCAGGTGTTAAATTCCTACTGCTAACGGGTCTTATCGACTATTTTTGGATCGCATAGCAGATTTGGCTGGTCATTGAAAATATCGGGAGTGGTGTTTTCGTGTTCTTTTGCTTGGGAACGCTTACTCTGCATATCATTAGCGTTAGTTGTCGCTCTCATCCGTGGCGATGTTTTTTGCGGAAGCAATCGCTGGAAAACAGGCGATATCGGCAGTTTGCACCAGGTTGATAATGGAACGATAATCTTTCACCACATTTGCTGCGCTAAAGTGCCGATAACTCAGTGAGAAGTCCTTGAGAATATGCCCCATTGTTTTTTTTATTTTTTCATCCAGATTTGCGTACCCAGCCACTTTATTTTAAAAAAAGAAATGATTTTTTTTGGCTATGGGAGTCCTTGTGCGATCCCCTGAGAAGGACTAGGTGGTCAGGGTGTTTTTTCACATTTTAAAAATCTTTTCTTGTGATTCCCATGTAGCTACAACAAACTCCGAATAAACACAAGGGCTCGTTTTAGAGCCACCCTATAACCCAACAGTGGGGACTTATCGCTGAGTTATCTGGGGAAAAAATTATTGCCCAATTCTCAAATTGGTGCACACTGCCACATTTCCCACAGGCTGATTGTACCAACACAGAGGACAACCAACATCCCTCCGCAGACAAAGCGGCTGGCTGTGCTGCACCTGCTGGCCTCTGGTACCTTCGAACCAACAACTGCCAGAGTCCGAGGAGTCTCACAGCCAGCCCTATTAAACTTCCTCACACATGTTTTGAATGCATGTCCACAAAATGAAAGGCGTCCAAAGTACACAAGGTGTTAATCATAAACATGCTGTCACGTATATAACAGTCAGTAAGTTGCACAAGTCTCGGATGAAAAATCAACATATTGTCCTAGTGGCTCTAAAATTGGTCCACAGCCTGAGACAATCGGTCAGTCGGGGGGGATTATCCAGATTTTTATGCATGTAATCGGCGCTGAAATAGCTTTGCTTACTTTGCTTCTAACGGTTTTTTAATCTCTTTCAATTCCCATATCACCGCACCTGTATGCACCATGACCTTCTCTTTAAATCTCTTGATCACGTAGACACTGTGCCCTAAGCCGTTCCAACTGCTATGCCATTGTAATGTATTATTTTTGTCCACCAAGTCACTGCGTCGGAAATTGTCCGCCGATCACCTAGTCACTGCGGCAAAGGTTTTTATTACCACTATGCCAATTTGATTAATTTCGCTGTGCTACATAATGCAATTATCTATATGGTGTGCTTACAGTTTGCTCTGACAAATTCTTAACGAGGCTGCGTAACTTTGACATACCTCCTCTTAATCCTTTATTTATGTTTTTTCCCCCTTCTTTCTCCCACCACATGTAATCTAGGGCACTAATACACAGGCATGCTTAATTAAATGTCCTGATGATGATCCACGCATTGTTCACATGGATCGAAACGCCGTTGACACCCTAAAAACACCTCATATAATAACCGTTATGTTATGATTGACTATGTAGAGGTGTTCCTTGCAATCTGTCTACCATATTGAGAATTTTTTCTAAAAACAAACCATGAGCGTTGCCTGAGCCTCCCTTATATGTTCCCTAACTGTCTGTTTTTTGTTTCTGCAGTAGGATGCAGGCTTGTGTCCTGCTCTCAGTATCTTCGTTTGTATATATCTCAAAGAATTGCTGAAAATTAAATATTAGACCTCTGTTCGGCTAGACAAGTTTAACCAATACAGTACTGATTGGGTCTGTATTCATTTTTGTACGTTCATCCCTATTTCCATAGGGACCATTGTAGTGTAAAATAATTGGGCCCTTTTTATTGGCAGGGTCACATGTCCTGTGACGCCTGTGCTGGATGGGTGTGGTGTGGGTGTAACCAGCCCTGAGAGAGTTTCTTTGCTCTTTTCTTGTCATTTTTACTCTTTCTTAAAAATTATGCAAAATATCTGTAAAATAAGAAAAGTTTTAAAAACAATGTAATATAATTAAAATAATTATATAAAAATATTCACATATATAACTATAAAAATACATACAAAGAAACTAGATAAATGATTTCAGCAATGCATCAGTGCTACCTCCATAATTGTAGTAGTGTATGAGTACTGTGAAAGATAAAAGAGCACAGCATTAATAGTACGCATCTAATTATGGAACTGCATGGTAGCAACCTCTATCATTCCATGAATACATGGCTAGTGTCTAAAAGATTACAATACTACAAGGAGAGTGCCTGACTGCATTTATAAGTGCTTAGATAATGGGATAAGTAGATAGTGCTGCATGGGTGATTGGAGAAGTGTATAGGACTGACAGGAGGATTCCTAGACTGCATAGGTACTAACTGGATATTTAGAGAAGTGTACCAATAGTATGTATCTGGTTAAAGGTCTGCATGGATAGTGTACAGAATATTATAGTTCTACTTGTATTAGTGGCTAGGCCATTCCATAAGTACATGACTAGTAACTGCAATGATTACAGTGCTGCAAAAAGAGTGCATAGTGAATTTAAAAGTGCTTAGATATTCACAAGGTTATAGGATGAATAGATTGTGCTGGATGGTTGATTGGAGAAGAGTATGGGATTGACATTTGGATTCCTACCCTGCACATGCATTAACTGTTTATTTATAGCAGTGTAGCAATAGTATGTAGCTAGTTAAAGGTGTGCATAGATAGTGCACAAAATATTGTAGCTGTACTTCTCTTACTACCTACCCAATTCCAAAACTACATAGCTACTAACTAGAATGATTACACTGCTAAAAACAGACTGGATGGTGAATTTGTAAGTGCTAGTTATTACTAGAATAATAAGATAAGTATATAGTGCTGGAAGGGTGATTAGAAAAGTGCATGGGACTGACAGCATCATTCCTAGACTGCATTGGTACTAACTGGTAATTTATAGGACTGTACCAATAGTATGTAGCTAGTTAGAGGTGTGGATAGATACTGCACAGAATATTATAGCTATACTTGTCTTATTGGCTAGGCCATTCCATAAGAACATAACTACTAACTAGAATGATTAAAATGCTGCAAACAGAGTGCATGGTAAATTTATAAGTGCTTACATATTGGCAGAGTGATAGGGTAAGTAGATAGTGCTGGATGGATGATTGAAGAACTGCATGACACTGATAGCAGGATTGCTAAACTACATTGCATGCAGAGCTAGTGCTGCGGGCTGGCTAGCAGAGGAACAGCTACGACCCAAATACTATAGTGAAAAGTACGAGCCACCGCTTTCCAAAGAGATAGCTACACCGCTAATGTTGGGAGAGGTAGCATGAAGAACATATTTCGCAGACAGAACTAGGGTATATTTCCAGTGTTGGCTTACACAGCTACAACTGTGGGCCCGACGGCTTGCAGATGAAGAGCTCCGAGGTGAATAATGGTTTGCAGAGGGTCAGCTGCAAACTGTCGCACTCACTGGTAGAGGGACAGCTGCTGCTCGTGGGCTTGCAGAAAGAAAGATGCGGGCCAGCTCGCACAGGAACAGCTGCGGGCTGACTGCTATAAAAAAAGGTGCAGGCCATCGGCTTGCATATCATGCATGTGGGAAGGTGATACGGGGAGAGGAAGCGTGAAGGTAGTATCTCATGGACACACACCTGCGGTATATTTCCAGTCTTGGTTTGTAGAGCTACAACTGCGGGCCCGACGGCTCACACACAAAGAGCTGCGAGCCGACTACTGGTTCGCAGAGTGAGAGTAACGAACCAACGGGCTAGCTCGTAGAGGAACAGCTGCGAGCCCACCAATAGTTGGCAGAGAGAGAGCTGCGGGCCAGCGGGCTGGCTCGTAGAGAAAGAGATCCAAGCACACTGACTGACTCGTACAGAGAGAGCTGTGGCCTGTCGGATCACAAAGGGAACAGCTGCGGGTGAACTGGTATAGGGAGAGGTGCGGGCCGTCGGCTTCCAAACGGATAGCTGTGACACCGTGATGTAGAGAAAGGGATCGTGAAGGGGGTATCTCGCAGAGAGAAAGAGCTGCGGTATATTTCCAGTGTTGGCTTGCAGAGGTACAACTGTGGGTCGTCTCACAGAGGAAGAGCTACGAGCCGACTGGTGATTCGCAGAGGGAGAGTTACAAACCGGTGGACTGGCTCCTAGAGGAAGACCTATGAACCAACTGGCTGGCTCGTAGAGGGAGAGCTGCGGGCCAGCTCACAGAGGGACAGCTGTGGACCTACTAGTATAGGGAGATGTGTGGACCGACCACTTAGAAAGAGATAGGTGACGGACAGTGATGTGGGGAGAGGGAGCATGAAGGAGGTATCTCGTAGAGAGAGAGCTGCGGTATATTTGCAGTATTGGCTTGAAGAGGTACAACTGCGGGCCCGAGGACTCGCAGAGGGAGTGCTTATTCCTAAAACCATGTAATCTTTCAAACATATGTCACGTCACTTTTGTATCATTGAAACTGATTATGACCTTCTCTTTACACTACACATCCCATGAACCTGCCAATAAAACAATAACTACTATTTTCATACTAGATAAAGCTCTATTACTTAATTTTTACAAGCAATACAGTTGGGTGCACAAAATGGGCGTGGAAAATAAGGAGAGTAAACAGAGGTGTAATTCCTAAACTTTTATTATACCATTCCATTTACTGTCCATGTAATCTGTGCATATTCTAAATGGGTTCGCAGTATAACATCACAACCTATACATATGTAATATTTCCAACATAACACAGTGCACTTTTATACTATTGAAACTGATTACAACATTTTCTATATAGAACAAACCCTACCAATGTGGCAATAAACTTAGAACTGCTATTTTTATAATAAGAAGAACTATATTAGATTATTTTTATAAACAGTACCGCTGGGGGAACAAAATGGTGGTGGGAGCTGGACAGAATTAATAAAGGTGTAATTCCCAAACTTTTTATGTATCGTCCTTTTACTATATGAATATTAACACCTTTAAGTAGAAAGAAAAATTTCTTAAATGTCTTAAATGGGTGGCGGAGCTCAGTACCAACAACAGACAAACCACTTAAAGGCCTGCGTATACTCAGCAGACAAACACACTCTGACAACTACCTTCACTAATAATCACATTTTCTTTAGCACTCTGAACAAAATCGTACTGAAAATATACACAGAACATTTTCATTTATTTTTTATCTCTCACATATTTACAAAAAAATGTCTTCTGAAAAAACACTTCCCAACAAATTACATTTGATAACAACACCAAAATCCAAAGCCTCCCAGTAACACACCAGTCTTCACTGATATTGAAATGCACCTTATAGTATAAAAAATGAGACCACAAATTGTCCACATAGCATTTCTGCTTTTTGTTCCATCTCTATTAAGTTAATAACACATGAAATTTCTACTCTTACCCCTTCCCCATTATTTCCACACCAAGCATAATTTAACTTACGTTCGTAATTGGCATGCAGATTCCAAATGTCACAAGCGCATGTAATTCTTTCCTTGTCAAACAGTACATGTAATGCACCGCTCTTATCAAGAATGGAACCAGTTATGGCACAATTTCCCTCTTGCTCCACACATAAATACATATAAAGAACAAATCAGAATAGTTCCTTGATTTTTTCAAATTGCAAAAACTTCTGTCTATTGGTTATTTTTCAACTTTCCATATAAACAGTTTTTAAAAACATTTAACAATACATACAGATGACATGTTGAACGTATTCTATCAACTCACTTTGTAGAACATTCTACGACACCTGCAGGTTAAAAGGTCATCATTTTTTCAAACCTACCAATATTCTTTTGCAACACTTAACGCATCTGTAGGTTAAAAGATCACCATTGTTTTAAGCTCGAACAGTGACTTCCAAATGCAAATAGCACGTGTGGTTGAACTGAGCAAATGTTATCCTATCATATGAAATCCATGTTGAAACTACTTTTTATTAACCAATGACAAAGATGCTTTTCGACAAACTAAAATGCACCCTACTTTTTAGTAAACAATGCTTTCATCACCCAATCAGTTATCCTTTTGTATGAGAAAAAAAGTAGTTCCCACCTTTAAACATGTCTCTTATTCTATGAACAGACTGCATGAGCTACAGACATCTATCCATGTCTTCCAGCCTTACCTTCAAAATGCTAGTGTGGATCGTAGGACATATCTATGTTTTCTGGTTGAAGAGGTATGCAGAACAGAGACGTTTTGACTTAGACCTAGGTTTACAAAATGTGGACATTAAATGGTTTGGACAAAGAGGACTGAAGTGGCACCAATTGCTTCCTTTGGTTAAAACTTGTTTGCATCTCCAACACCCTGACCTCATGATTGTGCACTGTGGTGGTAACGACCTAGGCACATTGGCTGGGGTAGGTTTGGAAATGCTAATGAAGGACACCTTTAGACAATTGATGTTGCTTTTGCCTCAAACTGTCATTGTATATTCCAATAAATGCCAAAGACAGAAATGGAATTGGTCAAACCAATTTTGTCCTCAGATTGAAACATCTAGGAAGAATGTCAACAAAGTTGTCTCTGCGTACCTCAGAGACCATAGAATGGGATCGATCTACAATAACAACATACGTTTTCATATGGCTGATATCTACAGAAGTGATGGAGTACACTTCACAGATCAGGGAAATCGAGTTTTTCTGAATAACCTGAAGCTGTGTATCCGCACTTAAATATAGCTTCAACTCATAAACACAAAGGCTCTTTTTAGATCCTCCTTATATTCCCAATATCGGTTTGCAGAGTGACAGCTGCGATCCGGCTACCACAGGGACACCTGCGGCCCATCAAGCAGCCTCACAGAGGGACACCTGCGGCCTGTGGGCTTGGCTCGCACACAGAGAGATACGGGCCATCGGCTTCCAAATGCAGAGCTGTGATCCAACGGACTGCTAGTGTTGTATGGTTTAGGGTAGTGCAGTAGTGTTCGGGTACTATAGTGGGTCGAGCTCGGGGTAGATTTAGGGTTTACAACAATGTAGTGGTTTCTCTGTAGCATAGGGGATCATGCTGCAGTTACTGTTTTAGGATTTAGGATGATGCAGTGGTGTTTACGGCAGTGCAGAGCTGTTTGCGTAGTGTAGGAGGTCATGCTGGGAGTAGTATTTTTGGGTCTAGGGTAGTGTAGTGGTGTTTGGATACTACGGGGGTCGTGCTAGGGGTAGATTTGGGGTTTATGATAGTGCAGTGGTGTTTAGTTAGTATAGGGACTCATGCTGGGGGTAGATTTAGTGTTTAGGGAAGTACAGTGCTGATTGTGTAGTGTAGAGGGTCATGCTGGGGGTAATTTTTTTACAGTTTACGGCAGTGCAAAGGTGTTTGTGTAGTTAAGGAGGTTGTGCTGGGAGTAGCGTTTTAGGATAGTGCAGTAGTGTGGGAGGTCGTGCTGGGAGTAGTTTTAGTGTTTAAGGTAGTGCAGTGGTGTTTGCGTAGTGTAGGGGTTCATGCTGACGGACTGTCTCACAGAGCTCCGAGTTGACGGACTGACTTTAAAACGTATAGCTGCAACCTGGTGATGTGGGGAGAGGCAGCGTAAAAGGGGTATCTCACACAGATGCCAGTGTTACCTCGCAGAAGTAAAACTACAGACCCAATCACTTCTACACGGAGAGATGCGAGCTGACGGACTAAGTCACAAAATGCCTGCCAACACTTCCTAATTTCAACCGTTCACAACCAATGAGCAGCAAGCTCGTGCTCATAACTCCTCAAACAATCAATCAGATATCAGAATTCTCAAATATCGATATCTGTAAAATTGAATATTTCTGAAATAAACTACTGAACGGATTTATACCATTTTACCAAAAGCGCGCTTTCTGGACTATGACCTTTCTCCCTGCCAAATTTGGCGTAATTCTGTTCAGCAGTTTTACCTGTAGCCTTGTCTAAAGATTTCTATGGAAAATGCATGGAGAAAACAAATTTTGAGACTCCCCTCTTTTCTCTGCCCCCCCTTGACCAATCACCCCTAAACTTTCAAGATAGCAACTGATCAAAAAAGAGAAACTTTTTGGAAAATTTGGAAAGAATCGTAAAACGATGACAAAGTTATAAGCAAATGAAGGGCTACAGGAGTGTGGCCGCGCAACCCCCCTCCAAACATTAGTGAACCCTCGACACTGCGGGGACCCCAGCGGGCACCTGCAGCCCCAGCGAGCCCCCGCTATTGTTTTTTAAGAAATACCCCCGGGACCTAGCCCACCCCGGGGTCTCATTAAAATAAAACACGGGAACCCACGACCACAGCGCGAATTGCACCAATTTTTGTTTTTATTATTATTTTTTATGGGGCCCTAGGGGTCCTTCTAGGACCCCCTGACCAGGCCTACGGGGTCAGGGTGTTCTTACTCTACCCCCTTCTCTTGTTTTCTACCTTTGTTTCTCTGTTTTCTAGCGACTCACTTCTACCCAACCACAAGATGGCTGCCAACACTTCCTGGTTTGGAGTGTTGGCAGCCAATCACAGTGAAGCTTGTGCACAGGACTTAGGCTCCACCCAGATATCGAAAACCTTTATTTTTCTAATTTCTCAACAACTATTGAACGGATTTACACCATTTAAAAAAAAGGTCGCTTTCTGACCCACGATCTACCTTTGTGCCGAATGTGGGGTAATTCCATTCAGTAGTTTCAGTTGTAGCCTTGCACAAAGTTTCCTATGGGAAATTGATTTTTTGACTCTTATTTTTTGAATTTCTCAAACTACTGAACGGATTTACACCATTTAAAAAAAGGTCGCTTTCTGAGCCAAGCTCTACCTTTCTGCCAAATTTGAGGTCATTCTATTCAGCAGTTTGGGCTGTAGCTCGTCGCAAAATGTCCTATGGAAATTAACATGGGAAAAAGTGTTTGGGGACCCCCCTATTTTCTCAGCCCCACTTTGATGAATCACCCCCAAACTTTCTGGATAGGAGCTGACCTGGATAGACTTTTTTTTTTAGAATTTCACAAAGATTCATCAAATGACACCAAAGTTATTAGCAAATAAAAAAATGCTTTTCCTATGGAAACTAGGTTGTAACTATAACTACCTGCTGGCGACCGCCAGTAGGTCATTACCTACTGGCGGTCGCCAGTAGGTAGTTATAGTTAGGACCCTGTTTCCATGGGAAAACCGCAACATTCTATTTGGAATAACTTTGGCGCCGGTTGACGAATCCTCGCGAAATTTTCAAAATAGGTGGGGCGCTACGCTCCGCTCCTACCTTGAAAGTCTCGGGGGGATTCGTCAAGCGGGGGCTGAGAAAAAAGGGGGGTCCCAAAACGCGTTTTTCCCATGCATTTTTCCATAGGACCTTTAGACACAGCTACAGCCCGAACGGCTGAACAGAGTTACTTGAAATTTGGCAGAGAGGTAGTCCTCAGGTCAAGGAAGTGCCTTTTGTAGGTCTGGTGTAAATCTGTTCAGTAGTTCCTGAGAAAATAGCATTTAAATCAATATATATATCTGTGGCAGCTTACCGTGCGCTTACCGTGCGCTTACGGTAAGCCTACCGTACGCGTACGGTGACGTGCGCGAGCGTGATTCTGATTGGCTGTTAGATCTTAGTAAACATTCGAATCGGTCGAAACCAGGAAGCGGCGGCCGCCATTTTGTGTGTTTCACACAGAAAAAAAAGGGTGATAACTTGAAAAGGGGGCAAGGAAGAGAGTTACAGACCCCCTAACATTTGAAAGGGGGTCAAAGAAGGACAGAAAAGTACAAAAAAAACATTTATTAATTTTAAAAAAAAATCGCGGGGTACGCGTACGGTAAGCTTACCGTACGCGTACGGTAGAAAAAAAAAATAAAAAAAGAAATAAAATTCAGATTTAAGTGTTTAGATATTAGGGGGCTCTAAAAAGAGCCGTTGTGTTTATGAAGTGATTTGATTTTTAGTGGTACCTACAAGTAAGTACCGATGCAGAGTCTAAGGTTCAAGAGGAAGACTCTGTTCCCTTCATCAGTGAAGTGTACACCATCTCCTCTATAAATGTCTTGCATGTCGTAACGCAAGTTGTTGTGGTAAATGGAACCCATACCATAGTCTCGGAGGAAAGCAGAAACAGATTTGTTGACGTGCTTTCTTGCTTTGTCAATCTGCGGACAAAAATGATTGGACCAGTTCCATTTTTGCCTTTGGCATATGTTAGAATATGCAAAGGCAGTTTTAGGGAAAAGTGAAAACAGTTGTGCAAAGGTCTCCTTCATAAGCATTTCCAGACCTACCCCAGTCAAAGTGCCTAGGTCATTGCCACCACAGTGCACTATTATGAGGTCAGGGTGTTGGATTTGCATGAAGGATTTCACCAATGGCATCAATTGGTGCCACTTTAACCCTCTCTTACCAATCCATTTAATGTCTACATTTGGCAAAGCAAGGTCTCTCACCATACCTGTTTTCTCTGCATACTTTTCACTCCAGAAGACATAGCTGTGCCCTACAATCCACACTGTGAACATCTTAAAAGGAGAACTGGATGCAATCAGGAGGTGTCTTTCAGTAGAATGGGAAAAAAAATGAAAGACAGTTTGGAAATGGAGGCATACATATTTTTTTTTTAAAAAAGAACTGATTGGCTGTTTCATACCATTCTACACTAAAAACTAGGCTGTATGTGTAAATTTATAGAAGCATGTTTTGTATTGGTACAGAAAAATGTGTTACCAAAGAACAGTACTATGGATTTGCTGTTAGGTTTGAAAAGTCAAGCACTCCTGCTCTTTGGAAATGAAACATTGTGTGGTAAACTTCTGACCTAACTCTACACAGCAGTGTTTCAAGAGCTGTTGCTATGGTAGCAGGCAGAAGTCAAGTTGGGGGAAGGGTACTAGGCTGAAGTCAAGTTGGGGGAAGGGTACTTTTGGAAAAGGGTTGGTTTTCAACCAATAGAAATGTGTGATTACATTTGAAAAAAAGGGGGAAGCACTGAGATTTGAAATTAACATGTATATGTGTGGAAAAAGAGAGGGAAACATTGCCATTATCTGGTTCTGCTGAGAGGAGAGAGGTGTACAGAACAGAGATCCTGGCTCTGATAATCTGCTGTTTGAGTGCCACATTTCTTTCACAACTAACTAATTTTAAAGGTGAGTTATGAGTTTGAGAGGGGATGTATATGGTAAATTAAGAAATGAATAATAGAATTGGAATTCCTTTTGTTGAAGTTGTGTTTATCGTTTTGTGTTTTGGGAGAAATTTAAATGTGAGGAACATGTAAAATAATATGGACTATGTTTTCACCATAAAATAAGGTGTATTGTTATAAATGAGGAATACTTTTAGGGTTTGAGGTTCCAGTCAGTAATGCAAATACATTCAGCATCACTAAGGCTGGTTGCCTTTGCTGGAGTGTAGTCAGTCACCCAGGTTACACATGTTGCTGGTCTGAAAAAGCTGTTTGGACATGTACTTTTTTCAGAATCTGAAAAGAGGATTCAAAATGTGTCAGACTGTAAAAGTACTTATCACTTGAAAAAAAAAGAGTAGTAAGTGTGCTTTCAAATTGGCAAAGAAATTTTGTTTTCTGACTAATATGAAACCATGACTCTGTGTGCAAAGAGGAATTATAGACAGAGATGTATTGCGTATTACTCTGGTAATTTTACAGTTGCATTAGTAGGAAAGGGGGAGCTATTTTTTCTGCAGAAACAGACTCTTAGCACACACCCAGCTGCTTATCCTGTGGAATCATGCATAGTATTTACAACCGAGTGGGGTTTGAGGTTGCAGTCAGTAATGCAAATACATTCAGCATCACTAAGGCTGGTTGCCCTTGCTGGAGTGTAGTCAGTCACCCAGGTTACACATGTTTCTGGTCTGAAAAAGCTGTTTGGACATGTGCTTTTTTAAGAATCTGAAAAGTGGATTCAAAATGTGTCAGACTGTAAAAGTACTTATCACTTGCAAAAAAAAAGAGTAGTAAGTGTGCTTTCAAATTGGCAAAGAAATTTCGTTTTCTGACTAATATGAAACCATGACTCTGTGTGCAAAGAGGAATTATAGACAGAGATTTTTTGCGTATTACTCTGGTAATTTTACAGTTGCATTAGTAGGAAAGGGGGAGCTATTTTTTCTGCAGAGGCAGACTCTTAGCACACACCCAGCTGCTTATCCTGTGGAATCATGCATAGTATTCACAACCGAGTTGGGTTTGAGGTTGCAGTCAGTAATGCAAATATATTCAGCATCACTAAGGCTGGTTGCCCTTGCTGGAGTGTAGTCAGTCACCCAGGTTACACATGTTGCTGGTCTGAAAAAGCTGTTTGGACATGTGCTTTTTTCAGAATCTGAAAAGTGGATTCAAAATGTGTCAGACTGTAAAAGTACTTATCACTTGCCAAAAAAAAGAGTAGTAAGTGTGCTTTCAAATTGGCAAAGAAATTTCGTTTTCTGACTAATATGAAACCATGACTCTGTGTGCAAAGAGGAATTATAGACAGAGATTTATTGCGTATTACTCTGGTAATTTTACAGTTGCATTAGTAGGAAAGGGGGAGCTATTTTTTCTGCAGAAGCAGACTCTTAGCACACACCCAGCTGCTTATCCTGTGGAATCATGCATAGTATTTACAACCGAGTGGGGTTTGAGGTTGCAGTCAGTAATGCAAATACATTCAGCATCACTAAGGCTGGTTGCCCTTGCTGGAGTGTAGTCAGTCACCCAGGTTACAGATGTTGCTGGTCTGAAAAAGCTGTTTGGACATGTGCTTTTTTAAGAATCTGAAAAGTGGATTCAAAATGTATCAGACTGTAAAAGTACTTATCACTTGCCAAAAAAAAGAGTAGTAAGTGTGCTTTCAAATTGGCAAAGAAATTTCGTTTTCTGACTAATATGAAACCATGACTCTGTGTGCAAAGAGGAATTATAGACAGAGATTTATTGCGTATTACTCTGGTAATTTTACATTTCCATTAGTAGGAAAGGGGGAGCTATTTTTTTCTGCAGAAGCAGACTCTTAGCACACACCCAGCTGCTTATCCTGTGGAATCATGCATAGTATTCACAACCGAGTGGGGTTTGAGGTTGCAGTCAGTAATGCAAATACATTCAGCATCACTAAGGCTGGTTTCCCTTGCTGGAGTGTAGTCAGTCACCCAGGTTACACATGTTGCTGGTCTCAAAAAGCTGTTTGGACATGTGCTTTTTTCAGAATCTGAAAAGTGGATTCAAAATGTGTCAGACTGTAAAAGTACTTATCACTTGCCAAAAAAAAGAGTAGTAAGTGTGCTTTCAAATTGGCAAAGAAATTTCGTTTTCTGACTAATATGAAACCATGACTCTGTGTGCAAAGAGGAATTATAGACAGAGATTTATTGCATATTACTCTGGTAATTTTACATTTGCATTAGTAGGTAAGGGGGAGCTATTTGTTTCTGCAGAAGCAGACTCTTAGCACACACCCAGCTGCTTATCCTGTGGAATCATGCATAGTATTCCCAACCGAGTGGGGTTTGAGGTTGCAGTCAGTAATGCAAATACATTCAGCATCACTAAGGCTGGTTGCCCTTGCTGGAGTGTAGTCAGTCACCCAGGTTACACATCTTGCTGGTCTCAAAAAGCTGTTTGGACATGTGCTTTTTTAAGAATCTGAAAAGTGGATTCAAAATGTATCAGACTGTAAAAGTACTTATCACTTGCCAAAAAAAGAGTAGTAAGTGTGCTTTCAAATTGGCAAAGAAATTTCGTTTTCTGACTAATATGAAACCATGACTCTGTGTGCAAAGAGGAATTATAGACAGAGATTTATTGCGTATTACTCTGGTAATTTTACATTTGCATTAGTAGGTAAGGGGGAGCTATTTTTTTCTGCAGAAGCAGACTCTTAGCACACACCCAGCTGCTTATCCTGTGGAATCATGCATAGTATTCCCAACCGAGTGGGGTTTGAGGTTGCAGTCAGTAATGCAAATACATTCAGCATCACTAAGGCTGGTTGCCCTTGCTGGAGTGTAGTCAGTCACCCAGGTTACACATCTTGCTGGTCTCAAAAAGCTGTTTGGACATGTGCTTTTTTAAGAATCTGAAAAGTGGATTCAAAATGTATCAGACTGTAAAAGTACTTATCACTTGCCAAAAAAAGAGTAGTAAGTGTGCTTTCAAATTGGCAAAGAAATTTAGTTTTCTGACTAATATCAAACCATGACTCTGTGTGCAAAGAGGAATTATAGACAGAGATTTATTGCGTATTACTCTGGAAATTTTACATTTGCATTAGATGGAAAGGGGGAGCTATTTTTTCTGCAGAAGCAGACTCTTAGCACACACCCAGCTGCTTATCCTGTGGAATCATGCACAGTATTCACAACTGAGTGGGGTTTGAGGTTGCAGTAAGTAATGCAAATACATTCAGCATCACTAAGGCTGGTTGCCCTTGCTGGAGTGTAGTCAGTCACCCAGGTTACAGATGTTGCTGGTCTCAAAAAGCTGTTTGGACATGTGCTTTTTTCAGAATCTGAAAAGTGGATTCAAAATGTGTCAGACTGTAAAAGTACTTATCACTTGCCAAAAAAGCAGTAGGAAGTGTGCTTTCCAATTGGCAAAGAAATTTCGTTTTCTGCCTAATTTCAAACCATGACTCTGTGTGCACACAGGAATTGTTTTTGGATATTTAATTTGTGAAGGTGTTATTGTGATTTTCACTTGTAGGAAAGGGGTACATAGTATTTTAAGATTTTAAAAGATCATAAAAAATGTAGTAGTATATTTAAATAAAATAAAGGAATTTTTTTTTAGTTTTTTTCAGGTATTGCTGAAGAGCAGTGAACAAAATTTAAGATGCCTACAAAATCCAGACTAAGGAAAAACCACAAAAAAAAACTATATTTGAAGACAACTGGAGGACCTAAGTTAGTTGGAGATGCTCATGTTGGGAAAAAGAGAACGTCTTCTGGTAAGCAGACAAAAGATTTTTTAAACAACATCTTCAAAAAAAGGAAAAATGTACAAAATGTCTGTACTGGAAAGAATGTTTTAAATAGAAAACAACAGGAAAAAAATTGAGCATTTAGTTAATGCAAATATACCTTCAGAAACAATAAAGATTAACTTAAAAAGAAAAACAGCGTTTAAAGAGATACGTAGAAAAATGTTTCAGAGAAGAGTTATGTCCAATTTGATAAAGGATGTGAAGAAATATAAGAAAAAAGCTAAATTGTATAAGAGAAAAAAAGAAATTGAAGCCATTGCAGCAAAGGCATTAGAATTAAAAAGGAAACTATTCATTTTAATTTTGAATAGGATGCGTACATTAGATAAAATGGTCAATGTACTGAAATCACAAAGCAAAAGGAAAAGAGTAGTGAAAAGAACAAACTTTTGTAAAGTGTTTTTAGGAGAATGGATGCATAGTTCAAGTAGTGAACCTTTTTTTAATGAAGAGAGTTATTTTCAAAGTAATAGTTTGCTGCATGCAGTTGACACCAGAGGTCGTGCTTATGAAGTGAAAAATGGTTGTATAATGGAGAAGGAGAAAATGGTTCCAAGAGATGAGGTACAAGTGATGGCGGATGAGGCTATGGGGAGACGTCCTAAAGCCCCAGTGTACACTTGGAATTGTAGTAGTATTTGCACTGTGCGTCAGGAATCTATTGATAAATTTCGTGAGTTTCTAAGAGAATATAGTAAAAAAAGTGTTAAACAGAAGATTAAGGTGCTTCAAAGTCTAGATCCATGCAGAGTGAGAGAGAATACTGGTTTGCAGGGACATTCTCTGGCTTGTCTATCTAGAAAAGTGTGTAAAAGTGTTTTTCATCATTTTAGGATGCTGGCTGTTCATCATACTGAAATGAGAAAGTTTGTGAGACGGTTGTATTTTGCTAAAAGTCCAGCAATAAAGTTAGATGAATTGAATAGGGCTCTGTTCCGTGGATCGGTATCAGATGTAGAGAAGGTTACTGATGAAATTCAGTTTTGTTACTTTGGTGCTGAACAAGACAGTGCAGAAAAGGACACAGTAAATGAGGAAGAAGTGGAAGAGAATGTAGAACCCTCTGTAAGTAAGACATTTAATGATCACATAACAAAATTTGCAATAATCTCTAATGAAAGACCAAATATTACTTGTATTTGTTGCCGCAGAACTCATTATAGAAAACAAACCAGGAATGTTGATCTCTACAGAAAAAGTGAAAATGAAGATAATTATAAGTGGAAGGATTTTGCCACATATATATTTCTCAAAAATTGTTTTGAATTGGGTGAAGATCAGCATATTTGTAAATACTGTTACAACAAGTTAGAGGAAAATAGAATGCCGACCAGAGCTGTACATAATAATTTAGAATTGGATGCTATTCCTGCCGAACTTTCTGAATTAAATACATATGAGTCTATACTCATTCAATGTGTTCATCCGTTCCAGACCATAGTACGTATGGAGCCCAAAACTGGTAAATTACCTCCTTCAGATTTACTGAGAGGTTTAAAAGGTAGAGTGGTGTATTTGCCCTTGGATTTGAAAAAAAATATGGAAACTATTGATGCAGATACTTTGGAAACTGAACCATTAGTTATTCTGGTTAATGGTGTACCTACAAAGAATAAGAAGATTTGGCAGGAGCTGGTAGATGTACGGAAAGTACAAAGAGCAAATTTGTATTTGAAAAGGAATAACAAATGGTATGAATCAATTTATATAGAAGAAGAAGAAGAAGATTTACAAGAAGACACAGAAACACCAACTGGACAAATTGAAAAAGTGGACAAGTCAAAGGAAGAAGAAATTTATGAACATTTTAGCATACATCCTCTTCATTCAAAAGAAGTTATGGGAGACAATATTGATCTGTTTCAGATGAAGAAAGCAAAAGGAACTCCCGTGAGTGTATGGGAGGAGAGCTTGGAAGCTCGATGTTTTCCCCAGCTGTTTCCTACAGGAAAAGGAGGACGATACGATGAACGTCCAGAACAGATTCCAGCTTCTGAGTATCGAACTACAAGACTATATGCAGAAGATCCCAGATTTCGACAAAGTATTCCTTATTTGTTCCATCTTTTATTTGAAAGCGACTTGTCTGCATTATCATATGCAGTAAATCACATTTTAAAAAGTGGAGTACATTTACAAAATGTGTCTGCTAAGGATTTTATGGAGAAAGTGCAGCACCGAGATGATCATTTGGAAACACAACTGATCAATCTGATGGCTTGTCAGCGTGGGACAAATGAATATTGGTACCGACGCCATGGTGAATTAAAATGCATGTTACGGAATTTAGGAACACCAACATGGTTCCTTACCCTAAGCTGTGCTGAGTACGCTTGGGATGATTTACTGGATTTTCTACGAGAGGCAAATTCAAACATTAAAAACATCGAATACAAGACAGCAGGAGAACTGTGCTCATTGGATCCGGTTAATGTTTGCAGATATTTCAATCATAGATTTGAGGCTATGATGTCCTTCATCTGCAATAAAAAAAATCCACCTCTTGGAGAAGTAGTGGATTTCTTTTGGAGAAAAGAGTACCAGGCACGAGGTGCTCCTCATATTCATATGCTGTTGTGGATCAAGGATGCCCCAAAGTTTGGAACAGATACTGATGAAGCAGTGTTATCTTTCATTGAAGAATATGCAACATGTGCTATACCAAAAAGCACAGAAGAGAAAAAGTTAAAGGAGCAAGTTTTACGTTTTCAAAGTCATCGGTGTGGAAAATACTGTCGACGGAAATACAAGAGCAAAGATAAATACTACACTAAATGTCGATTTGGATTTCCTAGACCTGTTCTTTCAAATGGAAGAGTAAACAGTTTTATGTCATCTGTGAGACATACTATTACAAGAAAATCACCTAAGAATACCTACAACCTTAAAAGAAAAGAAGAATCAAAAAATATAAATGACTACAACCCAGTCATTTTATCCATGTGGAATGCTAACATGGATATACAGTATGTAGCTGACAATTCCATTGCTGTTGCTCGATATGTAACGTCTTACATTACTAAATCAGAAAAAACTGAATTGAAAGAAATGTGGGAAGAGATTTCTCACGAGAAGACTGTCAGTAAGAAGCTGTACAGTTTCAGTTTAAAGATGTTATCGCATCGAGAAATTGGATCCTACGAATGTTCAGATAGGTTATCTTCTGCAAGTCTCTACTCGAAATCAAGAAGAATAATTTGGGCAAGTTTAGGCCTTGCAGCAATGAGAAATCGGGTACTGAAATCTGTTGGAGAAATTGAATATTTGGCCGAGAATGACCCAGAAAGTACAGATATTTTGAAATCAAACATGTTGGACACATATTATCCCAAGAGAAGTCTTCATCTGGAGAACATGTGTCTCTATGAAGTGCTGCAGAACTACATTTATTCACGGAAAGCCACAGAAGACATCAACAATGGAAAATATAAAGTCATTCGTGAGGAAGGATGTTTGGTGAAGCAAACAAAAGGAAGTTTGATAAATCACAGGAAGCTGAGTTGCGACACTACTGACAAAAAGGAATTTTACTACTTGGCTCTTTTACAGCTGTTTAAACCATGGCGTACAGAGGATGAACTACTGGGAGAATTTCAAAGCTATGAAGATTCATTTAATGCTTGCAAAGACAGCATAGAATGCAGTACATTCACAAATTATGTGCAAATGTTAAATGGAGAAATTGAACAGGAAACTACAATTGCAGCTGAAGTAGCTAGAGACAGTTCTCAAGACAGCCAAAGTTCAGGAACACTCAGTCAAGATCCCCTAGGACAACCAATCATTGAAAATGAAGCTGCAATAGCCATGAATGAAGTGGAAACGGCTATGAATCAAGCTCAAGAAGAATTTATAGACTTACCAAATTTGGAAAGACAACTGAATGAAGAGCAGCAACAAATTTATGAAGAGATCAGAAACAAAATTGATCACGGATTACTACATGAAAAAAAAGAGTGCTCATGCACATCATTTCATCCAATCAGGATGTATGTAAGCGGACACGCTGGAACTGGAAAAAGTTTCTTAATAAAAGTCATCAGAGCTACCTACAGCAAAAAACGGATTCAACTTTGTCTTGTATGGTTACTGCTCCAACTGGGTTAGCAGCATATAACATAAAAGGAATCACCTTACATCGTTTGCTAATGTTACCAGTGGAGCATGAGAACAAAATACAATACCACAAGCTAACTGGAGAAGCATGCTTGGAAGTTTCAAGAGTATTGAAGAAGATGCAAGTTCTCATTATTGATGAGGTGAGCATGGTATCAAACTTAATGCTTGCCTTTGTGCATTTAAGAATGCAGCAAATTCTAAGGACAGACTATGACGTGTTATTTGGTGGAAAACATGTCATAGTTTTTGGGGATCTTCTACAGCTTACTCCAGTTAAAGGACAACCAGTGTTTAATACTGTGACACATGAAGACACAAAGAAGTCATTGGGAAGCATTGGTAATGCAAATATTTGGTCCTTCTTTGAGTACAAGGAACTTACAACTAATATGAGGCAAGCAAACGATGAAGAATATGGAAGTATTCTGAAAGATATCAGAATTGGACTACTCACTGAAGCTGGCACAAAAGCATTACAGAGTCGGTTGCTACATAATTTATTTCCAAAGGAAGAAATAGTTGCAGAGAAGATATACAAGAACATTGCAGAAAAGAAAAGTGTCATCTGCTTAATGCCAACTCTACGTGAATGCTCAATATTCAATGAGGAGCTTTTGAAATTGGAAAAGGAAGAGATTAGGAAATTGGAAGCAGTTGACAAAATTCAGGATGGAAGAATTACTATCACATTAACAGGCAAACTGAAAAATAAATTGGATTCCCTAGAGAAGAACATTTCCAAAACTGCTGGATTAGAAAAAAATCTATATGTTTGCATGAACTGTAGAGTATTTTTAAGGAGAAATTTGGATGTTGAAAAAGGCTTAGTAAATGGAGCTATGGGAAGAGTTGTTGGTTTTATTAATTATCAGAAAAAAGATGGAATTGAATGTTTAAAAATAAAATTTGATCAGATAGAAGAAGTTATAGACATTTGTCGTTGTACAGTTCGTTTCATGCTTGTGAAAGACTTATATGTACAAAGGAAACAGTTTCCGTTTTCTCTAGCATATTGGTTCAACTGTGTTCAAAGAAGGTATGGCTTATGTAGCTTTGTCACGAGTGAAAACATTATCTGGTTTATTCATGATAGACTTTGATGATTCAAAATTTAGTGCTGATACAAACTGTGTAAAGGAGTATAATAGATTAAGAAGAACCTATGCTCCTCATTTAGGTCAGTATCCTGTGTTAGAGAAACGTGTAGTTTCTCGAAAAAGGAGAATTGAGAATATCTGTAATGAGGATGTAGAGAGGAGGAAAAAAAAGAGGAGTGATGTAATTGCAAGCAAAAAGAAAAAGGAAAATGTTGAAGAGGTTGTAGGATGTCATTTTGAAAATAGCTCTGGTGTCAACTGCTACGCTAATTTTTTGCTGAATGTTGCATTTTATCTGGAAAGTTTGCAAGAGCAGATAATAGTAAATCAGAGAAAAAGATTCTGTTCTGAGTTGAGTCTCCTTTTTCAAAAGGTGAGTAATGATAAAACTCAAATAGAAAGTGCTACTGAAATTAGAAAACTTTTAGATGTATGTTCAGGACAAACACAGTTTTCTCAAAATGTACAGCAAGACGCACAGGAATTCTTGATGTATTTTCTTCAGGTACTGGAAGAAGAAGGGGTGCCAATTGAAAATATGTTTGGTGTCTCTTATAAATGGGAACATAGTTGTGAAAACTGTTTCAATACATGTGGCTCTAATGTTGATTCTGAAAGGTTTATTTATTTAACATTGCCAGACAGTAAAACAGTCACTTTTGCTAAATTAGTTAAAGATGCTAATCATAGCATGGAATGCGGTGAGTGTAAATCTGACATGTTTTCAACGTTAATTTTAAAGGAATACGGACAGTATGTAATGTTAATGATGCAACGATGTAAAGCTGATGGTTCAAAATTGGATACTTTAATAAAGAAGTTTATAGGACAGCAATTATCAATTTCAGGAAAAACTTTTGTAACAGTTGCAATTATTTTCCATGAAGGACCTACTGTAACTTCTGGACATTACACAGTTTATCTTAAATGTGAAAAAGGCTGGACACTGTGTAATGATTCCCAATTGATTTTCAAGCAACGTTTGCCTTTTGATTTAGCAAATTCCTATCTAATCTTCCTGAAACCTAAATATTAGAGAGACTTGGCAAGATCTGTACAAATTTTACCATTTTATTGGATTAGCATTGGAATTTTAAAAAAAAAAGATTTTTCAAATTACCATTTGGCCTAAAGGAAAGGTAACCAATTGTAATGTGGACTTATTTAATTCCTAATGAATCTGTCGGAAACCACAAATTTAGAGAGAATCGGTAACATCTGTACAATTTAAATTTTGGAATTTTATTGGATTACCATTGGAAATTTCATCAAAAAAGATTTTTTAAAATACCATTTGGCCTAAAGGAAAGGTAATCAATTGTATTGTGGACTTATTTAATTCCTAATTAATCTTTCGGAAACCAAAATTTTAGAGAGAATCGGTAACATCTGTTCAATTAAAATGTAGGAATTTTATTGGATTACCATTGGAAATTTAATCAAAAAATAATTTTAAAATTACCATTTGGCCTAAAGGAAAGGGATCCAGATGTATTGTGGAGTTATTTCAGATATATTATTTTTGTGATTATGCTTCTGTTACAAAATTGTCAGACGGTATTTTAAAGAAATAGTTATTGTTATTAGATGAAATTTTTTTTGAATATTTTGCATTTCTATAATGTTAAGTTTTAGTGAGAAGAGATTCTGGGCTTTTTTAAAACAATCTTTGAGATTGTTAATTTTTTTTTGCCCGCTGTTAAGTGATGAATGCAATTGCTTTCACGATTTATAGTGAAATGCAATATATTCTGAAAAAGGCAAAAAAAAGGCAAAAAATTGTTTTTGGGAAAATATGTAAATACGTGTATTATAAAATGTTTTATTAAATATTAATACTTTTTTCTTTTTTGTCAGATTGAGAAAGAAAATTTTAGAAAAATAAAGCCATTTTTATAAGCAATTTCTTTTTTTGTCCTCATCTCACCAAAAACTTCCACAGATTTGACAAGCCAGGTTTTGTTCTCGATTCCTGAGGGCCTCTTTGGCTCACTGTTTCTGTCTAGGCCCCATGGCCTTCCTCCCGTGCTGGAGGACTGGTGTAATCATAGGACCGTGAGGAAATGAAACATTTTTAGGGATATTGCCTTAATCCATCAGATCAGATACCTTTGTTGTGCCCAACGTATCAATGGTTGCCAAGTACTGGGTTGGTTGTCTACTCCGATATCTTGGTCTAATCGTGCCGCTTTAAAGGCGGCTCTGAGCCAATCTTCATTACCAGGGGGGGTTTGGTCCTTCCACCTGATGCATATTTCTCTCCTTGCCAAGATGATTAAATATAATATTAAGGCTATATGGTTCTGTGAAGGTACACCATCCGTAGACTCATTTTTACCAAAGAACACCAAAGAGAAATCTACCACTATATCCACCTCCGGAATAGATGTCAACACTTCCCCCACTCCTTTCCAAAATGTGGTTAACACCGGACACTGAAAAAAAATGTGTATGTCGTTTGCATTTGTGAGACTACATCTTGGACACCTTGGGGGCGGGATAGGAGCAAATTTGGCAATTTTAGCCGGAGTATAGTATAGCCTGTTTATTACATAAAAATGGTTTATCTTCAAGGAAGCAGGCTTTATGTGTTTATACAGCGTCTTTAATGATGGATATAGTAGATTCTCGATTTGGGCGGCCAAAGGTGAGTCATTCCAAACTAAAATTGGGGAGGGGATCCTGGCTTCCTCAGCGTCTTGGATTTGGGCATACCATAAGGCAATTTCTCTCTTCTTTGGGGACGGATCTTGAAAAAGCTGTTCTAATTCCCCTTTTCCTCCTATATTGCCTTTTTCAGACTCATACCAGCTATTCAATTGGAGATATTTAAACCTTGAAAAGGTGGGGCCTATTTTAGCTGATAGAACTGCCCACGGTAGAATGCCGTCTGAGTCCACTAGATCTTGCCATCGCTCCATACCTGAATTTTTGATCGGAATCGCCAGACTATCACACATAAGGGGCGGTGTCCCAGGCGAGTCCCATATTGGAGCAAAGTCCGAGAAATATCCAATTCCCCATATCTTCCTTAAATTATACCAAGTTTGTAATGCTGATTTCAATACCTTTAGCCGAACCGTTTTAAAAAACCTTGGAGTACCAAATTTGTACAAAAACCCTTCTTGACTGTTGGCACCTTCAGCCGTAACCATTTCTCCCAGTACTCTCCCCCAAGATGTTTGTTCGGGGTGAGATAATAGCATTCTTATCCCTTTAAACTGAAAAGCCATCAGATACCAGTTTATGTCGGGTAAGGCTAGTCCTCCCTTAAGGAGCTTCCTCCTAAGCTTTTTCCATGACATTCTGGCATTTTTATGACCCCATATAAAGCTACCAATTTTACCCTGTATTTTAGTTATAGTTTTTCCAGGGAATGTTAAAGGGATTGCATTGAATAGGTAGGTCAATTTAGGGAGTACAGACATTTTGACAAGGTTAACCCTGCCATATATTGTCAAGGGGAGGTTCTTCCATTTAGCAAAGAGATAGTCTATTTCTTTTTCGATTTTCCCAAGATTTAAAGAAGGAATCTTATTTAGGTCTTTAACTATTTTAATACCCAAGTACCTAAACTCCTTGCTTATGGGGCCTCTCGTGTATCTGGTGTTCCAACACATTATTTCCGTTTTATCTGAATTGACACTGTAGCCTGAAACCTTGCCAAATTCCCTCAACATGGAGACCAGGTATGGAATTGTATGCTCTGGATCGCTGGTATAGACTATCACGTCATCAGCATAGAGTGCCAGTTTGCATTCATATCCTAATGATCTAAATGGGATGATATCTCTGTCCAGTCTAATTGTTTGAGCTAAGGGCTCTATATAGAGATTAAACAACAGGGGAGACAGGGGGCATCCCTGCCTGGTCCCTCTCTGAATTTGAAAGCTAGGGGAAAGTGAGCCGTTCAAGAGAATTCTAGATGAAGCTCCTAGATAACAATGCTTGATAGTCCTCACAAAAACTGGGCCAATTCCCATTGCCTCTAAAACACCCCAGAGATATCTCCAACACACACGGTCAAATGCCTTGGCTGCATCGACTGCCACCACGGCCAATGGATCAGTTCTAGCCTCCGCTAGGTCGATATTGCCAATCAGCAGTTGGGTTTGATGTTGAATTACCCTCCCCTGTATAAAGCCCTTCTGATCGGGATTAATTAGGCTGGGTGCCAGTTTCGCCAATCTTCCTGCTAATATCCCCATAAATATTTTATAGTCTGCATTTAGCAGGGAGATTGGACGATAGGAGTCTGCCAGTAAAGGGTCTTTCCCTGGTTTTAAGATTAACATTATCGTGGCCTCGCTCCATGATCTCGGCATTGCCCCATTAGAACAGTATATTGAATTAAATAGCCTGTGTAGGACTGGAAGAAGATCGTCTTGTAGTAATTTGTATACTTCGTTAGGAAGGGCATCAAGCCCTGCAGCTTTTTTGTTCTTTGCCCGCTTTATTTGGGCCAATATCTCTTCTATGGTAATAGGGGCATCCAGAGCTTCCCTAGAGGCCTCCGATAACATTGGTAGAGATTTATCCACTAACCATTGAGATATCTGGTCTTGTGTGGGATTAAGATCTTCTGTATACAAATCTGAAAATAATGTTAATAAAGCCTGTTGTATTTCCTCCGGATCGTTAGACTTAGTTCCACTGCTATCTATTACGAGTTCGTTAATATCATTCTTTGCCCTGTCTAGTCTGGCCTTCCAGGCCAGGGTTGCCCCTGCTTTCTCTCCATACTCAAACATCTCCATGTTTCTGGCCTAAAAAAAGTTGAGAGGTAAGGTTGGCTCTTAAAAGAGTCGTTGTGTTCATGCAGGGACAGAGGAAAGGAAGAATGGGAACATTAGCTGGTAGGACAAATGTGCTGGTCTATTTTGTTGTTAATGAGGGGAAGACTGGTCTCCCTATGAACAATTAGACCATGGCAAAATGAACACCGCATAGTAACCCTCGCAAACCGATGGTTAGTTTCCACAGGACCAGAAAGAGGTGAATCTGCCCCCACAGATGAAGGGCTCTGCTGAGCTTCCGAAGAAGGACTCGGCTGAGCTGCTGTGGATGTGCTTGCTCAACTTACTGAAGGGTTGCCTCTAGTATGTCGTGCATGTGTCCTAGGGTGTACATCATGAAGGTGTCTCAACATAGTGTGATTCCCGAAGGAATACTTCTTGTTGGAATTACCTCTCGAAAGTACACGCTGGCACAGCTTGCAAGTCACCAAGACAGCGTTGACTTTTTTCTCGCCCTCAGGAAAAGTAAAATACTCCCATATAAAAGAGCTCTTCTGTTTCCTCCTTCTCTGCCTGATGGTGGTGCTGCTAGCCTCACTCTCAGAAGAAGAGTGCTGGTCTGCCATCGTATCCCAAAGACAAGTCAGCTCCTTCTCCTAAGGGATCACAAGCAGAAATGAGGGGAATGGGTGTGGTGTAGGAGAGTTCTAGAACTGAAACTACTTTTAACCAATCAAAAGTTTTGTTTCTTGATCACATGACCCACCGTGCTCGTACGTTACGCTTACGGTGCGCTTACGGAGCGCTTACGGTAAAAGTACGCATGCGTGTAAAAAAGACACGCGCTCGCGCGCATGCGCATAACGGGCACGCCCCAACACTTCCGCGTAACCTGCGCGTGTAGCGTACACGCTTACGCGCCACGTACGCAGTACGCACGGCTACGTAAATTGCGTAACCATACGCAAAAAGAGTAAAAAAATTACGAACATTACGCAAACCGTACGCTTACCGTAAGCTTACCGTACGCGCACTTAAAAAAAAAAAAAAAAAAGGAAAAAAAGAATCTCTATGTTATACTAATATATCTTACCTGTTTGGAAAAAAAAAGAGAAAAATTAATATATTGCAGAATTTTTTAAAATTAAGCATAGTGTTTTAAGAGAATATAAAGTAAAAAAAACAAAAAAAAAAACACTTGCAAATAAAAAAAAAAAACACGTTTAATATAAGAATTTGTAAAAAAAAAAACATAAAAAATCAATGAAAAAAACATGGGAATCACACATGTTATAAGTAAGAATTAGCATTTAAAAAACCATACAAATTCACTGAAAAAACCATGAGTTTCACACACGTTATAGTTAGGAATTAGCATTTAAAAAACCTTGCAAATTCACTGAAAAAACCATAGGTTTCACACACGTTATAGTTAGGATTTAGCATTTAAAAAACCTTGCAAATTCATTGAAAAAACCATAGGTTTCACACACGTTATAGTTAGTGGACATTTCACTCATAAAAAACCATTGAAATTCCCCCGTTATAGTTAGTTAAGCTAACTATAACTCGCGCACCCGCAATCCACTGCTGATGACGTAACATATTACATCACTCATGACATGGTCAGTGACATCACTCATGACATCACTGATGACATCTCAAATGACATCACTGATGACATCATCCAGTGAATGTGTATTTTTCTGAAAATTAAATATGTTTTATATATGTATATCTTAAGGTCGATGGAAAAATAAATGGGTATATAAGTGTCAAAAAGGATGATTTGTTTTAGAAAAATTGATTGTGTAACTGACTGATTAAGTGTATCTTAGTGAATACATGGCTTAGTGAGTAATGTTTAAATATGTAATTATCTGTATCAGTCTCTCACTTTGTGTATAAGTGGCTGCATGGGTTGGTGAGTAGCTACATGGGTGTTTATATTGGATTTTAGGTTGTTTTTTGAGTATCAGTCTGAGTGTCTGCATGGTTCGTTGGGGGGTATTACGTAGTGCATAGGTGCATGAATGATTGACTCTCTGGTTGTATGTGTTGAAGACAGCATGTGTGCATGACTGTATGGTTGGATGAGTGTGTGTATGGGTGTGTTAGTGAGTGAATGACTGTCTCAATAGTGTCTTTATGAGTTACTAAATATGTTTTAAAGAAGTATATTTGACTATTGGTGTATATAAGTGAGTATGTGTGAGAGTGAGAGATTGAATCAGTTCCTGTATGAATAATTATGTGTTTTTATTAGTGATTATTTAAAAGAGTAAGTATGTGTAAGTTTCTGTAGAAGTACGTGATGAGGTGTGTGTATAACTGAATATGCAAGTAAATGGATGTTTGACTCTTTATTAGCATGAGTGACTATGTGTGTGAGTAACTCTATGGATGAGTGACAATGTGTAACAGGATGTATAGGTGTATGAGTACATATGATGAGTGAGTACATGTATGAGTGACTGTACAGGACTGTTGGTGAATGAGTGGATGTGTATGTGGATCTTAGAATTACTGAATAGGTTGTTGTAACTGATATTGGTATGTCCATTTTTTTGAAAATTTCTGTCTCTATTTTTGAATGTTTGTATGAAAGGTTATATTAGGGTCAGAGGAGGTCTACCACTCTGTAATCGGTTGCATATGCACTACACAACCGATTACAGGAAAAGGGGTGGCAATACTGTTTAAAAAATCTTCCCAATGTATTTTAGGCGAAACTTTGGTAGATCCATCAGGCAGATGGGTAATTTCTAAGGCAAAGATCCAGGGAATTTGGCCTGCCTTTGTCGGTTATTATGGTCCAAACCTGGATGACCCCACTCTTCTAAGTACTTTATTCTTACATTTAATTGAACTAAATGAACCTATCATTATGGGGGGGGGGTTCAATGTAGTCCTTGATCTAGCCCAGGACACAACTTCTAAGAGGGCAGCTGTTACTGTTCCTAAAATGAGAGCAGCTCTAAGGCATATAATTCAGGATTTGGGCCTTGTTGATATTTGGACTCTTAAGGGAGTAAAAAGGGGGGCAGAGTCGGCTAAACACACCTTTTACAATAAAAAACATGGTCATCGATCTAGAATAGACTTTTTTTTGGTAGCTGCAGTCATCAGTAATCATATCAAGAGTGTCCTCCATATTTCTGAGCATTTATCCGATCGATCATTTTCTCTGCAATTTCTGGTCAAAGACAAGGCACCTGAATGTCGCAGGACTTTGAATCGACCTTTACTCCTAGATGCATCAGTAATTGGAAATGTCAACAAACAAATTCTTTTTTTTAATCTCTACTCTAAACAAGGTATGGGACACATATAAAGCCTACCTTAGAGGCATGTTAGTCAGCATTAACGCATCACATAATGAAAAGGATAAAAACGAGATTAAATCTTTAGAAGATTGAATTAAAACAATACAAGGTAATATAGAGCGCACCTCAAACCCATTCAATAATATAGGTATAGATACGGAGTAAGCAAAAGCTAATTTAGCTGGCTGTTTGGAAATCAAGGTAAAATAAAAATGGGAAGCAAGTAAACTTGCTAATTATGAAAATGGGTAAGGATGTGGCAAACTTCTGGCCTGGAAGGTTAAAGCTAACCAGGCCAGAAACTCTATTAAAGAATTAAAATGCCAATCTACTGGTAACGCCATCACTGATGACGGGGTGATTGAACATGCATTTGTCCAATTTTTCCAAGAATTATATACAGAAGACATAGACCTGAATAAGGATCATATAACAGCTTTTTTTCGGGATTTGGATCTCCCACTCCTCAGTGATGTGTAAATGGGGGACATATGCCTACATTTTTGCATACACCAAATTGTTGGTTGTTTACACATTTTCTGCTGGCCCCAGTAAGTCTTCATGTTTTTAATATTAATAATTCTTATTCACTAACTTTTACTGCACCGTATTTTTTCCGAACTATTGTTTCTGTTTCCTAATGCTATTTTTTACCAACAATTATCCTTCGATCTAGACTATCTGTTTCTAAATTCTTGTTATCCCTGCCTCTAACTGCCTCTGCTACGACTCTCTGTACTACTACTATTGGTCTGTCTGTAGCTAAGCTTGCACAGTTGGCCACTCTTTATTTAAAAGGTTTTAAATAAAACTCAGATTCACCAGTAGCTCTAGCCATTGAGTCCAGTCCTTTGGGTTGTCCTCTTGTACTCCTTCTAGTCTTCTTAATCTTGAGGCTTTATTAATCTTGAGGCTTTTCGGCAATTCCCACCAACAAAATGCCCAACCAGATTTTACTATTTTGATAGGATAGGACATACTACTACTGATGTAGGGATTTTGCACATACAGAACTTTGCACAAGAAAATAGGATGTTGGTGATGGGAGGTTGGACCTTCCTCACACCTCAATCAGAACCCACCACAATCCCCTGCCCAACTAGTTATAGTAGTGTCTCATAACTATTAGCTCTCCGAACCCCCCCAAGATACCCAATGAGTAGACAACCCAGAACATAACACTCCCAACCTCTCAGTCGTGGAAGCAATGCACATGCACACCTTTCCTTTCGCTCGCTCACTCGTGTAAGTCCATCCACACCAAATACCACCAAGTCTATGTAAGTTTAAAAGTTTTATTTGCAACTGACAAGCTCTGTACGTTGTTCTATAATGCAGCACCAACAGCAAAATTCATAAGATTAAAACAATAAACATTGTTACACTTAGTTTCACTTACAACAACTACAAGTCCATAGAACGAAGAAAAAAAATGCAAAATCATGATAACTGAACAGTGGTGAAAGCACCACCATCCCCTTGGTAGGAATATAGTTTATATAAAATTATAAATGAAGATCTCTGAGCGAATTCTGGGGACCCCTCACCTTAGAAGAACCTAGTACTGGTTACATCATAAGCTCTGCGAAGCTCAGGTTCGTAGAAGGGAATCTTCCGTCTGTTATCAGAAAAATGGTGTGCGTTAGTATATTGCAAGCATTTCTCAGTCGTGCCAAAAAGTGTAGCATTTTTATGGATAAGCAATATGGACTAACTACAGAACTCCATAACAAAGTGGCTTGTTTTGTTTGATCTTGTACGCAGCACTTAGACAGTAGCAGTATGAGCTCATGTGGGCTCAAAGGCGTCTTTATACAACAAGCTGAGAGGTAACGTGTGCAAAAATAAAAGACACAAAGGTAAAATGGTTGCATGGCTCGAGCTAACTAAGCAAAGACTAGAATGACCCTAGGGACCATATAACTACTAGTGTCTACTCTACTACTACCTGATTTGTACTAGTGATGTATGTTGTATATTTTTTTATTACTATTAACTAATTTTTCAATCTTGCTAGCGAAAAATAAGGGGAGGTGTATATGACACCTAAAAAATGTGTAATGTTTTTTCAAGGCGCACTACCAACCACCAGTGCCCGGGCCAGCGGCGAAGGCGACACGGCTGGTGACGGAGTAGAGGATGCGGCAGTTGCAGGAGGAACTGCAGGGGGTGAGCCAGCAGCCGTGGCGGGCGGTGGTAAGTTAGATTCCTAATCCTTACTTTGTGACATTACACTCACTGCAAGGGTGTACTGTATACTGTACAGTTTGAGCCTTACTAAGTAAGAAGTGGTTGTGAACGGTTGAAGACACCCTTTACTTAGCATTAGTAAAAGCATTAGCGGTGGAAGTGTTGAGTAAACAATGGACTCTTCTATCTGATTTCAACTCACCTGTGAAAGTTTTATGGAGAAGACTAAACGTCAGATCAGATGACCTTGATGGATGGGTTGAACGAAAAGGGAAAGAAGAGTGGAAGGAAGAAGGATGGGCAAGATTTAATATTTATGACTAGCAGAGAAGGATACGTGGGATGCATGCATGCATAGGTGGCTGATAGGAATCAGATGCATGGTTGGTTGAATGCCTGAAACTCCCACAAATGTTAAATTCCAAGAAAGTGGGAGGATAGATACATACCACAAATGTTATGTACAGTGCTTGCTAGTGCTACCGTGCCACTATGTGTAGAATTAATTTGTCTTACTGCTTTGCTAAGAGTATATTTTTCAATAGTCTTGTTTTTTCTTCTTGATATATAGCTACTCCTTCCAAGGGGAAACCTGACAGGAAAGAGTTGGCAGCCAAGGCCCAGCGCCGGAAGTTGGAGGCCATAGGGTGGGAATATCGTCGGCTGGTGGTTCTGGAAGAGGAGGAGGAGGAGGCGGCAGCAGCTGCAGCCTCCTCCAATGCCCCGGGCCCCAGCCACCGCCCTCCAGTGTTACGGTGCCACCATCTGGCAGCTGCCCGCCGCCACCCCTCCTTTAACATCACTGCTGCCCCCCCGTGGATGCAACTGCCGCGCATTGAAGCGCTGTGTTGCCCGCCTAGAGGAGCAAATACGTGTCCTCCAGAGTTGAGCCCACCGAGCATAAGACCCTGTTCATTGCCCCTTTTTTATTTATTCTTTTGGTGGGTGGGAATTGGGCGTTGGGGTTTCTTTGGACAATTGGACATTAGGTTGGACTTTTTCTTTACTGACATTGGTTGGGGTTAGGGAGAGGGGTGGGTGAGGTGTTGTGGGATTTTTTTACATAGTTTATTTTTGTTAGGGGATTAAATAATATGTTTCTACTTTACATACAATGTTGTTAATGTTTTCTGGGTGGGGTTACTGTTTTACATCACACTGTTTCCTTGCTGGTGCAGGGCCGCCCACAGCCAGTGTTTGATTTAAATAAGTGGCTGACTTTGTAAGACACAAACAGATAGATGCGGCACCCCTCACTGAGTGACTTGTCCTATTAGTACTGTCAGTCTCTTCTAGTCTATGCATTCTGCAACTGGACTCAAAGGGGTGTGTGAAATTGAATTAATGAAAACATGTCCATTATTTATTTATTTATTTATTTATTTAATGGTTTTGTAAAGCGCGTAGTAACTCCGAAGAGCATCCCAGCGCTGATCTGCTTCTCCAGGGGTTTTGGCCAACTAATGGGATTATATTTGCGGGAAAAGGAAGGTCTTTAAGGTCTTTCTGAACTGGAGATAGTTCGGTTCAGTCCTAAGTTTTCGGGGTAGCTGGTTCCATCTCTTCGCCGTGTGAACCGATCTTAGCTTTTCTCACTCTAGGGACTACAATGAGATTTTCAGAATTGGACCGGAGATCCCTCTCTGCTTTGTATGGAATTAAAAGTTCTCTCAGGAGAGGGGGACCGTTGTTGTTGAGTGTTTTGTGGGCCAGACAGAGGGCTTTGAACAAGACCCTTTCTCTGACTGGAAGCCAGTGGAGAGAGTTGAGGGCTGGCCTGGCGGAGGATCTTCCAGGTGTGCCCGTAAGTAGGCGGGCTGCGGCATTTTGGACTTTCTGCAGTGAATTCAAGGTGGCTTCAGGAGCTCCCAAGTATATAGCGTTACAGTAGTCTAATCTTGCCAGGATTAGACCCTGGATGAGGAGCCTCCTTGCGGTCTCTGGGAGCAGGGAAAAGATCTTCCTGCAGGCTCTAAGTAGTCCAAAGCATGTTCCTGCAGTTCTCTTTGCCTGGGTTCTGAAACTCATGTCCTTCTCAATCCACACACCCAGGCTCTTGACTTCTTCCTTAGGTGCGGGAGGATCCCCAAGGCACCAAACTTCTCTTACCTTTTCTTGATGTTTAACTTAGGCACAGCGATGGCTGCATGGTGATGATGGTTTTCTTTCCTAACATGCCATGGTTGTGGTGGTAGTAGTAGTAGTAGACACTGGCAGCAGCATTTGCAAAAAAAGAAAATAGACAGTCAGTAGCCTGAGAGAGACTCTTTGAGGAGTAGTAGAATGAAGTACAGTACAGAACTTACTGCCAAACAATAATATGCAAAAATACAACAAAACAGAATGGTGGTGGGGATAGCCTAGTACACAGCGTTACAAACTCTAGTTGCGTCGAGTCACTTGACCAGGCCTACAGTACACTGGACACAAGCGTAACTGTTAGTGCTGTGTAGGAGGATGACAACAAATCCATTAATCCAATCGATGCCAGAAATTAATGCTGATGTATTAGGTTCCTTTGGTAAAAAAATTACCTCACAAATATACTGCTCATGGGTGGGCAAGCAGAAGAAGATCCTTGCCCTGCCTTGAAATTGAAGTACTGTTGCTTTTGCCACATCTGCCCCAGCAAGCGTGTGATACATTATTGGTGTACATTTAATTTAGTCACACCTCAATAAGTCACACAGCCCAGGGTAAGAGGGTTAGGGTTTGTTGAATGGTTGGGAAGGGGGGTGTGGGGAAAGGTTTGAGAAAGAAAAACAGTACGCATGGACAAACAACAAACGACGGAATCTTTGTAGACTACCATATCCATATCAATATGTTAAGGGAGAAAAAGGAAATGCATGAATGATGATGATAAGGATAACCAGATTACATACAGTTTGTGTTCAGTTGTACTGGGCTTACTTTTACAGATAGCAAAGAAAATGTTAAAATATCTGTAGGGATGAATTATAAACAGAGAGCAAACCTAACGATAATAATAACAACAAGAACACAGTTGCAATGATTGTAGACAAAAAAATTAATCAAATTATTTAAAAGATGATGAAAGTTGATACTGTTACTGTGTTATCCTGGTCAAATGGGGAGTTGCATCTCGGCATTCCTCTTGGTCCTCCTTTCCTTGGATGCTCCGTCCATCAATCTTGGGTGACGCCACTGCCTGCCTGGCAGATGGTGATTCATTGGTAAGGTAGGGAAGGTCCATTGTTTTCCCAAGTATATCACAGGGTAAGGCCCGGCCTGTAACTGTAGATGGAAAAACAAAAGGGATATTGAGAAATCAAGTTGAAAAAAATGCCCAAGTTATGGTGTGGTGCAACAGGAACACTTTCCGAGGTTGCATGGATGCATCATCTTTACTCTAGTCTGTTTCCAGCATTAACCTACAACATCAACAGGACAGAGCAGGCCCACGGTGACGGCACCCTTTGCCCATCCTCCATTTAGCGTACATTTTTTGAAAGAGTTGGACAAAGCATATATTCAGCAACATAGCATTTTACAATTTAAGTGACTAAATCAATGCACCGCAGTAATACCACCGCTACACTCGACTCCACCGCTACACAGGCATTTAGGTCTGCTGTGGTTGTTGTTTACTTGTTCACCTTTTATGCCACTCATGAAATGCCCTTACTTATTCCAGCAATCATCTCCGATCCTTGTACTGAGTGACTGTGAAGATACTATGTCACTGTGGTCATCATGATGGTGTTGTTCAACTCAGTCTGCAGTGTACCGAGTCAGTCCAGATTCCATATTCAAAACTGCAATGTATCGGCCTGCAGTAGAAGTACAATTTTGTTATTAAACAACAAGAGTGGAAAGATTGACTTGAGTCACTGTTAGTGTGTAGAGTAAACACTAATCCACTTTGACTTCACTTCATGCACAACAAATAACAAAAACACAAACACCAATCACTCAGAGTCGGTGTCCAATGCGTGCCATTCATTACCTGTTCCTTCTCATCTTAAGTGAAGGGGTCGTCTCTCTCGCCATCATCAACATGATGTTGTCCTACTCAGTGTGCAGTGTACAGATTGAGTCCCCTTCCTATATTCAAAATGCAATGTATCGGCCTGTAGAAGTAAACATTTGTTATTAAAGATGCAAGAAAGGAAAAATTGCCTTGAGCTATTTTTAGTGTGTATATTATTACATATAGTACACAATGAAGTAACTTCATGCACAACAAACAACAACAAAATCACGGAGTCATTATATAGTAGTCATCATCATGTTCCACTTCTTTTGGAGGGACTAGGAAAGATTTTATTTTTTCTTCTATTTTGCATCATCCAATCATCATCTGTCTTAAGGACAATGGATTTAGGGAGATTCAGGAGGATGAAGGAGCAGGATTCAGAGGAGTGTACTGTGAAATGCAGACAGTTGAAACTCGTATATGGCAATAAAAAGAGTAGAAGACGGTGGAGATGGATTTGTTGTGATTCGAAGTTTCTAACTAGAAAGACAGACACACAAATAAAAGAAAATAAGGGAGGAAGACAGTAAGAAGTGCAAGCCTAATTGTCAGGGAAGTATAGCTCGTCTACAAACTCTGGGGGTTCAACCAGAATTAGGTAATTGTTAGAATCCAGGTTCTCTGGTTGGCACAGGTAGGTACTTGTGACAAGCAGGGAACCTTTCCTCTAGTCAGGATAAGGGGGTAAACTCCTAAAATAACCTCTGCTCACCCTCTAGGTAGCTTGGCGCGAGCAGACAAGGCTTATCTCAGAGCGTTGTAGGTTAAGCATTTGTGAACACATACAGTAACCCAGTGACAACACTACAAATGGACACCACACAGGTTTTATATTAAAAATAAGGATTCTTTATATAGAGTTACCACAAGACCATTAAACGACAAAAATACACAATACTGTTACTTTAGATGGTAAAATGTTGCTTAGTTCTTTTAAGTTCTTGTACCTTTTAGATGTGACACGCAGGGCAACGAAAGTGTTGCAACGATGTTGATGCGATGAAGTTTTTGGTGCAAAGAAATAAAGAAGTGAAGTTCTTCCAGATGCGTTACGCTTCTCCGATGTTGCGAGAAGACTCGACTCGATGCGCCAGCTACAGCGACGTCACCCTTTACACGATGCAACGAGAGTGGCCTTGGCAGCGGCACTCTTCTCCGACGTTTGCGAGATGCTTCCGCTCGATGCGATGTTGCAGCGGCGACACCCCTTTACGCGATGGGACGACAGCAGCTCCGACGGCGGCACGCTTCTCCGTGGATGCGAGGCGCTTTTCTTGATGCGATGCAGTGCGACAGCTGCGATAGCTGCGATGGCTGCGAGGGAGACACGCTTCTTCCTCGATGCGAGACTCTTCTCTTGATGCGGTGTGATGCGTCAGCTATGATGGCTGTGATGGCGACACGCTTCTTCGGCATTGCGAGACACTTCCTGGATGATGTGAGATGCTTCCGCTCGATGCGATGCTGCAGCGGCGACACACTTTATGAGATGCGACGACAGCAGCTCCGACGGCGGCACGCTTCTCCTCCTTGAGTGGCGCTTCCAGCTCCTTGCGACACGCAGTCCCTCAGAAGGCCCAACAACAGCAGCAGGCACTTCCAAAGAACTTTGGGGAGCTGGAGGGTGAAGTCTGTTTTTCCTGAGACTTCAGCAGGAGGCAAGCTCTATTCCAAGCCCTTGGAGATCTTTTTAAGCACAAGTTGAAATAAAGTCTTTGTAGTCTTTCTCCTCTCCTTCAGCAGCAAGGCAACCACTGCAGGCCAATCCCCCTGGTCAGGGACAGTACTCCTCCTTACAGCTTTCCCAGTTCCTTCTCCTCAGGCAGAGGTTCTTCTTGTCAAGCAGGATCTAATTTCTTGGGAGCAGGGTCCCAATACTTATACCCCTAATTCCTTTGTTCCTCTGGGGTAGAGGATCCTTTGTCCAGTCCAAACCAGTTCCTGAGCACTTTGTTGACATGACTCTGACTTTCTATTCAGGGTGCAGGGCAGAGACATCAGCCGCTCCACAGGAGGTGGAGCCAGCATTGTGGTGGCAGAGCACAGCCCTATTCAGAGTCCAGGTGCACTCCTCCCACCCATCTGGATGTCAATCTCTCTATTCACCACCAGGCTACCTAGCTCTGCCCCTCTTGGTTTCCCCAGCCCTGTCACTCACACCAACCAGACAGGCAGATACACATCATAGCAGAGGCGGGCTGAAATGATTAGGCAAGCAAATACAAACTTTCTAAAAGTGATATTTGCAAACACAGAATATTAAAATGAACTTTACTAAAAGATGTATTTTATTACTCTGAGTTCAGGCATACTAAACTCGATTTTATGCCATGTTTCCTGGGTCTGTTAGGATCATAGGATGTAACAATTCTAACAGCCCATTCTGGCCTATGGAGAACAGGTAGCCTTGCAATAGTGAAAAACGAAAATGGCTGTAATTCACTATTAGGACATGCCACACACATCAGGGCTTGTCCTACCTTATGCTTACAATGCACCCTGCCCTTGGGCCTACCATAGGGGTGACTAATATGAAGTTAAGTGAAGGTTTAGGGACTGGGAAGTGGGTGCACTTGCCCAGTCAGCATGACAGTACCAGACTGCATGCAGGTTCTGCAATGGCAGACCTTAGACACATTTTACTAGGCCGCTTCTGTGGGTGGCACAACCAGTGCTGCAAGCCCACCAGCAGCATTTGTATTTACAAGCCCTGGGCACTCCTGGTGCACTTTACTGGGGTCTGACAGTAAACCAAATAAGCCAATCATGGAATCCAACCAACATATACATTTTACAGTAGGGAGAGCATATGCACTTTAGCACTGATCAGCAGTGTTAAAGTGCCCAGAGTCCTAGAACAGCCAACAACAGGTCAGAAAAAATACAGGAGGAAGGCAAGAATTTCAGGGATGACCCTGCAAAAAGGGCCAAGTCCAACAGTAATCATCATCTAACACACCACTTCCGTCACCTGAGCCGCTGTCCTCATCTTCCTCCCTTGATTCATGTATTGTGTAATTCGGTGGTATAAAGTGCTGATTCATTTTGATCATGGTTAACCTCTCCACGTTTTTGGGCGAGAGACTGGTCCTTCTCACTGTTACAATGGAACCAGCAGCACTGAAAACACGTTCAGAAGAGACACTTGCAACATCCTGCTGAGCAGTGGCCTTTGGCCCCTTTTCCCATACCAATACCGCAATGGGTTTTGATCAATGTACACCTCTGTTGGGTCATCCAGATAGGCCTGGACCATCTGCTCAATGTTCAGGGGTGCTAAACTTTTTTCGGGCTCTTTTCTCGTTGCATCAGCACTGGACTTACCAATGCTTTGCTGTAAATACCAATCGTTTAATGATCTTACTGGTGCCTAATGATCCATTTCTTGCTGTTGTCGATAGTGTTGTTGAGTGTTATGAGCCAAACGCACTGCCCTCAGGCTCCCAAGTTGAACTTGACGCCGGATGCCCTGCTGCAGTACTTGTTGTGGGTTTATCTAGCGGGCTTTTAATTAGCAGCCGTTCATTTTCCAACTTACTCGCTGACTCAGCTATCCAAGTGTTGTACCAGGCAACATCCATTTCTGAAAAAGGAATTAATGTCTTCAGTGCCCATTTTGTCCATGGATCCAGAATTGTGGCACAAATGTAATGTTTTTGTGACAAAATCTTATTTTGCACCCTTGTATTGTCAGCTAAGCGACGGGCTAAGCTCTCCACCAACTCATATGCTTCTTTTTTTCCTCTACACCTGTGTATGCTTCAGACACCTCCTTCAGCTGATGCTCTAGCATTTGCAACAATGGGATAGATTGGCCCATAGTACAGTCCTCCTTGCTGACTTCACGTGTGAAGACCTCGAAAGGAAGAAGCATCTCAGTCAGGCATTTAACTAGGCACCATTGGTCCAGGGGAAGGGTCATGCCTTTCACAGTAGCATCTCCTCTTCGCATGACATATTCATTGATTGGCCTGTACTGCTCAAACAGATAGTCAAGCATGTAATAAGTTGAGTTCCAACGTGTTGCCACCTCCTGGATGAGTGCTTTGATTGGCATTCTATAGTCACATTGAATGATCCTCAGCTGCTTCCGAGCTTTAAAAGAATGGCTGAAATGAGTGCATATTCTTCGGCAGGTGGTCAGTAAGTTGCTGATTATGGCTTCTTTTTTCAGAAAGTCTTGAACTATAATGTTAATGCAGTGCACCAAACACTGATCCCTGAAATAGGAACCAAGCTCCATGGCCTTAAGTACATTCCTGCCATTATCTGTGGAAACAAAACCAATCTTAATCCCTCTTGGGCGCAGCCATTCAAAAACCTTGCTGTGAAACTCTTCCAATATGTTTACAGCAGTATGAGATTTCTCCATGGCGAACATTGATACAGTTGCATGTTTCCGAGTAGCTTTAAAAATCTCAGCTGTGTCAACAGCACCTACTTCAGATAGCTTATCTCTAACCCCCACAAGAGAGACCCAGTGTGCAGTGATGCACATGTAATCAGTGGCTTGGCAACTGGTCCACATGTCTGTTGTCAGGTGGATATTGTTAACAGCACTCTGCTGCAAAGCTTGTCCAACCAATTCCAGCACATCATGATGTAGTGCTGGAACAGCAACTCTTGCAAAATAGGACCTGCTGGGAACCTTCCATTTAGGGCAGATGGCTGACACAAATTCAAGGAAACCCACCCCTTCCACAAATGAAAACGGGAGAAGGTCCAGCGCTAACATTTTGGCCAGCTTCGCATTGTACAAACGTGCCATTGGGTGGTTGCGTTGGTACTGCCCCTCCAACCTAAGCATGCTCTCAATGGTAGGCTGGATTATTTTCCTTTGTGGTGCAGTTTGTTTCTTTAACCCAGTTAGGCTCAATGATGCACTTTGTTTCATTGCAGTACTACTCGGTCGCCTTGGTGTCTCAGCCTGACTCTGACTCTTACTGCGGTGCCACTGAGATGTTGCTGAGGATGTGGGTGGTACCACTGCACTACTGGGGAAAGGGCTAGAAATGTCTCCCTCTTGTTCATCTTCCACCGTGATAATATCGTCCCCTGATTCTTCATGCCCAACAACAATGGGTTGAGTTTTACTTTGTTCTAAGCGATGTAGGTGAGCCTCCAACACGATAGTGTGGTGTATTTTGAGATGACTTGTTTGGCCTCCAGTACCATAGTTTGTACCAAGCTTACCCCGCCTAACAGCATGTCGACAAATTGAGCATATGGCAATGTTCTCCTCCTTACTGCTAATTGAAAAGAAGTCCCAAACTGGGGAGGAGAACTTTCTGGCGCTGCTGGATGTGCCACTTTCAATACCAGATGAACTGGAGGGTGTGCTTGGAATGTGACTCTGTGCAGCTACACTGTGACTTCTACCACTACCTAGTGAGGTGGTAGTTGAGCTGGATGTATGTCCCTGCCTTTCCTTTGCAAATGCAAATATGGAAGCTGGAGATCGAGGTGGTGTTACCTGTGTTGGTGGTATCCATGCTACATCCCTTGCAGCCATTTTGGATAGGGTAATAATGTTGGTCTCCATCTCCTTTGGGCCGGGAGTGATGTCCGTGATGACTGGCTCGTCTTCATCATCATCCCCCTCTTGTACATCTACCTTCATAACTCTAAGGCTTTCTGGAACCTTCCTTTTCACTAGCCTTGTCTTGTGGTGTGCATCACTCTCAGACTGAGCTAGTGGCTTCCAAGTTGCATCTCGATCATCAGAAGCGGGGCTTGAAGAAGAGGATGATGGACTAACCCTCCTTTTCCTTGCTGGGGGTCTGGAAGGCAATGCATCTTCTGAAACAGTGGTTTGCTCCACTTTGTCTGCAGGAAGCTCGATTTCCTGAAATGCCCCTACTTCAGGAGGAACAACTACTATTCTGGGCTGTTGTTGTGGCTGTTGTTGTGGCTGCTGCTGTTGTTGTGGCTGCTGCTGTTCTTGCGGCTGCTGCTGTTGTTGTGGCTGCTGCTGTTGTTGCGGCTCCGCCTGCTGCTGCACAATTATCTGCTGAGTTTCCGCCTGTGTTGATTTTGTACTACTTTGTGATAATGATATTTCAACATCGCTGCTTGTTAGTAGACTAGCTACCTCTGGGACACTCATGGGCTTGGGCCTAGGTTGGTGGGGTTTGCCTGCTGGTGCGGAGGTGCTGCTCCCCACTTGGTTCTCGGATAACGCTGCTGCAGGCGTATTTTTGTTTGGTCCAAAAAACACATTGGCCGGCACACCAGTCCTGGTTAGTGCCACTTCCTTTTTCTGTTCCTTCTTCTTCTCACCGGCAACTTTCTTGGTACTGGAGGACCTGGTACCTTTCTTTGGGGCCATCTTCTTCAGATGTCAGGCAGGACGCAGGTGCACAAGTTGCAGAGATGTCTGTGGTCACACGTGGACGTGATGTGGTGCGCAGCAGGACTTCTGTCTGGTAGTACAACGGATGATGTTGATACCTACTCCTCTGTCTTTTTGTGCACCTAAAAGCAAATAAGCCTGGAGAAGAACATCAGTGAAATGTTGCATTTGTTGTTGTGGTTCAATTACTACTAGTGCAAACAAACAAATAAAAGATATAGGGCCCGATTCACAGAACTAACTTGAGACAAAATTCTAAACTTACTACCATTTTGGTATTCACAGAAGGCACTTACTCATTTTGGTATTCACAGAAGGCACTTACTCATTTCGGTATTCACAGAAGTTAGGAGTCCTAACTTTAGGACTCCTAAATGCCTTCTGTGAATACCGAAAGCCTTAAAATTAGGATTTTTCTCAGTTTAGTAGCAGTATAGTTAGGACTCCTAACTTTAGGACTCCTAAATACCTTCTGTGAATACCGAAAGTCTTAAAATTAGGATTTTTCTCAATTTAGTAGTAGTAAAGTTAGGACTCCTAACTTTAGGACTCCTAAATGTCTTCTGTGAATACCGAAAGCCTTAAAATTAGGATTTTTCTCAGTTTAGTAGTAGTAAAGTTAGGAGCCCCAACTTTAGGACTCCTAAACTGAGAAAAATCCTAATTTTAAGACTTTCGGTATTCACAGAAGGCATTTAGGAGTCCTAAAGTTAGGACTCCTAACTTCTGGGAATACTGAAGTGATTAAGTGTCTTCTGTGAATACCAAAATGAGTAAGTGCCTTCTGTAAATACGAAAATGGTAGTAAGTTTAGGATTTTGTCTTAAGTTAGTTCTGTGAATCGGGCCCATAGTGTAGCCATTTGTGAGACTTTGGCAACAAGGGCTATGGTATACTACTTACTGTGTACAGTGTACACAATACACTCTCAGGAAGGATAGGAAAGAATAAGAACAACAACCAAAATACAAATGTAATGGAAGGGTGCTGCTGCTGGCAAAGGTGACGGATGGATGCAGTAAGCCAATAGGAAAACCATGCAGGCATATATGGCAAAAGCGGCACACTAATAACTCCCACCAGAAAAGGCCACCAGCCACATGGACACTCACAAACAAATCAGAAGAAACAAGCAGGAGGGCTGGGAAACAATGAACTGTCAAAAGGCCTATAAAAGCCAGGCAAATGATGCATGCTAAACCACACTGCTTTGTCTTTTTAATGCAATAAAATGCAAAAACGAAAATCCACAGGGCAAAACAAGGTCTGCAGGGTGCACACCAACACACCAGACACACAAAACAAAGGCATTTCTTTAACACACACCCAAAAACAGAAATACCCCCCAAAAAACACATTTTCCAACTCAATCCAATGCCATCCATGCCCTAAATGATGTTTGAAATACATTCAACACACACCAAAGGAACAGTTGCTTCATCCTGCATCCACTCATGACTAGCTCTGGGCCTACTGGCTACCCACAACAATTTAAAAAAAAAATGATAAGTACCAACATTGTAGTTGCAGTAACTGCACTGCCCCAATCAAACAGACACAACACCAACTTACTTGTAAAATATCAAATTCAAAAGTCCTCAAATCCAATGATAATGATGCAGCAGACACAAAGAGTGATCCTTCTAGCGCAAAATCCAAAGGCAGAATGAACAGGTGATGGACAAAGCACTGGGAGGAGCCTACTGGACAGGAACAAGAAGTTGGAGACTCTGTGGCACTTCCTCCCTCTCCCCCCAAAAAGACTCCTTGCACAAAAAAGGACAGCCAAATGTCAATCTGAGGAGTTTTTTTCATCCAAATCATCATATTTACAGAAGGTTTTATGCTGCTAGAGATAATATTCTTCTCCAGATTGAAAGTTTGGCGTGTTCGCGATCGCGAGCTTCACCACACTTTTGCCAGATGTCGATGCCGCATCCAAAATGACGTGTTCGCGATCTCATGCTCTCTGTCGCGGTGGAGATTGACGTGTTCACGACCTCAAGCTCTCTCTCGCGGTGGAAAATGACGCGTTCGCGATCTCAGACTCTCGCGGTGTCTGATGGCGAGATAGTGCAACCGGCTATCAACATCTCGTGGAGCACACGAACGGATCGTAAAACTCGTAGGCGAACGCGGGGATCCCGGTAAGGCGATCACGCGTGCAAGAACGCATTTTCACAGCGCGAACATGAAAAAAATTTCTGCTATGCTGTGAATAGAGGAAATTTGGGCATTTTCACGCTCTCCGTGGAACGCGAAAATGTCTAAATATCGTAAATTTGGCGAGCGGAACGGAATTTGATGCCCACCCCTAATTACTGCTACTACGCCCCCATCTGGAGATCACCCGGAACGCTGGCCTGTTTACAGGACTCTCTTGCAGTTCCAATTAAAGAAAAATTAATTCTCAGATGGGGTCAAGTGTTAGAGGGTGTGGACCTAATTTCTTGCCATAAAATGCAGGAGATCTCAGAAGGATCCATCTCCAAATGTAAGTATTACCAACTGTTAAGTTGGGCTAAAACTTTAAGAAAAGGGGGGAGGGGAAATACGTTTTGTGAATCTTAAATAGTCTCATGCCCATCGGGTCAAAAGGAAGTTTCAGTATGGTACTGGATGCTAATACAGCCTTATGAAGACCCACAAGCCTGGATTAAAGCGACTTGGAGGAAGGAACTGCCGGAATACAATATTGATACATTATGGCAAGTATCTTTATCTTTCTTATGGTACACTGTGAAGTCTGCATCTTTAAGAAAAAACACTTATTTACTATTTACCATTCACAAGGCATATTGCACCCCTCGAAGACTCTCAAAAATGGGCTTACAAGCTGTGAGGAAGTGTCCAAAGTGTGGTGAAATACATGCAGATGAAGCGCACATGTTTTGGCGGTGTCCTTCTATCCAAGACTTCTGGTAGAAAGTGGGCGCAACGCTGTCAGGTATTGTGGGGCATGAAATCAAGGTGAGTCTTGCTTTAGTAATTTTTGGGATAATTCAGGATGAAGACTCCACATACACTTTATCTAAACAATATAAAACACTTATTTTCATTTTCATTCTTCTGGCACGCAGAGAGCTGTGCATTAAATGGATTTTACCTGTTTCTCCTCTTGAATGCGAATAGCTCAACTCGATACATAGGATAGCTAAAATGAATAGGGCAACCTATAACATGGAAAGAACAACATTTTGGAGTTTGTGGGATAATTGGTGTAAGACTACATTTTCCTAATTGTGATATTTTCTTATGTTCTTATTTTACTTTCTGGTTTTTGTCTTTTCCTTTTCTCTTTTTTATTATTTCCTCAGAGGTATATTATTTCGAGTCCTATGATCAATAATCAGTATTACAGGTTGTTTGGGATAGCCCAGGAGTGTTCAAGACAGATTGGCAGTTCTGGTGAGGTAAATCCGTAAGTACCTGTAGATTTGGAGTAAAAGGAAAGGTGACTAGGCTTGGGGGAGCCCAAGATGTAACACATCTTCTCTTTATAGGAGCGATCGGGCACCCCACACATCGTTTGCCTGAGAAAAAGCCAGAATTCCGCTCTATCTCCAATCATAAACTGATGTGACAAATGAGGACAAAACAAAAAAAAAAACAAAGGACGCGGCACTCAAAGATGGCTTATACTTAATTTAATTTTAGTATCACACTCCAATTGGATAAACCAGCTTTGAGTGCTGCGTCCTTTGTTGTGTAAAAAAAAAATGAAATATATATATATATGTATGTGTATAGATATATATCTATATATATTACCTACTGGCGGTCGCCAGTAGGTAGTTATAGTTAGGACCCCTTTTCCATAGGAAATCCGCAACATTCTATTTTGAATAATTTTGGCGCCGGTTGACGAATCCTCGCGAATTTCTCAAAATAGGTGGGGCGCTACGCTCCGCTCCTACCCTGAAAGTCTCGGGGGGATTCGTCAAGCGGGGGCTGAGATAAAAGGGGGGTCCCAAAACGCGTTTTTCCCATGCATTTTTCCATAGGACCTTTAGACAGGGCTACAGCCCGAACGGCTGAACAGAATTACTAGAAATTTGGCAGAGAGGTAGTCCCTAGGTCAAGGAAGTGCCTTTTGTAGGTTTGGTGTAAATCTGTTCAGTAGATTCTGAGAAAATAGCCTTTAAATCAATATATATATCTGAGCCAGCTTACGGTACGCTTACCGTAAGCTTACCGTACGCGTACGGTGGCGTGCGCGAGCGCGATTCTGATTGGCTGTTACATCTAAGTAAACATTCGAATCGGTCGAAACCAGGAAGCGGCGGCCGCCATTTTCTCTCTCGCACTCTGAGGGGGGGCTGTAAACAAAGGCAAAAAACATATAAAGGGGCTGTTTAGACAGCGCCCATGCACATAGCCATGTTAGTTGAGTCCTCAAAGATCCCCTAAGGCCAAAAACGGTACATTTTTATTTTTTGAAAATTTTGCCGATTACGCTTACCGTACGCGTACGGTGTGCTTACGCTAAAAATTTTAATAAAAAAAAAAAAACCACTCTCTGTGCATGGCGTATTATTGTCATCACTTACAAATTAAATTTAACAGATTACCTATCACAAGGAAGCGCATAATATGTCCTCCATGTGCGCACGGTGCGCTACGCGCACCGCGTGCCCACCTTGCGTGTACGGCACTAACTGCGTAAAGTGGGCGCGCGGTGCGCGAAGCGCACCGCGTGCTCACTGTGCGCGCACGGTGCGCGAAGCGCACCGTGCGCGCACGGAACGAACTGCGTTAAGTGGGCGTGCACGCCACGAATGGCGTAAAGTAACTTAGCATTTAAAAAACCGTACAAATTCACTGAAAAAACCATAGGTTTCACACACGTTATAGTTAGGAATTAGCATTTAAAAAACCTTGCAAATTCACTGAAAAAACCATAGGTTTCACACATGTTATAGTTAGCGGAAATTTTACTGATAAAAAACCAATGAAATTCCCCCGTTATAGTTAGTGCAGGCAACTATAACTCACGCGACCGCAATCTTCTGCTGATGACATATGTGTCTTTATGAAAAAAAAATATTTGTAATATATGTATAGCTAAAAATGTATGGAAGAAGACATGGGCAAATAAGTGTCTAAATACAGTATTAGCATCAGCAGAGGATTGCGGTCGCGTGAGTTATAGTTGCCTGCACTAACTATAACGGGGGAATTTCATTGGTTTTTTATCAGTAAAATTTCCGCTAACTATAACATGTGTGAAACCTATGGTTTTTTCAGTGAATATAGGTATGTATGTAAATATATACATATATATATATTATCTACTGGCGGTCGCCAGTAGATAGTTATAGTTAGGACCTATTTTCCATAGGAAATCTGCAACATTCTATTCCCAATAAGTCTGGCGCTGATTGATGAACCTTCGCGAAATTTTCCAAACTTTTGGCCAGCTCCGCTCCGCTCCTACCCTGAAAGGTGATTCGTCAAGCGGGGGCCGAGAAAAAAGGGGGGTCCCAAAACGCGTTTTCCCCATGCAATTTCCCATAGGATCTGTTGTTGCAGCTACAGCCCGAACTGCTGAACGGAATTACACCAAATTTGGCAGTCCTCAGTTCAGACTCGTGCCTTTTGCATAAATGGTGTGAATCTGTTCAGTAGTTCCTGAGAAAATTAGGGTAAAAAAGTTAGTGATATCTATGGCCGAGGAGGATCCGCGCACCCTACCCGCACCGTAAGCGCACCCTCCCCGAACCGAGCACACACCCTGACGATCGCGCGCTAAATGCTAATTGGCTGTCGAGTGTCTGTCTACATTCGAAACCAGGAACTGTTGGCAGCCATTTTCTGCCTCGGTAGAAGCGAGGCTGAAGAAGCAAGGGGAATAAGTGTGTAAAACATATAAAGGGGGCAGAGTGGAAACACTCTGACCCTCTAGATCTGCTTAGGGGGTCCCAGAAGGACCCCCTGTGGCCCCCTTTTTTTAATGAAAAAAACCGGCGAAATTCGCGCAGGGTGTGCGCATCCTATCGCGTTGGGTGAACGGATTCTCCCGCGTTGGGTGAGCGGTTTCTAACCCGTTGGGTGCGCGGATCCAAGGAAAAAAAAATTGTCATTTTTGGGAGATAAACATCAAGCTTAAGTGTTTTGTTCTTGAATGGCTCTAAAAAGAGCCGTTGTGTTCATTGAGAGTTTTTGGTACTTATAAGTAAGTACCTATACAGAGTCTAAAGTTGTTGAGGAAGACTCTGTTTCCTTCATCAGTAAAGTGTACTCCATCTCTCCTATACATCTCTTGCATATGAAAGCACAGATTGTTATTGAAAATGGACCCCATTATATAGTCTAGGAGAAAAGCAGAAATAGATTTATTCACATGTTTCCTAGCTTTCTCAATTTGTGGACCAAAACGATCGAACCAGTTCCATTTCTGCCTTTGGCATATGTTAGCATACACAAAGGCAGTTTTGGGGAAAAGTGAAATCAGATCTGCAAAGGTGTCCTTCATGAGCATTTCCAGACCTACCCCAGTCAAAGTGCCTAGGTCATTGCCACCACAGTGCACTACTATGAGGTCAGGGTGTTGGATATGCATGAAGGATTTCACCAATTGCATCAATTGGTGCCACTTTAACCCTCTCTGTCCAATTCATTTAATGTCTACATTTGGCAAACCTAGGTCTTTGTGAATGCCTTTGTTTTCTGCATACCTTTGGCTCCAGAAAATATAGCTGTGTCCCACAATCCACACTCTAAGCATCTTGAAAGAAGGTCTGGATGCACTCAGATGGTCTCTGTAAATGATATGGCAGTTTGGAAAGTAAGAATTTTCTAAAATGGTGGCTAAGATGCAGTTTTGAAAAAAGACAAGAAATCATTGGTTGTTTGACAACCTTCTACACTAAAAGGTAGGGTGTATATTTCTGTTTTTTAAATGCATGATTCTTATTGGTTAACAAAAACTGATTGTAAGGAACATTATATATGATAAGCTGATAAGTTGAAAAGTCAAGCACACTTGTTGTCTTGATTAGCAACATTGTGTGCTGAACTTGTGACCTGTGTGCTCAGTACAGTGTTCCATGATCTGTTTCTATGGTAACGGGCAGAAGGCAGATTGGGGAAAGGGTTCAAACTTATGTGATTTGGAAAGGGTTGAAATGTTTAACCAATAGAAATGTGTGTTTGCTTTTCAATTTATGTGGGAAGGAATGTGATTTGATGTTTACATGTATATGTGTGGAAAATGAGAGGGAAACTTTGCCATTCTTTGGTTTTGCTGAGAGGTGCACAGTACATTCTGTATAAGAAAATCTGGTGTTAGAATGATATCTGGTGTGTGACTGATATACTTCTTAATCTTCAAAACAACTTGAAAGGTGAGTTATTTAATTGTGAGGGGATGTATGTAGACTATTTTGATTTTAATCTGACTAATGTATTTCTCCTGCTAAAGTGTAGGGAGTACTTTTTTTGTCTACAATCTTATTGACAGTGTGTGTGCATGTATAAACCATTCTGTGATAAGCATTTGTGTTTTTCATGTGCTTGCAGACAGATAACTGTGCTGTTTTTATATTTTAGTAGAATTAGAAACCAGTCATTGTTTATGAATTTGTGAAATGAGTTATGTTTCTACACTAAAATGTAGTACTTCTTCTAGATAAAGAAATGTGTTTTGGTATAGTGCAAGGGATAGTGTTGTTTGTCTAGAATCACACAGTGAGTCTGTGTGCATTTGGGAACCACTGTGAGAGAAGCATTTGGTAACATCGTGTATTTGCTGACAGATAACTGTTTTAAAACCTGTCTTGTTGTCACGTTTTAGTAGCATTAGAAGCCAGTCTTTGCTTATGCATTGATAAAATGAGTCCTGCTTTGACACAAATGTGCTGTACTTTAATATGTAGATTATGTGCAGTCCCCTTACGCCTTCCACAGTAGTGTATGAGTTTTGGTAAACTCCTAGGGAGAGTTGTGCTTGTCTAGAATCACACTGTGAGTTTGTGTGCATTTGGGTAAGGATTGTGAGACAACCATTTGTTAACATCATGTATTTTCTGACAGATAACTCTTTTAAAACCTGTCATGTTGTCAAGTTTTAGTAGCATTAAAAGCCAGTCTTTGCTTATGCTTTGAATAAATGAGTCAGGCTTTGACACAAAAGTGCAGTCCTGAAATATGTAGATTGTGTGTAGTTCCCTTACCACTTCCACAGTAGTGAATGAGTTTTGGTAAACTCCTAGGGATAGTGGTTGTTGTCTAGAATCACACTGTGAGTCTGTGTGCATTTGGGAACCACTGTGAGAGAAGCATTTGGTAACATCGTGTATTTGCTGACAGAAAACTGTTTTAAAACCTGTCTTGTTGTCAAGTTTTAGTAGCATTAGAAGGCAGTTTTTGCTTATGCTTTGATTAAATGAGTCAGGCTTTGACACAAAAGTGCAGTCCTGAAATATGTAGATTGCGTGCAGTTCCCTTACCACTTCCACAGTATTGAATGAGTTTTGGTAAACTCCTAGGGATAGTGGTTGTTGTCTAGAATCACACTGTGAGTCTGTGTGCATTTGTGTAACCACTGTGAGAGAAGCATTTGAGTAGTTCATTTCTTTGAATATGCATAACTGCTTAAAAAATGTCCTGTTCTAAAGTTTAGGTAGAATTAAAAGGTAGTCATTCCTTATGTATTCACCGAGGAACTGTCCTTGCAATACTGTAAACATTCAGTTAATATTCAATTAGTAATGGAGTGAGGCAGGCCTTTGCACATGCATTGATTCAAATGCTCATCTACTATGCATGCAGTTCTCTAACCATCTACATAGTTCTCTTTCATAACTTTAATTCCACAGTCAGTATCCATACACTTCAAGCAAACACCCTGTAACTCCCCATGTACTCCTCTAGTGACCCGTTCAGCACCATGTACTAATCCATTCACTGCGCAAAAACCCAAACACTTATAAATTCTCCCAGGCACTCTCTTTCCAGTACTTTAATCGTTCAGTCAGTGTCTAAGTACTCATGGTGTGAGCCAGGCCTTTCAACATGGACTGCTTTAAACCCTATACAGTATGTAAACAGGCTACACACTTGTCTTTCACTTCTTTAATTAACTAGTCAGTATCTTTATATATCAATAAACATCTTATCAGTCATCTTGCACTCATCCAGTGACTGATTCAGTACCATGTATTATTCTCTTCACTGCGCCAGAACTGAAAATTTAAAAGTTTCACTCAGGCACTGTCCTAGCAGTAGTCTGATGATTTAGTTAGTTTGCAAGTACTCATGTTGTGAACCATGCATTATCACATAGACTGCTTCAAATGTCTTTGCAGTATGCATGCAGTCTTCTAACATACTATACACTTGTCTTTAACAGCTTCAATTCCCCAGTCAGTATCCATGTACTTCCAGCAAACATTCTGTCACTCCCCTTGCACTGTCCCAGTGACCCATTCAGCACCATGTAGTAATGCATTCAGTGCGCCAAAACTGAAACACTTATAAATTCACCCAGGCACTCTTCTTGCAATAGTATAATCATTCAGTCAGTATCCAAGTACTAATGGAGTGAGACAGGCCTTTGCACATAGATTGATTCAAATGTGTTTCCACTATGCATGGAGGCCTCTAACTACCAACACAATTGTATTTCACACCTTCAATTCCCCAGTCAGTATATATACACTCCAGCAAACACCCTGTCACTTCACTTGCACTTCTCTAGTGACCCATTCAGTACCATGTACTAATCTATTCACTGCGCCAAAACCCAAAAACTTATAAATTCACCCATGCACTCTCCTTGCAGTACTGTAATCATTCAGTCACTACCCAAGTACTCATTCAGCGACCCAGGCCTTAGCACATGGACTGCTTCAAACCCCTATCCACTATGCATGCAGTCCTCTAGCCACTTACACACTTGTCTTTCACACCTTCAATTCTCTAGTCAGTATCCATACAGTCCAGCAAACATCCTGTCGCTCCCTTTGCACTCCTCTAGTGACCCATTCAGTACCAAGTACTAATCCATTCACTGTGCCAAAAGCCAACCACTTATAAATTCAATCAGGCACTCTCCTTGCTGTACTCTAATCATTCAGTCAGTATCCAAGTAGTCATGCAGCGACACAGGCCTTAGCACATAGACTGCGTCAAACACCTGTTCACTATGCATGCAGTCCTCTAACCACCTGCACAGTTGTTTTTAACACCTTCAATTCCCCAGTCAGTATTCATTCACTTCCAGCAAACACCCTGTCACTCCTTTTGTACTCCTCTAGTGACCCATTCAGCACCATGTACTAATCCATTCACTGTGCCAAAACCCAAACACTTATAAATTCACCAAGGCACTCTCCTTGCAGTACTCTAATCATTCAGTCAGTGCCCAAGTATTCATGCACTGAGCCAGGTCTTAGCACATGGACTGCTTCAAACGCCTATCCAGTATGCATGCAGTCTTCTAACCACCTACATACTTGTCTTTCACACCTTCAATTTCCCAGTCAGTATGTATACACTCCAGCAAACACCCTGTCACTCCCCTTGCACTTCTCTAGTGACCCATTCAGTACCATGTACTAATCCATTCACTGCGCCAAAACCCAAACACTTATAAATTCACCCATGCACTCTCCTTGCAGTACTGTAATCATTCAGTCAGTACCCAAGTACTCATTCAGCGACTCAGGCCTTAGCACATGGACTGCTTCAAACCCCTATCCACTATGCATGCAGTCCACTAACCACCTACACACTTGTCTTTCACACATTCATTTCCCTAGTCAGTATCCTTACAGTCCAGCAAACATCCTGTCACTCCCTTTGCACTCCTCTAGTGACCCATTCAGTACCAAGTACTAATCCATTCACTGTGCCAAAAGCCAACCACTTATAAATTCAATCAGTCACTCTCCTTGCTGTACTCTAATCATTCAGTCAGTATCCAAGCAGTCATGCAGCGACACAGGCCTTAGCACATAGACTGCTTCAAACACCTGTTCACTATGCATGCAGTCCTCTAACCACCTGCACAGTTGTTTTTAACACCTTCAATTCCCCAGTCAGTATTCATTCACTTCCAGCAAACACCCTGTCACTCCTTTTGTACTCCTCTAGTGACCCATTCAGCACCATGTACTAATCCATTCACTGTGCCAAAACCCAAACACTTATAAATTCACCAAGGCACTCTCCTTGCAGTACTCTAATCATTCAGTTAGTGCCCAAGTATTCATGCACTGAGCCAGGTCTTAGCACATGGACTGCTTCAAACGCCTATCCAGTATGCATGCAGTCTTCTAACCACCTACATACTTGTCTTTCACACCTTCAATTTCCCAGTCAGTATATATACACTCCAGCAAACACCCTGTCACTCCCCTTGCACTTCTCTAGTGACCCATTCAGTACCATGTACTAATCCATTCACTGCGCCAAAACCCAAACACTTATAAATTCACCCATGCACTCTCCTTGCAGTACTGTAATCATTCAGTCAGTACCCAAGTACTCATTCAGCGACTCAGGCCTTAGCACATGGACTGCTTCAAACCCCTATCCACTATGCATGCAGTCCACTAACCACCTACACACTTGTCTTTCACACCTTCAATTCCCTAGTCAGTATCCTTATAGTCCAGCAAACATCCTGTCACTCCCTTTGCACTCCTCTAGTGACCCATTCAGTACCATGTGCTAATCCATTTACTGCGCCAAAAGTCACCCACTTATAAATTCACCCAGGCACTCTCTTTGCTGTACTCTAATCATTCAGTCAGTACCCAAGTACTCATGCAGTGGGCCAGGCCTTAGCACATGGACTGCTTCAAACGCCTATCCACTATGCATGCAGTTCTCTAACCACCTACCCACTTGTGTTTCACACCTTCAATTCCCCAGTCAGTATTCATACACTTCTAGCAAACACCCTGTCACTCACCCAGTGTGTCTCCTTATAGTACTGTAATCATTCAGTCAGTTAGCATGTAGTCTTTTAGTAAGGTAGGCTTTAGGGCATGAACTGCTTCAAAGTAGTATGCACTATGCATGTAGTGTTTTAACCATTGTCACACTTATGCTTCAGGGCTATAGTTTCTTAGTCAGTTTTTATATAAAATGTGTTTCTACAGTAATAGAATAGTATAAATTTGAAAGTTATTAATATACATTTATTTGTGATTCTTTTTTACAGATACTGTTTTTCAACGTTAAAATAGAGAAATCATGCCAGAAAAAAAAGAAAAAGAAAAGAACAGAGACAGGAGCATTACTTGAAGAAACATCAACCACAAGTATTGAATGTACAAGATAATGTGGCTAAAAGGAAAAAATCTTCTGGTAAGATTACAAAGCAATTTATTAAAAATGTTTGTAGGACCAAACAGAATGTACATAATGCTGGAACTACTGAGAATTTTTCAAGTAAGAAAAAAATTCAAAATAAGAGTAAAAGCAAATGGTCAGTCGAAGGAGATAAAGTATGGTAAAAGAAGGCAAAATCAGTATAAGGAATTATGCACAAAAATATTTTACAAGAGAGTAGTGCATAATTTGCTGAAAGATGTGAAGAAATATAAAAAGAGAGCTTTATTTTATAAAAAGAAGAAGCATATTGAAAACATTGTGGAAAAGGCTTTTGAAGTAAAATTGAAACTATTAATTTTAGTATTAAACAGACTTCGATCACTAGATAAACCAATCCATGTAATGAAGGCCAAAAGTAGGAGGAAAAGAGTTATTAATAAAAACAAAATACGTGATTTTTTTTGGGAGAATGGAAACACAATTCCAGTTCAGAGCCTTTTTTTAATGAAGAGAGTTATTCACTGAGCGTAAAATTATTGTTTGCAGTTAACACCAGTGGTAGAGGCTATGAGGTTTGCGAAGGTTGTCCAATTGAGAAAGAGAAAATGGTTGAAAGAAATGCAGAAGAAGTGATAGCTGATGAAGTCTTGGGGAGACATGCTAAAAACCCTGTGTACACTTGGGATTGCAGTAGTATTTGCAGTGTACAACAGGAATCTATTGAAAAATATGTAGTTTTTTACGAGCCTATACTAAAAAAAGTGTAAAACAAAAGATTAAGCTGTTGCAAGGACTAGACCCTTGCAGAGTGAGAAAACATACTGGTTTGCAAGGTCATTTTCTGGCTTGTCTTTCTAGGAAAGTTTGTCAAAGTGTTTTTCACCATTTCAGAATGCTGGCAGTACATCATACTCAAATGCAGAAGTTAGTGAGAAGGTTGTATTATGCAAAAAGTCCAGCACTAAATTTAAGTGAGTTGAACAGTGCTCTTTTGCGTGGATCAGTATCAGATGTGAAGCAGGTCTGTGATGATATTGAGTTTTGTTACTTTGGTCCTCAGCAAGAGAGTGAAGAAACTGACACATTAGTAGAACAAAATGTTGAAGACAATGTACAACCCGTAATTACAGAAAAATTTGAGGATGAAATCACAAAGTTTAAGGTAATTTCAGGTGAAAGACCAAATGTTTCTTGTACTTGTTTTCGGCGTAGTCACTATAAAAATCAGACTAGGGGAGTCAATCTGTATTTTAAAAGTGAAATAGAAGATAATGATAAGTGGACGGAATTTGCAACTTATTTGTTGGTAGAGGATTGTTTTGATTTGGGATCTGAGCAGCGTATTTGCAAATATTGCTATAACAAATTAGATGAGAATAAAATGCCTGCTAGAGCTGTTCATAATAATCTAGAGTTGATTGCTATTCCACCAGAGCTGATAGATTTAAATACGTATGAGTCTATTCTCATACAATGTGTTCACCCGTTTCAGGCTATTGTTCGCATGGAGCCCAAAACAGGTAAATTACCTCCATCAGAGTTGCAAAGAGGATTGAAAGGAAGAGTTGTGTATTTACCGTTAGATGTAAGGAAAAATATTGAAACTATTGGTGTAGACCATGCAGAAAATGAGCCACTAGTCATTCTAGTTAATGGTGTTCCTACTAAGAATAAGAAAATCTGGTAAGAGTTAGTGGATGTTAGAAAAGTGGAACAGGCATCATTGTATCTGTTAAAAAATAATGAGTTCTATAGAAATGTGTTTGTTGGAGAAAAAGAAATAGATTTAGCAGAAGATACTGAAACATTAAGTGGACAAATTGAAAAAGTAGACATGTCCAGATGTGAAGAGATCTATGAACTTTACAGTGTACATCCACTTCATTCCAAAGAGGTGATGGCGAATACGATTGAGTTGTTTCAAATGAAAAAAGCAACAGGAAGTCCCATGAGTGTATGGGAAGAGAGCTTGGAAGCTCGTTGTTTCCCGCACTTGTTTCCAACAGGAAAAGGTGGAAGATATGATGAACGTCCTGTGCAGATTCCTGCATCTGAATATCGGACAACAAGATTATATACAGAAGATCCACGATTTTGTCAATGTATCCCTTATATGTTTCATCTTTTGTTTGAAAGTGACATGTCTGGACTTTCATATGCAGTAAATCACATTTTAAAAACTGGAATGCATCTTCAAAATGTAACTGCAAAGGATTTTATTGATAAAGTGCATCAGAGAGATGATCATTTAGAATCTCAGTTGATTAATCTGATGGCATGTCAGCGTGGGACTAATGAATATTGGTACCGTCGACATGGAGAACTGAAATGTATGCTACGGAACTTGGGAACTCCTACATGGTTCGTTACACTAAGCTGTGCTGAGTATGCTTGGGATGATTTACTTGAATTTCTTCGAGAGGCAAATTCCAATATAAAAAATATTGAATACAAGATACCTGGAGAAATGTGCTCTTTGGATCCTGTCAATGTATGCAGATATTTCAATCATAGATTTGAAGCTATGATGTCTTTCAACTGCAATAAAAAGAATCCTCCTCTTGGAGAAGTTGTGGATTTCTTTTGGAGAAAGGAGTATCATGGAAGAGGTGCTCCTCACATACATATGTTGTTATGAGTCAAGGACGCCCCCAAATTTGGAACAGATTCAGATGAAACTGTTTTGTCTTTCATTGAAGATTATGCTACATGTGCTCTTCCCAATAGCAGAGAAGACAAAAACTTAAAACAACAAGTCTTACGATTTCAAAGCCACAGGTGTGGAAAATACTGTTGATGAAAGTACAAGTCAAAGGATAAGTTCTATACCAAATGTCATTTTGGATTTCCACGTACTGTATTATCCAAAGGAAGAGTGAACAGTTTTATGTCAGCTGTACGACATACCATCACAAGAAAGTCTCCGAAAAACACCTACAACTTAAGAAGAAGCGAAGAATTTAAATTCATAAATGACTACAATGCAGTTATTTTATCCATGTGGAATGCTGACATGGATATTCAGTATGTTGCGGACAATTCCATTGCAGTTGCTCGATATGTAACGTCTTATATTACTAAACCAGAAAAGACTGAATTGAAAGAAATGTGGGAAGAGATTTCTCACAAGAAGACTCTAAGTAAGAAATTATACAGTTTCAGTTTGAAGATGTTATCGCATCGTGAAATTGGAGCATCTGCAAGTCTATATTCCAAAAGTAGAAGAATCATTTGGGTGAATCTAAGTCTTGCAGGAATGCGAAATCGGGTACTGAGATCTTTTCAAGAAATTGAATATTTAGCAGAAAATGACCCTGAAAGTACAGATATTTTGAAAACCAATATGTTGGACACATACTATCCAAATAGAAGTCATCATCTTGAGAACATGTGTCTCTATGAAGTGCTGCAAAACTACACTTTTAAACGGAATACTACAGAGAACATCAACGATGGAAAAAATGCAGTGATTGGTTCCGAAGGATGTCTGGTGAAACAAAGGAAAGGACATTTAATTAATCACAGAAAACTGAGTTGCGACACTGCTGACAAAAGGGAATTTTACTATTTAGCCCTTTTGCAAATGTTCAAACCATGGCGTTCAGAACTGGAATTACTTGGAGATTTTCCCAGCTTTGAAGATTCATTTAAAGCTTCTAAAGATAGCATACAATGCAGTGCTTTCGAAAATTATGTCAAAATGTAGAATGGTGAAATTGATCAAGAAGCTATAATTGCAGCTGAGATTGCTAGAGACAGTTCTCAAGACAGTCAAAGTTCTGCTGCACTGAGTCAAGATCCACTAGGACAACCAATTGTTGAAAATGAAGCAGTGATTGCAATAAATGAGGTGGAAACAGCAATGTATCAAGCACAAGAAGATGCAATACAGTTAGGAAACTTGGAAGAGCAACTAAATGTTGAACAGAAACAAATATATCAGCAAGTAAAAGAGCAGATTGACCATGGATTACTTCATGAAAAGAGAGGGTGCTCTTGTATATCATTTCAACCTATCCGAATGTATGTGAGTGGTCAAGCTGGAACAGGAAAACGTTTCTTAATTAAAGTAATTAGAATTACAAGTTATCTGAAAAAAACAACTGAGTCGCATTTGTCTTGTGTTGTCACTGCTCCAACTGGGTTGGCAGCACATAACATTAAGGGAATTACTTTACATCGTTTACTAATGCTACCAGTAGAGCATGAGAACACATTGGAATACCACAAGCTATCTGGAGAAGATTGTTGTGAAGTTTCAAGAGTTCTGAAGAAAATGAAACTTCTCATTATTGATGAGGTGAGCATGGTTTCAAACTTGATGCTTGCCTTTGTGCATTTAAGAATGCAGCAAATTCTTAAAACAGAGTATGACGTGTTATTTGGAGGAAAACACGTCATAGTTTTTGGAGATCTACTGCAACTGACTCCGGTAAAAGGACAACCGGTATTTAAAACACTAGCCCCATGAAGATACCAGAAAGTGTTTTGGCAGTGTTGGTAATGTGAACATTTGGACTCATTTTGAATATAAAGAACTGACAACAAATATGCGACAGGCAAATGATGCTGAATATGGAAGTATTCTTCAAGATATAAGAATTGGAATTCTTTCAAAACAAGGCAAACAAGCTTTGGAGAGTCGATTACTTTGCAATGTCTTTCCAAATGAAAATGCAGTTCCTGCAAAAGTGTACGTGGAAAGTGCTAAAAATAAATCAGTGATTTGTTTAATGCCAACACTGCGCGAGTGTTCCATATTCAACGAAGAACTATTGAAACTGGAAAATGAAGAAATTGTAAAAATGGAAGCCATCGATAAAATACAGCATGAAGGAATCACTATTATTTTGACGGGAGAGTTGAGATCAAAACTGCTGGTTTAGAAAAGACACTATGGGCCCGATTCACAGAATTGACTTAAGACAAAATCCTAAACTTACTATCATTTTCGTATTCACAGAAGACACTTACTCATTTTGGTATTCACAGAAGACACTTACTCATTTCGGTTTTCACAGAAGTTAGTAGTCCTAACTTTAGGACTCCTAAATGCCTTCTGTGAATACCGAAAGTCTTAAAATTAGGATTTTTCTCAGTTTAGGAGTCCTAAAGTTAGGACTCCTAACTTTACTACTACTAAACTGAGAAACATCCTAATTTTAAGGCTTTCAGTAATCACAGAAGGCATTTAGGAGTCCTAAAGTTAGGAGTCCTAACTTTACTACTACTAAATTGAGAAAAATCCTAATTTTAAGACTTTCGGTATTCACAGAAGGAATTTAGGAGTCCTAAAGTTAGAAGTCCTAACTATACTACTACTAAACTGAGGAAAATCCTAATTTTAAGGCTTTCGGTATTCACAGAAAGCATTTAGGAGTCCTAAAGTTAGGAGTCCTAACTTTACTACTACTAAATTGAGAAAAATCCTAATTTTAAGACTTTCGGTATTCACAGAAGGCATTTAGGAGTCCTAAAGTTAGGAGTCCTAACTATACTACTACTAAACAAAGAAAAATCCTAACTTTAAGACTTTCGGTATTCACAGAAGGCATTTAGGAGTCCTAAAGTTAGGACTCCTTACTTCTGTGAATACCGAAATGAGTAAGTGCCTTCTGTGAATACCGAAATGAGTAAGTGCCTTCTGTGAATACCAAAATAGTAGTAAGTTTAGGATTTTGTCTTAAATTAGTTCTGTGAATCGGGCCCTATATGCGTGTGTAAACTGTCGGGTAATTTTAAGGCGTAATTTGGATATAGGGAAAGGTTTAGTTAATGGTGCAATGGGTAAAGTGGTGGAGTTTGTGAATTATCAGAAAAAAGAAGGAATCGAATTTTTAAAAATTAAATTGGATCAGATTGATTAAGTTAAAGAAATTGGTCGTTGTTCAGTTCGTTTTTTGCTTGTTAAAGATTTATATGTCCATAGGGAACAATTTCCATTTTCTCTGGCAAACGCAGTGACTATTCATAAATCTCAAGGATTAAGTGTAGACAGTGCATTGGTGAACATTGGATCTACCGTATTTAAAGAGGGTATGGCATATGTTGCTTTGTCACGAGTCAGAACATTATCTGGTTTGTTTTCGATTGACTTTGATGAGACGAAGGTTACTGCAGATGCAAACTGTGTAAAAGAGTATAATAGGTTAAGAAGGGTGTATGCTCCCAATTTAGGTCAATATCCTGTATTTGAAAAGCATGTGGTTGGTCGAAAAAGAAGGTTTGTGAATATCTGTACTGAAGATATCAAGAAAAGAAAAGAACAAGATAATGTTGTGATTGCAGGTAAAAAGAAATTGGACACAGTTGGAGAGATTGTTGGTTATCAGTTTGAAAATAGTTCAGGTGTCAACTGCTATGCTAATGTAGTGGTCAATGTTGTTTTTTATCTGGAAGGTTTGCGAGAACAAATTATGCAGAATCGGCAAAAAAGATTTTGTTCTCTGATGCATTCTGTTAAAATTGACAACAGATACAAGTAAAATACAATCTGTTTCAGATGTTTGTAGTGTTTTGGATGTGTGTTCTGGTTCTACACAATTTTCACAAAATATCCAACAAGATGCTCAGGAATTTTTAATGTATATGCTTACCATTTTTGAAAATGAAGGTGTAGAAATAGAAAATATTTTTGGCCTTTCTTACAAATGGGAACATGATTGTGAAAATTGCATGTATACATGTAGCACCAATGTAGACACTGAGAGATTTCTGTATTTAACATTACCAGACTGTAAATCAGTGTCTTTCAATAAATTAGTGAAAGGTGCAATTCAAAACATGGAGTGTAGCCAATGTAAATCAGAAATGTTATCTACATTATTCTTAACAAAATATGGAAAATACATAATTTTAATGATGCAATGTTGTACAGCTGACGGAAGAAAATTGGATACTTTAATAAAACAATTTGTAGCAGCACAACTATCAATATCAGGAAGGACTTTTGTAGCAATTGCTATAATTTTCCATGATGGTCCTTCCACCACATCTGGACACTACACTACCTATCTAAAATGTGACAAAGGCTGGACATTTTGTAATGATGCCCAGTTGGTTTTTAAACAACGTTTGCCTGGGAATTACAAAATTCCTACCTAATATTTTTAAAGTCAAAGTTTTAGGAAGATAATTCATTCTCTGAGGAATTTATTATTATAATTCAATAGGACTACCTTTGGACAATTTACATAAAGAAGGAGTGCATAAATACCATTTGGCCTCAAGGAAAGGTATATTTTTGAATTATGGACTTTTTGGTGGTCATTGATTCGGTGAATATTTTAAAGCCGCAATATTTACAGTTTTTATAAGTTAAATTTATAAAATTTTGTAAGCCGTAAGCATTTCATATATGTGTGATTTGTATTTTCTGGTATTTTACTGAGAATAGTATGTTGGTTTTTTATTAACACTCTTTCTGATTGTTTTTTTTTTTGCCCGCTGTTAAGTGATGAGTACGATTGAAATCACTACTTTTAGTGAAATTCAATATATTCTGAGAACAGCGAAAAAGGCAAACAAATTACTTTGTGGAAAATATGGTGTGTTATAAAAAATGTATTATTACATGTTATAATGTTTTTTTCTTTTCTTTCACAGATCCAAATTTTAAAACAAGCAATTTATATGAATTTAGATTGCAACGAATATATGAAAAAAATGTATACCATTTTTTATTCCTATTATTGTGAAGGTAAGTTTAACTAAGTCTCAATATGCAGAATGACGAGTGTCTCAGTGAAAGTATGGGTGAGTGACTTGTGTGAATGTCTGTATCAGGTTCCAGTTGTTGTCTATGTGCCTGTATAGATGTATGAGTGGGTCTTAATGTCTGTTTGGGTGGGTGAGGGGTGTACAACTGCCTATATGGATGAGTGCCTGGGTGAACCAATGAATCTATGGGTCAGTGAGTTTATGTGTAAGGGGCTGTATGGGTGAGTGAGTGTGTGTATGGCTGTGTCAGTGAGTGAATGCATATGGTAGTGGTATATGGGTGAGTAACTGCATATGTGAAAGGCAGTATAGGTAAGTGTTGGAGTATATGAGTGACTATATGTGTGACTGAGTGATTGTGTGAGTGGCTATATGGGAGAGTGTTTGCTTGTGTCAGTGAATGTAGAGACGAGTGAGTATGTGTTAGTATCTGTATGAATAAATGAGTAGGTGAGTGAATAACTGTATAGATGAGTAAATAGCTGTGCGATTGACTCTATAGGTGAGTGAGAAGGTATTTGAGAAGCTCTATGACTGACTGACTGTTTATGAGTGGCTGTATGGGTATATGAGTGTATATATCAGTGGCCGTATTAGTGAGTGAGTTGATGTATGAGTGGTTGTATGGGTAACTGAGTGGATATGTGTGTAGACCTATGATTAAGTAAGTACTAGTATGGCTGTGTCAATGGTTTTGAGAATGCTAGTATAGAAGTTGGATTGGGTGTATGAAAGGTTATATTGGGGTATGAGTGGGTGCGTCTGAGATTCTGTAGATGATGTCATCAGTGATGTAATTTGAGATGTCATGAGCGATGTCACTGACCATGTCATGAGGTCATGAGTGATGCAATATGTGAAGTCTTAAGCAGTGCACTGTGGGGGCATAAGTTATAGTTAGCTCAGCTAACTTTTACTGCTGAATTGTACTTGTTTTGTACAAGTGAAGTGTCAGCCTAACTATAATGTCCCTGTAACCTTTGTTCTTTTAAGTGAATTTCCAATGTTTTTAAATTATATTTCCTTACTATAACGTCCCTGTAACCTTTAGTTTTTTACTTTTTTCAGTGAATTTCTAAGGTTTTTTTAATGCTAATTCCTAACTCAAATATCCCTGTAACCTTTGTTTTTTTTAAATGTGTATTTCTTAATTGTGACATCCATTTTTTTTTAAAACCACTAAGATTGTCGTATTTTCTTTCTATAATTGGATATTGTGTATTATATTTATATTATATAACACTCATTTTTTGATTTGGTATGTGTTTATTAATAAGTACATAAATAACTGGTTTTATTTTTAACAATTTTTTGAGTTAACACAACAGTGTGATGTGATGGTCACGTCAGCAGTTGCATAGAGCCCGCAATTTGTACAAAGTGTAAAACATATATATATAGACATATTCTACAGTATTTTTAATTGTAGAGCTTTATTAGCGTCCTTTTCAAACTCATATTTTTAATGTGAGTTTCCAGAAAAATCGTCTTCAAACACTATTTTCAGTTTTTGCAAAGACATCGGAAGTCGCAATGATGTCAGTAATCGGGGATACCACGTTTTTCAACAATTCTGAAACATATATATAGAGGTATTGTGAACAAGTTTCAGTATAAGTGTTCACTATTATAGTATTGAAAGTCCTGCTTTTTCTTTCCATTTTTAAAGAAAACTACTTTAAGCATGTATTTTGAATTTCCGCATCTGCGTGGTAACCATGAATATGTCGGTCACCGCAAATATCACATGACCGGAAAAGCAAGGAATATCATTGGATAATATAGTTTTCAGCAAAATCAAAATTAAGTACACACCCACTCCTCATTCTTGAATCTTCTTGATCTGAGTAGCTGGATCAATCGTAGCGTGGAGAGTTTTTGGCTTTTTTTTTGCTTCGAAAATGGCAACTCAGGAAGGAGATGGGGGTCAGCAGCAACAGCAACAGAACCAGGAAGTGGAGGAGGTGGAGACTGAAAATTTAAAAGAAGGGGAGTCGCTTCAAAAGAGAGACAGTGTAGCCTGGAGAATCTCAAACTGCTGCAAAACTAGTGCAATGCACAATCTGTGATAAGACCCTCTCTAGAGGAAGGACAAGAAATATTCATGTGGTTCAGCATCCATGTTATATCATCTTAAAACCTATCAGAGAAAATGTCTCCAACTGGCGATCAAGCAGAGGGAAGATGGAGGACCTTCTACTTCAGTGAAAGCAGCAACATTTCCCAGCAGAAAATCCCTTCAGAGGTGCAGACTACTTCAACATATATGACTCCAGAGTTTTCAAGCAAGGCTGTGGGAAGTTGACCTAGTAAATGCTGTCCACTATTTATAGTGGGCACCTTGCACCAGTCCAAACAACCCCTTATTGATGATAGGTTAAAGACAACCTTTATTGAAAGCTATCCTAGTGGTAGCTATGGAGAGCAGCCTTCAGGCTAAGTCTTGAAGGAATGTAAAGCAGCTTATTTTACCTGTCTCTAATCTCTTGAATGACCAAATGAAAGGGAACCATACCAGGTATATATATAAAGTATATGTAATTATTACTAAACACACCCCTTTATGAGGCTAGAAGCAAACACACATAAGTTATACTTAAACCATATACTAAAATAGTGGTATAAGAACCACAACTTAACTAGACACAAGGCCTAGAGCCTGCAGAATCAGTGGGACCCCAAGGACCCACCAAAGGTAGTGACACAGGGGACCCACGGGGCCGTGTGCAGCGTGAGAACACAGCCGCTAGCTCCTGTTAGCTTCTATGGGGAAAGTCGCGGTTAGATTTTTAAAGATTAGGGATGCTTAGAAATGGACTAGGACCAAACCCTCTTGGACTTAGGCAGCTCTAGGTTCAACACCCACGGAAGCACCAAAGTACTCGAGTTACCTCACCCAGTTTAGCCGGGTGCATAGGTGTCAAATGGTGTCGGGTCGCGTCGTCGTTTTCAATGGAAGCTGGCAAAGAAGTGCTGCTGCCGGAAAGATGCGAAGTGTCCAAGAGATCCAAGCCTGGATTGTAGATGTGAAGAACCTGAGAGCAGAGGGGACAGAGTCTGGGTCACTAGCCAGTGACCAGGGGCACGATGGACAAATGCCCACCGATGTCGGGTGTTTCAGGTGAAGAAGGTGAAGCTTGACTCTTCAACCACGAGGACCAGGAGGCGTCGTGGACAACCAGCAGCTGGATTCGAACGGTCCCACAAAGGATGTCGAGTGCTGCAGCATCGGTGCCCAGATTTAACACAGTAAAGCCTTGGCAACAGCAACCCATGCAGTGAGGAGAAAGATGCTTCGGTGCACACCAGCAAGGTCTGAGGGACTCACCACGCGGTGGGGAGCAGGGCACATCTGGAGCAATCAGGGAAGCCCAAAGGAAGTCAGAGTTACCTTCACAGGGACCCACCAGTCGACAGACCAGGGATCGCGAAGGGACCTCGAAAGGAATCACAAAATGGCAGACCACGGGTCACTAGGGGTGACTAGGTGGTGGAATCCCTGCTCGGGGTGTGGGCTACAAGGAACCCAATGCACAACCAATGCCAGTGCGCTTTATGTAGGGATTCCTGCCTACGCCCTTAATAAACTGCAAATGATCCAGAATGCGGCTGCCCGCCTTCTGGGCGGGATTGCTCTTAGGGAGAGTGTGCGCGGCTACCTTCGCTCCCTACATTGGCTTCCGCTCAAGGCGCGTGTGGTGTTTAAATCCCTCACCATCGCCCATCGGGCACTTCATGGGCAAGGCCCTGGCTATTTGCAGAAACGTTTCTCCTTCTACGTCCCGGGGAGGTCTCTGCGCTCCTCATCCCTTAGGCTGATGAAGATTCCTGGTTTCCAGCGGCATCGCCTGGGGGGCGCTTCCTTGGCCGTGCTTGCGGCCCGTGCTTGGAATACGCTTCCCCTGTCACTACGCAGTGTGGAAGATATTGTTTTTTTTTAAAAACTGCTAAAAACTCATCTTTTCAGCTAAAGTTTGGTTATGCTCTGTTTTCCATTGGGTCGCGCCGGGACACTCCTTGGAGTAGCTGTGTGCGTTATAAGTTTAAATAACATAACATAACACATAACAACCTCAGGGGACGTCAATAAGCTGATGCACTTGCATATGTGCACTGTGTCCAGGGGTTCTGGTTCCACATCACTCACAAGGGCTGTGGGTCTCAGCTTTGCTGGGGACTCGGGTCGGCCTCTGAGAAGTCTGGAAATCCACCTCTGGTGTTGCAAAGTCTTTGGCGTCTGGCGGGAGCTTCGGAGATGCAGACTGGACAGATGCGTCTTTGATGCCTGCCAAGTAGGGGAGTCACTCCTTGACCCCAAGGGAGATTTCCTCAGTCCTCTAGTCTTGAGTAAAGCGTCAAAGTTCCAGGATTCAGTTGCAGAGTTTCGTCCAGGGATATCTAAAGTCCTGTTGCCAGGGGCTCCTTATTTATACCTAAGAAAGGGGTTGGACTAACTCTGGGGACATATAGTTAAAAAAATATGTTTGAAAAACCCATTAAGTTCAAATAATATTTTTATATTTTTTAATTAATTAATTGAAAAAATAAGTTTAAAAAATGGTGATAAAAAAGTATTTAAAAAAACGTAATTAATGAAATTGACACACTGATTTTGAAAAATATACAAATCCAATCAAAATCATTAAACATGATATCTTCAGAGATAAGTTATAGATAGGAATTAGCATTTAAAAAACCTTTGAAATTCACTGAAAAAACCATAGGTTTCAGCACATTATAGTTAGGAATTGGCATTTAAAAAACCTTTGAAATTCACTGAAAAACCAAAGGTTTCAGGGGCGTTATAGTTAGGAATTGGCATTTAAAAACCTTAGAAATTCACTGAAAAAAACATAGGTTTCAGGGGTGGACATTTCCCTCGTACAAAACCCTAGAAATTCCCCTGTTATAGTTAGTTCAGCTAACTATAAATCGTGCCCCCGCAATGCACTGCTGATGACGTCACATATTACATCACTCATGACATGGTCAGTGACATCACTGATGACATCTGAAATGACATATGTATTTATTGAACCCCCGTCGTTCTAGCGTAAAATAGGTGTGCTGAAACAACCATTTGACAGTAACAGATATAAATGATTATAAGCACTAACAGAGTAAAAGGATGGTAAATTTCTACCATGTTGCCAAAACAATGAATACAGGCATTTTTATGAAATACATGACACACCTTCCTGCACAAAAACAATGAGAAAATGCATTTTTCTCCTTCAATGTATGCTGAACATTTCAGCATGCATTGAAGATATAAACATGTGGAGAAATGAAAACAATTCTCCTTGTTGTGCTTTCCTACACCAATTTTAGAATGGTGCAGCATTCACACACATATCGAGATTTATGATTTCTGATAAATCTAGACATGTGTCTTGTTCTATGAGTATTCAATGCAATCATGCACAACAACACTTATAGAACACCCTTTCAACGCAAAGTGGTGTGCATAATGAGGTTGTATTTACATGGAGTATAAAAAGTGCACAGAGTGCCTTTTCCTCTCTTTGTAAATATGAAAGGGTGTCTTGCGCAATAACTATGTTACAAAAAGTGACATATTTCCGGTTTTAAAATTCCTTGCGAATGATAGAAGTTAAGCACAGAGTTTTGTCTGCAAAGATGTTCAAAGAAGAATGATTGAAATGATTGCGGTCCTTCAATAGGTACAATGGGAAATATTATGAACACCTCAAATCTCTTTTTTTGCGGGTCACATGATATCTGATTATGGTCAGATTTCAAAACTACATAGGTATAAACAGAGTGTTTTTAGAAACGTGTTTCAACTTTGTAGCTTCTTGCAGACCTCCTCATTCTGCATATTGAGACTTAGTTAAACTTACCTTCACAATAATAGGAATAAAAAATGGTATACATTTTTTTCAGATTTTCATTGCAATCTAAATTCATATAAATTGCTTATATCAAAATTTGGAACTGCGAAAGAAAAGAAAAAAATATATATAACATGTAATAATACATTTTTTACAACACAGCATAATTTCCACAAAGTAATTTGTTTGCCTTTTTTGCTGTTCTCAGAATATATTGAATTTCAGTGGAAATAATGATTTCAATCGTACTCATCACTTAACAGCGGGCAAAAGATTGTTAAAAAAACAACAACATGCTATTCTCAGTAAAATACCACAGGATACAAATCACACATATATAAAATGCTTATGGCTAACAACATTTTATAAGTTTAACTTACAAAAACTGTAAATGTTGCCACTTTAAAATATTCACCGAATCTAAGGATGAATTATTGGAGGAGGCACCACGCCCACAACGTTTTTCTTCAGTGTTGTGGAAATGTTTTACTGTTCCCGAGGGGCAAACAAAGACCAATGCCACCTTGGTCACGTGCAAGATTTGCAAAAGAGTGCTGTCGCGAGGGGATCCTAACAAGAAATACTCGTGCGGCACGGCAAGTATGATGAAGCACCTAAGGACCCTTCATCCGAACAATCGTGCACGAGAAGAGTGCAAACGGATGAGAAACACTCCTGCTCCTGCGCCTTTCTGAGTTTCTTTTCTTTTTCTTTTTGTTTCTGCCATGATTTCTCTATTTTAACATTGAAAAACAGTATCTGTAAAAAAGAATCACAAATAGGTGTATATTAATAACTTTCAAATGTATACTATTCCATTACTGTACAAACACATTTTATATAAAAACTGACTAAGAAACTATAGCCCTGAATCACAAGTGTGACGATGGTTAAAACACTACATGCACAGTGCATACTACTTTGAAGCAGTTCATGCCCTGAAGCATACCTCACTAAAAGACTACATGCTAACTGACTGAATGATTACAGTACTATAAGGAGACACACTGGGGGAGTAACAGGGTGTTTGCTAAAAGTGTATGAATACTGACTGGGGAATTGAAGGTGTGAAAGACAACTGTGTAGGTGGTTAAGAGGACTGCATACATAGTGGATAGGCATTTGAAGCAGTCCATGTGCTAAGGCCTGGCTCACTGCATGAGTACTTGGGTACTGACTGAATGATTAGAGTACAGCAAGGAGAGTGCCTGGGTGAATTTACAACTGGTTGGCTTTTGGCACAGTGAATGGATTAATACTTGGTACTGAATGGGTCACTAGAGGAGTGCAAAGGGAGTGACAGGATGTTTGCTGGACTGTATGGATACTGGCTAGGGAATTGAAGGTGTGACAGACAAGTGTATAGTATGTTAGAAGACTGCATGCATACTGCATAGACATTTGAAGCAGTCTATGTGGTAATGTATGGTTCACAACATGAGTACTTGGAAACTGACTAAATCATCAGACTACTGCTACGACAGTGCCTGGGTAAAACTTTTAAATTTTCAGTGCTGGCGCAGTGAAAAGAATAGTACATGGTACTGCACTTTAGTGTCAAACTAAAATAGTGACTTATTTTATCAATGCATAAGCAAAGACTAGCTTCTAATGCTACTAAAACCTGACAACATGACCGGTTTTAAAACAGTTATATGTCAGCAAATACACAATGTTACCAAATGCTTCTCTCACAATCCTTACCCAAATGCACACAGACTCACAGTGTGATTTTAGACAAGCAACACTATCCTAGGAGTTTACCAAAACTCATTCACTAGTCTAGAAGAGGTAAGGGTACTGCACACAATCTACATATTTAAGTACTGCACTTTAGTGTCAAAGCCTGACTCATTTTATCAGTGCATAAGCAAAGACTGGCTTCTAATGCTACTAAAACTTGACAAAATGACAGGTTTTAATACAGTTATCTGTCAGCAAATACACAAGGTTACCAAATGCTTCTCTCACAGTGGTTCCCAAATGCACACAGACTCACAGTGTGATTCTAGACAACAACCACTATCCCTAGGTGTTTACCAAAACTCATTCAGTACAGTGGAAGTGGTAAGGGAACTGCACACAATCTACATATTTCAGGACTGCACTTTTGTGTCAAAGCCTGACTCATTTAATCAAAGCATAAGCAAAAACTGCCTTCTAATGCTACTAAAACGTGACAACAAGACAGGTTTTAAAACAGTTATCGATCAGCAAATACACGATGTTACCAAATGCTTCTCTCACAGTAGTTCTCAAATGCACACAGACTCACAGTGTGATTCTAGACAAGCAACACTATCCCTAGCAGGTTACCAAAACTCATTCACTACTGTGCAAGGGGTAAGGAGACTACACACAATCTACATATTAAAGTACAGCACATTAGTGTCAAAGCATGACTCATTTAATCAAAGCATAAGCAAAAACTGAACTGCCTTCTAATGCTACTAAAACTTGACAACAAGACAGGTTTTAAAAGAGTTATCTGTTAGAAAATAAACGATGTTACCAAATACTTCTCTCACAGTGGTTCCCAAATGCACACAGACTCACAGTGTGATTCTAGACAAGCACCACTATCACTAGGAGTTTACCAAAACTCATTCAATACTGTGGAAGTGGTAAGGGAACTGGACACAATCTACATATTTCAGGACTGCACTTTTGTGTCAAAGCCTAACTCATTTAATCAACACATAAGCAAAAACTGGCTTCTAATGCTACTAAAACTTGACAACATGACAGGTTTTAAAAGAGTTATCTTTCAGAAAATTCATGATGTTACCAAATGCTTCTCTCACAGTGGTTCCCAAATGCACACAGACTCACAGTGTGATTCTAGACAAGCAACACTATCCCTAGCAGCTTACCAAAACTCATTCACTACTGTGCAAGGGGTAAGGAGACTACACACAATCTACATATTAAAGTACAGCACATTAGTGTCAAATCATGACTCATTTTATCAATGCATAATCAAAGACTGGCTTCTAATGCTACTAAAACTTGACAGCATGACAGGTTTTAAAACAGTTATCTGTCAGCAAATACACGATGTTACCAAATGCTTATCTCACAGTGGTTCCGAAATGCACACAGACTCACTGTGTGATTCTAGACAAACAACACTATCCCTTGCACTATACCAAAACACATTTCTTCATCTAGAAGGAGTACTACATTTTAGTGTAGAAACATAACTCATTTCACAAATTCATAAACAATGACTGGTTTCTAATTCTACCAAAATATAAAAACAGCACAGTTATCTGTCTGCAAACACATGAAAAACACAAATGCTTATCATAGAATGGTCTCTACATGGACACACACTGTCAATAAGATTGTAGAGATAAAAAAGTACTCCCTACACTTTAGCAGGAGAAATACATTAGGCTGATTAGAATCAAAATAGTCTACATACATCCCCTCACAATTAAATAACTCACCTTTCAAGTTGTTTTGTAGATTAAGAAGTATATCAGTCACACACCAGATATCAGTCACACACCAGATTTTCTTATACAGAATCTCTGCACTGTGCACCTGTCAGCAGAACCAAAGAATGGCAAAGTTTCCCTCTCATTTCCCACACATATACATGTAAACATCAAATCACATTCCTTCCCACATAAATTCAAAAGCAAACACACATTTCTATTGGTTAAACATTTCAACCCTTTCCAAATCACATAAGTTTGAACCCTTTCCCCAATCTGCCTTCTGCCCGTTACCATAGAAACAGATCATGGAACACTGTACTGAGCACACAGGTAACAAGTTCAGCACACAATTTTGCTAATCAAGACAGCAAGTGTGCTTGACTTTTCAACATATCAGCTTATCATATATAATGTTCCTTACAATCAGTTTTTTTAACCAATAAGAATCATGCGTTTAAAAAACAGAAATATACACCCTACCTTTCAGTGTAGAAGGTTGTCAAACAACCAATGATTTCTTGTCTTTTTTCAAAACTGCATCTTAACCACCATTTTAGAGACATCCTACTTTCCAAACTGCCATTTCATTTACAGAGACCATCTGAGTGCATCAAGACCTCCTTTCAAGAGGCTTAGAGTGTGGATTGTGGGACACAGCTATATTTTGTGGAGCCAAAGGTATGCAGAAAACAAAGGCATTCACAAAGACCTAGGTTTGCCAAATGTAGACATTAAATGGATTGGACAGAGAGAGTTAAAGTGGCACCAATTGATGCCATTGGTGAAATCCTTCATGCATATCCAACACCCTGACCTCATAATAGTGCACTGTCGTGGCAATGGCCTAGGCACTTTGACTGGGGTAGGTCTGGAAATCCTTATGAAGGACACCTTTGCAGAACTGATTTCACTTTTCCCCAAAACTGCCTCTGTGTATTCTAACATATGCCAAAGGCAGAAATGGAACTGGTCTGATCATTTTTTGTCCACAGATTGAGAAAGCTAGGAAACATGTGAATAAATCTGTTTCTGCTTTTCTCCGAGACTATAGAATGGGGTCCATTTACAATAACAATCTGCGCTTTCATATGCAAGAGATGTATAGGAGAGATGGAGTACACTTTACTGATGAAGGAAACAGAGTCTTCCTCAACAACTTTAGACTCTGTATAGGTACTTACTTATAAGTACCAAAAACTCTCAATGAACATTTCCTTTGGTTTTGCTTTGTTCGCCATAAGTTGGCAGGGTATGCTCAGACGTGAGTCCCTTGCTCACTTTGCCACTGGATTCAAGCTAGCCTGGCTGAAGACGGCTGAAATGCCAGAAACCAGTCCTAGGAAGCTTGTTTCCGGTCCAGGGAAGACATGGCTTGGCAGTTCGGGCTGGACTGTTCCCATGAGGCACAGGGTCAGACTGATTTGCATATGGCCATGTCTGAACTGGGGTGGCTGAGTGGGCTAAAGAACGGTGATGGATTAAAGTTAAACCCAGATCAGTTGACTGGGGGTGAGTGCTTGCAATGTTCAACACTCCGTCCATCATTTCCTTTGGTTTTTGCTTTGTTCGCCATAAGTTGGCAGGGTATGCTCAGACATGAGTCCCTTGCTCACTCTGCCACTGGATTCAAGCAAGCCTGGCTGAAGACGGCTGAAATGCCAGAAACCGGTCCTAGGAAGCTTGTTTCCGGTCCAGGGAAGACATGGCTTGGCAGTTCGGGCTGGACTGTTCCCATGAGTCACAGGGTCAGACTGATTTGCATATGGCCATGTCTGAACTGGGGTGGCAGAGTGGGCTAAAGAACGGTGATAGATTAAACCCAGATCATTTGACTGGGGGTGAGTGCTTGCAATGTTCAACACTCCGTCCATCATTTCCTTTGGTTTTGCTTTGTTCGCCATAAGTTGGCAGGGTATGCTCAGACGTGAGTCCCTTGCTCACTTTGCCACTGGATTCAAGCAAGCCTGGCTGAAGACGGCTGAAATGCCAGAAACCGGTCCTAGGAAGCTTGTTTCCGGTCCAGGGAAGACATGGATTGGCAGTTCGGGCTGGACTGTTCCCATGAGGCACAGGGTCAGACTGATTTGCATATGGCCATATCTGAACTGGGGTGGCAGAGTGGGCTAAAGAACGGTGATGGATTAAACCCAGATCAGTTGACTGGGGGTGAGTGCTTGCAATGTTCAACACTCCGTCCATCATTTCCTTTGGTTTTTGCTTTGCTTCTACCAAGGCAGAAAATGGCCACCAACAGTTCCTGGTTTCGAATGTAGACAGACACTCGACAGCCAATTAGCATTCAGCGAGCAATCAGGAGGATGCGCGCTCGGTTCGGGGAGGATGCGCTTACGGTGCGTGTAGGGTGCGCAGATCCTTCCCGGCCATAGATATCACTAACTTTTTTACCCTAATTTTCTCAGGAACAACTGAACAGATTCACACCATTTATGCAAAAGGCACGAGTCTGCACTGCGGACTACCTCTTTGCCAAATTTGGTGTCATTCCGTTCAGCGGATCAGGCTGTAGCTGCGACAACAGATCCTATGGGGAAATTGCATTGGGAAAACGCGTTTTGGGACGCCCCTTTTTTCTCGGCCCCTGCTTGACGAATCACCACAAAACTTTCAGGGTAGGAGTGGAGCGGAGCTGGCCAAAAGTTTGGAAAAGTTTGCGAAGATTCGGCGCCAGACTTATTGGGAAGAGAATTTTGCAGATTTCCTATGGAAAATAGTTCCTAACTGTAACTATCTACTGGCGACCGCCAGTAGATAATATATATATATATATATATATATATATATATATATATATATATATATATATATATATATATATATCCAACACAATCCAGTGTTCCAGTGTTCCGTTCTTGAAAGGAAACTCACTGGTGCCGTGGCCTCTGTACAAAGACGTATTTTATTCAACGGAAGTCCCTACGCGTTTCGGAATTTTAATCACTCCTTGTTCACGGGCAGGGATTCAAACTGCAATTGATTCTTTTAAAGTTACAGCGTCCATTTCCTGTTAACTTTAATAAACATTGTAAAAATACTATCAACCTCATTGTTGCAACATAAAGTTTTTGTTCAAAAATATTTCGTTTATACAAGCAAACCAGATATTATTTTTCAACTCAAATATTTGTTTCAAACATTCTACATATTTTATCAATGTTTCTGATTCATTATAAAAACGATACGACTTGTCAGCAATTATATTTTTAAAATAATTGTACCCCAGTGGGTGTTGATCATTCTAATCTAGTATCATTTCAGCTTTCAAAACATACAATATATTCAACTCAAGTGAGCAGATGATCCTCATAGTATAAAGTCTTCTTATATACTTTTTCAACATAATACATCTGCTTGTCTGTAATCTGCTTCAAACTTGTAACAAACCAAAATATCCATGTTAACTAGACGAACTACTGCGTGAAAAATACTAAATAAAACCTTAAAACCCTTAAAAACATTTGTAGACGAATGCAGTTATGGACAATTTCTTTATCTTAGATGTACTGACATTTCCTCATCCTGGTTCAAACCTATCGGGCACATGGTGTTATATTTGATAATCATTTTTGATTCCATCTTCCTCAATTCTAATGTTCGATTGCCCCCCCTTTCCCTTTGGGGGACACAATCCAACACACAGAACTTGAGAAGGTTTGCATTTTGATTGTGTTTAGAACTAAAATGGCGGGCCACCGGGTATTGTTTATCATTTTTGTTTACAGCTCTCAAATGTTCTAAGATCCTCTTTTTTGCTTTGTGGATGGTACCTCCAATATAACATTGGTTACATGGACATTTAAGTGCATAAATTACATATTCTGTATCACAAGTCGAATACTTCAAGATTTTATATGCCGGTTTTTCATCACATAATTTCACAGATTTACAACTTTGGCTGAATTTGCACGCTTTGCATTTGTTACAAGTAAAGAAACCTTGTATAGCATTAGGTTTCTTGGCTTCTTTTATCGTACTTGTCATTAGTACATCTTTCAGAGATTTGGCTTTCCTGAAGGTAATTGAAGGATAGTTACCTATATTTTGTTTGAGATCATCATCAGTCCTTAATACTTCCCAAAATGTATTAAGGCTTTTTCTTACATCCCATGCTTGATTATGATATGTTGTGATAAACCGTATCTGATCATTGGTTTGTACCCTTTCCTTTCTATTCCTAAGAAACATTTCTTCTCTTTCAATTTTAGCTACCTTTTCAATAGCTGAACTAATTGTAGCTTTGCAGTAGCCCCATTCTAAACATCTCTGACTCATGATCTTTTCTTCAAGAACATAGCTCTCTTCTGTACTACAATTTCTTTTAGAGCGTAATAGCTCACCAAATGGAATGCTGTGTATCACATTTTTGGGATGACAACTCTGGGCATGCAACAGACTGTTGCCAGCTGTAGTTTTTCTGAATAATTTACTACATATCTCATTATTGTGAATTTCCAATCATAAATCCAAAAACTCAATGGAGCTACTGTTGGTTTCACTAGTAAATTGTAAATGAAATGTATTTTTATTCAGATCAGAAACAAAATCTCGTGCCTGAGTTTCAGTGCCCTTCCAAATGCAAAAGATATCGTCAATATATCTTGCCCAGAGGACGACGTGGTCATTATATTGTCTGGTGTTTCTGACAATCTGCTCCTCCGACCAGCCGAGGTAGAGACCTGCAAAGCTGGGGGTGAAGCAGCTTCCCATCGCCGTTCCCTGGGTCTGTCTGTACATCAGTTTATTAAACAAGAAAATTTCTTTTTTTAAGACAGACTGAAATCCTTTCTATAATCATTTCGTATGCAACAAAAATGACAAAGATCTTCCCTTAAGGAAGTGTCTACATGCATCAATTACTTTGTTTTGGGGAATACTTGTGTATAAACTACATACATCCAAGCTCATTAATAGGTATCCATCCTCCCAGGTGATATCTTTAATGATTTTCCAAAAATCCCCTGTATCTTTAATATAGGATGGTAAACCTTGCACAAGAGGCTGCAGAAAATGGTCAACATATTTTGATATGTTCTCAAGGGAACTTCCTCTTGAGGACACAATCGGTCTCCCTGGCGGAATAGTAGCATTTTTGTGTATTTTAGGTAATAAGTATAATACTGGGATTTTAGGATCTTTACATAATGAAAACAAGTATTCATCCCATTCAAGGATGCCTTGATCACGCCAGTCAATTAATTTATGAATCACCTCTTTGTTTGCGTTTTCATAAGCATTTTTAGATGTGAGACAATATTTTTCTTTATCTGCCAATTGTGTTTGACTTTCCTCTAAATACATCTGGAGAGGCCAGATGACCACATTTCCTCCCTTATCGGATTTTTAAATTACAATGTCTCTCCGATCTTCTAAACTTTGTAGAGCATCCCTGTGTGTTTTCTTCATATTTTGTACACTATTCAAATCTTTCTTTTCAATTTTCTTCAATTCATTTATCATCCCTTTTTCAAAGCAATTGATTGCATCATTATTGATATAGGGGATAAAACAGATTTTGGTTTGAAATGAGCACGGCTTACTGGCAACCCTACATATGCAAAAACAACTCCTCTGCTATAACAGAAAATTGCTTGAACACTCTTGAAAGTTGCAGAAAGTTTATTCATTGGCTCCAAACAACGGGTTTCAGCTTTCGCCTTGATCACGCTCACAGCAAGCAAGTGTCATATCTGCTATTATAATAGTGCTATAAAGATAGAAAAAGGACTCATTCTCAACAAAAATATAAACAACAATACACAACCATGGTGGCCATCTTAATACAATGCAAAATATTGTTTTAGTGCACAAATTATATATTATATATATGCATAATACAACATAGTCGATTGCAATGCCTATTGGAATAATGCCACAGTAGATTGACAAAACATAACGCTGATAAACAATCTAATACACATGCCTAAACAAATGGTGACAAATTCAAGCTGAAACACGTTGTTTGGAGCCATTGAATAAACTTTCTGCAACTTTCAAGAGTGTTCGAGCAATTTTCTGTTATCGCGGAGGAGTTTTTTGCACATATATATATATATATATGCCTTCACAAAATTTTCACCAGATTCGAGGACGCACTCCGTAGCAGGTAGGTAACCCCTTTATTTAGAAGAAAACATTCAGCTTCCCATCCCGAATGCAGTCCCCGGCCTGACGCGTTTCAGGGAATCCTTTCCCTTTCCTCAGAGGCCTCCGTGTGCATCTTCAATGACGTGCCTGCTTTTCACTCTGCGTGCTTCTAAAAAGTCTTAATTGGCCTCCGGTGTGCCATTTGAATAGTTCACTGGTCTTTTGCACGCTGGTTATTGCAGTACTCATTTCCAAGTTATTACCCTCCAGTGGGTTAAGTTGCACACGTCGATGGTAGGACAAATGTAGCAGCCCCTCATTGAGCCTCTGGATGAGACTCTGAATGTTCAAATTATTCTCTGCTGCGCCGAAAGTGAAGGGACACAGTTTTCCCTCACACGGACCCTTTTCAGCTCCTCTGGGCGGTGCGATCACTCCACGGCCTGGAGACGCCGTGATTAATTGCCTTCACAAAATTTTCACCAGATTCCAGGACGCACTCCGTAGCAGGTAGGTAACCCCTTTATTTAGAAGAAAACATTCAGCTTCTCATCCAGAGGCTCAATGAGGGGCTGCTACATTTGTCCTACCATCGACGTGTGCAACTTAACCCACTGGAGGGTAATAACTTGGAAATGAGTACCAATAACCAGCATGCAACAGACCAGTGAACTATTCAAATGGCACACCGGAGGCCAATTAAGACTTTTTAGAAGCACGCAGAGTGAAAAGCAGGCACGTAATTGAAGATGCACACGGAGGCCTCTGAGGAAAGGGAAAGGATTCCCTGAAACGCGTCAGGCCGGGGACTACATTCGGGATGGGAAGCTGAATGTTTTCTTCCAAATAAAGGGGTTACCTACCTGCTACGGAGTGAGTCCTCGAATCTGGTGAAAATTTTGTGAAGGCAATATATATCTATATATCTATAATTCACTGAAAAAACCATAGGTTTCACACACGTTATAGTTAGGAATTAGCATTTAAAAAACCTTGCAAATTCACTTAAAAAACCATAGGTTTCACACATGTTATAGTTAGCTGGACATTTCACTCGTACAAAACCATTGAAATTCCCCCGTTATAGTTAGTTCAGATAACTATAACTCGCGCGACCGCAATCCACTGCTGATGACGTCACATATTACATCACTCATGACATGGTCAGTGGCATCACTCATGACATCACTCATGACATCATCCTTGTCAAAGATTGGCGGCCGCGCGAGTTATAGTTATCTGAACTAACTATAACGGGGGAATTTCATTGGTTTTTTACAAGTGAAATATCCACCTAACTATAACATGTGTGAAACCTATGGTTTTTTAAGTGAATTTGCAAGGTTTTTTAAATGCTAATTCCTAACTATAACGTGTGTGAAACCTATGGTTGTTTCAGTGAATTTGTACGTTTTTTTAAATGCTAAGTTATGTATGTATTATTATTTTTTTTATATATATTTATTTTACAATAAACTACGTACTAAAAAAAAATGTAAGATTTATTTTTTTCGGGGGGTTTGTCACCGTACGCGCACGGTTCGCACACCCCCGCAATTTAAAAAAAAAAATGTTTTTTACTGCCTTCGGGGTGCTCCAGGGACCCCTTGACAAAGGCTAGGGGGTCAGGAACTCTCTACCCTGCCCCCTTTTCACGTTCGCCACCTTCCTTTTTCACTCTCGCACTGAAAACAAACAAAATGGCGGCCGACACTTCCTGATTTCGACCGATTCGAACATTGACTAACATGTAACCACCAATCAGAATTACGCTCGCGCACGTTAGGGTGCTCGCACGGTGCGCGCACGGTGCACGGCTATAGATATGTATGTGCTTTTAACTGCAATTTTCTCAGGAACTACTGAACAGATTGACTCCATATATGCAAAAGGCACATCCCTGAGCTGAAGACTACCTCTCTGCCAAATTTCAAGTAAATCTGTTCAGCCGTTCGGGCTGTACCTTGGACTAAAGGTCCCTATGGAAAATTGCTTGGGGAAAACGCATTTTGGGACCCCCTTTTTTCTCAGCCCCCGCTTGACGAATCCCCCCGAGACTTTCAGGGTAGGAGCGGAGCGGAGCGCCCCACCTATTTTGAAAATTTTGCGAGGATTCGTCAACCAGCGCCAAAGTTATTCCAAATAGAATGTTGCAGATTTCCTGCGAAGCGCACCGCGTGCTCACTGTGCGCGCACGGTGTGCGAAGCGCACCGTGCGCGCACGGAACGAACTGCGTTAACTGGGCGCGCACGCCACGAATGGCGTAAAGTAACTTAGCATTTAAAAAACCGTACAAATTCACTGAAAAAACCATAGGTTTCACACACGTTATAGTTAGGAATTAGCATTTAAAAAACCTTGCAAATTCACTGAAAAAACCATAGGTTTCACACATGTTATAGTTAGCGGAAATTTTAATCATAAAAAACCATTGAAATTCCCCCGTTATAGTTAGTGCAGGCAACTATAACTCACGCGACCGCAATCCTCTGCTGATGCTAATACTGTATTTAGACACTTATTTGCCCATGTCTTCTTCCATTAAATTTTAGCTATACATATATTACAAATATATTTTTTTCATAAAGACACATATGTCATCAGCAGAGGATTGCGGTCGCGTGAGTTATAGTTGCCTGCACTAACTATAACGGGGGAATTTCAATGTTTTTTTATGATTAAAATTTCCGCTAACTATAACATGTGTGAAACCTATGGTTTTTTCACTGAATATATATATATATATATATTCACTGAAAAACCATACGTTTCAGGGCTGTTATAGTTAGCTGGACATTGCACTCGTACAAAACCATTGCTAACTATAACTCGCGTGCCCGCAATCCACATATTACATCATTCATGACATGGTCAGTGACATCATGACATCACTGATGACATCTCAAATGACATCACTGATGACATCACTGATTACATCATCCAGTGAATGTGAATGTGTTTTGGTTCGATATTTAAATATGCATTATATAAATAGCAATCTGCATTGAAGAATGAGTGGATATATAAATATAAATATCTGGATGGAGGATTTAGTAGCAGTGTGATTGACTGTTTACTTGACTAATTTATAGTGGCTCACTAATTATATTGGATAATGACTAAACTGTGTGAATATCTGCATCATTTTGTCAGTTGTTGTGTAAGCTGCTGCACCAGTTGGTTACTAGCTATGTAAAAGTCTAAATTAGTTATTTATTAGTTAACTGAGTATTTGTATGGGAGAATGAATGTGTGTGTGGTTCAGTGGGGGTGTGTGACTGCCCGAAGATGTGTGAATAGTTGATTCAGTAGGTATATGAGGTTAAGACTACATGTTATAACAGTTGTTTGGGTGAGTGAATATCTTTATGGGTGTGGTGATGAGCAAATATATCTCTCAATGGTACATGTCCAACAAACTAGACAAATAAAAGGCAGTGTATGTGACAGTTGTTGTATATAAATAAGTATACATAAGACTCAGTGATTGTATGAGTGACTGTATGGATAACTGTATACTTGTAAGAGTGATTTTATAACACACTAAGTATGAGTTACTATCTATATGAATACATGAAGTGGTGTTTGTATAAGTGTGTAGCTGAGTAAATGTAAGTATGATCCATTGTTTGCATAAGTGAGTATGATGACTACATAAGTGAATAGGATGTGTGCTGGTGTATAATGTTGATATAGGTGTATAAGTATATTTGATAGTGTTCTATTGATCATTGACAGCATGTATCATTGAATCTAAAGGTAAGTGATTAGATGTGTGTGTAGATCTAGGAATCACTGAGTGGGTTTTTAGACACATGTATTGGCGTGTCAATGGATTCAAATATGGTACTCTGTATTTTACAGTGAGTGATGAAAGGTTGTACTACTGTATGATGAGGTGTATCTGATTGTCACGTGGATGATGTCATCAGTGATGTCATCAGTGATGTCATTGGAGATGTCATCAGTGATGTCATCAGTGATGTCACTGACCATGTCATGATTGATGTAATATGTGACATCGTCAGCAGTGGATTGCGGGCGCGCGAGTCATAGTTAGCAAAACTAACTGTAACAGAGGAATTTCAATGGTTTTGTATGACTGAAATGTCCAGCTAACTATAACAGCCCTGAAACCTATGGTTTTTTCAGTGAATTTCTTAGGTTTTTAAATGCTAATTCCTAACTATAACATGTCTGAAACCTATGGTTTTTTCTGTGAATATATATATATATACAGATATAGATATAGATATAGATATATATATATATATATATGTGCTGCTCGTGGGGAAAATCCAACGTTTTAAATTGCACTCGGACGCAGGTGAGCTCTATCCCCAAAAGCTTTATTTTAAAGGTACAGGCAGTCTTATTCACCGGTTAATTATGCATAGTCCACATTCCCAACATGTTTCGAGTTTACCTCTTCTTCCTGGGGCACTGCAGACACAGAGCGCATGGCATCTTCATCTCGTAGTTTAGCAGATATCGTTCACCATGAATTGGGACTCTGGATGAGTTACGTTGCTCTATGGGAGATGAAGTATGCTAATCAGTCCTCAAATGGATGCGCGCTGGTATTCATGCAAAGTTCACAGCTCGCAATGAGCCCCAGAGAATTTGGCTGCCTTAAATCCCCACCGATGCCCCACATATCGAGCCTCTGTTTCAGACACTCGTGGCCCCCTCCTTTCTTGGGGTGGTGTAATTCAGCGGCAGGACGGCCGCTTACAAAAATGTGCTGCTCGTGGGGAAAATCCAACGTTTTAAATTACACTCGGACACAGGTGAGCTCTATCCCCAAAAGCTTTATTTTAAAGGTACAGGCAGTCTTATTCACCGGTTAATTATGCATAGTCCACATTCCCAACATGTTTCGAGTTTACCTCTTCTTCCTGGGGCACTGCAGACACAGAGCGCATGAGGATGCCATGCGCTCTGTGTCTGCAGTGCCCCAGGAAGAAGAGGTAAACTCAAAACATAAGACTGCCTGTACCTTTAAAATAAAGCTTTTGGGGATAGAGCTCACCTGTGTCCGAGTGCAATTTAAAACGTTGGATTTTCCCCACGAGCAGCACATATATATATATATATATATATATATATATATAGATTCACTTAAAAAACCATAGGTTTCACACAAGAAATACATAACTTAGCATTTAAAAAACCGTACAAATTCACTGAAAAAACCATAGGTTTCACACACGTTATAGTTACGAATTAGCATTTAAAAAACCTTGCAAATTCACTTAAAAAACCATAGGTTTCACACATGTTATAGTTAGCTGGACATTTCACTCGTAAAAAACCAATGAAATTCCCCCGTTATAGTTACTACAGGCAACTATAACTCACGCGACCGCAATCCTCTGCTGATGATGTCAGATATTACATCACTGTATTTAGACACTTATTTACCCATGTCTTCTTCCATTAATCTTTAGCTATACATATATTACAAATATTTATTTTTCATAAAGACAAATATGTCATCAGTGATGTAATGTATGACGTCATCAGCAGAGGATTGCGGTCGTGTGACCCCAAGGCCCCCCCGACTTTTTTTTTTTTTTTAAATTGGCAAAATCCACGATGGGTGCGCGGTTCAGCCGATAAACAAAAACGAAGCGCGGGATCCCGCGCATCTTTGGTAATTTTAATTATGTGCTGGGGCTCTCAGGCCCCCCAGCCCCGGGGACCGCCACCCCCAGGGGCTTCTTTAAATTAGGTGGGGGGCTCTCAGGCCCCCCAGCCCCGGGGACCACCAACCCCGGGCTTCTTTAAATTAGGTGTGGGGGGCTCTCAGGCCCCCCCAGCCCCGGGGACTGCCACCCCCGGTGCTTCTTTAAATTAGGTGGAGGGCTCTCTGGCCCCCCCAGCCCCGGGGACCGCCACCCCCGGGGCTTTAAGACATGAATGGCAGGGGGCTCACTGCCCCCCGTGGCCCCGTGGACCGCCACCCCGGGGCTTTATTTTTTTTAAAAATACCCTGTGTGGGGGGCTCAAGCTCAAGAGTTTTTGGAAACAAAAAAGTGGTAAGAAAGTGTCACTCTGAAAAAGTACACAGATTGTAAACACATCCCCAGAGGTGACTTAGATCCAGATCTCCTCTCCCAGTGGCAATTGGACATGACAGAATGTCCCAGGAAGCTAATCAACACACTAATATTACATGCAGAAAGAAGATTAGCACAAGTAATGGAAAAGACAAAAAATTTAGAAAAATCTCTAGAACAATTCAAGGAAACAACTGAAGGTACCAAGCTATTCAAGGAACTTGAAAAGAGATTAGATAAACATGAATTGGAAGTTTAAAACAAGAAAATCTGCAAGTTTCAACGTTACAAAATTGACTACGTGACAGGTAGAGCGTATAATTTTGCACACAAATATGATGCAAACTACAATAAACAGTCTATGAATCGGGTACATGAGCAAGAACAAATAAGAATGTCAAGTGCAGAAAGCTCAGAAGTGCGCTCTGGTGACAAAGGACCTACCAGCGGCCGGCAAAGAGTGGATTTCTTTTGTGAATGACTATGTGAGGCAGAGGCAGGGGCTTCTATCAAAAAACAGAACATCAACAAAAAGAACCAGACGGAGCCACAAAAAATAAAAGCAAAAAATGAAAGATCTCAAAAAATGAGAATGGGTATAAAAGATCTAGATGTACAATCAAAAGATGACTTAGTAATCAACTTATCATCTAGAAAACTAAACGCTAAACATCTGAAATTATTGAATAAAGGACTAATATTCTGTCCCTCATATGGCATGGATCTTGCCATGTCAAGAGTGGATCTGTATACATTTTGCCAAAAGCTGAAATATAAAGAAACACTTTGCCAATGTTACACCAAGACCAACTGAACACAGAAATCTAGACACGTTATCCATATTGACCATGAACAACATTCCCCCACTAAGATCTTTACACAAATTGGAAATAGAAAACAATGGAAATTAATAGATAACCACCACAGATGCTATGACCAACACACAATTATGTGAAGAGATGATGATCGAAACCAACATGTCTATCAGCAGCAAATGCAAAACACACTCAAGATTCTGACCACAACTACCAGCAGGAATTAAAGTAGATATTTTCCAAGAAATGATGACAGAGGAACTTCGGATCATATACATAAAGGAGAGAAAAGGGAAACAACAAAGATGAAACAACATGACTAGAGATGACAACTGGGTATTAAAAGATCTTCGAAAGGACGGCAATATTGTCATAACACCCTCAGACAAGGGCGGCAACATCGTCGTGATGGACTCCCAAAAATATTATCTTGAAATTAAAAGACAGCTGAATGATGCGAACAGCTATGAAAATCTAAAAGAGGACCCAACTGCTTCAATCATGACCAAATTTCACATCATGTTATACAGTTGGTGCACAGATGGTTTGTTAGATGATGATGAACTGGAGTATCTTCTAATAACTTGACCTATCATTCCAACTATCTATGTCTTACCAAAAGTCCACAAAAACTTAGAAAATCCCCCTGGACGCCCAATTGTTAGTTCATGTGGCTCCCTCTTGGAAAATACCTCCAGATTTCTAGACATTTTCCCTTTCCCTATGTTGAAAATGTACCCTCATATAGCCTTGATTCAATGGATTTCCTAAATCTAATTGGAGGGATTCCCTGGAAAGAGAACTACACAATGGTGACCATCGATGCGGTCTCCTTATATACATTGATCAGACATTATGACGGCATAAAGACCTGTGAATTTTATTTTAGATTACGATCATTGAGTGTACTCAGCCAGACCCAAATGATTCAAGACATGATGCTCTTCTGCCTCACGAACAATGTTTTCGTCTTTGACAATAAATTCTATAGACAAAGCAAAGGGACTGCAATGGGTACCTTATGATGGGCCTTTGGGAAGCCGAACACATCTGGTCTGAAAGAAACAAGAAGCTAATAGACAATGTGATACTTTGGGTGCGGTACATAGACAACTTGTTTTTAATCTTGGAGGTACAACAGAAGAACTGAATTCCTTCCTAAAGTCTCTTAACAACAATGCATTCCAGCTTAAATTTACCTACAGCACCAGCCAACAGGAGATAGACTACTTGGACACACATGTCTATATTAAGGACCAAAAAATATGTTCAACTCTCTTCCGCAAGCCAACAGCCTGCAACAGCATTCTCTCAGCCAACAGTGCCCACCCAAAATGTCTCAAATGGAGAGTCCCTTACGGGGAATTTCTACGGGCACAGAGAAAAGTGCTCAGAAGACAAAGACTTCCATTCACAGGTTGATCAGATCTATGGAAGATTTCTGAGAAGAGGATATCTAACTGTGGTCTTAGACAACGATAAAACAAGGGTTATGTAAAAAGTCTTAAAGGGAAGCAAAAGGCAAATATTGAAGAAGATAAAATAATCACACAGTTCAATTCTTCCAGTAATGTGATAAGATACAAAGCCATTGGAAATTACTTACCAAAGATGATGATCTAAAAACGTATGCTTCAGACCATCGTAGCATCACCTATAGAAAGGCGTCTTCTTTGGGAGACTTACTAACACACAGCTACTTGCTGAGACGTGACATAGGAGGTAGCAAAATGCAGTGGTTAAGAGCAAATGGAATCTTCAATTGTCCTATATGGAAGGCATGTAAACATGGTTAAAACCATCAAAAAGTAATCACCCTGACAGAAAATTAAATCAAAATCAAGGAAAGAATCACATGTGAGACCACACATGTAGTGTATGCCCTGAGGTGTCACTGTGGAGAACAATATATTGGAAGCACGATGAATGAACTCAAAGCATGTATGGAAAGATCATGAAGGCAACCAAGAGAATCTCTCCTTTTATGGCACTGAACATGTTCCTTGGAACTTGAGAGGTGGGGGCCGTGAGCTCACAATACGGAATGCGGAGTCCAAATGTATCATTCTGATGGGAACAAAGATCCCAGGGGGACTCAGCACAGATGCAGAACTTTACTCTTTCCTGTAAACTTGTATTTTATTATTTGGGATAAGGAAACCATGTATTTCTAACAGGTTATTTCAGGCATTCCTTTTAACCTACATGATAGGTTTTAATGTGTTTTTTTAGAATTCACATTTGGTACTTGCACTTTAAGTGAAAGAGAAGGGGTTATTGATTACTATTTGGCATGACTTAAACAAATTCTCAGGGACATGCAGGAATAATATATGCATGATCACCCCACTAGATCGGTACTTCACAATAACTCTGAAGGTGATAAAAAGGATCAAACTGTATAAACTAATATCAGTATGTAAAGGGAGGTGCAATACCTCATATGAACAGTTATGTCTCTGGATATTCTATGTTTTCATATACATTGCATGTGCACTTTACTCTCAACCATAGACAGACAAACAAAGCAATTCTAAAGAGTGAAGTAATTGTGCACTTTGAAACACCTCACATGAACAGACATGCCTTTTTATCTCCCATATTGTCATATTTATTGCATTTGCACTTTACTCCTAATGATAGATAGACAAATACAGCAACTTTAAATAGTGAAGTCATTAACACTTTGTAAATATCAATATTGATCATTATTGTGTGCTGGCAATGAATGCAATGCCTCATCTTTTGATGCATGAAAATACTGAAATGCCAACACACTAAAAAATCATAAAATTTTAGAGAGAAAAAGCACACACACTTTATACAACCTGCATATAACGTGATTCGGGTATATATGCAATTATGTAATATCAATTCACAGTAGGTACGTCACCTCTGATAGAACTGACAAATCAGCACTATGTAACACCATGCCTTTATAACAGTTTGACAATATTCTTCTCCAAAAGGGATTCTCTCCCCCCCTTTCTCCCCATCTTCTTTGTACTGGGGACTTCGCATATAATACCATATTGGTTTTGTGTATAAAGATGTCGTAAGAGAATAGGCAATGTTCCTTTAACAACCAATACAGGTTTTTTTCATGGTGGAGGGAGGGGTTAACTAACCTCTTTAAGTACACGCTGCACTTTACACTCTATGACCCGGAGGTCATTTTTTCTTCTCATAATGCACTGACTGCACTTTGCACTTAATTTTGAAAGAAAACAATGTGAAAATAGTGAAAATAAAAAAAGATTTCCAAAGGAGCTTCAACCTGTTGTGATCTCATTCTGTGGAGTGCTGCCTTTCTGTGTCCCTTGGTGATGGTGGTGGAGCAAACGGAAGGGTAACACTAAATACCGATTCCTATATATATATATATATATATATATATATATATATATATATATATATATATATATATATATATATATGAAGAAAATACAGTCCTGAAGCAGTCTTCTCTTGCAAAATCAGGTACAGACCACAACGTATCAAAGAATTATAATTGCTTTAATGCAAAGTCCCGCGTTTCGACTAGGTCACCCCAGTCTTGATCACATGACTTGCAAGAAACCACAATGTGATTAAATAGTCACTTCCTGAGAGTAAAATCCCTCCCATTGCTCACTAGAGCCCAACAGCAGACTATATCCCTAGTCTTTTTTCTGAATTGAGTCTTTAACCAGGCATTGAATCCCTATACAAATATAAAGATATACAAATATATATACAACTATGTACATTCAGGCAATAATAATAATTACAAGTTGTAGGCACTATAGAGAGTATGTATGTATATTTTTCATGTATTTTTTCATATTTTTTTCATATGATTTATCTCCTCAGCAAAGTACTTAATTCAAATTAGTACTTCTATTTCATCTTAATGATGCTACTTTCTGCCAATTAACTATATCTAGTAATGCCTATACATATTTGCATATATGCCAAACAAAAAACCCCCGTACGATAGTTATCTTAAAGGGTCAGAATGTTTGAAGAGCTAATGGAGCGTCTAATAGTGACTGTGCAAAAAATTAATAATTCAGTGAATACATATATATATATAAATATATTCACTGAAAAAACCATAGGTTTCAGGGGCATTATAGTTAGCTGGACTTTTCACTCGTACAAAACCATTGACATTTCCCCGCAATAGTTAGTTCAGCTAACTATAACTCGGGCGCCCGCAATGCACTGCTGATGATGTCACATATTACATCACTCATGACATATTCAGTGACATCACTCATGACATCACTGATGACATCTCAAATGACATCACTGATGACATCATCCAGTGAATGTGTGTTTTTCTGAAAATTACATATGTTTTATATATGTATATCTCAAGGTCGATGGAAGAATAAATGGGTATATAAGTGTCTAAATGGATGATTTGTTTTTGAAAAATTGATTGTATAACTGACTGATTAAGTGTATCTTACTGAATACATGGCTTAGTGAGTAATGTTTAAATATGTAAATTACTGTATCAGTCTCTCACTTTGTGTATAAGTGGCTGCATGGGTTGGTGAGTAGCTACATGAGTGTCTATATAGGTTATTAGTTGGTTTTTTGAGTATCAGTATGAGTGTCTGAGTGTCTGTATGGTTCGGTGGGGGGTATTACGTAGTGCATAGGTGCATGAATGAGTGACTCACTGTTTGTATGTGCTGAAGACAGCATGTGTGCAGGACTGTATGGGTGGATGAGTGTGTGCATGTGTGTGTTAGTGAGTGAATGACTGTCTCAATAGTGTCTTTATGAGTAACTACATCTGTTTTAAACTAGTATATGTGACTATTGGTGTATATAAGTGAGTATATGTGAGAGTGAGAGATTGGAAGAGTTCCTATATGAATAAGTATGTGTTTCTATAAGTGATTGTTAAAAAGACTAAGTATGTGTAAGTTTCTGTAGAAGTAAGTGTGGTGATGTGTGTATAACTGTATATGCAAGTAAATAGATGTTTGATTCTTTATTAGCATGAGTGACTATGTGTGTGAGTAACTCTATGGATGAGTGATGTTGTGTAACAGGATGTATAGATGTATGAGTACAAATGATGAGTGAGTACATGTATGAGTGACTGTATAGGACTGTTGGTGAATGAGTGGATGTGTATGTGGATCTTAGAATTACTGAATAGGTTGTTGTATCTGGTATTGGTATGTCCATTGTTTTGAAAATGTTAGTTTCTATTTTTGAATGTGTGTATCAAAGGTTATATTACGGGGAGATGAGGTCTGCCATTCTATCACAAGGAAGATGTCATCAGTGATGTCATCCGTGATGTCATCTGAGATGTCATCAGTGATGTCATGAGTGATGTCACTGACCATGTCATGAGTGATGTAATATGTGACGTCATCAGCAGTGCATTGCGGGCGCGTGAGTTATAGTTAGCTGAACTAACTATAACGGGGGAATTTCAATGGTTTTGTACGAGTGAAAAGTCCAGCTAACTATAACGCCCCTGAAACCTATGGTTTTTTCAGTGAATTTTTAAGGTTTTTTAAATGCTAATTCCTAATTATAACGTGCTTGAAACCTATGGTTTTTTCAGTGAATTTCAAAGGTTTTTTAAATGCTAATTTCTAACTATGCCTACAGAGATAGGACATGTGAAGAAAGAAGAAAAAACGCACAGAAATAAAAAAAGAAATGCAGAAAGAAGCAACAGAAGTCCTCAAAGATGAAGAAAAGTGCAGGAAGAAGGATAACGTGCAGAAAGAACAAACAGAAGAGCAGAAACAAGCCTTGTTGCAAAATCATCCTGTACCCTCAACTTTTTTAGACGGATACTGGTGGTAACTGAGTCTGACTAACCAGTCTTAGAGCCAGTGCTATGTTAAAAGACACTCAGAATAAAGTGAAAACACCTACATACACTAGGGAACACTATGCGTTGGGGTCCCCCTGTGATTAGCATGACCTCCTCTGTAAGCCCCTAGTATATAATAGGGCAGGGGATTAAAACTACCTCTTAAAACGCGCCACAGGGTGTGTTTGCACACTTCACCTCAGGCTCCGTCCCCTCCCTTCCCCACTGTGTAAACACGCCCTGTGGCCGTTTTTAAGTTGGGAGATTAAGTCCCCTTGAATTCTGAAGGTCCCTAGGGTCCAACTAGACCACAAGGTACCTCTTGTAGGCGCCACAGAGCTGCGTTGCAGAGAGATGTAAAAAGGCGCACGGCCTAGACCACCTCTCGGCAACGCAGCGCAGTGGTGCTTACTGGAAGCACCTGGTGGGCTAGTTGGCCCCCAGGGTCCCTCAGGATTGAAGGGGAATTATTTCCCCAACTTAAAATGCGCCACAGGGCATGTTTGCACACGTTAACTCAGGCCCCGTCCCCTCCCTTCACCACTGTGTAAACACGCCCTGTGGCCGTTTTTAGTTGGGAGATTAAGTTCATTTGAATCCTGAGGGTCCCTAGGGTCCAACTAGCCCACTAGGTACCTCCAGTAAGCGCCACAGAGCTGCATTGCAGAGAGGTGTAAAAAGTGGCACGGCCTGCACCACCTCTCTGCAATGCAGAGCAGTGGCGCTTACTGGAAGCACCTGGTGGGCTAGTTGGCCCCCAGGGTCCATCAGGATTGAAAGGGAATTAATTCCCCAACTTAAAACGCGCCACAGGACGTGTTTGCACACTTCACCACTGTGTAAACGTGCCCTGAGGCCGTTCTAAGTTGAGAGATTAAGTCCCCTTGAATCCTAAGGGTCCCTAGGGTCAAACTAGCCCACTAGGTACCTCCAGTAAGCACCACAGAGCTGCGTTGCATAGTCTCCAAGTAGACACCCTTGTCGTTTATTTATACAAAAATGGGTAGCTAATGACGGGCACATTTAATACACACGCACACCAAACCATTCAAAGGGGATTTAACAAAAATTCGACCAAACTATGCAAGAAACCTCCCTCACGGTTAATAGAACACACATCCACTGCCGGATGTGTAATACTTTTTATTTTACTTCTGGAAAGGAGACGAACCTCACTTGAGAGTCACAGCGTGCTCCTGGCTGAGCCCAATGCTGTGTTATACCCACCAGTGCCTGCCGAGTGCCACACACATCTGTGTTGTATTCCACCAGCTAGTGCATATGCTATGACACTCTCTAGCCCATGTGCACTGTAACACCACCCCATGAATATGTCATGCCACACTTGCCTTCCCACGGGTTATATTGCCCCATCTATCGTGCCTTCCTCGATGCCTATGTTATAACACACACCGCTATGCCATACATATTACAATCTGGGATCCATATCATTGTCACAGTGCATATGCAACGTTACACTCCCCAGCACATATTTTATATTACAACTTTAGAGACTAGTTAGGTTACACAACACTGCCCTGTGCATATTACACTCCAAGGCGCATATCGCATAGCACGCGCTAGTGCCTGTGCTATCTCGCACTCTCCAATGAATCTGTCATTGCGCACAATGTATTGCATATTATATTTCACGCCCCGGTTCATCTTATATCACACTTTTTGGTGCATAGTTTATACCATATACTATATCTAGTTTTCATTTTCAATCGTGCTCTCAGGACTATGTTCTATATAACACTGCGTCCACCTACCCTTTTCTCGGGCATTACATTTTGCGATGGGGGGTGGAGGGCCAGGGGGTGTTTCTGCCAAGTGAGCCCGGAGTCACAGTCACAAACGTCCTCCTCTTTCTGAATAAAAGTGAGATTATGCTGCATACTTGTTCACATTTTAAGTAGTTCGCACAGACACACACTTTAAAAAACAATAAAGTTCCTAATACCCACCTTCTCTGAACAGTTAGCTTGCTGCCCCGTCCACCTCCTCCCTATCCTCTGTTGTCTGAATCCATGGACTAGCTCCTCCCTCCTGCCATGCATGGTCTGATGTGCTGCCACTGCCCTCCATTTAGCATGATGTACCAGTCCACTCCTCCTGCCCTCCATTGCCCAATTCTATGGCCCATCATTGCCCTTCTGCTTAGCCTCTGTGCTTAGCTTGCTACCCCTATTCTCCTTCCCCCTGCTCTCCGATGTCTTTGTGCATGCCCCTGCTCCATCCTTTTTGCCCACCATGTTCCATGGACCTGCCACTCCTATCTACTCTGAGTGTTCTGTTGAGCTGCCACTCCCCTCCCGCCTGCCTAGCATTGTCAGATAAATGTAACCTGTCCCTGCCACCTCCACCCTGCCTGTCCACATACCATGCCCCATCCCCTTCCTCCTGTCCTCCATGGTCCATTTTACTGCCACACCCTTCTGCCCTCCCTGGTCTGTTGTGCTGCAACTGCTCCTCCTGCCTGCCCCGTGCTGTCTGTTGTGAGTCCCCTTCCCCTGAAATCTCATGTCATTGCCCAGGTCCTGACCCTCCCTTCTATCCTCCATGGTCCTTTGTGCATGCCCCTGCACCCTCCTTCTTAACCATCATAGCCATTGTGCTGCCACTAACCCTCCCGCTTGCCATGCATGGTCTTCTGTGCTGCCATGGCCCCTCCCACCTTCCCTGTGTGGTCAGCTATCTGCCCCTGACCCCCTCCCACCTTCCATCCATGGTCTGTGTGTATGCCATCATAGTCTCACTGTTGCTCTCCCTGGTGTGTCTTGTTTCTAGTGCCCATCCTGCCTGACCTCCATGGTCATCTTGCTGCTCCTGTCCTGCCCCCTTGCCCCCAGCCCTCTGTTTCCATGTGCAGACCCCTATTCCCTCCCTCCTGGCTTGTCTGTTCCATTGTAATGCCCCTGATCCGTCCCTCCTGCCCTTTATGGCCTGTTATGCTGCAGCTTTCTCTCCTCTCTGTCCATTATGGTCAGCTAGCTACCATTGCCTCTTTCCCCTCTGTCATTCATGTACATGGTCCTGTCCCCTCCCTATTGCTTTTTATGGATTGTTGTGCTGCACTCCCGTCCCGCATGCCCTGTGTGGTGTATTGTGTTGCTGTAAACCCTGATGCCTGCCCTGTAGGGTCAATTTGGTGCACCTCTCCATGTCCCTCCTGTCCTCTGTTATCCGAGTCCATGTCCCTACCCCAATTCCTCTTGCCTACCATGGTCCAATGTACCATACTTGCGAACATTTTGAACTTGGTAAGAGGGAGATTTTGAAAAAAAACTGGGGTTTTGATTTTCCCCTTTGAGATACATTGAAAAAGATGAGATTGTAGACAGGAGACAGATCAAATAAAGCCCATTTGAGCTTAAAAACATTGGACGTTTCCTGGCTGAAACGGGTCTGTTGGCATGTATGGTTGTACTACCACTGCCTCTTCCTTCTGCCCATAATAGTCTATTATATTGCCACAGCCTCTCTTGCCAGTCCAGTATTGTTGGTTTGTTGCCCCTGCCCCCCTTTCCACTGCCCTCCATAGTCTGTTGTGCTGCCACTGCCCTTCCTGCCTGTCCAGTGTGGTCAAATTGTTGCCTCTGCACTCTCCTACCTGCCTTCAATTTTCAGAGTCCGTGCCCCTGGCCTCTGCCTCTCAACAGTATCCCAATGAACAACTAGATTGCTAACATTCTATATATATTACAAAAGTGCGGAATCAAAACTGTAATACCTAGAGCATTTCCTTTGGAAATTACATATATGAGAAGGTCTTATTTGCATCAAAATTATGGTTAGTGCTCTAAAAAACTAAAATTAGGACACATTTTCTGAGTTTTCAAATAGCGACAAAGAACTTTTAAATTATTTGTAATCTTTATGTTTTTTTATCCAGTTGACCACTTGATTAAATGTTGCACTTAGGGCAGAGGATGTGGTGTTACTTCCAGAGCTGCAGACTTTGCAACTGGGGAACCAGGTTAGAGTTTCTGCTTCAGCTCAACATTCTGTGATTCTGGTCAACTCCCTTAATCGCCCCATGTCTACAACCAAAACGAATTTGATCTTGTGTGATGTAAGCAATGCTCATGTAAAGCACTGCAATACCTGACAAGTCTGCACTATATACAACTGCAAATACACAAAAAATACGTGTTTTGCACACTTCTGTTATTGGGCTACATGTGGGCTACATCTGGGTGATATTTGTGCTGCATTTGGGCTCTTTTGTCTCTGGTGGCCATATTGGGAGATTTATTTGTTATGAAGTTTCCTAATTTACTCATTTACTGCAGTCTCCTCAGTAGGAAATGCTTTCAGTTTTTTAATTTGATTCCATCAAGAAGGTATTCAGATATGTCACACATTTGCCAGAAATTCTGAATCTTAGCACTCTAGTTGCTCATTAGATCACTGTAGTAAAGCTACTGCTCACCACGGAAGTCTGCTGCTGGTATTAAAAGTGCATGTTTCAGTCTGCATATCAGAATTTTTTAATGGAATAGAAGAGGATTTGAGAAGTCACTCAAAATGTGCCCTAATTTTTCTTTCTTCAGCACTAATCATAAATTCTATGGCAAAATGAACCCCCTCATTGTGTTCCTTTTTAAATTAAATGTTTTAAGTGTTACTAGTTTATTCCGATCAAGATGGCTTCAGGTGTGCCATACTTTTGTCATAAGTAAGACAGTAAGCGCTCTAGTTGTTCTTAACCCCTTCAGCGCGGCGCGGATTTCCGCGCTGTGCTGAAGGTTCGCTGCGCGGGTGGGGCCATGACGGAGCGGTTCCATCATGCGCACAGCGCAACCGACGCGCATGACGGAACCGCTCCGTCATGCGCATCGAAAGGGTTAAGAACACTCTGGGCCATTCTGTCATTGGGCTATAATTGGGCTACGTCTGGGTGATATTTGGGCTACATTTGGGCTCTTTTGTCTCTGGTGGCCGTCTTGGGAGATTTATTTGTTATGAAGTTTCCTAATTTCCTCATTTACTGCAGTCTCCTCAGTAGGAAATACTTTCAGTTTTTTACTTTAGTTCCATCAAGAAGGCATTCAGATGCGTCACACATTTGCCATAAATTCTGAATCTTAGCACTCTAGTTGCTCATTAGATCACTGTAGTAAAGCTACTGCCCACCAGAGAAGTCTGCTGCTGGTAGTCAAAGTGCATGTTTCAGTCTGCATGTCAGAATTTTTTTATGAAATAGAAGAGGATTTAAGAAGTCAAAATGTGCCCTAATTTTTCTTTCAGCAGCACTAATCATAATTTCTATGGCAAAATGAACTCCTTCATTTTGTTCCTTTGTAAATGTTTTAAGTGTTACCACTTTATTCCAATCAAGATGGCTTCAGGTGTGCCATACTTTTGTCATAAGTAATACTGTTAGCGCTCTAGTTGTTCGTTAGAACACTCTGGGACATTCTGTCATTGGGCTATACTTGGGCTACATCTGGGTGAAATTTGGGCTACATTTGGGCTCTTTTGTCTCTGGTGGCCATTTTGGGAGACTTATTTGTTATGAAGTTTCCTAATATCCTCATTTACTACAGTCTCCTCAGAAGGAAATACTTTCAGTTTTTTACTTTGATTCCATCAAGAAGGCATTCACATGTGTCACACATTTGCCATAAATTCTGAATCTTAGCACTCTAGTTGCTCATTAGATCACTGTAGTAAAGCTACTGCTCACCAGGGAAGTCTGTTGCTGGTATTCAAAGTGCATGTTTCAGTCTGCATGTCAGAATTTTTTAATGAAATAGAAGAGGATTTGAGAAGTCACTCAAAATGTGCCCTAATTTTTCTTTCTGCAACACTAATCATACTTTCTATGGCAAAATGAACCCCCTCATTTTGTTCCTTTTTAAATTAAATGTTTTAAGAGTTACCACTTTATTCCAATCAAGATGGCTTCAGGTGTGCAATACATTTGTCATAAGTAGGACTGTTAGCACTCTAGTTGTTCTTTAGAACACTCTGGGAAGCTGCAGTAGAACACAAAGGAATCAACTGACAGTCTTTGCCCTTGTTGGATGTACATGTTTTACTGAGAATGTCAGACTTCATTCTCACATGACTGAGAAAGATAATGTGAATTTACAGAAAATATGCTCTCAGTTTAGCTTATAGATCACCTTCCAAACCTCTGTGGGAAAAGCATGAGAAAATAGTTTTCTCTCAAACAAGATTCATGATATCACATCAGAATGCTTTTTCACATGGTAAAATCACCTTAGAACACACCACAATTCCTAAAATGAGTATGGTACCGTCAACAAATGATTTACAATGTAACTAAAGTCTTAAAATCTTCTATTAACTGCAATGCTTTTTAATGAGGTGCTATCATGTATATTGGTCCCAAGATGGCTGCCAACACTTCTTGGATGAAGTACTGACAGCCAATCAAGTCTCACGATGAGATGTGTGGTTAGGCTCCGCCCAGATATATCTATCTTTTTAACTCTAATTTTGTCAGGAACTACTGAACGGATTTACACCATTTAAGCAAAAGGCACGAGTCTGAACTGAGGACTACCTCTTTGCCAAATTTGGTGTAATTCCATTCAGCAGTTCGGGCTGTAGCTGCGTCAACAGGTCCTATGGGAAAATGCATGGGGAAAATGCGTTTTGGGACCCCTCTTTTTTCTCTGCCCCCGATTGACGAATCACCGTGAAAATTTCAGGATAGGAGCGGACTAGAGTTTGAGAAGATTCGTCAATCGGCGCCAACGGTATTCCAAATAGAATGTTGCGGATTTCCTATGGAAAATCGGTCCTAACTATAACTACCTACTGGCGGCTGCCAGTAGGTAATATATATATATATATATATATATATATATATATATATATATATATATATATATATATATATATATATATATATATATATATATATGTATATGTGTATATATATATATATATATATATATATATATATATATATATATATATACATATAAATATATATGTTCACAGAAAAAAAAGGTTATAGCAACGTTATCGTTAGATCGTTAGGAAATGTTATTTATAAAAATCTTAGAAATTCACTGAAAAAACCAAAGGTTACAGGGCTATTATAGTTAGGAAGACATTTCACTCATACAAAACCAGAGAAATTCAGCTGAGCTAACTATAATTTGTGCACCCGCAACGCACTGCTTATGACCTCACATATTACATCACTCATGACATGGTCTATGACATCACTGATGATATCACTGATGATATCATTCAATGACTGTGATTGTTTTTTAAAATATTTATGAGTGTTAAATATATATACCAAGATGTATTGGTGAATCAGTGGGTGTATGAGTGCCTGGTTGGATGATTTAGTGGGTGTGTGAGTAACTTGAATAAGTGAATAATCAAGTGTCTCAGTGAAAGTATGGGTGAGTGACTTGTGTGAATGTCTGTATCAGGTTCCAGTTGTTGTCTATGTGCCTGTATAGATGTATGAGTGGGTCTTAATGTCTGTTTGGGTGGGTGAGGGGTGTACAACTGCCTATATGGATGAGTGCCTGGGTGAACCAATGAATCTATGGGTCAGTGAGTTTATGTGTAAGGGGCTGTATGGGTGAGTGAGTGTGTGTATGGCTGTGTCAGTGAGTGAATGCATATGTTAGTGGTATATGGGTGAGTAACTGCATATGTGAAAGGCAGTATAGGTAAGTGTTGGAGTATATGAGTGACTATATGTGTGACTGAGTGATTGTGTGAGTGGCTATATGGGAGAGTGTTTGCTTGTGTCAGTGAATGTATAGACGAGTGAGTATGTGTTAGTATCTGTATGAATAAATGAGTAGGTGAGTGAATAACTGTATAGATGAGTAAATAGCTGTGCGATTGACTCTATAGGTGAGTGAGAAGGTATTTGAGAAGCTCTATGACTGACTGACTGTTTATGAGTGGCTGTATGGGTATATGAGTGTATATATCAGTGGCCGTATTAGTGAGTGAGTTGATGTATGAGTGGTTGTATGGGTAACTGAGTGGATATGTGTGTAGACCTATGATTAAGTAAGTACTAGTATGGCTGTGTCAATGGTTTTGAGAATGCTAGTATAGAAGTTGGATTGTGTGTATGAAAGGTTATATTGGGGTATGAGTGGGTGCGTCTGAGATTCTGTAGATGATGTCATCAGTGATGTAATTTGAGATGTCATGAGCGATGTCACTGACCATGTCATGAGGTCATGAGTGATGCAATATGTGAAGTCTTAAGCAGTGCACTGTGGGGGCATAAGTTATAGTTAGCTCAGCTAACTTTTACTGCTGAATTGTACTTGTTTTGTACAAGTGAAGTGTCAGCCTAACTATAATGTCCCTGTAACCTTTGTTCTTTTAAGTGAATTTCCAATGTTTTTAAATTATATTTCCTTACTATAACGTCCCTGTAACCTTTAGTTTTTTACTTTTTTCAGTGAATTTCTAAGGTTTTTTTAATGCAAATTCCTAACTCAAATATCCCTGTAACCTTTGTTTTTTTTAAATGTGTATTTCTTAATTGTGACATCCATTTTTTTTTAAAACCACTAAGATTGTCGTATTTTCTTTCTATAATTGGATATTGTGTATTATATTTATATTATATAACACTCATTTTTTGATTTGGTATGTGTTTATTAATAAGTACATAAATAACTGGTTTTATTTTTAACAATTTTTTGAGTTAACACAACAGTGTGATGTGATGGTCACGTCAGCAGTTGCATAGAGCCCGCAATTTGTACAAAGTGTAAAACATATATATATAGACATATTCTACAGTATTTTTAATTGTAGAGCTTTATTAGCGTCCTTTTCAAACTCATATTTTTAATGTGAGTTTCCAGAAAAATCGTCTTCAAACACTATTTTCAGTTTTTGCAAAGACATCGGAAGTCGCAATGATGTCAGTAATCGGGGATACCACGTTTTTCAACAATTCTGAAACATATATATAGAGGTATTGTGAACAAGTTTCAGTATAAGTGTTCACTATTATAGTATTGAAAGTCCTGCTTTTTCTTTCCATTTTTAAAGAAAACTACTTTAAGCATGTATTTTGAATTTCCGCATCTGCGTGGTAACCATGAATATGTCGGTCACCGCAAATATCACATGACCGGAAAAGCAAGGAATATCATTGGATAATATAGTTTTCAGCAAAATCAAAATTAAGTACACACCCACTCCTCATTCTTGAATCTTCTTGATCTGAGTAGCTGGATCAATCGTAGCGTGGAGAGTTTTTGGCTTTTTTTTTGCTTCGAAAATGGCAACTCAGGAAGGAGATGGGGGTCAGCAGCAACAGCAACAGAACCAGGAAGTGGAGGAGGTGGAGACTGAAAATTTAAAAGAAGGGGAGTCGCTTCAAAAGAGAGACAGTGTAGCCTGGAGAATCTCAAACTGCTGCAAAACTAGTGCAATGCACAATCTGTGATAAGACCCTCTCTAGAGGAAGGACAAGAAATATTCATGTGGTTCAGCATCCATGTTATATCATCTTAAAACCTATCAGAGAAAATGTCTCCAACTGGCGATCAAGCAGAGGGAAGATGGAGGACCTTCTACTTCAGTGAAAGCAGCAACATTTCCCAGCAGAAAATCCCTTCAGAGGTGCAGACTACTTCAACATATATGACTCCAGAGTTTTCAAGCAAGGCTGTGGGAAGTTGACCTAGTAAATGCTGTCCACTATTTATAGTGGGCACCTTGCACCAGTCCAAACAACCCCTTATTGATGATAGGTTAAAGACAACCTTTATTGAAAGCTATCCTAGTGGTAGCTATGGAGAGCAGCCTTCAGGCTAAGTCTTGAAGGAATGTAAAGCAGCTTATTTTACCTGTCTCTAATCTCTTGAATGACCAAATGAAAGGGAACCATACCAGGTATATCTATAAAGTATATGTATTTATTACTAAACACACCCCTTTATGAGGCTAGAAGCAAACACACATAAGTTATACTTAAACCATATACTAAAATAGTGGTATAAGAACCACAACTTAACTAGACACAAGGCCTAGAGCCTGCAGAATCAGTGGGACCCCAAGGACCCACCAAAGGTAGTGACACAGGGGACCCACGGGGCCGTGTGCAACGTGAGAACACAGCCGCTAGCTCCTGTTAGCTTGTATGGGGAAAGTCGCGGTTAGATTTTTAAAGATTAGGGATGCTTAGAAATGGACTAGGACCAAACCCTCTTGGACTTAGGCAGCTCTAGGTTCAACACCCACGGAAGCACCAAAGTACTCGAGTTACCTCACCCAGTTTAGCCGGGTGCATAGGTGTCAAATGGTGTCGGGTCGCGTCGTCGTTTTCAATGGAAGCTGGCAAAGAAGTGCTGCTGCCGGAAAGATGCGAAGTGTCCAAGAGATCCAAGCCTGGATTGTAGATGTGAAGAACCTGAGAGCAGAGGGGACAGAGTCTGGGTCACTAGCCAGTGACCAGGGGCACGATGGACAAATGCCCACCGATGTCGGGTGTTTCAGGTGAAGAAGGTGAAGCTTGACTCTTCAACCACGAGGACCAGGAGGCGTCGTGGACAACCAGCAGCTGGATTCGAATGGTCCCACAAAGGATGTCGAGTGCTGCAGCATCGGTGCCCAGATTTAACACAGTAAAGCCTTGGCAACAGCAACCCATGCAGTGAGGAGAAAGATGCTTCGGTGCACACCAGCAAGGTCTGAGGGACTCACCACGCGGTGGGGAGCAGGGCACATCTGGAGCAATCAGGGAAGCCCAAAGGAAGTCAGAGTTACCTTCACAGGGACCCACCAGTCGACAGACCAGGGATCGCGAAGGGACCTCGAAAGGAATCACAAAATGGCAGACCACGGGTCACTAGGGGTGACTAGGTGGTGGAATCCCTGCTCGGGGTGTGGGCTACAAGGAACCCAATGCACAACCAATGCCAGTGCGCTTTATGTAGGGATTCCTGCCTACGCCCTTAATAAACTGCAAATGATCCAGAATGCGGCTGCCCGCCTTCTGGGCGGGATTGCTCTTAGGGAGAGTGTGCGCGGCTACCTTCGCTCCCTACATTGGCTTCCGCTCAAGGCGCGTGTGGTGTTTAAATCCCTCACCATCGCCCATCGGGCACTTCATGGGCAAGGCCCTGGCTATTTGCAGAAACGTTTCTCCTTCTACGTCCCGGGGAGGTCTCTGCGCTCCTCATCCCTTAGGCTGATGAAGATTCCTGGTTTCCAGCGGCATCGCCTGGGGGGCGCTTCCTTGGCCGTGCTTGCGGCCCGTGCTTGGAATACGCGTCCCCTGTCACTACGCAGTGTGGAAGATATTGTTTTTTTTAAAAAACTGCTAAAAACTCATCTTTTCAGCTAAAGTTTGGTTATGCTCTGTTTTCCATTGGGTCGCGCCGGGACACTCCTTGGAGTAGCTGCGTGCGTTATAAGTTTAAATAACATAACATAACACATAACAACCTCAGGGGACGTCAATAAGCTGATGCACTTGCATATGTGCACTGTGTCCAGGGGTTCTGGTTCCACATCACTCACAAGGGCTGTGGGTCTCAGCTTTGCTGGGGACTCGGGTCGGCCTCTGAGAAGTCTGGAAATCCACCTCTGGTGTTGCAAAGTCTGGCGTCTGGCGGGAGCTTCGGAGATGCAGACTGGACAGATGCGTCTTTGATGCCTGCCAAGTAGGGGAGTCACTCCTTGACCCCAAGGGAGATTTCCTCAGTCCTCTAGTCTTGAGTAAAGCGTCAAAGTTCCAGGATTCAGTTGCAGAGTTTCGTCCAGGGATATCTAAAGTCCTGTTGCCAGGGGCTCCTTATTTATACCTAAGAAAGGGGTTGGACTAACTCTGGGGACCCACCTATGGGAGGGTTTGGAAAGAAGGGTGGCTACACCCATTTCCTTTGTCCAGTTTCACGCCAGAGCAGGGGCTGGTAGCCCCTGAACTGGTTTAAGCTGGACTATGCACAGGGACAACAAATGTGCCCCCAGTGCAGGACTTCAAAGCACTCTCAGAGTGCAACCACCCAGCCCCAATACACTAAAGCCTGTCTGTGAGTCAGTGACACCTACCTGTGACAGGAAACTTATTGTCCAGGCCTCCACTGCCTGAGTTTCGGTCAGCAGCAGGAGGCCAGACTCGTGTCTGTAGCTGCAGCATCCATTTTGTGATGCCAGGGCTCTTTTAAGTTGGTACCGTGTAAACCGGTGCTGTCATGTCTCTCCCTCTAGAAGAGTGGGACAAAACTCCCACACCATTTACTGGTATGGGGGTATGATTCCAAGGTGTTTGACACCAAACACAACATGTTACCGTGCAGCCAGTCCAAAGTTAGCATTTACCGTTTAGTTATAATGCACTTAGGAGCATATGGTCAGGCTGCACTACTGACAACCCCCGGAGGATAGATTCCGAAGGCTGCAGAGGGGCTCAGCTCATGTCTGGGCACCCTCTCACATATAACCAAATACCCTGACTTCAGGATTGATAAGGCCTGCCATAGGGGTGACTGATAGGTTTCTATATGCAGTGATAGGTGAGATATAGTGAACCTATATCTCTGTAAGGGGTGCATCAACCACCTTACCCAGGCTGCAGTAGCAGACCTGTGGTGTCATTTTGGAGGGCTTTCCAGGGGTGGCATAATACATGCTTCAGCCCCTGGTAGGCCTCTGGGGTACCTATGCCCTGGGTACATAGTGTACCATATACTAGGGACTTATAAGGGCACCTCAGAATCCAATCTGTGGTGTACCTAAGGTACATGGAATCAATTTATAGAGGAAGCAGCTAGGCTGGCGTCCTGAATAACAGTGCCCCAGCCAGACTAAGGTCGAAAAACAGTGAAACATCAGCAAAAAGTGTGGGTAACCATAAGCAGATCCTACTCTCCTGCAATGGCCACGTACTGTGTGGACTGCAGTGTTGATGAGCAGTATGTTACAGCTATTTGCAATGCTGCACAACAGCACATAGGCTAACATTGTTCCCTTTTTATATGTTTTCACATTTTTCAGTGCCCTTTGTGTGTATATATATATATATGCTGAGGGTAAACGTGACCTGAAAGCCAACAAAGGTGGGACACGACCTGGTGTTTGGAAGTTCCTCACTTTACGGGCTCCCGCATTAGACTACGCTGACCAGCATGCACCTGGACTTAGGGAAGCACGAGATGCAATATCCTTTTTTAAACAGAGGCGGAGTTGTAACATCCAGCCAAATAGAGAGGCTATATGAGCGTGACAGGACATCAAATGACCCCCAGGTGAGAGGCTTTGTTTGGAAACCGGCACTGAAGAAAGCTTACCGGCTGAAACGGGTCTGCCCAGCGTTTCCTGAACATTTGCAGCTTTTGTGCTTTTCAACTATTTGGAATAACTCCTTTTTGTGTACCCCAGTATATGTCGGTCTCATTCTTCGTGTGGAGTGAGGATTGGACCTTGATATATATATTTTGTTAATGAGTGCATGACTCGTGTATGGATGATTGAATGAGAGCATAATTGGTGCATGGATGTTACAATGTGTGCAGCAGTGGTGCCCGAGTGAATCTATGAGTGCATACGTAGTGCCTGAGTGATTGGGTGAGTGCATGGATAGTGCTTGGGTGATTGGGTGAGTGCAAGCATAGTGCCTGGGTACTTGTATGAGTGCAGGGGTAGTGCCTGAGTGAATGGATGAGTGCAAAGTTAGTGGCTTGGTGATTAGATGTGTGCATTGGTGGTTTCTGGGTGAATGGATGAGTGCACAATTGGTGCCAGGGCCATTGGATGAGTGCATGGGTAGTTCCTGAGTGAATGGATGAGTGCAAAGTTAGTGGCTTGGTGATTAGATTTGTGCATTGGTGGTGTCTGGGTGAATAGATGAGTGCATGGGTAGTGCCTGCGTCAATGGATGAGTTCATGGGTAGTGCCTGGGTGAATAGATGAGTGCATGGGTAGTGCCTGGGTACTTGCATGAGTGCAGGGGTAGTGCCTGAGTGAATGGATAAGTGCATGGGAACTGCATGGGTGAATGGATGAGTGCAATGGTAGTGGCAGGGTCATTGAATGAGTGCATGGATAGTGCCTGAGTGAATGGATGAGTGCGTGTGTAACTGGATGAGTGCATGGGTAGTACCAGAGTGAATAGATAAGTGCAAGAATAGTGCCTGGGTGATTGAATGACTGCATGGGTGGCAACTCACCGAATATAATAGTGCAGGGGTAGTGTCTGGGTGATTGGATGAGTGCTTGGGTAATGCCTGGGGGTTTGCATGTATGCATGGGTAGTGCATGGGTAGAGCCTGAGTGAATGGATGAGTGGATGAGTACGGCATGAGTGAATGGATGAGAGCAACAACAGTGCCTGTGTCATTGGTTGAGTGCATGGTTAGTGCCTGGGAGAATGGATGAGTGCATTGGTAGTGTCTGAGTGCATGGATGAGTACATTGGTACTGTGTGAGTGAATGGATGAGTGCAACAGTAGTACCTGGGTTATTGGATGAGTGCATGGGTAGTGCCTGAGTTAGTGGATGAATGCATGGGTACTGCCTGAGTGAATGGATGGGTGGAAAGGTAGTGAAATGGTGATCGAATGTGTGCATGGGTAGCACCTGGATTAATGAAGGAGTACATAGGTAGTTCCTCAGTTAATCGATGGGTAGTGCCTGAGTGAATGGAACGGTGCATGGGTAGTACGTGAGTAAATGGATGAGTGCAAGGGTAGTGCCTGGGTGAATGGATGAGTGCATGGGTAGTACGTGAGTGAATGGATGAGTGCAAGGGTAGTGTCTGTGTCATTGGATGAGTGCATGGGTAGTGCCTCAGTTAATGTATGAGTGCATGGGTAGTGCCTGGGTGATTGGATGAGTGCATGGGCAATACCTGGGTGATTAAATATGTCCATGGGTACAGCCTCATTGAATGGATGAATGCAAGGGTAGTACCTGGGTGATTGCATGATTGCATGGGTAGTGCCTGGGAGAATGGATGAGTGCATTGGTAGTATCTGAGTGAATGGATGAATACATTGGTACTGTGTGAGTGAATGGATGAGTGTAACAGTAGTGCCTGGGTCATTGGATTAGTGCATGGGTAGTGCCTGAGTTAGTGGATGAGTGCATGGGTACTGCTGATTGAATGGATGGGTGGAAAGGTAGTAAAATGGTGATCTAATTTGTGCATGGGTAGCACCTGGGTGAATGAAGGAGTACATGGGTAGTTTCTCAGTAAATGGATGAGTGCAAGGGTAGTGCCTGAGTGAATGGAACGGTGTATGGATAGTGCCTGGGTGATTGGATGATTGCATGGGTAGTGCCTGGGTGAATGGATGAGTGCATCAGTAATTCCCGAGTTAATGGATGAGTGCAAGGGTAGTGTCTGAGTGAAAATATGAGTGTATGGATAATAGCTGGGTGAATGAATGAGTACATGGGTAGTGCCTGGATGATTGGATGTGTGCATGGGTAGTGCCTGGGTGAATGTATGAGTGCATGGGCAGTGCATGAGTGAATGCACTGCCAATGGATAATAGCTGGGTGAATGAATGAGTACATGGGTAGTGCCTGGATGATTGGATGTGTGCAAGGGTAGTGCCTGGGTCATTGGATGAGTGCATGGGTAGTGCCGAAAAGAATGAATGAATGCAAGACTAACGCCAGAGTGATTAAATGAGTGCATGGGAAGCACCTCATTGAATGAATGAGTTTGAGGGTAGTTACTGGGCAATGGCATGATTGCATGGGTAGTGCCTGGGTGATTGGGTGAGTGCATGGGTAGTGCCTCAGTGAATGGATGAGTGCATGGATAGTGCCTGGGTGATTGGTTGAGTGCATGGATAGTACCTGGGTGATTGAATGAGTGCATGGGTAGCACCTGGGTGATTGGAAGAGTGCCTGGGTAATGCCTGGGTGATTAAATGTGTGCATGGGCAGTGCCTGGGTGAATGGATGAGTGCATTGGTTGTGCCTGAGTAAATGGATGAGTGCATAGGTAGTATGTGACTGAATGGATGAGTGCAAGGGTAGTGCCTGGGTGATTGGATGAGTGCAAAGGTAATACCTGCATGCATGGATGAGTGCATACCTAGTGCCTGAGTGAATGGATGAATGCATGGGTAGTGCCTGGGTGAACAGATGAGTGCATAGGTAGTGCCTGAGTGAATGGATGAGTGCAAGAGTGGCACCTGGGTGATTGAATGACTGCATAGGTAGCACCTCACAGAATGGAAGAGTGCAAGGGTAGTGTCTAGGTGATTGGATGAGTGCGTGGGTAGTCCCTCGGGGATTGTATGAGTGCATGGGTATTACCTGGGTGATTGAATGAGTGCATGGGTAGTGCCTGAGTGAATGGATGAGTGGCTCAGTGCTACATGAGTAAATGGAAGAGTGCAACAATAGTGCCTGTGTCATTGGTTGAGTGCATGGGTAGTGCCTGAGTGAATGGATGAGTGCAAAAGTAGTGACTGGGTGATTGGATGTATGCATGGTTTGTGCTCAGTGAATGGATGAGCCAAGGGTAGTGCCTGAGTGAATGGAGCAGTGCATGGTTAGTACCTGGGTGATTGATGAATGCATGGGTAGTGCCTAGGTGATTGCATCAGTGCATGGGTAGTGCATTGGAGTGTCAACATTGGCATGTCACTGGGTGTGCCAGTGTGTGCCTGAGTGTGTTATTGGATGCATTTGTTTTTGGCTGGATGTGACAGTGTCTGCATTGGTGTGTAGTTGAATGTGTTAGTGGCTGTATCGATGTGTGACTAGGTGTTTCACTGGCTGTATCAGTGTGAGCCTGTGTGTGTGTGTGTGTGAGTACCTCTATTTGCGTGTTGCTGGATGTGTGAGTTGCTGTACTGATGTGCGCCTAGGTGTGTTAGTAACTGTAGCTATCTGTCCCTGAGTGTGCATTCTCAAAATCTAAAGTTATGAAACAACACTGCAAGAACTAATAACGTACATTACTCCAATAGATGGTGCCACTGACCTCGATAAAAAGAAAAAAAACTGAAATAGTTACTAGTTACTACAATTAATAGAATTACAAAAGTAACTTACAATATCAACAATGCATAAAGACATAATTAAAAGAAATCACTACACATTTCACATGCTGTAATGGTATGTATTAATATAAATAGTCATTTCATTTTCTCTTTCTTACTATTCTCATCTTCTTTACTGATACATTGTAAACAATGCACTTTTCAAACAATCATTGTTGAACTATCTTGTTGTCATTAAGGAACACTGTACATTGCAATAACTACAAAGAAACATAACATAACTTACTTAACTATTTACAAATACAATTTTGTTCATAAACCCTTTAAAAGCACAGATATATCTTTACACCAATCCAATCAATTACTGTTGTATTCAACAATACAAGTCATGAAAGCATAGAACTGATACAAAATTGCTCATAAAAAACAACCTAGGTAGAGCATCATAAACAATGAAGTAAAACCAGTACAATATAAAATATCATCATTAAAAGCAGATTAAATTTTTTTTAAAACTTGTAAGACAGGTAAATCCTCTATTTATGTACAAAACTCAAAGCAATAAAATGAATAATAGCTTATTCCTTTTGGGTTCAGGAGGTATATATATATATATATATATAGCAGGTAGGATCCTGTGCCAATCCATTACCCTGCCGTTAGAGCCTTTCTACTGTGATTGGGGGTGAGGCTTTCCAATGTATGTAAGGGTTTGGATGTAGTTGGTGAGATTAAGTTAACTGGGCCCAACATATGGTTAATCTGACCACATTTTGGAAACTCCATGATGCGACTATTGTTGGATGGGCGATTTTGTTAGATGCCATACATGGTTGTGGTTCCTTCATATATATATGTTTGATGTGTGTCCTTGTTTTGGCTTGGGGTTGATGTGCATACGACTGTGGCACACTTATGTTGTATTAAGTTTTACTGATACACATCCCTGTGATCTGTTTCTTCTCTTCCTTTTTCCTAGATATTGAACTGGAGCAACCCTTTTTTTCACCATCGACCTGTCACCATACTGAGGGTGTACAGGCCATTGCCCAGGCCGTTAATGAGGGTATTTTAAACTGTTTCACCTAATTTTCACGTGCACTCTGTCTTAAGAATCTGGTCCTGACGAAGCGCCACCGACCCTTTTGGGCGAAAGAGGCGCGAAACATGTTGACCTATGATCAATGATCCGTGGGCATAAAGTGCCTTCAGGGTTACAACTTTTTGAGCAGTCTAAATCTGCTCAGGGTACATCTACATAATCAGCTGCATGATGACCCTCCATGCTTTTCACTAAATTTTGCACGAACCTTTTTTACTTTTTACCCTCTACATAGAACCCACTCCCCACACACCCACATGCACCATCCGGCGGTTCTTAAAAGATCTCCGTGAAAGTGACCCTTCGGGGGCCCGTAGCGAATTGCAGCGACCGGCCCTACGAGGAGCAACCGCCCGATGATGAAGCATGACACCCTTTGGGTGTGTGAGGGCAACAGAGGACATAGAGTGGTGTTCCATTTACCTGAGTGGGTCTTCGAACTAGGATTCTTTTCACTCTCTCTTTTTTCTTTTTTTCTTTTGTAGGGCCAGGGTGACCTTTTGCACCTGCCCGTAGGAACTTTGTCCTCCTGGTGATATATATTCAATTAAGGGAGCATGGACACTGGACCTTTTTTAGCTCCCAGATCCCCCATCTTTTGTGTTTTATATATATTGAGTACGGCAGTGCAGCCGAGGGATCATTAATCTTTATCTTTTTTTTCTTTTTCTTGGGGTACACGAGTGTTGACTATCATGACACGGTGATTGCATGAGTACTACAACGTGAAGGATATGGCACAATTGGTCCATTTAACATCTCTCTGTGTTGTATATGGCAGCTAATTTGTTGAGGTTTGGCCTTTAGGGGCATTTCATAACAACCCACACTTTTTACATCGTTCCTCACTCCTGTTCCATTGGTTTGCAACAATTATGCATTCTGATTTTGCATGCTTTGTGCTGATCGCATAACCACTAATAAGTATTGTAAATAATAGGAATATGCTCTGGGACAACTTTTCAACTTACAGTATTCTACATGTGCTGCGTGTGGAAGACATTTTGATTACGCTCTATTTTGGTATTGCGAATGAGTGACGTGATTTTACATATTAATGGTATGCCCGGATCGGAGCAGAGGGGATTAGTTTTCCTGGTACATGCACGCGCACTACCATGAATGCCTCACGCATGCGCAGCCTATTTTGTAGTGAGCCTAGGTCCGAAAAAGGAAATTACCCTGACATGAGTTCTCGTGACCTATTTAAGTGGCGTGTGCTGCCGCTGGCAGTTGTTTACTGGCAAACGCAGGGACAGGGTCGATATACGGGTGTGTCTGTCCATGCCTAGTTCCAGATAATATGCGGGTGGTTCTGGCGCTAAGCTGCTGGAGCACGTACTTCTGGCCAGTCAGGTAAGATCCTGTGCCAACCCATTACCCTGCCGTTAGAGCCTTTCTACTGTGATTGGGGGTGAGGCTTTCCCATGTATGTAAGGGTTTGGATGTAGTTGGTGAGATTAAGTTAACTGGGCCCAACATGGTTAATCTGACTACATTTTGGACACTCCATGATGCGACTATTGTTGGATGGGAGATTTTGTTAGATGCCATACATGGTTGTGGTTCCCTCATATATATATGTTTGATGTGTGTCCCTGTTTTGGCTTGGGGTTGATGTGCACACGACTGTGGCACACTTATGTTGTATTAAGTTTTACTGATACACATCCCTGTGATCTGTTTCTTCTCTTCCTTTTTCCTAGATATTGAACTGGAGCAACCCTTTTTTTCACCATCGACCTGTCACCATACTGAGGGTGTACAGGCCATTGCCCAGGCCGTTAATGAGGGTATTTTAAACTGTTTCACCTAATTTTCACATGCACTCTGTCTTAAGAATCTGGTCCTGACGAAGCGCCACCGACCCTTTTGGACGAAAAAGGCACGAAACATGTTGACCTATGATCAATGATCCCTGGGCATAAAGTGCCTTCAGGGTTACAACTTTTTGAGCAGTCTAAATCTGCTCAGGGTACATCTACATAATCAGCTGCATGATGACCCTCCATGCTTTTCACTAAATTTTGCACGAACCTTTTTTACTTTTTACCCTCTACATAGAACCCACTCCCCACACACCCACATGCACCATCCGGCGGTTCTTAAAAGATCTCCGTGAAAGTGACCCTTCGGGGGCCCGTAAGGAATTGCAGCGCCGGCCCTACGAGGAGCAACCGCCCGATGATGAAGCATGACACCCTTTGGGTGTGTGAGGGCAACAGAGGACATAGAGTGGTCTTCCATTTACCTGAGTGGGTCTTCGAACTAGGATTCTTTTCACTCTCTCTTTTTTCTTTTTTTCTTTTGTAGAGCCAGGGTGACCTTTTGCACCTGCCCGTAGGAACTTTGTCCTCCTGGTGATAAATATATATATATATATATACAGATATCAGAATAATCACCACGCATATATTCACGATATATAGACATGGACAATTGTTGTAATATCTGCTTGGATAGTTCAAGAAAAATCAAAGGGATCAAGCAGCACTTGTTATTGACTTTGTACGAATGACCCACATTTTACTCAGAAACTTGGGAACAGCACTTACAAATTACTGATCTGAGTATCCTGAGGGCAGTTTGACTGCTGTGAGTCCACATCAGCCTGCATATGGCTTTAATCCATGATCGACAAATGCCATCATATCCAAAGCAGGCAAAGAACACATGACCAATAGATTCAGGAGCATCATTATATATTGGACATGGATTATCTTTGTCAGGGGCCCATCTAGCAGTGAAAGACCTCAGAGGCAAAGTACCTATCCTAAATTGAAGATATAATTTCCTGTCTAATGGTACATTGATTAAATCCCAGTATGGTTTCACATGGAATGTGAATTTAAATTAATAAAAGCCTCCAATCAGCGAATGGCCAATGCTTGATCTAACTGCATTTTCGTCGACCTCTGCCAGTAATGCATTTTTAACAGCCTAGTTTTTTGGAACAGCTTTAGGAGTGGATTAAGGCAGTAATCTCCAAGACCAATGGCTACAAGCAACTTGTAAACCTGTCTCAGCCACAGGATTTTACAAAATGTATCTGCAGTCATCACATCCCTTAGTGCATCAACATATTGTGGCAACTCAAGCTGAAACCACAGCCTCTCCCAGAATAATAAAGCCCACAATTTGGCCAATGTTCATTGTCTCATGCCCAACATCAAAGGTTTAAGGGGTGTACTTTGAGATAAATTGACCAATTTCCTCAAAAAGAGATTTTTTTATGTACTCAGTGAGGAAAGATCTGAAAAATCCCACATCTCTGTGCCATAAAAACAAGCACCAATGGCTTTGGCATCAAAGATTTACAAAGTGGGAGCAATGGGTTTGTTAGGGAGCTATTATACTCTCTGACTATAGCTCCTGGTATTTGCCACTGCTTAAGAATTAGTATATCCAGCTGAGATTTCCATGAAAGGTTCGAGGAAATAGTTACTCTGAGATAGCTAAAACTCTCTACACTTTCAAGTGTCTCACCCCCCTAACTCAAGTTTGCCTTTGAAAGATCTATGGTTATTAAAAAACAGTGTCTTTGTCTTCGCAAAATTGATTTCTATACCTTGTAGGGCACAGAATTCAGAAAAACCATCTAATGCATGTTGCATACCACTCGGGTCTTGGAAATCAACAAGGTGTCACACGCTAAAAGTAGGATTGGTGTCTTGATACCTACCAGATATGGAGCATCAGTATGAAGCGAAGACAGGTAAAGGACAACATAATTAAGATAGAGTGTAAATAGGGTAGGTACCAGCACACACTGGCGAACTGCCTTTGTAAAAGAAAATCGATCTGTCACCTGTCCTTGAGATATCCAGCAGACCTGTGCAAAATTGCCCTCATGAAGACGGATCCAGACTAAAAAAAATGTTTATCGGGAAGACCCAAGCTGTTCAGGACTTGCAATAGCTGGTCAGGCAGGCCCAGATAAAAGGCGGACTTAAGATCAACAAAGGCAGCATAAAATGTCCCTCTGCCGACCGTCACAGTCTTCCAATAAAGTAAAAGGAAAGATTTGGTCAGTTGTAGACAGCTTCTTCCAGAATCCAGCCTGAAAGGGGCAAATGATGGCCTTTTCTTCAGTCCATACCTCGATTTTGCTTAAAGTGAATTGGGCAAAGATCTTAATCGGCCTGTTGTTTGCAGTGACGGATCTATCCCCTTTTTGTATATTGGGATGATCTCTGCTCCCTTCCATGAGTATGGGATCGTGGTGCCACATGCAATTGCATTTCCCAAGAAGAGGGTGCATTGTACTCATATATGTACTCATATATCTCTTTCATGCAAGAAAATGTCAGTCGGTATGCCATCCAAACTAGGCGATCTGCCTCTGGTTATAGCACTTAGGGCTGACATAACATCACTCACAGTGAAGAACGGGTCCTTTGTGTCAATAAAATCTTCAGTTACCTCTGTCCACTTGAGAAAACTTAATTCATTCGATAAGGCAGTACCAGAATAGAGACTAGAAAAATGTTCAATCCATGATTGCAGAGCTACATTAATATATATTGTATCCATGGGTACATCCCTTCCTCATTTGACAAGGGTCCAACACCTAGTGGAGTCCTTATGAGAGCAGACCAGGTTAAGGTCCTGCCATTTAGCTTCATCACAAGCATTCTTCACCTTAAGTTGAGCCCTTTTGTATCTCTTCCGGGCCAGGCAAATTTCTGCCACATCCTTTGCTCTTAGTGCCCGTCCGAGATCTCTACAAAGACATCTGCATTCTATGTTATGCCAATTGTGCTCTTTGAGGGATTTCCTTCCATGATTGGTACAAGGACCCAGGAAATAAAACAGTATTTTTCCTTAAAAATGCATTATGCAGGGCAGTCGTGGTTATGGAACTACCTAACGAAGAAGAGGCCAGAAAACTTAATTCGGTCGCAGATGCCTTTAGATCCATTCTTATTTGATCTAAGCTCAACGGGGACCTAATGACCTGGGTGGGACCTTTTGAGCCCTCACTTGTCAGTCATTGGTATCACATTCCTAGTTATAGCTGTAGATGAACAATCGGTTCTTGATTTAGGGCGAAGATGGTACAAAGAAAGATACAATGGATTATGGTGACTCTCAGTCCTATTTATAACAGCCATATCGGTGAGAGTCAACAAAAGACAGAGGTCTAACAGGATATAATCAATTCCACTAGAATGGTATGCATTGTTATATGTGACAGCACCCTGTCTATCGGAGGGGGCTCTGCCATTGATGGCCCTCAAGTCACAATTTAGCGTTAATGCTTCAATTGTAGAGTAGCCTCCATCTACCTCCATACTGGATTGAAGATCAAGCTTTGGTATACCCCATAACTCATCCTCGTTGCCTATATCGCAAGAGTCTTCATTATCTAGAGGCTCAAACCTAGTATTAAAATCACCCAATGAACTCAAACCAGGATTAAAGTGTGTGCTGACAGAAATTCCTCTAAAACTGTAATAGTGTGAGATCTTAGGCCACACCAAACACCTCTGGAATATATGTTGAATATATCACTGTCCATTAGCCTCTTTCTTCCAGCCATGAGGAGAATAGCCAGAATGTCTGGGGAATCAATATTAAACAATTGGATTTTACAATCCAAATCCATTCTAACACAAATGGTAAGACTCCCAGAGGGCCAGCCAGTTGGTCCACAGATGGCAGGAATAAAATAATTCAAGTAACCAAGTTTGAGAACAGGTTCCACATGCCAGGCTTTTTGGAACAAACAGATGCCCTACAGCTCAATGAAAGAATTCCAGTCGGAAAGAAGGATTATAGATTTCAGGCCAGCGACATTACAGGATAGAAAAGGAAACCCATTATTAACCCCAGTAGATTTTCTAAGAATGCCTTGTTTGACTGGCATAGGTTTAGCTTTATTTGAATGGACTGTACTAGTGGTTAGACCACCTGCCTTCTGACCATCAGTATCTAAGGTAATCATGAAGTGGTCACCAGGTCTTGGGGATGAAAAATGTAGTGTAAAAGAAGGAATTCCTGAAGCGGGAAAAGATTTGTTTATACAAAGGCCATTATCAGCAATTATAAATGCTGCAGGAGAAACTCCCTGTCTGGCTAGATCTAAGACAGGTTCTGGGGTAGCCAAATGGGTAACGTCCTTTCCACCTGGAGTACTAGTGGATAACTGTCAATCTACCATCCTATCTTTACATCAGCAAGCACGGACGAAAGGGATGTCTGCAAGCATTTTAAAATACCTTCAGGGGAAAGAAGATCACAGCTAAATATATGTAGTGCAATATTTGTGGCATAAAACTACCCAGCTGCACTGCCAAAAAGTATTCACATTGGACAAGTTCCAAATGGAAGCACTTAATGTATATTATAAAGATGTAGATGTTGTCTAACATGGAAGTTCCATGGAGGAATAAATGTTGCCTTCAAGTGGACAGTTTGAAAAAGTGGATAGAAGTAGATCTGAAGAAATATATGAGCATTACAGTATCCATCCACTACATTCGATAGAGGTTATGGGGGAATGCATCAGATGAACCAAGCAGGAGAAAAGTTTACAGCTTCAAATCTTTCCTCAACTCATTTAAAGTGGAGTAGGCAGACGGTATGATGACCACACTGTACAAATAACTGCAGCAAAGTACAGGTCAACAAGATTATATTCTGATGAACCTAGATTTCATATTCCATATGTTGTTTGAAACAAGTTGCTTCTTCTCAGTTCTCTTTGAAAAAAGAAAAGTATAAAACTGTTAGAAACGCCTTCTTGAAAAACAACAATACTTTTAACAAACATTTCAAAAGCACCCCATAAAATCCTCCCAGCAGTAGTGACACACTTACTGGCTTACCCTGAATTTCAACCTGCACTCCTCTGGGGTTAATTTGTACTTAGTGACAAGGCCCTCTTTTATAGTGGGATACCTAAACCTATTCTCTATCAGTAGAGCCAGTACGTTCTCCCTCCCATCACTACAAATATGAATCCAGAGGCATCTCTACAGTCCTCCTCAGAGATCCTCTGTACCTCTAAAGATACTCCTTATGTCAGAAATGACCTGTCCATCTCAACTCCCTCCTTAAAGTCAGGCACCAAGTCTCCTGAAAATATGAACTCTTTCTTCTGCACTGGACACAGTAGTGTTGCTCCCACCATTTCTTCTAGACTCTAACAAGTATTTGGCCTTCAAGTGCACCTCCTTGACACTCCAGCCAGCAAGACACTTTTCTTCTCCAAGGCTCTTTTACCCTCAGCTTTTCTCTCCAATGCACCAAGCAGGGCCAGCTGCAGCCTCATGTACCACTCAGCCTGTCTCTCACTGAGGTCCTCAGGGAACTTAATTTGGGAGAAAACAGCACTTCTTGGATCATATCCAATGGAGAAGTTTCTCTCTTGGGGATCCCCTCTCTCCTCTGGAGAATACATCCACTCATTTCTCCACTTCTCTCTCTCCTTCTGAAATCCAATACCCTTTGGGGTTCTGATTCTGAGGTCAACTACAATCAGGGTTCTCCCTTTTTAAGACTGCTGAAGTAGTCCTCTTCAAACTCTTCTTGTGGTGTAGATTGCAGGCTGCAGATGCCCCCCAGACTCAAAGGGAAAACTAGTAGTCAGACTTGTATGTACACATGAGCAAATGGGTGTGTGAATGGTCTTATGGGTGTGTGAGTGAGTGTGGCAGTCACTGTCTGGCTATATGAGTGATGGGTACGTAACAGCTCTTGTAAGAGTGTAACTGGGTCTGTAAGTGCCTCTCTGACTGTGTGAACGTGTGCAAATTACATAATATTACATTATATACTATACGCAAACACCCACTTCTAATTCCAAGCACATTCATCCATACCAGCATTATAAAATTAATATACATCCAGCATAGCAATTCCTCTTTATTCTTTCTTGCTCACTTTATTTTTATTTAATATTCTCAACTAAGTACCCTTCTATTTTCTCTTCTAGTATACATTTTCTTTCACCGTACACACACTCACTATTGTTTCCTTAATATATTACAACCTAATTAATATGCCTGTAAAATCTGTTTACTGTTCTATTTCTGTCTGGTAACATCTGTTTTCCTTCCAAATCTCCAGTCACAACTCATGCAAATCACCTTCTCTCTCTGTAGAAAAGCAGCTAAAATGGCTACAACTTACCATGTGCTCTTACTTATGCTGCTCCTGTTAACAAATCATAGGCTTCCTTTCATCTCTCTAATTCCAAATGGTCAGTATTTCTTTAACCCTTTCCATGTTTCCTGCGAAGAAGCCCAATTTGGTTGGGTTTTTTCATGAATCCGGGGATCCATTGGAGTTTAGTGCGGCCCTCTGTATAACTTTCCTGATAGATTTGCTAATTTGCATGGCGGCCATGCTGAGCACTGCAATAGCTCCGCAGATTCTGTGAGTGACCAAAAAGAAAGGTTTTCTAGAACTTTACTACCCATTAATCATGATTTCACCTCATTTATACCATCAGGAAAACTGACTCCTTCAATCAACATACAAGGAACCTTTCAGCCCCAGGTATAAAATGGCAGTCTCAACTTTTCTGTGAAGGCCCAGCCTGCCAATAAGATCCCTGCTTTGGTACATGGAGTCGTGGATTCCAGGCTGGTGCATCCGCGGACGGTCCGCGTCCCTAGATCTACAAATTACATTTTTAGATAATAACTCTAAAACTGTTGAATGGATTTACACCAAGTTACAAAAAGCACGCTTTCTGGACCAAGAGCTAGCTGTCTTCCAAATTTGGTGTAATTCCATCCAGCAGTTTGGCATATAGTCATGTTCAAAATCCTTATGGGTAATTGCATGGGAAAAACAAGTTTTGGGACCCTCCTTTATCTCAGCTCACGCTTGAAGGACCACCTCAAAACCTTCAACACAGCAGCTGAAGTAAGTGGTAAACTAGTTTTGAAACTTTTATGAGGAAAAGTTATTAGCAAAACAAAAAACACTTTTCCTATGGAAACTTGATCCTAACTATAACTACCTACTTGTGTTGTGTGTGTGTGTGTATGTGTGTGTGTGTGTGTGTGTGTAAGGGATGTTTGTGTATCTTTCATCTGTCCGTGTGCGGGAATGGGGTGTGTGTGTCTGCATGTCTTTGCTAATGGCAACGTGTGTGCCTTTCTTTGTGTGATGCTTGGGTGACCAACAAGGGCATGAGGGCCAGTTGAGGTCTGAACAGACTTGCAACAGTCTGGAAGTATTTTTTCCGAAGCTGAATGCACACAAGAAAAGGGTGACGTTTCACCGAGTCATGGCAGGAGCTGAGCTGATGTCTGTTTCCTGGCAGCTGCAGTTTTCTTTTCATAAAAGACAAGTTATAAGTAGAATATCTTGTGTTCTGTGGGTGTATGAGGGGTGATTGTGTCTATTATGCATGTCTGTAACTGGGTGTGGGTGTGATATGTGTGTATGTGTGTCCTCGTGTTTGCTGATAGCTGTGTTGTAAATAGACAGAATATTGAGGTGAAAAAATTCGAACTACATGAATATCGAGTTGGAAATATAGTGGAGTGGAAATATTGAGTGCAAGAATATTGACTTGAAGGTAAGTAATATCGAATTTAATAATATAGAAGTCATTATTATAATTTGTAAAAATATAGTTGTTTAAAATATCGATTTTTTAATAGTGTTATGCATTTGAGGATATATTTTAAATGTATGTGATTTTTTTTATAAGAATAGTTTGCTTTTTAAAAAATGGGTTAAATTTCTAGTAGTTATCAATTTTGTTTTATTTAAATTTTGCGTTTTTAGTTCTGTAGTGGGTTGTGGGTTTATAGGGGAATACGGTAGGAAGTAATTTAATTGTGATAAATTAATGATTTGTTTTATTTATTTCATTGAGATTTTATTAATATTAATTGTTGGAAGCAATGTATTCTTAATTATTTATTGGTTGTTCATTAATATTAATTGATTAATTGGTAATTCATTATGGTAATTGTGTAATATTTTAGGTGCGGGTTGTGGGTTTTATGGGGTAAAGGGTTGAAAGTAATTTATTTTTTAATTAATTGATAATAAGTTGTTAATATAAATTAATTACCTGAAAATAAAAAATGGAAATAGTCTGATTAATTTTACGTGCGGGTTTTGGGGTTTATAGGGGTAGAGGGTGGGGAGTAAATTACTTTTACTTACTTTATAATTAGTTGATGAATACTATTAGTTATTTTTATTTATTTGTAATTATGTTGCAGTTTAATTTTAGCTGTAGGTTGTGGGAATTAAAGGGGTAAAGTGTGGGAAGTTAATTAATTTTTATGAGTTTTAATTTGTTTTTTTAATTAATACTATTTATTTAATTGGTAATTAATTATGTTAGTTATGGAAGTAAATTTTTTTAAAGTAGATGTGGGTTGTGAATTTTGTGGTGTTATAGGGTAGGAAATAAAAAAACGAACAAGTAATGTTTTTGTTTCTAAATATTTTTTGTAATGAAAAATATTTATTTGGAAATTATTTGTTGGTTTATTTATTATAATATTTGTAGGTGTTAACATTATAATATGGTTTTATTTTTTGAATTTTTAATATTGCATGTATTTGTATTTTAATTTTTAACATATTTATATGTGTTTTGATGTATTTTGTTTTTTAAAACTTTTTTGTTGTTAATATTTTGTTTGTTTTTAATTTTGAACTGACTGGAATGGGAATAGTAATTTTTATCCTTCTGCTATCAAACACTTTCCCTACTGTTGCACTCACCGGAGTGGGAATAGTACATTTTACCTCTCCGCTATCCAACACTTTCCCTACTGTTACACTCATTGGAGCGGGAATAGTAATTTTTACCCCTCCGCTATCCAACACTTTCCCTACTGTTGCACTGACTGGAGTGGGAATAGTAAATGTTATCCCTCCTCTATCCAACACTTTCCCTACTGTTGCACTCATTGGAGTGGGAATAGTAATTTTTACCCCTCCGCTATCCAACACTTTCCCTACTGTTACACTCACTGGAGTGGGAATAGTAATGTTTTTTCCTCCGCTATCCAACACATTCCCTTCTGTTGCACTCACTGGAGTGGGAATAGTAATTTTTACCCCTCTGCTATCCAGCACTTTCTCTATTGTTGCACTGGTTGTAGTGGGAAATGCAAGTTTAAAGATTTTTAATAGTTTAATGTTTTAATTTATAATAGAATTTTTTTGTAAATTTTTAAAATTATAAAATATATTAAAATTAATAGTTTATTAATTGTTTTAAAGTAAATATATATCTTTATATTAATTATTGTGTGTGTTTAAACTTTTTTTCATTATGTTTATTTGTTATATTTGTTAAAATGTATATTACATCTAATTTATGTTGTTTAAAATTAATTTTATTGTTTAATATTTATTATTTTATTTTATATATATATGTAAATCAAAATTTTGTACAACTATATTTTTGACATCAATATTTTTGTACTTACCTGGTGAAAACATTTGACACTGAGGGTCCGATTCCGATTCTGGCCGCAAAATGTACCGACCGACACGGACCCTGAACAGAGACCGACCGATACGGACCGGCGCCGTACGACCCGTGCAGTACGATGCAACGCATGTGAATTACAACCAACACATACGGAATACAAGCCGTACGACCGAGCCGTAGGGAAAACAGTGATTTGCCTGGAAAACCGACGCGAGTTGCACCGACTCACACTTACCAGGAATGAACCCGACCGACACATACCCGCGATGTCCGATCCGCGTAGTACGATGCAATGCATGTAAACGCAGACCGACTCGCACGGAGCCCAAGCCGCATGACCGACAAGCAAAGAAAACAGGGACCTGAAGCAATAGGGATCTCCGTGACCGACGCATATGAAAAACAGAAGAAAGTCAGCGTGAACGAGCTGGAGAAGCCCGCACGAGCCAACATCAGCGTCCGTCTCGGTCAGAAGAACATCTCCTTCATGCCTAGAAAACCCAAAGGAAAAAATGCAAAAAAAGGACCAAACAAGCAATGACAAAGTCAATAAATATCCCAAAAAAAACCTGGAACAAAGACACACCCACAACTCCACCTATATAAAGAACATCAATCACTACCATGATCCTTTGCAAATAGGAGACATCAGCCATCAGAAAACACCATCACACAGCAACCACAGACACACTCACAACTCACCCATCACACAACTTTCACACCATTAGCACCTCACCAAAAGCACACACACATACAGCTAGCAAAACCAACACTAACCCACCCTCACTTGCACCCTCACACACATCACTCACCACCACCACCCATCACCATGCCCCCAAAGAAGAATCCGAAGTTCACAGATGATGAGTTAGAAGTGCTGGTAGACGAGATCATCAGAGTAGGGCCACATTTGTTTGGTACATTGGTCCAAAGGACCCCCATGTCACAGAAAACAAAGATGTGGGCGTGGATTGTGGACAAGGTGAATGCACAAGCACCAACGTTGCACACAAAGGACGATATCCAGAACAGGTGGTATGACGTGCGCAGGAGGTCAAGAAACTCATCGAGAAAGATCACGACTTGAGTAAGCGGCACTGGTGGGGGCCCTCCTGCCAAACCAGTATACTTCAGGACCTGGCAGGAGAAGGTGCAGGACATCCTACCACCAGAGAGCGTCCATTGTCTAGCAGACATACCAGAGCCTGGTGAGTACACAAACAACATACTCAATATTGTGTGGCAAGGGGACAGTGAAACCATGCACCGTAGCAAAGCCACAGTAACCAGTAGATAATCATCCCAAGATGTGTATGCTAGTCAGACAAACACAATACCTGCCATCTTACAGTGACTTGGAACTGTGTCATGACATGTACCAACCTACAAACAAATAGAGCAAGGCAGTGGCACACAGCCAAATATACACTGCCAGACAATTTGCCACCACAAACACACTACCTCACAGTGCAGCTGACTGACAGGAAGGAATATTGGGTATGCAGGTGAAGTGAGTGTATCCAAAAGCATGATGTGGTTTGTAGTCACAGATAATGCTCCGCCTCCGAATTGACCCATCAAGACCTCTCTGAACCATGCCCACATCACAGGGAGTGGAAAATGACTGACAAGATGGCTGACACTGGGTCCTGCTGTGGGGAGCACAAGGCCCTGGTAGGGCTTGTGCGCCAATCAGAAGCAGGACACCACTGACTGACATCCTGAAAGACAACTTGCATGCCCTCCAATGGAAGCACGTTTCATGGTGGGATGTCTGGCTGGGTGAGAAGGAGGACTGACAACTCTGACCATACCTACCAGCATGTGAAGACACACACACCCCTCAACACAAACTCCACACAACTCACTGTGTAGAATGCATTGACTCACACCGTAGTGAATTATCATCCAAAGATAAACCTTACAGGGTGCTGCTGTGTGAAGCACAGGGGCTCTCTTTGGACTTGTAGCCAAACAAACACAAGGACTTCACAGTCAGCCATCTTGCCATTGCTGTCACACCCCCTCACAGGGAAGCAGAGTCACAAGGAAGGAAGTATGGGCATGCCGGGAAGGAGGGTGTAGCCAAGAGCATGATGGGAGTTGCAGTCACAGACATTCCCCACCCACCCACATGGCCCAGCAAGCTCACACTGAACCATGCTTGCCTCACAGGGAGTGGGAATGGACTGACAAGATGTCTGACACTGGGCTCTGTTGTGGGGAGCACAAGGCCATGCTGGGAACTGGGCACCAACAAACACGAGGACTGCACAGTCAGCTATCTTGCCTTTGCTGTCACACCCCCTCACAGGGAAGCAGAGTCGAAAGGAAGGAAGTATGGGCTTGCTGGGAAGGGGGGTGTATCCAAGAGCATAACGAGAGTTGCTGTCACAGACATTCCCCACCCACCCACATGTCCCAGCAAGCTCACACTGAACCATGCTTGCATCACAGGGAGTGGGAATGGACTGATAAGATGCCTGACACTGGGCCTTAGAAATGATGTGGCTGACAATCACACATATACACTGGCCAAACAAATCACGGTCGTACACACAGCCATTGCAACCATATGTTAAAACTCATTGTCTGGGGATGCAGTGTCCAGGGGTGTGCCCTGGCCGGGCTGTGGAGGTGTGCCTTGTAGATGACAAGTGTGGAGAGCCATATATGGTACATTGCACAAAACACACAGGAACTCACATATATATCATAGACAGGGGACATCTGACAGTGAATGGAATGGACACACCAATATAGCCGACACCATAACATCGGCTCATTCACACTCGGTGCTGTTGTGAGCTGCATTCCACTCCTACATCGTGCTGAAACATATGCATCCTTCACACAACACGCCACTCACTGACATAGACACTGTAGACATAAGGTCTAAACTGGACTGCATTGGAGGAGACATGCTACTCACAGCAGCCAAACTGCAACACACACACACCACCGGCCCTCGCTGTCATGAGCATTGAAAAGCCAGAGTGCTACCTTGCCAATCCATGTCACCATGGAGAACATTGACAAGTCAAATCACATATGCACGTACAAAACTCAGCACCAGACTCATTAACAATGGTGACATTGTTGCAGCGTGGAACATCAAATTCCCCCTTTGTAAATCAGACAAAGAGATTTAAAGAGGACCCTTTCCCTGATTGGTAGCCAGTGGAGCTCTCGCAGAGCCTGAGTAGAAGATGAATCGCGCCTACGATTTAGCACAATTTTAGCCGCGGCCGACTGGACTCTTTGCAGCCCCTGGAAGATGTACTGAGGGGCCCATAAGTACAGGGAATTACAGTAGTCCATTCTACTCAGCACCGTGCTCCTTACAATCAGGGGTCGCATGTCCTTTGGCAAAATCGGGAGGATCCGACGCAACAGGCGCAGTAGCCCAAAGCACACACTGGCTGTCTTACTTCCTGTGAATCCATTTGGAGGTTTTTATCTATTAGGACCCCCAGGTTGCGTATTGTGTTGGCCGGGGCCAGTGAAGCCTCCTCAGGTGCAAGCCTGAACTCCACCGGCAAGTGCAGGGCCAACCTTGCCGGTGAGTAATACAATACCTCCGTCTTCCCTCCGTTGAACTGCAAGGAGTTTCTCCACAGCCAATCTGTGGTCAGGCGCATGCATTCTTGGAATTGTTCCATGGAGACCGCCTGTTTTCCCTCCACAGAGAATGCCAGTTGTGTGTCGTCCACATAGTTAACTAACTCAACCCGAACGCTTTAATGATCGAGAAAAGTGGCTGTAAATATATATTGAAAAGAATGGGGCTGATACTAGAGCCCTGTGGTACCCCATGGACTATGGGTGATTTCCCAGATGTAAACGGACCCAGAGTTACCATCTGTTGTCTCCCCGTCAAGTAGGACCGAAGCCACTGCAGTGCCCGACCCTTTACCCCTATACCCTCCAGTCTCTCAAGCAGAATTGGATGACTCACTGTGTCGAATGCAGCCGACATATCCAGGAGCACCAAAACCGCGGTGCTCCCATTGTCGGCCCGCATCCGCAAGTTGTCCATCATGGTTATCAGGGCTGACTCCGTCCCGTATCCGGGTCGGAAACCAAACTGATCCCTGTCCAGCAAGTGATGTTCCTCCAGGTAATCTGATAGAGATCTACTTACCACCTTTTCCAAAATTTTAATTGGGAAAGGGAGGTGAGAGATGGGCTGAAAATTGTCCGGGTTAGTCGGGTCCAGCGAGGGTTTTTTAATTAAAGGAGACACCACCACCTGCTTCCATCCCTTCAAGACTATGCCTTCTTCCAGAGATTGGTTACATATCTGGCGTAGCCAGGGAAGAGTCAGGCGGCCATATGTCTTCCACACTTTCTGGGGCAGGGGGTCAAGTGGCGAGCCTGAAGAAATGCTTTGCACCGTTGTGTTAAAAATGAGGTCAGTGAGGGTAGGAAAACTAGCCAAGGAACATTGCTGACCCAGAGTCCCTTTAGTTGCCTCTTTACCAAGGTCCTGGATGGCAACTTCGTTGTCCTTAAAGGAGACAACGATCTTTGCCACTTTATCCTCAAAGTGGACGGCGATCTCATCGCATAACTTCTGTGAGGCCTCCACTTTATTCTCTAAACAGGTTGGAGCCGAGTTATCTCTCACGATCTTAAAGAGTTCTTTAGTCCCATTGGATGCTTGCACAATGGTTTTGGCATAGAAGTTGGCTTTGCTTTCCAGGATTAGCATCTTATATTTAGTCTGTGCCCCCAGGTTGCGTATTGTGTTGGCCGGGGCCAGTGAAGCCTCCTCAGGTGCAAGCCTGAACTCCACCGGCAAGTGCAGGGCCAACCTTGCCGGTGAGTAATACAATACCTACGTCTTCCCTCCGTTGAACTGCAAGGAGTTTCTCCGCAGCCAATCTGTGGTCAGGCGCATGCATTCTTGGAATTGTTCCATGGAGGCCACCTGTTTTCCCTCCACAGAGAATGCCAGTTGTGTGTCGTCCACATAGTTAACTAACTCAACCCGAACGCTTTGATGATCGAGAAAAGTGGCTGTAAATATATATTGAAAAGAATGAGGCTGATACTAGAGCCCTGTGGTACCCCATGGACTATGGGTGATTTCCCAGATGTAAACGGACCCAGAGTTACCATCTGTTGTCTCCCCGTCAAGTAGGACCGAAGCCACTGCAGTGCCCGACCCTTTACCCCTATACCCTCCAGTCTCTCAAGCAGAATTGGATGACTCACTGTGTCGAATGCAGCCGACATATCCAGGAGCACCAAAACCGCGGTGCTCCTGTTGTCGGCCCGCATCCGCAAGTTGTCCATCATGGTTATCAGGGCTGACTCCGTCCCGTATCCGGGTTGGAAACCAAACTGATCCCTGTCCAGCAAGTGATGTTCCTCCAGGTAATCTGATAGAGATCTACTTACCACCTTGTCCAAAATTTTAATTGGGAAAGGGATGTGGGAGATGGGCCGAAAATTGTCCGGGTTAGTCGGGTCCAGCGAGGGTTTTTTAATTAAAGGAGACACCACCACCTGCTTCCATCCCTTCAAGACTATGCCTTCTTCCAGAGATTGGTTACATATCTGGCGTAGCCAGGGAAGAGTCAGGCGGCCATATGTCTTCCACACTTTCTGGGGCAGGGGGTCAAGTGGCGAGTCTGAAGAAATGCTTTGCACCGTTGTGTTAAAAATGAGGTCAGTGAGGGTAGGAAAACTAGCCAAGGAACATTGCTGACCCAGAGTCCCTTTAGTTGCCTCTTTACCAAGGTCCTGGATGGCAACTTCGTTGTCCTTAAAGGAGCCAACGATCTTTGCCACTTTATCCTCAAAGTGGACGGCGATCTCATCGCATAACTTCTGTGAGGCCTCCACTTTATTCTCTAAACAGGTTGGAGCCGAGATATCTCTCACGATCTTAAAGAGTTCTTTAGTCCCATTGGATGCTTGCACAATGGTTTTGGCATAGAAGTTGGCTTTGCTTTCCAGGATTAGCATCTTATATTTAGTCTGTGCCGTCCTTAATACTGACTTATCCCCCTCCAAGTACCCCTTCCTCCATTTCCTTTCAGACTTTTTGCACAGTAAAAGACCTTAGTCGATTGATAGCAGCAACAGTTTCCAGACCCTGGTTGCCTGTGATAACCCCCGTGTCCTTTCAGCTCTGCAAGTAACGCGTTGTATCAGTTAATTATTCAGATTAATATAAATATGCAGAATGGGGGGTATACAACATTTTGTACTACCCGCTCCAGCAATCCTCCCTTTGGTGATTATATCACCACACTAATCAAAAATGTTGTATCCCGTTTACGGAAATTTAAATTGATTTCTTGTTTCGTTCATATTTCAGTTTCCCCTGTTTCTTCTCTTTTTGCTGTTTTATACATGCTATCCTTTAACTCTTCTAGTTCTATTTCTTCAAATTCTCTTTCTTTTTTCTTATCCCTGCTCCTTAAGTTTTCTCTTTTTATTCTTTTGTGATTTTTATTCTTTCTACAACAAATACAACCTAATTTTATTATTAATACTAAGGTAATCACACATGTGCTAAATAACTACCTAGACTATGTACACCATCTTCTCCTCTATCCATGTGGAAAATCTTTGGAAAAACCAGGCCAACATAACATGTGCCATACCAATGGTCTGGCAAACGATAATATGCCCTGTTCCCACAAATAAAATACAGTCCTGGAAAGACTGGAATCTCTTCCGCCTTTAAATCCCCATCCTCCCATGATCCGGTATGTATCATGGCACTCACTATTCCATAGAAAATAATTGTCATACGCCGTCTGATTCCTTCTTATACACAATTTCCCTTTCTGAGGCCAATCTAAAGCAATAGTTGGACTTGTTTCCCCTCTTAAGTGTTTCTCCGTTTCTACATCCCAAACCGTTTTCTCCACTTTCCCTTCTGAAGCCTTTCTTTGCATTTTCAATCTCCTTTCTTCAACCATATCCAAAAATGTCTTCTCTTCTTTCTTTAAAGTGCAAGTCAAGTTATTTCTAAATATATATTCTAAGGTTAGTTCTTTAGTCTCTAAGAAAAATTCACCTAATACCTTTGCAGGTTTTACCTTGTTTAGTTTGTTAATTGCTGGTACTTGTGAAAATATAGTATCTACATCTGAAAAATAATACTCTAATTTACCTGTTTGATAAAATAAACTAGCTATTACACTACATGTTATTCCATATGTTAGAGGAAGGTGATGATAAGTCACTCCTTCAGATACAGATGCAGGTAATTGCATACATACGTAGCAATCCCTTACGTCCATTGTTTTAACATACTCATACAACAACTTTGAAAACACATTGTTAGAAAAATCTGTTATTGATCTATATTTATGTAAATAGTTTTTATCTATTCTAGTTGGAACTACCTTTTGAACTTTCCCTATATTAGTTATGTTATCGCTATGTCCAGTAACTTTAAATGAAATTAGTAGAGCAAGAATACTCCAAAGAAGCATTAATAATCCTGTACAACAACAACACATGTTGCACCATCTTCTAAGGAAGGTACATCTACTTTTGCTACTTTCTATGTTTGCCATCTTTTCTAAAATAAGCTGTGTCTTTTGACTTAGCCTCTTCTACTTCACAACTAGTTTCTAACCCAAGGCTTCTAAGCACCTAAGTGGTTCTACCAGTTTTTGTCTTTTTCAGTATTTTATTGTCTTTCCATCAGTAACTTCCTTGTCTCATTCAGTTTGGCATCTCATCATCTTTCACTTTCCTTTCGTTTTCAGCATACAGGTTGTCCTGAACATCCGCTTCTTCTCCAATATCGGACAAGATAACTCTCAGGATTTCCGATTCTTCGTCTTCCTCAACCTCTTCCAGTACAACCACCTCTGGATTTCCTTGGCTATCCGCCTCTTCCTTCACTTCAGGCAGGGCCACATAAGTCCATTCAGGTGATTTATACTTCTGGTTATTGATTCTCCACCTGTGATAATTTTGTCACCAAAATTTGACAAAATTATCACAGGTGGAGAATCAATATTTAAGACAGTTATTTAGATTACCTCGTAGTACCCCTTTGGTTCCGTTACGTTTGGACACAGGTATAATACCAATAGCTGAAGTAGCGAGCCTCAAGCCCATAATGTATTGGCGTCGCCTTTGGACCTCCCCCGAACTCATACCCTATAGGGAGGAATTATTAGAGGTATTGAGGTCACGGGGTGCTGTAAAAATTCCGTGGTTTGACCATATAAAACTCCTCTTATCCAGCATGGGTTTAGGGGATTGCTGGCTTGAACCTGAGTCAGCCTGCCCGTCAATATCAAAGGGTCGTATGAAGGCATGCTACAAAGATTACAGACTAACCCAACTTAATACCTCTTCTGGGATCGGGAAATGTACTAGTGTTTTTTTAGAAATAAAAGATTTTCCTTGCTTTGAATTGGCAATAGATCTCATTACTCCACCAGCGGCTAGGAAGCTCTAGTTACAATTTAGATATGGGGTACTCCCACTCCGCTGCTTTACATCCAAGTGGAGAGACCAACAAATGACCCAGTGCCCGGCTTGTGACCCACCCGAGGAAACAGAGCTCCATGTCTTTTTTAGTTGTTCTGGCTATCAGAAGGCAAGGAGATTGGTTGGCTCAAATGTGCAGGAATCTTGGCAGTAGGCGCTGCCTTGAAGCATTTAGGATACTGAAATCTGACTCAGGCATTCCAATAGTATACTCGGTGGCTGGTTTTTTGTTTTCAATGTGGTGCACTAGAAGGGCCTATCTGAGATCTTGTAATAATGAACTGATTGCCCGGTAGCAAATGTGCAAATCCATTACCCGTTTTTCTGCTTCATGTATAGTTTTATATATAGGAACTTTTTGCTTCCTTTTATACAGAGGTTCTTTTTTAGCTAATCTATGTATTTATTGAACCATGCACTTTCCAAATTTAATTGTGTCATCTTTGTCCAAATCCTATATCCCTATGACTGACAATATGATGGAATTTTAGATTTAAAATGTTTGATCTGTGATGTACTTTTTAGGACATTTTGTCCGAAATAAAGTTTTTTTAATTGACTTGACTTCTGGTTAGGTTTTCTTGTACGTTTGTTTTCTTTGACTACTGTTTGTTCTTCTTCTTTCGATTTTTCCTGACTCGTTACTTCATTCACCTGTTCAGCTCTTGGTGAACACGTGTCAGTCGATATCTCAGTCTCTTTATTTTGTTTGCCCACACCTCATCTTTGCCGCTCTTTTCAATTTACTCCCTTTATCATTCTTTTAAGTTCTCCAAGCTCTCTTTCTCAGAACTCGGCCTTCTGGTATTTCATCTTCGCTTTCCTCAGACTCTGTTCCAACTTGCTTTTTACCTTCGAGTTCCTATTCCACCTCTTCTTTTGTTTTCCCTACTTCTGTCCCTCCTCGAATCTCCGTCACGCAATCTTCCTGCTGACTACTTGTCCCTGCTTCTAACTGGATGTTGGAGTTCCCTACACCTCCTCGGGGGTCTTCCGTAATAATCTTTCCCTCTCTCTTTGTAACTGGCACCTGTCCATCTAAAAATGTTGTTTCCGGTGGAATTTCTCTCAATCTTTCATCTGGCACTTACTTTTCACAGATTTCTTTTACTGTCTCTCCACTGTCCTTTTCTTTGTTCTTCCTTTGTTCTTTCTTGGACGAATGTGCTCTTTGTTCTGTCTCTGAGTCTGAACTGGTATCAGAAATCTGAAACCTTTTCCTCAGCGAATTACTTCTGGGGACCAAAGTTAACCTTGGCTCTGTCTCCCCCCTTTCAGAGTTTTCTCCTTCTTTATCTTTTGGCTCTCCGTCATCTGACTCAGTACTGGATTCTGATTCATCAAAATATTCAATTTCTTTACAGTCAACTGGATTTGGAATTCTCAAAGTATGACTTGCATGAATCCAGTTCTTCAATCCAGCACACTTCACAGCTGTTGTTGTAGTCAAGATGACTTGCCTTGGTTTTCCCCACCTGGGAACCAAACAGTTTCTTCTTCTGTGTACTTTTATCCTTACCCAGTCCCCTGGGCTTAGATCATCAGCTGGCTTCTTTTCAAGAGTGGTGGCATCCGCTCCAACCTGATGAAACACAGAATGAACTGCATCAGCCAGGCTTCTACAGTATTCCAATACCATGTCATCACTTATTGTCATCAGCTTGTTGACTGGTATAAATACATGTCTCATTGCGCGTCCCATGAGGATCTCATGCGGACTCAAACCAGTAGTTCTGTCTGGTATTGATCTAATAGTCATGAGTACTAGAGGCAAGACATCAGGCCATTTCATACCTGTGGCTAAACACATTTTGCCTATTCTGTTTTTGATAGTACCATTCATTTGTTCTACTAAACCAGAAGCCTCTGGTCGGTAGGCACAATGCAGTTTTTGTCGTACATTCAATGCTTCACAAATCAGTTTTATAATCTCATTATGAAAATGTCCTCCTCTGTCTGATTCAATTGTTACTGAGAACCCAAGCCTATGTATAAATTCCCTCAACAATAATTTTGCCACTGTCATTCCATCATTTCTTCTTGTTGGAAACGCCTCTACCCACCTGGAGAATAGGCACACCATCACCAAAACATACCTCAACCTGTTACAAGGAGGCATTTCAATGAAATCTACTTGCTTTCTGGTGAAAGGCCCTCCCTCTCGACCTATTGTTCCTAGACTCACCACTGGCTTTCTTCCTGGATTGTATTGCTGACAAATTAGACATCTTTGACAAATACTTTCCGCCACAAGCCTGAACTTGGCATTATACCAAGTTTGTTTAAAAGACCTAATCATGGCGTCTCTCCCTATATGTCCCTGTCCATGATAGATCCGTGCCATGGCAGACATCATGCTATCAGGCTTAACTGGTCTTCCATCTCGATAGACCCACATGTGATCTTTTTCTCTTGGTGCACATCCTGCTTTTACCCACTGTTTTACTTCTTCCTCTCCGGCTTCTTCCTGCAATTGTCTTACCTTATCCCATGTTCCCACAGTGTTAGTAAACATTGGGAAACCGGAAATCAACTCTTTTTCCTTTGCCCGATTGATTGAATTCTGATTTCATGCACAATATTGCGCCATGTCGTTTGCAAACTTATTTCCAGTGGCAATGTAATCACCACTGCGACTATGAGCCGCACATTTTACCACAGCCAATTGCCTAGGCAGCTGTATTGCCTCAAGAAACTTTCCAACCACTTCAGCATTCTTAATGGGAGTTCCACTTGAGGTCAGGAAACCTCTTTGCAGCCAAATTTGGCCGAAATCATGGATCACCCCGTAGCCATACTGGCTATCAGTTTTCACAGTCACTCTCACACTTTTTCCAATCTTACATGCTCTGGTCAGGGCAATAAGTTCAGCTACTTGGGCCGACCTTACTCCTTTCAAATAGGATGCTGCAACTGTACATACCGCATATGCTGCACTCAGCACTCCATCATCTGTTCTCAAACAAGATCCATCAACAAACATGACATAATCACTTTCTGGCAAAGGTTCATCTTTTATGTCAGGTCTTGGTTTTGTACAGAAATCAAATACATCCAAACAATCATGATCTGCTTCATCTCTTACCTCCACATGCTCTACATCAGGCAACAATGTTGAAGGATTCACATTCACGCATCTCACAAGACTCACATTTGTTGCACCCAAAATGGCCTTTTCATACTTAGTCAGTCGGCTGTGCGTCATATAGTGAGTACGACTCCCTGTCAAAAGAATCGCCACATCATGAGGCACAGACACTTTCACAGGGTATCCCATCACAATTACTTCACTCTGTTCCAAACTTCGACATGTAGCAGCTACTGCTTTCAGACACCCAGGAAGGGCTACAGCTACTGGGTCCAACATGGATGAAAAATATGGAATTGGTTTCCTCAGTTTTCCATGCTTCTGTACTAGAACAGAGAGCGCACATCCATTTCTCTCACTGCAATACAACTCGAACTCCTTATCGTAGTCAGGCATACCTAATGCAGGTGCTTCACACAATCCTTCTCTCAACTTCTTGAATGCTGCCAACTCCTATTTGTTCAAATCAATAGGATCTCTCACATCACTTCTTGTCAATTGCACCAAAGGTTTTGCAATCAATGAAAAGTTTCCTATCCACTGACGACAATATCCAACCATTCCCAGAAACATTCTCACTTCTCTTTGGTTCATTGGTGGACTCATTCTTTTTATGATCCTGATTCTGTCTATGGTTATTTTCCTGTGTCCTTTCTCAATGCTGTGTCCCAATTATTGGACTTCTTTCTTGCAAAATTGTAATTTCGATGGTGACCCTTTTAATCCTCCATCTGCCAAATGATTCAGCAAAGCTACCGTGTCTACCTCACAAGCTTCACGAGTTTTGGATGCCACAAGTAGGTCATCGATATTCTGGACTAGTACTGAATTTTCAGGTATTTCCAAACTCTCCAAAGACCTTTTCAATAGCTGATTAAATATTGAGGGTCTTTCCGTATACCCCTGTGGAATTCGGCACCATTCCAAAATACGCTCGCCGAAACGAAATGCAAAAATTTGCTGACTGTCATGGTGCAATGGGATGGAAAAGAAAGCATGGCACAAATCAATCACTGTGTACCATTCTGCGTCATGAGGGATCTGATATACAAATCACAGATGGATTTGGTACAATGGGACAACATGGTACAACAATTTTGTTTATCTTTCTCAGATCTTGCACTATCCTGAACTTCCCACTAGGCTTTTTCAGTCCCATTATTGGTGAATTACATGAGCTACTCATTATTTCTCTCAAAATTTCTTGTTTTATCATTTTCTCAATCACAGAAGTAACTCCTTCGATTATTTCAGGTGTCAATTTATATTGTGGGACATTTGGGTAACATATTCCTTCTTTTACAGTTATTTTTACTGGATCTACATTCCTCATCAATCCTACGTCTTCTCCTGTAAAGTCCCAAACTTCTGCTTTTACTGATTGTTTTAATTCTTTCAGTAATTCGTCAGGGTTAAATACAGCATAGGTTCCTGTAACCTCTTTCTCTCTGTTTGCCATTGTCATTTTATACAACACATCATCATCTGGTGTTTCAAAGACTATTCCATCTGGAGTACAAAATATAGTGCAATTCATCTTGCACAATACATATCTACCTAACAAGTTCACAGGACTGGTGTCGCACACTACAAATCTGTGCATTTCAGAAAATTTCCCTATACTAACTTTCACTGGTTCTGTAAGGTAAGTTTTAATCTGTCTGTTGGACACACCAACTACTTGGATCGTTTCATCCGAGAGAGGAAGATTCTTGACATGAGCTGATCTAACTGTTGATCGAGTAGCACCAGTATGAACTAGGAAAGTAATATTTTCATTATTAACTTTTCCATCTACAAATGGGCCTGTCTGGTCTACTTCTAGAGTTGCGCCAAGTACGCACTCTTCTTCCTCCCTTTGGCACCGTCAATAACCCTCTTCTGAATCGCTTTCATCGCGTTGCAGCCAATACTGCGAAGCAGCGCTAGCGCGTTGCGGCTTGTTTACCTGTTCTTCGTTGTAGAATCCATTCTCCTTACTATACTTCTGGCAATTTTTGTTCTGTGGAAAACGTGGTTTGGCACCTGATTCTGTTGTGTTACACCCTGCTGTTGTCGTTGCTGTTGACCACTCACCTCATTCTGCACCTGTGGATCCAAGGATGAATTTTCATCGTTAGTACTTGGTGGATTCTTACACTCGGATTTCCAATGCTCTATCCTACCGCAATTATGACACGGAAATTTCGTCTTAGCTTCCTCAATATTCCCTTTATTTTTCCCAGGATTAAATCTCTGTTTTGACCCAGCTTGTTATACTAATTGTGCTTCCTGTATCTCTGCTACTTTTACTTGTGCCCACATAGCCTTCTCTTTTAGTTTTCGCTGTTTTGCTTCAATTACATCACTGAAATATTTAGCATGCCTCAATACTTCGTCTATTTTCTTATTTTGCCAATCAACCGTACGCTGTTTTATCATTTCACTAATTTCTGGACGAAGACCATATACAAATCTGTATACGAAATGACTCAAATCCTTGTTACTCAAATTTATATCTCCACTGAATTGTTTAAAGGCTAAAATTAACCTCTCATAATAGGCATGTACTGATTCTTTGCTTTCCTGATGTGTTCTGTCAATTTTCACCCAATCTGTCTCTTTAGGGGATACCTTGTTCTTCAAAAATGCCATAACATGTTCGTATTTCTTCATTACCTTGGGGTCTGGAGCTCATGTCTTTGGATCCCTTGGGTATTCCTGTGTCGGCCTATCTATTACCATTTTGCATTCTGTCCATAGATCTGCTGGTACTATTATGTCAAACAAGCTATTCAGATCAATCCACAATACTTTGGATAGCTTCACAAATCTGTCCACCTGTCTATACCACTCGACGGGTTTTTCACGCAGTCGAGGGAAGTCATTCGTAAATGACAAAATATCCTGTCTGGTCCATGGGACATGTACATATCCTCCTCCCGGAATCTCTCTCATAGGGTATTCTGTCACAACCTTCTCTTTTTCTCTCATAGGATAAGCTGAAAACGTTTTGTCTGAAACTTCGTCTCGCTTACGATACCATCTGCTTTTCCATTTGTCCACATCTCCCCATTTTCTCAATAAAATAATTATATCCTTAATCTGACCTGTTCATCCTGTGGTATTCATGTTTTCAATATCTTTTTCGGTGAAATCTACTCGATAGGGTTTCTGTAGGGCTTTTACCTTTTCAATATCAATACCTATTTCATTTGCTACTTCTTCTAATCTTTCATGAAGACTCTTGACTCTCCATGTTACGCTTTTGCACAAAAATAACAACTCCTCATCTTGGTAAGTTTTTAACTTCTCTGTCGGAATAGTTCCCACTAATAATTCTTCCAGTACCATTCGTAATTTAGCTACATCTATTGACTGGGATTCCTTGTCTTTTTTTTGCAAGCTTCTAAACCATTCACTCAACTCCTCTGTAGATGGTCCTACTGGCTTCTCTACATTTCCTTGTCCAAAATCTTTTTGAGTTTCTGACATTATCTCTATCATTGTCATACGTTTTTCTGCACAGTTTTGACCTACAAACGTGTTATTTGAAAAATTCGGTTCAATCATACTCATAGTCTGTCTCCATGGATTCTCACTCTGACTCATTCTTGCTGGTTCAACCGGTTTACTACTTTTATAAGGGACTGTCAAACAATGTTCACTGGCTTTCTGTTTGTCAAAAATAGGCATTACTGGACCTATCGTTACTGGTACAGTTACCGCTTCCAAATTCTTAGTCAATTCTCTTATTTTCTCGGTTAATACTAGGGTTGTTTTTGCTAATTCTGCTGAATTTTCTCCATCCAATTTTCCTCCAGACTTCTTTTCAACCTCTCTAATGGAATTGTTTCTTCCCAAATCGTGGATCTCTGGTTCCGATGTTATGATTCGTACTGTTTCTTTCATTGGGGCACTTGGGGTTAATATTTCTGATTCTGGTCGGTATGGTGGTGGATTCTTGTAAAACATATCATCAAGAACATCATCCTCTGACTCATTCATTCCATACCCTCTCGATTCCACATTATGCCTCTTTTCTACACACTTTCGTCCTTCATTCTCTCCTGCAGTTCTTACGGGAAACAAACCCTCAGTCATACTCGCATTCCGCCACCTTCTCATCCGATCATCATGCGTCTCATGTCCGTAGGATCTGGCAAACAGGTACCTATATCCTCTACCCTTTCTCTGTCTTTCTCGATCATGCATTTCGTCTTCCCATTCTGTCAAAGCCTCAAATTGAGTGGGTCTAGGTCTCGGTTCTAAATTCATAGTTTTCTCTCTCAAATTTCTCAAAACAGCCAAATTAAATGAACCATGCTCTGGAAAAGCCAATACTCCTTCTTTCTCGGTGTATTTGACCCAATTATCTAACCAAATGCAGGTGTGATATCCATATTTCGCAACCATGAAGGATGCAGGGGTTTTCGGTGGAGGAAGTAACTGTCCTTCCCTAGTTATGATCGGTTTGTCCTTCTTAAACCACTTCTTAATTTTTCCAAACCAAGACTTTTTCTCTTTTTCTGGTGGATCGTAATACATTTTCTTTTCTTTCGTGTCTCACTAGATCCTCCTTACGACTGTACCGCTTTTCTATCCAATCGCAGCGCGACTCACACTAATGCACCAATCCAGAGCGTCTACGTCACTGTCACAATTCTCAAATCCCAGCGCGACTCACACTAACGCACCAATTGGGAGCGTTTACGTCACCCTGTATTTCTCCACTCCTAGCGCGGCGCACACTAACACACCAATCCGGAGCGTTTTATGTTTCTGACCGTCTGTCCAATCCCAGCGTGGTCGTTCTGACGTCAGCAGCCGCTGCGGCAGCTCCTGCTCCTGTCTACCCCTCCTTTACAAATCTGCTCAGTAAATTTTTGTTTCAATTTCTACAATTCTGTTAGTAACAGCATAAAAACGCCACCATTGTCCGCTTCGCTAACCAAGGAATAGCAATAGACCTTTCTCACGAGAATTCCGTCTTTCCCGAGAGCAGCGCTTACCTCTGCCCTACTACAGAATGGTTACTTTCGTTGATAAAGTAGCACATCCCTCTACTTCACCCTTCTAACAAGCATTAGCTAACCGTTTATCCAGAATTAAGACACATAGTTGGAGACCCAATGCTCCTGAGAAATAAAACCAGAGTTTCACAACTAACCTGAATGCTATTTCATTCACGCACTTTCACACAAGAAAAGTAGTACATTCACACAGAATCCTGTCTTTCCCGAGAACAGCGAACAGTCTGTCCTACTACAGAATTATGACATACGTTAACAAAGCAGCGCTTACCTCTCCTTTGTCCTTTTAACAAGCTCAGAGAGTACCTATTACCTTTCCACTGATAAGCGTTATCAGAATGCCAGTTGGATCCCTGGTACCTAAGACCAGAATTTCACAGGTAACCTTCGCTATCATACACACTTCTCTCACACAGAAAATGTCTCTAATGGCAACACACGGCGATGTCACCAAATCGAACCCAGACAATGCGTCGTGCAACTTCAATCGTCACACGTTTTCTCCTGTGTACCTACAGGATAACAACCATTCCGACTTTCCCGAGAACAGCACTTACCTCTGCTCTACTATGGAACCATTTCCAACTTCCGACTTCCTACATCCCAGAAGCCGTGCAAACAAAATAAAACTCAACGCGACTCACCATAGAGTGTTAGTACATAAACCAATATCAATAACCAATAATCAATAAGCTATTTACAAGCAATAATCACCAAACCAAAACAATAAAAACCATTGTCTTGCTACCAGAAAAACTGTTGCAGCGTGGAACATCAAATTCCCCCTTCGTCACAGACCAAACACCTCAGCATCAAATTCACTTATATACATTCATTGATGGGGCCCATAACACCAATACTTACACTCCGTTGATCTGCTTTCCTAGGGAAATAAGCTTTCAAACGCTGACATGAAAGGAATACCTTTACCTTACCCTAAACACATTGGGGCAGATTTATGAGACCCGTTGCGCCATCGGAACGTCACTTTTTGTGACGTTCCGTGGCGCAGAAGGCTGCGTGATATTTATCAGGCAGCACTGAGCCACTTTTTTTGGCTTAATGCTGCCTCATAAATATAAGTCCCTTTAATGTAGTGTTCTGCGTTAAAGGGGCGTGCAATGGGTGTTGCTGGGGGCGTTCCCAGCAACATCCATGGCCTTTTGACACTGCCCCAGATTTACGAGAAATCGTAAATCTGAGGCAGCGCCAAAAGCTTCCGCCTCACCAGGGGAGGCGTAAGGGAGGCGCAACGGGGAGAAATATCTTTATTTCTCCTCGTTTTTCCTTTTTCTATGTGTGCTACATTCTGCAGCACCCATACAAAGAGGAAAAACCTCTTGTGATTATTTTTGTACAGAAAGGTTTCCCTTCCTGTACAAAAATATTCATCTCCGCAACGCAGGCACCCTTGCACCATGGTGCAGAGGTGCCTGCGTTGGCGCAGGCAGCCCATTGTGTGCCGGCGCAGGGGAAAAGGACAGGAATGCGCCGCATTTTATAGATACGGCGCATCCCTGCCCTTTTCTTTTGCCGTAGGGAAGCACAGCAGGAAGGCCTGCTGCGCTTCCCTACGGCAAAACCTCATAAATCTGCCCCAATGACTTCAGACCTAAGATATCCCTCTCATAAGGAGATGGATCATTTAGTTGTTGTGTATGGTTTTAGTGACTAAACTCATCTATCTACACATTACTTCTTTACCGTTATTCTCTTATTCAAATAATTGACACAACACATTTGTCAATTAATCAAGTATTCTTTATCTAAGAAATATTTCAAGAAACGTTAGAAATCATCATCAGCATTTCAGAGGATCATATTTACCTATTCTGGCTAAAGTCGTCCTCTAAGTCAGTCAGTCAAGGAAGAATTTTATTCAGCAAAGTTAGGCCACAATTCAGTCTCTCAAAGATTCAGGATTACAGCTGTCCAGCAGTGTCACCGTCCTCTCCATCAGCATAACGTCAGGAAATCGAGTTCATCAAAGAAGAGCGTGTCATTTGTTCAATTCCCTACCTACTTTTATAATGAAATTAATGTCAAAAAGTATCAAGATCGGGGTTTCAGAAAGTCCTGATTGGTCGACTTGGGGTCGTGAGATGCAGTTCTCAGGGTGTCAAACGATGAACTCATCGTACTTGCTAGTTTCGGTTTTTAATTCGAGCATTGTCTTTGGTATTGGCTTAGTTCCCGGAGCATCCTTGAAGGGTACATGTTTGTTGTAATCTAGACTTGTTTCCCTTTCCCTCTCTCCCCCCCCCTCCTCTCCCTCGCCGTTTGGTATGCCCTGTTTTAGAATGTTGGAGCTGACGCTCCTCTTAGAATGTTGGCATCTCACTACGAGAGGCTGAAGAATCCGTACGATTAAACTACTTCTCTTGACCATCTTTGAATTGGGAGCATTTATTATTACATTAATTTTGGCGACGAGCTATCTTGCCATCATTCTTATTGTGCTGTTGTGACGGGGATCGGCTTTCATCTCTTCATCACACTGCGGACTGTCACCGGCTGCCCTGAGTCGTGGAGCTGTTCCCAGACTTCGCTGCCTGCAGTAGCGGTTGGCTGTGTTACGGTGAGAGACCTTGTATGACCCGCCATATGTCCCTGTTGTGGTGCCGCTCGTTCAGAAGAAAAACCGGCTCTTTGCCTCATGAGAACGCCTGCTGTTGGCTCCGATTGAGGTCGCATGTTGGCCGCTGTTGACTGAGTTGCGGTGAGAGAACTTTTTAGACCTGCCATCGGTCCCATGCCAGTGAGTCCCTGCTGTGGTGCCGCTCGTTCCCTAAACTTGCCGTTGCCTCAGTTGTCACGAGGCAAACACTGTTTGCTCCCGTTGAGGTCGCATGCGGGCAGCAGCGTATTTATTTCCAAGGATTGTGTTCTGCTTCAAGAGGTGTGTACCTGAGGGGACGCTTGAGCTGCTCTTCGCGAGGTTGGATTCTGGAGGCAAGAGCTTCGTATCCTGTCACAGCTGAGGTGACGTCGTTTCCCCTTCAGGCACTTCCTTATTCCTGCTGTTTCCGCTGCATTGCTGACTGAACTCCAGTGAGGCTACTCCGTATTCAGACACTGCTCCCCGTTTCCTCTACGCTGCTCCCTCTGCTGGGGAAATAGTATAGCGCACCTTATTCTTTCTTCAAAGCTCACTCTGCCTGCTGTGAAACTTTCGCTGACAGGCTCAGCTCACGTAATTTCAGTGCTTTCATTCAGTACTCTGCCTCCTAGTCTGTTTCACTACGTAGGGGTTGGATACTGTGTTTTGGTCTTATTAGCACATACTCTTCTGGGCGTTTTTCCAGTATTAGCCTTGTCACTCGCTCCTTTACATTACTTTATCTACCTTTTCTCCTTCTTCTGTCAATTTCTTCCCTGGGTCTGCGTTTTTCTTTCATTCTCCACCATGTCTGCTTTTTCAATGTCTCAACCCCCTCCGTTTCTGGATGAGAGTGGGGATCCTGTGATCCCATGGAAAAAATGGGTAAATCTGTTTGAATCGTACCTAATTGCAATTGGGGGTGACAGGTTTTCTGCGGTGCGGAAACAACATGTTCTACTGCATAACCTGGGGAAGCAAGGGAGAAATATTTTTGATGACCTGCCGGATTCAATTGTTGAAGATGCACATGAGGGTGCTGGGGGCGAAGGGGAGGCCCAACTGGATGTGTATCAGCTAACATTGTTGAAACTAGAAGCTCAATTTGGTGATAAAATTAATATTGTATTAGAACGCCACACATTTTTTTTGCGCATTCAAGGGAAAAATGAGAAAGTGATAAATTATATTGCTGTTCTGAGAGGTTTAGCCTCAACATGTGAGTTTGGGATGTTAACTGAGTCACTAATTAGAGATCAGCTCGTAAGGTGTACCTGTAACAAGAAGATCCAAGAAAGACTTCTCGCAGAAGCCCCTGATTTAAAACGTGCCATTGACATTGCTAAGAGCATAGAACATACAGCTTACTGTATGAATGAGATGAAGGAAGCCGTGGAGGTAAAACAAGTTGCGGAAAACAACATACACAAGATCTCCAGTAGAGACTACAAACACAAACCTGCACCGTCCAGTCCTGAAGTACATACTGCATCAGGGAATAAGCTAAAATGCTACAGGTGCGGAAATCCCAATCATCTGGCCAACAGCGTAAGCTGTCCAGCAAAGGGAGTTTTGTTCAGCAAATGCAAGAAAAGAGGCCATTTCTCAAAATTATGCCACAGTGCAAAAAACAGTGTCACCCACATGATAAGCAGCGAGCTGGAACAACAACAACCAAGCGAGGATATAGTTTTCCAGGTATCCAGTTTTTCAGAAGGTAACAGCACTTCCTAGCCCAAGTGTGAGATATTGTTGGACAACGTTATGTATGAGGTTTACGCGGACTCTTGTTCCCCATATACCCTCGTTAATGAAGCCACATTCCTTGCCAATTCGGGAACAAATGTATCTAGCCTCTTACCTCCAGACATCAAACCAGGGGGTTATTATCAAGATCCCATACCACTGGTTGGAATGAGACTCATGAACATTAACTTTAAGGACAGATCAACCGTGGGAAAAGTCTACATCACGAGGAATGGTTCCAACCTGCTAGGGTGGAAGCACCAAAAGGGTTTAGGAATCAAACTAGACCCCAACGCACCGGAACCTGTGTACCTGATTGACAGGGTCAACGTTGGAATGGAAATCTGCAATCGCTTCCCAGAGGTGTTTACAGACAAACTCGGACTCCTAAAAGGCTTTCTCCACAAAATCAACCTTAAAGCCAATGCCAGACCTATCATCCACAAACCTAGGTCTATCCCACTGCTGACGAGGGAACCGCTTAAGAAGGAGCTGGACAGATTGGAAGAGTGCAAGATCATTGAGAGGATTGAGAGTTCTGAATGGTTGGCGCCCATTGTGGTAGCAGCCAAAGGGGGTAACAAAGGGATTCGTCTGTGTGTTGACCTCAGGGACTTGAACTCTAACATTTGGGTCGACCGACATCCCCTCCCCAACATCAATGAAATGCTGTCGGCCATCCACGGGGCCAAAGTCTTCACAGTCTTAAACCTATCCTCGGCATACCACCAAGTCACTCTCCACCCTGACTCTAAGCCCCTCACTTCCTTCATAACCCCGCATGGAGCTTATCAGTTTTCCAGATTACCCTTTGGCCTGGCATCTGCGGCAGCTGTGTTTCAACGCGTCATGCAACACATACTGCAAGGTCTGGAAAATGTTCTTTGCTTCCAGGACGACATCCTGATTCACGGTTCGTCAGCTGAGGAACACAATAGAACTCTAGAAGCAGTGTTGACCAGACTTAGTAAGGCAGGTTTCACCACTCAGAAGGACAAATGTAAAATCGGGGTGGAATCAGTAGTCTATCTTGGCCACACCATCTCAAGCGAGGGAATCAAACCTAAATCCAGCCTGGTGGACTCCATCAAACTAGCCCCTGCACCCACAAACAAGGATGAACTCAGATCATTCCTGGGGTTGGCGGAATACATGTCGAAGTTCGTCAAAAACTTTGCGGATCAGGTGCATCCCCTCAGAGATTTGCTGAAGAAGGGGTTTGAATTTGATTGGAAACAAGATCACCAATCAGCTTTCCAACTCATTAAGGAAGCCATCGTTGATGCACCGATTCTGAGTGCTTTCAATCCCAATGCCAGAACTACTCTCACCACAGACGCCAGCGCGAAGGGTTTGGGAGCTTCCCTGACGCAGAGGACTAACGGCCAGGAAACAGTGATCGCCTTTGCCTCTAGAACTCTGAGAGATGCCGAGCTGAACTACTCGACAATAGAAAAAGAAGCATTGGCATGCTACTGGGCCATAAACCATTTCAAGTATTTCCTATGGGGCATCCCGTTTGTATTGAGGACGGACCACAAACCCTTGCTACCGTTATTCTCCACTAAACGTTTGGAAAATACCACTCCTCGTATATCCAAATGGGTGCTGAGTCTACAAGGGTTCAACTACACCATGGTATACGTTCCAGGAAGTGAGAATAGGGTAGCGGACTGTCTCTCCAGACTACCAGTGACCAATGGGAACCTGACGGATAACCCACCAGAGGAGACCATCCTTTTGGTTGAAATTCCAGCCATCAATCCAGAGGAGTGGGAGAAATCCATGAGTGAGGACAGTGACTTCGCTACACTGAGGAATTTGATAAGCAAGGGGTGGCCTGTTAACAAGCATGAGGTGCCAGAGTCCATGCGCCATTTTCGGCCGGTGCAAGACGAACTGTCTATTGTTAAGAACCAAATATGCAGAGGAAGTAAGATCATTCCTCCGAAAAACATGTATGAAAGGTTAATACAGATTGCCCATGAAGGTCACCCAGGGAGGAGCATGACGAAAAGCAAAATCAGGCAACACTACTGGTTCCCCGGGATGGATTCGCTAGTGGAGGACCAAGTGAAGAATTGCACAGCCTGTAGTTGTTGCGACAAAACCAAAATTGTCCGCAAAGCACCGTTGATCCCCGTGGAGGTCCCTACTGTGCCATGGGAAAAGTTGGGATTAGACATAATTGGGCCTCTAAATCTACTTAACCAATCCCATAGATTCATGTTTGTTCTTATAGATTACCACTCTCATTGGATTGTAACGAGAATGGTATCTTCTATCACTACTGCTTCGTTGTTGAACTTCTTAAGAGACACTTTTTCTAAGGAGGGCATACCAGGTGTCATAATAACGGACAACGGAGTTCAATTCACTTCAGAGGAAATGAAGCAGTTCTTGTCCACTCTGTCCATTTCACACATCAAGGCCCCGCTCTACTGTCCCAAGGCCAATGGATTGGTGGAAAGGGCGAACAGGATGCTAAAGGACACCATCCAGCTTGCTTTGAGCTCCCAGATTCCGGTGGAGGAAGCCATCAGGAAAATGCTGTGGTCATATCATACGTCACCTAATGCTGTCTCTGGAGTGTCACCGTTCGTATCTCTCAAAGGGAGAAACCCGGGTTCCAAACTCACTCCCAACTGGCTAAATGGAGGAACTCCCGTGTGGGTGTACAGAGACGCTGTGTTGGAGGAAACTCACAAACATCAACAAGAGTACAAGCACAGATACGACAAGCGTTGGGGAGTTTCACAAAAAAAATGGAGTGAAGGCCAGTGGGTGGTTGTTAAGAAGCCGTCCCTGTCAAAGTCCAAGATCTCCTCATTTTCTAAACCACTGAGAATAACTCGGGTTAACAACAATTCGGTGGTGCTGGAAGACGGAAGCACGTGGAGTATGGACAACATAGCGAGGTGTCCAAGCACCACTGGTTCCAAACCTACCTATGAGGAAGTTCATAGTCCGGTAACGCCTGAGGGGAGGGGACTCAAAGTGGCAAGGGTACGTAAACCTCCGAGTTGGCAATTTGACTACAAAATGGGACCTTAAGCCTTCCTCTATCTCTTGGGTTAGTTGCCTGCTGCCATGGTGGGGTTGTGGTGTGAGTGCAATTTTGTATTTCTCTTCTAACCTTGGTTGGGAGGAATGTTATTACAGGCGCTCCAGAATGCTAAATTTTGTATTGTAATGTTCCATCCTTCTGCCCCCTATCCTTGGGGTATGTTCATATGTAATGTTATTCTTGTGTATTTCCTTTGCCCCGCAGGGAGATGTGTTGTAATCTAGACTTGTTTCCCTTTCCCTCTCTCCCCCCCTCCTCTCCCTCGCCGTTTGGTATGCCCTGTTTTAGAATGTTGGAGCTGATGCTCCTCTTAGAATGTTGGCATCTCACTACGAGAGGCTGAAGGATCCGTACGATTAAACTACTTCTCTTGACCATCTTTGAATTGGGAGCATTTATTATTACAATGTTCTCCCGGGGTCAGGTCCTGGCCACTGCGGCTGGCGGTGACGCCTGCGCACTTCACCCAGAACCTAGTGTTGTCAGGGCAGTCACGTTTAATGTCTCGTTCAGCCATCTTGTATAGGCCGAAATGGTCAACTTAAGCAAAAGAAACACAAAAACGCAATTAAAACATAGAAATGACTAATAAAATGTTATTCACTTGCTAATACCCATATGTGTGTGTATTTATCTAGCAGAAGCAACACTCAGAGCGGTTTATACTCACGAAATAAAGCACAAATCACAAATATATCACCAAAGCAACATATAATATGCAATATTCTAATTTCCTACTATTAATATGCGTACTCAAGTTATTTTACAATTAATATAGCTATGCAAAGTGCAATTCCCACGTGTAATTCTTTCGTTAGTATGATTGATTAATGTTTTCACTGCAAACCAATTAATATGATTACTATTAGTTAATTATTCAGAATAATATAAACATGCAGAATGGGGGGGATATACAAAATTTTGTACTACCCGCTCCAGCAACATCATCACTTGTATGAAATGAGATGAGAACTAGGAACACTGTAAAAAATACACTTCCTCCAAAGAGATCACAGGCGTACCGGACTGTGACCATGTCATACCAATATACCAATGTGGCACACAAAGACTAGCAAAATCTGCTACCACACATGCACGAATCTTACAACATATCCTCAGTGGAATAGCACGTATGTCCTTGTTAAAGCTCACATGTGTACAGGGATGACACACCTGCGTTAGCAACGTGATGGCCCTTGAGTAATAATGGTCATGTACAGACAAATCTATACATGAGCTGGGCATGCACACACTTCGACATGCACATTTAAATGTTTCATTTTGGCTGGGCAATGTGCAACAACAATATCAATCTCTGTCCGTGAAAACCCTGGACAAAGCAGTGTACAGGCAGGGATCCGGGCGTACAGTCAAAAATGTCATTTATGTGAACCATTGATGCCTGTAGAAACCTAACTTACATTGTGTGTCTCTTCCAAACACAGGTAGTGCTGGGGACACAGCACCAAATGAACAGGAGTCCCTGTCCCAGACTCTGGTGGACCCTCAGCTGTCTGCTGTGGATCTGTCTCTGTCCTCTTCGGATGACGACAAACAACCTGGCACCTCCGGTGTGAGTCATCATGCAGCACCAGCAGCACCAACATCTGCACCCTCTGTACCCACGCCTCCAGTATCTGGAAACAGACAAGGCACCCCCACCAACACGGACAGACTAAGGCCACAGAACACCGACAGCACAGGGACACAGGACCCCCAGGAAGCTATAGACAACACCACCAGCAACAACACCCAAGGGGTCCCAGTGTCACCTGTGTGTGCCGCCGCAGGTCCTGCCCGTGTGGATAGGGGTGTTTGGAGGGGTGGGAGGCAGAGGGCGCGCCCTGCAGAGGGGTATGGACTAGGTGTGGGCGTAATTTGCTAAATTCACTTTCGCAAACTATCGTGAAAATGTTGAAAATCTCCACAAACATGCCGGAATTAACTCGAAGACGCAGGCGGAATTTTCTGCGTGATCACGGCTCACCAACTTACCCATGCGGTTGCTCACGGGCGCGGCCATCTTGTTTTCACTTGTCCCGCCAACCTGCGATGCTTACTTCCTGTTCCGGGTTGCGCAATGCATGCTCGCACCCGTTCGCGGTACGTATTTCCTGTTCGGGAACGCTTTTACTTGTTCGCGTTTCTTTTTGCGTGCTCGGGAAGAAAATATCGCGCGAACTTGAACACGTGGTCGCAATGGGCACGGCCATCTTGTTTTTCACTCTATTGCATGGTTCTGGGGCCTGATTTTTAATCCTCCCTGTATCTTTTCAATCCTTTGTTTGAAGCCACTTTTTAAAAATCTTTTTTATTTATTATTTCTCTAACTATTTTCCTGCTTCTATATTTTTAGTTTTTGTCTACTTTTTTTGTTTTTTAGCTACTTTTTCACTCTTTTGATTGCCTGCTATTTATTTCCTTTACTTACTTTTTTTATTTTATTACCTTTTCTTTCCCGCCCCATCTCTCATCCCCAGAACCATGTCAAAGGGTAGGGCTCGCCGCAGCCAGAGCCCTAAGGGGTGCAGGCACGGGCCTTATTTGGGGAAGTGGAGTTGGCTGCACTCATCTTCTTTGTGCAGCGCCACTTCCCCTCAACCCTGGCAGCAGGTGGCAGGCCTGGGTCCAGGTACGGGCTCCGGAAGCGTCGACAGCGGTGGGGAAGGTGCGCCCGGCAGTGTTGCGCTGCTCCGGGGTCCGGCGCACCCAGGCTCAGTTGACGCACCGATGGTCCGACATGCTGGACCGTGAGCAGGACCTGCTGGACCTGCTAGGAGGGGAGGTCCCGGGTCTTGGTGAGTAACTATTTAATTATTACTACTATGGTGCCGATCACGATCCGGTAAAAAAAATCCCCGTACGACTCGTATCCGGTCTTTTTACCGTACGAATCGTACAAGTGCCGTACAAACTGGTAATCACGATTCGCATGGGAAAAAGTCCATACGAATCGCATTGGGAATCATTCCCCACACGTCCTCGGGTCGGAAAATGTGTCCGACACGTCCCCGGACGATTTACCGTACAAATATGAAAAGTAAAGTCCGACCGCGGAATTACGATCCATCCCGTGCGTCCGATGTTACAACCGTATGGAAAAAACACCGTCCGCACCGAACTCCTATAGCAACCATGGAGACATGTGCCCGCATACGCGCCCAACACCCCCCAGCCCTCCTATGTACGAGTCGAATCCCCAGCCGTGTATGTACACCCGTGTATGTACGAGACGTACCCCCACCCGTGAATGTATGGAGCATACCCCCACCCCAACCGTGTAAGTACGACCCGTACCCTCACCCGCGTATGCATCGAGCGTACCCCCACCCCAACCATGTATGTACGACCCGTACCTTCACCCGCGTATGCATGGAGCCTACACCCACCCCAACCGTGTATGTACGACACGTACCCCCACCCGCGTATGCATGGAGCGTACCCCCACCACAACCGTGTAAGTACGACCCGTACCCTCACCCGCGTATGCATGGAGCGTACCCCCACCCCAACCGTGTATGTACGACATGTACCCCCACCCGCGTATGCATGGAGCGAACCCCCACCCCAACCGTGTAAGTACGAGCCGTACCCTCACCCGCGTATGCATGGAGCATACCCCCACCCCAACAGTGTAAGTACGACCCGTACCACCACCCCAACCATGTATGTACGGCCCGTACCCTCACCCGCGTACGTATGGAGCATACCCCCACCCCAACAGTGTATGTACGGACCCTACCCCCACCCCAACCGTGTAAGTACGAGCCGTACCCTCACCCGCGTATGCATGGAGCATACCCCCACCCCAACAGTGTAAGTACGACCCGTACCACCACCCCAACCGTGTATGTACGGCCCGTACCCTCACCCGCGTATGCATGGAGCATACCCCCACCCCAACCGTGTATGTACGACACGTACCCCCACCCGCGTATGCATGGAGCGTACCCCCACCCCAACCGTGTATGTACGACACGTACCCCCACCTGCGTATGCATGGAGCGTACCCCCACCCCAACCGTGTATGTACGACACGTACCCCCACCCGCGTATGCATGGAGCGTACCCCCACCCCAACCGTGTATGTACGACACGTACCCCCACCCGCGTATGCATGGAGCGTACCCCCACCCCAACCGTGTATGTACGACACGTACCCCCACCTGCGAATGCATGTAGCGTACCCCCACCCCAACAGTGTAAGTACGACACGTACCCCCACCCGCGTATGCATGGAGCGTACCCCCACCGCAACTGTGTATGTATGGACCGTACCCCCACCCCAACCGTGTATGTACGGCCCGTACCCTCACCCACGTATGCATGGAGCGTACCCCCACCGCAACCGTGTATGTACGACACGTACCCCCACCCGCGTATGCATGGAGCGTACCCCCACCACAACCGTGTATGTACGGACCGTACCCCCACCCCAACTGTGTATGTACGACCCGTACCCTCACCCGCATACGTATGGAGCGTACCCCCACCCCAACCGTGTATGTACGGCCCGTACCCTCACCCGCGTATGCATGGAGCATACCCCCACCCCAACCGTGTATGTACGACACGTACCCCCACCCGCGTATGCATGGAGCGTACCCCCACCCCAACCGTGTATGTACGACACGTACCCCCACCTGCGTATGCATGGAGCGTACCCCCACCCCAACCGTGTAAGTACGACACGTACCCCCACCCACGTATGCATGGAGCGTACCCCCACCACAACCGTGTATGTACGACTCGTACCCTCACCCGCGTACGTATGGAGCGTAACCCCACCCCAACAGTGTATGTACGACCTGTACCCACATCCGCGTATGCATGGAGCGTACCCCCACCCCAACCGTGTATGCACGACACGTACCCCCACCCGCGTATACATGGAGCGTACCCCCACCACAACATTGTAAGTACGGAGCGCACCCCAGGCCCCAACACCAGCACCTTCACACAACATCGCACATGTAAGAGTCGTACCAAGCCAGACACAAGGACAGCACTGTACAACGAAATTCCCGAAGTACACACCGTACACACGCTAAAAACGCACGTACACAACCAGGACAAAGCAAAACAACACAAGAATACACCATTCGAATGGCAAAAAGCCACAAAACATGTCCAACAAGCACAAAAACAACACATTCACTGACCTGCAACTGCCAAAATCCAAAACAGAGGCCCAAAACACAACCACTCCTTATAACACACCCACCCAAACTTCAAACACAGCCACACCCACCAATGGACCAATAAAAAGGGCCCACACACACAAACCATGAGCCTTTGCAACAGACTCACTGCTGCCAGACCCCACAGACAACCTACAGCACCATACTTGAACCTTTACTACACCTTACACTTGCACACCTTCACACACACACCTTCACAAACACCCCCTCATCCCATTCACACACACACCTGCACAACCACACACACACACCCACAACCATCCACACACACACCCCCCACCATCCACACACACCCCCCCCACCATCCACACCCACACCCCTCACCATGGCCACTAACAAGAATCCAAAGTTCACTAGCCGAGAGTTGGAGGTCCTTGTCGACGAAATCCTCAGAGTCGAGCCACACCTCTTTGGAACATTGGTCAGACAGACCTGCATGACCGAAAAAACAGCCATGTGGCAGAGGATTGTTGATGCTGTAAATGCTGTTGCGGCCACCAGAAGGACCAGGCATGAATGACAAGCCAGGTGGTACGATCTGCGGAGGAGGGTCCGAGCCAAAATGACTGACGACCACAACCAGGCCAACGTCGCTGGAGGAGGGCCGCCGCGCAGACCCGTACACTACCATCCCTGTGAGGAGAGGGTGATGGCCATACTGACGGTGGTATCAGTTGGCGGATTAGACGGACTCCGAGACCCGGGTGAGTACACAAAAAAACTCACCTCACATGGGGGGAACGTCATCCACAACCAAACTCACAAACAGGTACACAACCACCCCAAGCTATCGCATGACTCAACCACACTCCATGAACACGCACATGCCACTGGCGCCACCATGCCCCATGCACCCAGCTGGACAATGCAAAGTCACAGGCCACAGAAAACAACAACACAAGACACGGTAAGCCGGATGGCGGGAGTGTGGGCCACAAAAATCACATAGTGCAGCTCAGAAGCAGACAACAATGCCCCCTGCCCATATGGCCTAGGTCACAGCCAGACAAACAGTGTGTCCCCACACAGGAAAGACTTACCAGCAAATGGCGGACGCCTTGCATTAACACATGGGGGTGACGGCATGTTTTTGCACATGACAGCAGCTAATGAACAGCCAACACTGTGAAAGAGTGGCAGCACACACCACCACAGCAGCAGCGCAGACACACACACTACACCCAATGGGTGCCTGCTGATCAGAAACAAACTCACATCAACAAGCCAAGGGCCATTCAAAGATCTGCAAAAAGTGTGTGCCTAGGAAGCTGGGCTGAGGTGACAGAGGGTGACACACAGAGGGAGGGAGAGGGGGAGAGAGAGGGAGGGAGACACAGGGAGACGGACAGAGAGAGGAGGCTGACACACAGAGGGAGGGAGAGTGGGACAGAGAGGGAGTGAGAAAGGGACACACAGGGAGACCAATTCAGCCGAGGGGGGTGTGGGAATGTCTGCTCATCAGCAGGTGGACTGCGTGCATGTAGACAAGGGTGGCCAGTGCCTGAATCCTCCCTCTTCTCCATGGCAAAACACTGGGCCATGTGTCAACCTGTGCACGAGCACAACGCCAGCTACCTGCATTATCTAAGTGTGTGGAACAACTCCATGTGCCCACGTACAGTGCAACACGGAAGGCGCCAATGCATGGCTCGCCACACCTGCTCATTCCACTGCTGACTGCAGTCACAATTGACGCAGCAAGTAAGACTGTGCCACACATAGGTAAAGTCGCAAAAGCTGTGGCCAAGGGACATACCCATGCACAAGTGCACTGTGAGTGGAATGCAAGACATATCCAAATTCCCAGAGGAAATGTGGCAACTTAGAAACGAATGAAACATGGATGTTGCATGGAACAAAATTAACATTGTCTCTCTCACACACAGGTCAATTTCGTGGATCACCCCCCAACACTTGGGGGGAAGACTCACAGGACCCGGCTCGGCGGGATGACGGACCCACCGGCAGCGAAGACTCTCACCACTCTGTGGACGAACCCGACCCCGACCAACCTGGCCCCTCTGGTGTCCAACCACCTGCAGCACCTGCGTCAGGTACAACTGGGCCAACCACCACCCCCACTCCTGCCACATCCCAGGAGACACCCAGGATCCCTGCCCCACCACCACAATGCAGCCAGGCTGGCCAGGAGGGACACGGTGTACCGGGCACCCAGGAGGAGGCAGGCGACAACGCCAATGCCACCCCTCAGGGGTCCCGGAGACCCGATGTGCCCACAAGGGCAGGCCAGGTGCAAGTGGGCAGGGGTGGTGGGAGTGGAGGACGGCGGAGGCGCGAGCCTGACCTGTTGGCTGGGGAACCGGTATATTCCCATGTCCGAAACATCCTGGACACATACCGGCAGGACACCACGGGCATGGCCCAGGTTGTTTCCATCCTCGAGGAGATCAAGACCCAGCAGGCCCAGCAACATGCAGAGCAACATGCCTGTCTACTATGACACCAACGGCGGATGGAGGACAGACAGGCTGAGCTCGTGACGGTGTTCACGGGAATTCACAGTACACTCCGTCGGATAGCCGACAACATGGGCAACCCTCCCTGTGCCAGCAGGCGTACAACATCACCACCCACAGGGAGGGATGAGGAGGAGGAGGAGACATCCGACGGAGCATCCCAAACATCGTCACGGCCCGCTTCTGAGGGTCCCCGCAGGAGGGCGGGTCGTCCACGGAAAAGACCGTGAGGGTCAGCGCAACAGCACCATCTCCCAGGACACATGGCCTGGCACCTGGCCCACTGGACCAACAGCAGCACAGCAGCAAAAGACATTCTCTGCCACATGGACTTGCTGGTCACTGTCTGACCAATGTTGACAAAGACTGTGGCATGGACTCTGAGTATTTCCAATGGCAAGAACACCAACTCCCCTAGTGAACTTTGGATTCCACACACCCGGAAAGCCCCTCATGTCATACCCCCCTCCCCACGTACCCCAACCAAAATAAAAAGTTACACCATAAAGAGAAGATGCCTACATTTTGCATTATTACCTACATGTGTCTTGTAAAGTCTAACCATGCCTGAGTTCTCATTTGACTTCAACCATCCACACCCTGGGGCCTGAGTCTGGCACAGGACACACATGGGTCACATTGTATTAGGCAAGACAGACATGGAGCACCATACACACCTGTGATGGGCCCAACCAGCTGAGGGGGTGGCCGCACAACCGTGCCAACAGACATTTTGAGTACAGCGACAGCCATGCGCAGAGGTCAGGGATCATGTGGAGTGTCCTGTGGGGCACCCAGGTATGTGTGGACAGGTTGCAGAACCATGTCCTGCAAGCTTGAGTCAGGTGGATGCAGAGAATGGTGGCCTGGCCAACGTTGGATGCATGGGGATGGCACATGTCACAATACACACACAGTCATGGACATCATGCACAATACACAGTCTAATCCCACACAAACAGCTTGCATCTTGCTACTCTACACATAGACACATAGCCACTATCACGGAAAACCATGCCAGACATGCCGGATGCACCGTGGCAACACACCAGCATTGACTGAGAAGAGGCACCTTGGAGGCATAGGGACACCTTTATTATGCATGTATTTGGGAATGCAGAGGCAACTCGGAGTACACATGAACAGGTCATGTGGAGTAACATGTGGGTCCAACACTGGAACCCCCCTTCTGCAGCACAAATGCGTGATAGCCATGGAACTGGCACACAAGTGTCGGCTAACAGCTAAACACCCCCTGCTGCTCACGGAGAGGCTGCCATACACCATTGATCCTCTGATGTGGAAGTCCCACACCATGTCAAGCCAATGCAAACCGTATGTGTCCAAGGGCAGTGTAACACACATTGATGCCATCATCACAATCCACAATCCCATCACTGATGACTGTCAACAAGTCTGACCTTCTATTCAGGTGTACCCAGCTGCATGTCATGTGTCCCATGGTGATGCGACATGTCTGCAGAGGAACCAAACATCGACAGGGGCAGTGTGCACACATCGTAAACAACTGCCACACCCAATACACCCCTGATGCATCCCTTACCCTAAGGAGACTTCCAAACTTGTCCGTGCATGTAACGCTGAGTCAGCACACGATGACGTGTCCATGAGGAATAGCAGTGCCACAACAATGCAACCAGCAGACGGCATGCGCAAGTACCTGGGGATGAGAGACACACAAGAAGTCAGTCACAAAAAGCACAGCCACTTGCATGTGCATGTACGCGACACATGTAAGGATGACAACATGCTAGGTCACAATTATGACTGTGGAAATACACTCATCACTGGCACCATCACTTGAGTGACACATCCACACACACCTCTGACTCACGTGCCATACATGCAGATGGACACACACATTTCAACACATGCCACACGGGGACCAATGCGTGCACACACAGACACTGGTACTCACCACTAAGCAAAGATGTCGCGTATGAGCCGACTCCGGATGTCCTCTTGCGGAACCACATCCTCCACATCACTAGCCCCATTGCCAAGCCCTTCGTCCTCCACGGGTGGATGGTCCTGATCATCTTGATCCAGGATGAGTGGCACAGCTTTCTCAACTGCCATGTTGTGCAGCATGCAGCACACCATGAAGATTTTGCAGACCTTCGCCGGGGCATATGGGAGGGCGCCACCGGTTTTGTGGAGGCATCTGAATCAGCTCTTCAGGAGGCCAAATGTCCTCTCTATCACTCGCCTTGTCCGGCCATGGGCGGTGTTGTAGCAGAGCTGGGCCGGCGTGATGGGATTGCGGAGAGGTGTGATCAGCCATGGCATGTTGGGATAGCCAGCGTCCCCTACATGGAAAGCACATGCACATAAGTAGGACAGGAGAAGCGGTCGTGCTGGAAGTCTACGCAAAATACAGGACAGACAGTATACCCACCAACAACACATGCTCGTTCGTTGCGCAGCTGCGTCATCATCTCAGGCACCCTGCTACGCCTCATGATGTAGGCATCGTGTGCTGATCCTGGAAAACGAGCACAGACATGTGAAATCACCATGTTGGACAGACACACCACAAGGGCATTGATGGAGTGGTAGTGCTTGCGATTCCTGTACGCTACCTCCTGTGCCTGTGGTGGTACCAAAGCCACATGTGTCCCATCTATGGACCCAATGACATGGGGCATCCTTCCCAGGGCATAGAATCCGTGCTTGACCCCAGTCAACATTTCAGGGGTTGGGAAATGGATGAACTCATCCAGGTGAAGCAACATGGCCTCTAAGAAATCATGCAGCACACGGCAGAACATGCTCTGGGACATGCCACCAACATGAGCTATGGTATTTTGAAAGGTACCCGTGGCAAGAAAATGTAGGGCTGCCATTACCTTCAGCTTGGGTGTCAGTGCCGTAGGATACCTGTGCAGCGGTTGCAGGTGTGGTGCCAGCCTCGCCATCAACTCCTCAATCAACGGTTGGGGGAAGCGGTAGCACCGGATACAGTCATTCCCCCGCATGTCAGTCAAGTCCGGAATTGCTCGGGGAAGAGGCGGCGCTCTGCAGTAATTTGGAAGTGACAAGGAAGAGTGAGTGCACTACAACAACAATTTTTTGGTGCTGAGCACATGTTAATCTGTCAATACACATATGTGACATACGGAGTCAGGTATGTGCCACATGCCCTGGACACGTATGGCTGCCAGGTGACACTCCTACCAAGACCCAGCTACACACGGAGATTGTAAAACCTCCACATGCCATGGCATGGGATTAGCTGTGTCCCAGTGTAAGTGAACAGCCAGACGCAACACAGGAGTGACATACATCAACACATCAGCAGAAGTAGGCTGTCGATTTCAGAGACTGGTAGCGGAACACTAGAGCCACAGGTCACATGACATTACACTAGGACAGCCCACACACCTTGCCAATAAGGTGTACATGTAATGACTCACCACACATTCATATAGAGGATGCACACATGTCCTTGTGACGCTACTCTGTGTTACATGCATACATACGCACCTCACATCCGATACCACTTGTGGCCTGGTGTGCGTAACAGTGTGCCATGCCCATCTACACACAGACACATGTTGGTTGCTGCAACAGGTGATGCATTTGAGGGAGCACCAACATCAAGCTAATGGGGACACCCCACACATGGATGTATGACGTTACAACGCATGCTATTACAACACCTACCTTTACAACGCATTTTTTACAACGCAAACACTACTACAACGCTATACTTTACAACGAATACTTTTACAACGCCAAACTTATTAAAATACTTAAAAGTGCTGTTACAACGAAAACCATTAGAACGCATACCATTACAACGCGAAAAAAATATTTTTTTAATAAAAAGTTCAATAAAATCTGGCACGGGATGCAGGGAAATTAGGGGTTTTAGGGTGGGGAAGTGTATTAAAATGTGTAGAAAAACTGCACGTAAATGAACTGAAATGCATTACAAAATTAATACTCGAGTATTAAAATTAATACTCGAGTATTAAAATTAATACTCCCATTTCCCCAAAAAATTCCGTTTTCACACATTTCAAAGTTTTACACAAATAACGAAAAATTTAACAACAGTTCATACACATTTAAATCATGAATATATCTGAAAATAAGGAAACAGAGTAAAACAGAAGACACATACACAGTCGCCATTTTATCCATCTCACTTCTAAAACTTGTTCTACAACACTTTCTATGAAAACAATAGTAAAAGACATGTTCCAAAATGGATGCCAAAACGGAGCAAATAAATGAAAACAATACATCTTTTAATGCTTTTTTAAATTATCATTTTCCACAGCAAAATAAAGTATACTAAAAAACACAACGAACGCTGTTTTAAAAAAAATTAATAGTGACACTGACTAAAACTTATAAATACCAGGAAGACACCATTTTGCAATCAGTTGATTATCAACTACCAGAGAGACCAGACGTAAAAACCTGACCCTCTGACACCTAGACTGTGACCTCCACTGAGAGAGCACTGCAATCGTTTGGAAAAGCATTGTTACTTTGCAACTACTAGTAAGTCACTAATATATTTTAACACCTTGTTTTGTCCTTAATCATGTTTTATTTCCATACAAAATATGTTTTAAAAATATTTATATTAATTTATAAAATGTACTGTTTCTAATTTTTTATCACTAAAGAAACTTAAATATATACCAACTTAAAACATCTACTTGTTTTTCCTAAAACAGAAAGTTGTTTTTCTATCAAAAGCAAGATATCGTTTCCCTAATTTTCCTTCACCTCAACGTAATCGACTCACCTTTGCTATTGTGAAGGTAAATGATTTTTTTTTTTGTTTGTAATTTTTTTAATTTAAAAATATATTTTTAGCATTAGCAAAAGTGTTGTATGGTAAAGGGGTTAATATTATTTTTTTTGAACATTCACGCTGCATCATAAATGAAATTATGCGATGGTGCAGGGGTAACAATTACTAATATGACTGCAGTTAGGTACAGCATTTGAGAAAGCGTTTCATGGTACTGGGGTAACTATTACTATTCTAAGTCCCAGAATGTGCAGCAGTAGGGAAATTGAGTGATGGTGTAGGGGTATCCATTACTACTCTAAGTTCATAATGTATTGAAAGTGTAGTATGTTTTGCTGTACCAATTATTATTCATACTCAAGTGTGATGCAGCACCATGGAAAATATGATATGTGATGTAGTTACAGTGAAATAAAATATCAGACTTACAATCAATTGGTCTCATTTTTTTTTTTTAACCAACGTTGTCAAAGTTGCTTTAACTATTAATTTTTTTTTCATTTTCACAGACAATCGGTTGCAACTTTGTGGATTAAATCACTAAAACAAATAACTTAAACCTGCAGCCAGCAGTACCAATAAACCAAGAAAACAATCAGCTAAATAAAATGTATTTTAAATTTACACTGTTATAAATTCCACAATATAATAGTCATACCTTTTACTATTGTTACTCCAGGAAGGTGCAGAAGTAGGGTAAGTGTTGGATAGTGTAGGGGTACAATTTACTATTCTAACTCCAGGAAGGTGCAGCAGTAGGGAAAGTGTTGGATGGTGTAGGGGTACAATTTACTATTCTAACTCTAGGAAGGTGCAGCAGTAGGGAAAGTGTTGGATGGTGTAGGGGTACAATTTACTATTCTAACTCCAGGAAGGTGCAGCAGTAGGGAAAGTGTTGGATGTTGTAGGGGTGCAATTTACTATTCTAACTCCAGGTAGGTGCAGCAGTAGGGAAAGTGTTGGATGGTGTAGGGGTGAAATTTACTATTCTAACTCCAGGATGGTGCAGCAGTAGGGAAAGTGTTGGATGGTGTAGGGGTACAATTTACTATTCTAACTCCAGGAAGGTGCAGCAGTAGGGAAATTGTTGGATGGTATAGGGGTACAATTTACTATTCGAACTCCAGGAAGGTGCAGCAGTAGGGAAAGTGTTGGATGGTGTAGGGGTACAATTTACTATTCTAACTCCAGGAAGGTGCAGCAGTATGGAAAGTGTTGGATGGTGTAAGGGTGCAATTTACTATTCTAACTCCAGGAAGGTGCAGCAGTAGGGAAATTGTTGGATGGTATAGGGGTACAATTTACTATTCTAACTCCAGGTAGGTGCAGCAGTAGGGAAAGTGTTGGATGGTGTAGGGGTTTAATTTACTATTCTTACTCCAGGAAGGTGCAGCAGTAGGGAAAATGTTGGATGGTGTAGGGGTGAAATTTACTATTCTAACTCCAGGATGGTGCAGCAGTAGGGAAAGTGTTGGATGTTGTAGGGGTGCAATTTACTATTCTAACTCCAGGTAGGTGCAGCAGTAGGGAAAGTGTTGGATGGTGTAGGGGTTTAATTTACTATTCTATCTCAAGGAAGGTGCAGCAGTAGGGAAAGTGTTGGATGGTGTAGGGGTGAAATTTAATATTCTAACTCCAGGAAGGTGCAGCAGTAGGGAAAGTGTTGGATATTGTAGGGGTGCAATTTACTATTCTAACTCCAGGTAGGTGCAGCAGTAGGGAATGTTTTGGATGGTGTATGGGTTTAATTTACTATTCTAACTCCAGGAAGGTGCAGCAGTAGGGAAAGTGTTAGATGCTGTAGGGGTAACATTAGAGGTTTAGTATTTACTTTTACATCCTAATTTGTTTTTCTTCTCTTCTCTTTTCAGATAATGTCTAGTCTTGAAGCAGCTAAATACATTAAATCCAGGAAAGGAAAAAAATTATTAAACCATGGAGGATACATATATAGTAAGGAAAGAATAAGTTTTCCTAGAAATCATTGGAGGTGTGTGCAATACTACACTTACCCATTGCAGTGGCAGAGCGGTTACACTTGATAATTTAGTTGTGAAAACAACAGAACATAACCACTCTGCCTCTGCAATGGAGGTAGAAATAAGAGAAACTGTTAATGAAATGAAAGCTATTGCAAGCACCTCCAATGATTCTACAGGATCCATTTTAAGAGAGGTTGCACAGCATGTCCCCAGTCATGTTGCTAGTAACATGCCTATAATTCCTAATTTGAGACGAATTATTCAAAGACAAAAGCAGGCAAGTAACATCCAATTATCTACACCACATTCTTTTTCTGACATTAGAATTCCACATGATCTTTCTATTTCTTTTTCTGATGAACCTTTCCTTTTGCATGACAACCAAAACCCTCAGAAACGAATTCTCATTTTTAGTACCCCACGTAACCTTGCAAAGTTAGAAAATAGTGAAATTTGGATGATGGATGGGACGTTTAAAAGTACACCCCATCCTTTCACTCAAATTTACACTATACATGCAAAAATTAACAATAATGTAATTCCCTTAGTATATAGTTTGCTACCTGATAAGACTTCTGCAACATACTCTGAACTTTTATCAGTTATTAAAAGTAAAACATCTCAAAGTCCTAGGAAAATAATAATTGATTTTGAATTGAGCATGATCAATGTGATCAATAAAATGTACACGGATACCCAAATTCAGGGATGTTTTTTCCATTTTTCCCAGGCTTTTTGGCGTAAATTACAAAAAACATCCCTAGTTGCAGAATATTGTTGTGATAGCAAACTACAGTTTGAACTAAAAAAATTAACAGCACTTTGTTTTGTTCCTCCCGATAGTGTGGACGAGTACTACACTGCTATTATAGAATCTGTTTATTATACAAGTAATGAAGAGAAATTGGCACCCATCCTAAATTATTTCGAGGACACATGGATTGGGCACCTAAGCAGATCGGGTCGCAGGAGGAAGCCACGATTCCATGTGGAGTGGTGGAACTGCTACACGAGCTGTTTAGAGGGAGAAGCAAAAACAAACAATGCCATTGAGGGATGGCATAACTCCTTCAACCATACAATTGGCAAACCTCATCCAAACTTCTACTCTTTCTTGGAAACTTTGAAGAAGGAGCAAAGTTTTCAAGAAATGAGACTAGCCCAAACACTTGCAGGTAGTCTAAACCCACGAGTAACTGTCAAAACTAAGGAAATGTCGGAGAGACGATTGGCTATATTACAACAATTTTCGTTGTGTGTGGCTATAGACTACCTGGAAAATCTTTCTAACATTCTTTCTTTCTAAAACTAGTTTTGTACTTACTTTCTTGCTTTGCTTCAAATTTAAATATCCTTTAATTACAATTGGCATACAATGTTTTTCCAAATTTTTTTTCAAATTTAAAAGTCGGGTCTCCTAATTATTTTTTTTTTTCCAATCTTCATTTTTTGCTAAACAACCAATGTTACCAAATCTACTTTTCCATAATATTCGACCAATTTTTCAAAAACCAAACACCAGTAAATAATTATCAGAAAACTTCATAAGTAACCACCCTTAAAATCCACAAAAAATCCAACTACTCAAAATTTCAGAAGTCAATCCATTTTCCAAAATGCACATTGCTGCATAAACACCAAATTAATATCAATCTTTTTTATCAAAAATTACGAATACGCCATTTTTTTTTTCTTAAAAATGAAGATATAAATCATTAGTATTGGTTCCGAAGTTATATAATAAACTTTCTTAGCAGTAACTTAAATTAATTTTACAGTTACTTACATTTTTTAATGAACCAATACATTTTCGCGACCCGACATAGGCATACATTAATGACATATATGTGGACATGTTTTAAAACATTTTCAACATCAATTAGTTATTCCGCAACCTCTCCTTATTCTTTTCTTACTATATATGTATCTTTATTAAAGGTTTTATCTATAAATAAAAGTGAAAATGTTTCCTACCTGGACGCAGATCAGCTTCCTGCTGCTTCCTCCTCCGATGCTCTTCAAAATGGCGCCTTTCGTCTACGTTCACGTCATGACGTCATCGCGCGCATCAATGTTAAAAAAGGACTATTTTATTTACTTTTTCTGTAAATAAGTGTTTATACATGTAAATAAATTATGTATATGTTTTCTAATAAATGTACATTATGTAAAAAAAATCAACAAAACTTTAAAGTTTTTTCTATGTTTGTTCTAATAAAGAAATATTTAATAAACCTTATTTGTTTACTGTATTTATTTTTTAAAATTGTTATTTAAACATGTAAAATGTTAATCTTTTTTTGTAAATTTACTAAATGTGTTCCTTACCTCGACTCTATTTTCTTTTTCCTTTCAAACTTGCTCTTTCTTCTCTTTCTGCTCCTTCTTTTCTTGTTCCGCGGGTTGTATATTCTTAAGCTGCCAAAATAAATGAAGGACAAATAAGCACATAGACTTCAATACAAAAGCGTGGGAATTTTTTTAAAGTAAGTTCTATTTTCTTAGTTCTATATTCTTTTGGTATAATTTCATGTTAAATACATTTTTAATAACTCTATTAATATTGTAAATATTTTATTAATTTTTTTAATTTTTTTTAAACAATATTCATATTTAATATTTGAATACTCCAAAAGTACTCTTTCTTTTTTAAAATATTTTATTTCATTAATTACATTTTAAATAAGAAGGTTAAAAATACTCAAGTATTAATCATTCATAATACTACCTTTTTATTTTATTTTTTTTATTTATTTTTTTATACATAAAAATATTCTTTCATATTTAAAAAATACTCAAGTATTAATCTTTTATAATACTACTCATATATTTTAATTTTACATATTTATTAAATAATTTATACACAATAATTACTCTTTCATATTTTAAAAATATAGTTTTTAATATAAATAATAAAATATTAATTAATTATTTTTTATATACTCCAAAAGTACTTTCTTTTTTTAAATCTTTTATATTATTAATTATATTTTTCATAAGAAATAAAAAAATACTCAAGTATTAATCTCTCATAATACTACTCATTTATTATACTTTTTTTATTTATTTAATTAAACTTAAAAAATACTCTTTCATATTTTATAAATACTCAAGTATTAATCTTTTATTATACTACTCATATTTTTTAAATTTTATTAATTAATAAATAATTTATACTCAATAATTACTCTTTCATATTTTTCAAATATAGTATTTAATATAAATAATAAAATATTAATTAATTATTTTTCAAACATCATTTTTCAAATAAATAAAAAAAATTAAAAAATGCGTTGTAATGGTATATGCGTTGTAAAAGTACTTACCATATAAAAGCATGTGTTGTAAATGCATGCGTTGTAAAAGCTTTTGCGTTGTAAAAAATGCGTTGTAATAGCATTGCGTTGTAAAAGTTGCGTTGTAAAGGTTGTTTCCCCCCACACATACATGACATAGTCACATCGTGCACCGTGGGTAGTGACATGTGTGGTGTGGTAACTCCCGTAGCGGGCATCAGGGGACACTTGCGTGTGTTGTTGACTGTGCCATGCCAATGACGCTCATTCCAAGTGTGCAGTACCAAATGCACACATGTCAAAGGAGTTAAGGGCATGCCTGGCACACATTGCACCGTCACACATAACATCTGTACACATCTCATCATACATCTGGTGCCTTCTCGACTCAGGAGTAATGTGCCACATCACAGCCTTTCACACCTGTGCCCCACACATGTAGTACTGCCCAGACAATGCCTTGATGTCCATCCATGGACAAGTATGTCAGCCCTATTCCTTCTGGTGTGCTGCCTGTCAACACTGTGATGTGTGAAAGGCACCGTACATTCGCTCAGAGGGCCTGTGTACGTTCCCTATCACTATGGGAGTGCTGCCGTATGTGTACCCATAGTGATAGTGAGCGTACGCACGCGTGTACTGTCCGTATCACTATGGGTACACATGCGTGAGAACACCCATAGTGAAAAAGAGCATACAGGCGTGTGTACAGTCCGTATCACTATGAGTACGCATACGCGTGAACACCCATAGTGATAGTGAGCGTACAGGTGTGTGTACGGTCCGTCTCACTATGGGTGTTCTCGCGTATGCGTACTCATAGTGATAGTGAGCGTACAGGCGTGTGTACGGTCCGTCTCACTATGGGTGTTCTCGCGTATGCGTACTCATAGTGGTACGGACCGTACACACGCCTGTACGCTCACTATCACTATGAGTACGCATACGCGAGAACACCCATAGTGATAGTGAGCGTACAGGCGTGTGTACGGTCCGTACCACTATGAGTACGCATACGCGAGAACACCCATAGTGATAGTGAGCGTACAGGCGTGTGTACGGTCCGTACCACTATGAGTACGCATACGCGAGAACACCCATAGTGGGACGGACCATACACACGCCTGTACGCTCACTATCACTATGGGTGTTCTCGCGTATGCGTACTCATAGTGGTACGGACCGTACACACGCCTGTACGCTCACTATCACAATGGGTGTTCTCGCGTAGGCGTACTCATAGTGGTATGGACCGTACACACGCCTGTACGCTCACTATCACTATGGGTGTTCTCGCGTAGGCGTACTCATAGTGGTACGGACCGTACACACGCCTGTACGCTCACTATCACTATGGGTGTTCTCGCGTATGCGTACTCATAGTGGTACGGACCGTACACACGCCTGTACGATCACTATCACTATGGGTGTTCTCGCGTATGCGTACTCATAGTGATAGTGAGCGTACAGGCGTGTGTACGGTCCGTACCACTATGAGTACGCATACGCGAGAACACCCATAGTGAGACAGACCGTACACACGCCTGTACGCTCACTATCACTATGAGTACGCATACGCGAGAACACCCATAGTGAGACGGACCGTACACACGCCTGTACGCTCACTATCACTATGGGTGTTCTCGCGTATGCGTACTCATAGTGGTATGGACCCTACACACGCCTGTACGGGCCGTTGCTATGCATTTGTGGTGCCCTAGGGCCCCGGTACGCACCGTACCTGTGTGTGAAACTCCAAATTACATAGGGGACACATGAGGGACAAGTATAAAGGCCTACATGCATGCTGGTTGTCATGGAGACCAAGTTTAAAGTTTGCATTTTTTTCTGCAGGTGCACAGCAGTAGTCAGTTTGAATGAATCTACTTTGTTGCAATGTGGTTCTGGAGTTGACATCATGCTCAAGAAAAAAACACAATAAGAACCCACTGACTGTGCTAGGTTTGAAGGGATTGGAGGAAACATAGGATGCAAATGTGAGTGACCAATCACTCTATACTCCTGTGCATGAAACAGGCCAGCAAGGCAGATATAAGGCAGCCAGGTCCCATGAGGGAGCACTTGCCTGCACATCTTTGTATTCGACGACCCAGCTGCTGCTACTGATTCCCTGGAACCATGTCAAGGTCTGTGGAGAGGTCACAGCCTTTCACCCTGGAGGAGAACCTGGCTTTGCTGGATGTGATCCTCCCACAGTACCCCCTGCTGTATGGCCGACCAGGGTATCAGGTGAGTGCAGAGTCTACTAGCACAGACTGTGTCCCTTGTTTGTGACTGTGACTTCTGGCATTGTGTCCAGGTGTGGCACACATGCTATGTACTGTAGGGGGGGTCCCGGGGGGGGAATGCCTGATGTCTCCCAGCCTGTGCATGCTGTGGTGCATGTCTGCCGTCCTCACTTGCATTGTGTTTACTGTGACAATCACTGCATGGTGCATGCCACATTCTGCCTGTCTTGTCCTCCTGGGAATGTAGCCTCTACAGTCCTCATTTTATTATGTGGTCAGCCCAGTGTGACAGGTGACTGTACCCACAGATGTGTGTTGGTTCTGTGTACATGTGCTGAGAGTGTCCACATGATGTGTTCGTACCCTGGACATCGGTGTGTGTGTAAGTCCCCTGTCATGTGGGTGGGTGCATATGTGGAGTGTGGCACTCGGGCTGCATGAGGGATGGATATACCCTGCCCATGTGATGTGAGCAGGGAGCAGTGCTGTGTGACTGCCGTGCTGAGCCAGCCCAACACCTGTGAGCCCCCCCGTCTAGTGGCACATGTGCAGAGTGAGGTTTGTCGCTGCATTTGGCAATGGCAGGTGAATGTCCTGTGCCTGTGTGTGTCTGTGTACTCTGCTGCGGTAGCGTCAGTGGCCTGTGGCATGTGACTGCTTAGAGGTGCTGCACATTATCCTGGTGTAGCTTGCGATGCACAGTGTGAGCCTGGATCATTGATTGTGTCGTTGCCCTCATTCCACCTGTGTACTTTCAATGGCACGTGCTGCTTTTGCCCTTCCCCAGAGGATCATGTCCCTATGACAAAGGTGCAATGCGTTGGATGCATACTATGCCTTGTTGTAAACAGCAAATTTGTTCTAATATGTCTCTCTGTGACATGTGCCTGGTGTATTGATGTAGTGTCACTTGTTCATCCTCACAGGTAGGCGCCTCTGCCAAAAAGCAGATATGGATGACCGCCGTCAGTGCCGTGAGGAGTGCGGATGGTCGCAAGCGGCGCCTGGCCCAGGTGAGGAAACGCTGGCAGGATATCCGGTGCTGGACGCGGAGGATCGCATGGGTCCTGCTGGGGGACTCACCTGAGACCCATAAGAACCGCGGGCGCTGCCGTCTGACCCACATCCACAAGCGTGTGCTGGCGGTGGTATTTCCAGACTTGAACAGGCGCTTACAGGAGAAGCAGCAGAAGGAAGGGGGTAGGTACATGTGTGTTTGTTGTGTGTCACCAGCATTTGTAAGTGCACATTTGCATGGATACACTGCCAGGGTTTAAAGGTGCTGTGCAGATCCAGTTACCCACAGTATAGCGGTGCTCTCCTGCCTCCCTTCCCCTCCTTGCAATGTGTTCCCTGGTCTGTGTGTAGTCACTCCTTCACAAGGTAATGTAGGCTGGCGCTTTCTCCACGTGAACTATGCCTGTAGCATCATGTGTGGGGGTGGTGTGTAACAGGTTTTGGGACCTTGCCTGTGCCCTGTCCAGTTCAGTACATGTGGGTTCCATGTCAGTTGGCACTGATGCTGAGTCCAGACATGGGAGTTAGTCTCTCAAGTGTCATGCCTTACAGCACGCATGTCCTATGTTGTGGCCTGTGACATGATGTGCATGAGTGTGCGATACGCATAGTGCAGGGATGGTGGCGTGTGTTGCAGTCATTCCCATTCAGGACCATGGAGTTGTGTGGCCACTACTGTCCCCTGGGGCATATTTTCATAGGTGTCATGTGTGTCATCACAAAACGTGGACACTCTCAGTGTCTACAGCATAGGTTGTGCTCTGTGCCATTGTCCCCTGGCACCATGTATATTGACGTAAAATGTAGTACAAGTGTCCACTGTACAGCCTGACCTGATTTTCCTTGTTCATACTCACGGTGGCCAGTGCCTGTGTGTCTTGTTACAATCATCTGATGATGGCGATTTGTACATGATTATTTGGACAGGCGCACCTTTGGTATTTGGCGTCCAATCTTGCTTTTATGCAGCCCCTGTGTATTTCACCCAGACTAAGAGATGTAAGTGCCACCTGTGTCTCAACAAATTGTCTCATGTAGGGGGTGGTTGGTGCGGGCAAAGCCTACATGTCCAAACCAGAATTCTCCTTTCTAGGTCTGGCCAGTGTGTGATGTTTGTCTGGACATACACTCAAGGTGCAGTGAGCCAGTCATGGTGGGCATGTTTTCAGTATTACCTATGCAGCATGTGCCTCAAGTTCATGGATATGGTCCCTGCTCATCCCTATTTTCGGCAACGCTGTGTGGTGCAGATGCAGTGCTGGATTGTCCCCAGGGCCTGGCTCCTATGCCAAACTCCATTTCATGTCATTTGCTATTGTGTCATGCTCTACATGGATTTTCAGTGGCATGGTGGGTCAACCAACTGTGTGTTGCATGCCCTACATCTGTACCTTGTTTTGTAGATGTTACTGATCTTTCTTTTCAGGCTATGCACTGTAACCTATGTAGATTGGACTCATGTGACATATGTATACAGGTGTGTGATTAATTGCTGTCTCTTCACCTTGCCCACAGCATCGTCGGGGGACACGGAGGGAGACATGAGCACAGACGGAGCGGAGGGACCGAGCACCAGTGCCAGCATTGACATCGTGGCTGGCACATTGAGTGGAACTGAGGCGGAGGAGAGTGAGGCCGAGGACCTGTCCACTGGCACGACAGAATATGAAGCTGACGGGTCCGAGGATGATCTCTCCGAGTGGGCGGAGGCTGCACCAGCAGCTGACAGCGGCACAACATCTCACCCCGCCCCTTCCATTGCCACCAGCCGCCTACCACTTGCTCGTGTCCCTTCCCAGCGTGCCCGGTCACCACATGTCTCCTTCCTGCCAGGCACCGCACCCCCTGCCCCTGTCTCCACTGCTGCCGCCAATGCCGAGTCTGTGGACATCCAGCGGCAGTTGCAAGTTGGTCAGGCTGCGATGCTTAATGTCCTCCATGGCCACAGCCAAGTGCTGAACAACATGGAGGCATACTTGGAGGGCATTTTTTCATCGCAGGCTGACCAACGCAACTTGCTGAGGTCCATTGACTCCACACTGACTGCAGCAGTGGGTCTCCTGCAGCGCTACATCCAACCCCCTACCCCTGACCCATCCACACTTCCCACTCCCATGCCTGTCCCACGTACACCCAGATGTCAGCATGCACCCACCACATCAGACACAGGCACCACACCAGCAGGGAAGGTCATACGCACACCTCCTGGCACGCACACACAGGGTGAAGTAGGCACACCCACTGGGTCGGGGGGGCAAACGTAAGTCACGCAGCCAGAGTGGGAGTCCGCATTCCACCAAATCCACTCCCTCCAAATCCCCTCCCCTCAGCTCTCCTGGCCACATATCCGGCAAGGACTCCTTCATGGCCGCTCTGTCCCTGAGCCCCACTGTGACACCACCCCGCAAGCGGTCAAGGGAGTCCCCGGTCAGGGTGGTTGAGTCCCCCCCCTGTCTACACCCTCCCCCAGTGGCGCTGCGACCCATCCCTCTGACCCCCCCCTCCTTGGGGCCTGTGGTTCCTTCGGGTGCAGGGGAGATGCTGGAGGACCTTGCTAAGGTGTGCAGCGACATCCTGGCCTCTGCCTTTGGCCCTGCCCCACCCCCTGTGGTGGAGTCCTCCATCCCTGCACCCACGATGCCTACCCTTCACCCTCATGTCCCTGCGGTGCCTGGTCCTTCCCCCCCCACATGATGCCCTCCCCGCTGTGGAAGACGAAGGGGTCTGACTGTGCAGGCAAGCTAGGGGACACGCGTCCCACTGTGTCCCCCATCCAGCTGTGACTCATGGACTGCCCTATGGGCTTTGTAAAAATTGAACTTTATCCACACACACTTTATTTGAAAATGCTGAATAAAGCCTTTTTTTTTCCTTAGAACACTACTGCTTTTGTGGTATTGCTGTTGGTGGGGCTGCTACATGATTTTGGGTGGTGATCATGTGTTGGGTGTGTGGGAAATGTAGTAGTGTGCTGGTCATAGGGGGTACCCTGGTATCTGTGTGCCATCACAAGGTGTTGGCTAGGTTTCTCTGTTCTTGTAAGCAGTTACTGCATGGTGAAATTGTCCCAAGGTGTGTTCCTTCCTCTGTGTACCCTGACATCTTCCCTGCAGGGTGTTTCCAATATTTAGTGCTGAGCTGTGTCTACATTAGCTGGGTGTGTGACGGACCCCTTCAACTTTGGCCATGCATGCAGAGCGATGTCTCCACCTGAATCATTCGTGGCATCCTTGGTGATCACTGTACTTGTGTATGTAGTCTGTTGACATGACTTCATGTGGACATGTTCCCTTTTAGGCTGTATGCATGTGTGTACTCCCAGCCTCGCACACGTGTTACATGTACTGCAGGGTCTTTGTGCACCTGACTGACAATTGTGGCAATTGGATCTGCGGGGACTCCACCCTTTTTTTTCCATGGGCACTGCTGGGGGCCTCTGCACCCACCCCTCCTGTGTCTGGGCACTGCTGGGAGGACTCTGCACCCACCCCTCCTGTCTCTGGGCACTGCTGGGAGGACTCTGCACCCACCCCTCCTGTCTCTGGGCACTGCTAGGAGGACTCTGCACCCACCCCTCCTGTCTCTGGGCACTGCTGGGAGGACTCTGCACACACCCCTCCTGTGTCTGGACACTGCTGGAAGGACTCTGCACCCACCCCTCCTGTCTCTGGGCACTGCTGGGAGTGATAGGCACACACCCCTCCTGTGTCTGGGTACTGCTGGGAGGACTCTGCACCCACCCCTCCTGTCTGTGGGCACTGCTGGGAGGACTCTGCACCCACCCCTCCTGTCTCTGGGCACTGCTGGGAGTGATAGGCACACACCCCTCCTGTGTCTGGGCACTGCTGGGAGGACTCTGCACCCACCCCTCCTGTCTCTGGGCACTGCTGGGAGTGATAGGCACACACCCCTCCTGTCTCTGGGCACTGCTGGGAGTGATAGGCACACACCCCTCCTGTGTCTGGGCACTGCTGGGAGGACTCTGCACCCACCCCTCCTGTCTCTGGGCACTGCTGGGAGGGATAGGCACCCACCCCTCCTGTCTCTGGGCACTGCTGGGAGTGATAGGCACACACCCCTCCTGTGTCTGGGCACTGCTGGGAGGACTCTGCACCCACCCCTCCTGTCTCTGGGCACTGCTGGGAGGACTCTGCACCCACCCCTCCTGTCTCTGGGCACTGCTGGGAGTGATAGGCACACACCCCTCCTGTGTCTGGGCACTGCTGGGAGGACTCTGCACCCACCCTTCCTGTCTCTGGGCACTGCTGGGAGGACTCTGCACACACCCCTCCTGTGTCTGGGCACTGCTGGGAGGACTCTGCACCCACCCCTCCTGTCTCTGGGCACTGCTGGGAGTGATAGGCACACACCCCTCCTGTGTCTGGGCACTGCTAGGAGGACTCTGCACCCCCCCTCCTGTCTCTGGGCACTGCTGGGAGGACTCTGCACCCACCCCTCCTGTGTCTGGGCACTGCTGGGAGGACTCTGCACACACCCCTCCTGTGTCTGGGCACTGCTGGGAGGACTCTGCACCCACCCCTCCTGTCTCTGGGCACTGCTGGGAGGACTCTGCACACACCCCTCCTGTCTCTGGGCACTGCTGGGAGGACTCTGCACCCACCCCTCCTGTCTTTGGGCACTGCTGGGAGGACTCTGCACCCACCCCTCCTATTTCAGGATATGTACGCTTAGAACATACACGGGTGTGGGTTCGCTCCATGCATATGAGGTGGGGGTAGGGTCCGTACATACACTGTTGGGGTGGGGGTACGCTCCATACGTCCGCGGGTGAGGGTACGGGTCGTACTTACACTGTTGGGGTGGGGGTACGCTCCATACATCCGCGGGTGAGGGTACGAGTCGTACTTACACTGTTGGGGTGGGGGTACGCTCCATACGTACGCGGGTGAGGGTACGGGTCGTACTTACACTGTTGGGGTGGGGGTACGTTCCATACATACACAGGTGTGGGTACGGGCCGTACATACACGGTTGGGGTGGGGGTACGGGCTGTACATACACTGTTGGGGTGGGGGTACGCTCCATACGTCCGCGGGTGAGGGTACGGGTCGTACTTACACTGTTGGGGTGGGGGTACGCTCCATACGTCCGCGGGTGAGGGTACGGGTCGTACTTACACTGTTGGGGTGGGGGTACGCTCCATGCATACGCGGGTGGGGGTACGTGTCGTACTTACACTGTTGGGGTGGGGGTACGCTCCATACGTCCGCGGGTGAGGGTATGTGTCGTACTTACACTGTTGGGGTGGGGGTACGCTCCATACATACGTGGGTGTGGGTACGGGCCGTACATACACAGTTGGGGTGGGGGTACGCTCCATACATACGCGGGTGTGGGTACGGGCCGTACATACACGGTTGGGGTGGGGGTATGGGCCATACATACACTGTTGGGGTGGGGGTACGCTCCATACGTCCGCGGGTGAGGGTACGGGTCGTACTTACACTGTTGGGGTGGGGGTACGCTCCAAGCATACGCGGGTGGGGGTACGTGTCGTACTTACACTGTTGGGGTGGGGGTACGCTCTATACGTTCGCGGGTGAGGGTCCGTGTCGTACTTACACTGTTGAGGTGGGGGTACGCTCCATACGTACGTGGGTGAGGGTATGGGTCGTACATACACTGTTGGGGTGGGGGTACGCTCCATGCATACGCGGGTGAGGGTACGTGTCATACTTACACTGTTGGGGTGGGGGTACTCTCCATACGTCCGTGGGTGAGGGTACGGGTCGTACTTACACTGTTGGGGTGGGGGTACGCTCCATGCATACGCAGGTGGGGGTACGTGTCCTACTTACACTGTTGGGGTGGGGGCACGCTCCATACGTCCGCGGGTGAGGGTACGTGTCGTACTTACACTGTTGGGGTGGGGGTACGCTCCATACGTACGCAGGTGAGGGTACGGGTCATACATACACTGTTGGGGTGGGGGTACGCTCCATGCATATGCGGGTGAGGGTACGTGTCATACTTACACTGTTGAGGTGGGGGTATGCTCCATACGTACGCGGGTGAGGGTACGGGTCGTACATACACTGTTGGGGTGGGGGTAAGCTCCATACGTACGCGGGTGAGGGTACGGGTCATACATACACTGTTGGGGTGGGGGTACGGGTCGTACTTACACTATTGCGGTTGGGGGTATGCTCCATGCATACGGGGGTGGGGGTACGGTCCATAGATATGCGTCCCCATGCTATGTGATGCTTGTGCGGGCCGTACCCAGGCCTTTGCCACGTGGGTACAGCCGTCCCGCCATTGTTGGGATGACGTAGGTGTGGGCGTGGTACGACTCGTACCCACGCTCTTAAGGCGTGGGTACGGGACGTACCTGTATTGTTGTGTTGCCGGTTCGCGTCGTCAAGCACTTCCGTTGTGGCGGACGCTGGCTTTGCTGGACACGCCCCCACCCCCTCGTAGTGACCAGGGCCTGGGGGTCAGGTCTGTCCAGGGCATGTGTACTGTGTGACTTTGGTGGGGGTTTTGTGGCCTGCCCCTGGTCCTGCCCCCCCCTTTCCCCCCTCCCTTTGTTGTTCTGACCTTCTGCGGCGTCTGCGTCGTAACCTGTGGAGGAGGTCGACTGCTATGAGGGCCGGGATGACATGTAGGTTCGGGTCCATGTCTGTCCGTCGCGTACAGGTACTCCTTGTTCGCGTCGTCCTGATTTCCCGGCAGTTTTTGGCTGCCGGAAAATATTCACCGTGCGGGATGACGTCGGTGCGAATCGTGATTCCTGGTTCGTGAATGGCAGGCTGCGTGCGTCCCGACGTCACGTCGGCACTTTCCCGGATCACATATGTATGTTTATTTTCGTCGGTCGGGGTTTTGTACGATTCGTACGGAAATGGTGTTTCTGTGAGAATCGTAATTCCATGTTTGTATATTTTTAAGACCGGATACGCGTCGGACGGAGAATATGCTCCGTCCGACGGTTCGTACCCGGTTTTTACCGGATCGTGATCGGCACCTTTGTGTCTGTTCTTCTGCTCTGTGTTATATATTGTGAATATCTTTTTTTCTTCCAACCAGCTAGAATGTTGCTGCTTACATTCCAGGTTAATTACGTTTAAAAGTCTTCTGTGATTGTTATGACACAGGTGCTCCTCTGCGCTACTACTAATCTTACTTGTTTGCAACTTTGCGTTTGTGCTCGCTTAGCATGATTATGTAAGAGTTTATTTTAGAGAAATTAAGTTACGTAATGCTATAGTGACTCTAGTCCTTATTGTGTCCTGTCACTAAGAGATATGGGCGGATTGATACTTAGGTTTAGTTACTTTGTATGAGTTTGTAATTTTTTTGTGGTATGCGTGATGCCCCCTCAGTTACGTCACATGCTGCTAGTACGCCAGTCTTTATTAGGACCTTTTCTAGTTTGTTCAATGAGTGGTGGTAATTGGCTTAGCACTAGCAGAACATCAGCAACAATCAATCAAACAAAATTTGGTGTATACAAAAAATGTAGTCATGTGTCCTCCATTTGACCATATGCATTGTTGAGGACTAAAAGAAGTGGAAATGCATACTTAATGTACAATTGGCACGTCTGGAATAGGTGGGCTAGGTCGGGTGGTACGTCGTACTTAGGCTTAGTTAGTATTCTGGAATCAGAATGGAAAACTGGATTACTGTTGATAAATAGTAAGTAGTCGATCGCGAATCCCCCGATACTACTTGTTGACCAGATGAGATCGGTCAATGTAGTTATTGCAATTGTTGTTTACATAAGTGTTTTTTGACCGGTATTTAAAAATATTTTATTTGTTTGACACCATCCATCAATGTTTGTCTCTTTCTTATATCTTCCCTGTTCAGCACCCAGGGGCAGGCAGACAGGGAGTGGGCAGTCGGCGGGAGAACAACACCACCAGGAGGACACCAACGAGGGCTCCTCTGCTGGCCCTAGTAAGTCTTCTTGTTTTTAATAATAATTCTTACTGCACCATATTTTTCCCGAACTATTGTTTCAGTTTCCCAATGCTATTTTTTACCAACAACTATCCTTCGATCTGTACGGTTTCAAAAATCTTGTTATCCCTGCCTCTGCTATGATGACTCTCTGTACTACTACTACTATCAGTCTGTCTTTACTGTAGTAGCTAAGCTTGCCCAGTTGGCCACTCTTTATTTGAAAGGTTGTAAATTATACTCAGATTCACCAGTAGCTCTAGCCATTGAGTCCAGTCATTTGGGTCGTCCTCTTGTACTACTTCTAGTCTTATTGATCTTGAGTCTTTGACAATTCACATCAACAAATGCCCAACCAGATTTATTACTATTTTCATATGATAGGACATACTACTACTATTGTAGGGATTTTGCACATACAGACCTTGGCACAAGAAAATAGGATGTTGGTGATGGTAGGTTGGACCTTCCTCACACACCTCAATCAGAAATTCGGGACCCACCACAATCCCCTGCCCGACTAGTTATAGTAGTGTCTTGTCATAACTATTAGGTCTCCGAACCCTCCCCCCAAGATACCCAACAAGTAGACAACCCAGAACATAACACACCCAACCTCTCAGTCGTGGAAGCAATGCACATGCACACCCTTCCTTTAATTTGCTCACTCGTGTAAGTCCACACCAAATACCACCAAGTCTATGTAAGTTCAAAATGTTTATTTTGAATTGAGAAGCTCTGTACGTTGTTCTATTATAATGCAGCACCAACAAGAAAATCAATAACATTAAAAAAATAAACATTGTTACACTTACTTACAGTTGGGAATTAAATCATGATAACTGAACAGTGGTGGAAGCACCACCATCCCCTAGGAATTTAGTTTATATAAATTTTTAAATGAAGATCTCTGAGTGAAGGGACCCCTCACCTTAGAAGAACCTAGTACTGGTAGTTGTTGCATCATAAGCTCTGCAAAGCTCTGGTTCGTAGAAGGGAATCTTCTGTCTGTAATGCGAAAATTGAAATGGCGCGCGTTAGTATATTGCAACTTGCAAACATTTCTCAGCCGTGCCAAAAAGTGTAGCATTTATGGATAAGCAATATGGACTAACAGTACACCAGTACTTCATAAAAAAGTGGCTTGTTAATGTTTTGGTTCACCGCTTGTACGCAGCGCGTAGACAGTAGCAGTATGAGGTCATGTGGGCTCAACGGTGTCTTATACAACAAGCTACAAGGTAACGTCACATGTGCAAAAATAAAAGACACAGAGGTAAAATGGTTGCATGGCTCGGGCTAACTAAGCAAAGGCTAGAATGACCCTAGGGGGGACCATATATAACTACTAGTGTCTACTCGACTACTACCTGATTTGTACTAGTGATGTATGTTATATACTATTAACTCATTTTTCAATCTTGCTACTGACCAATAGGGGGAGGTGTATATGATGCCTAAAAAATGTGTAATGTTTTCTAGGCGCACTACTGACCACGACCACCATTGCCGGGGCCAGCGAAGGCGACGCGGAGGGAGAGGATGCGGCAGTTGCCGATACCGACGATGGAGCGGTAGGGGGAGTGCCAGCACCAGTGGCGGGTGGTGGTAAGTTAGATTCATAATCCTTAACTATTGTTGACACTACACTCACTGCAAGGGTGTACTGTATGTATACTGTACTGTTGAGACTTAGGGCTCCATTAGGATGGCGGGCGGATTGCCCCCGCCGGGCCGGCGGAAGTCACCGCCAACCCTGCAAGGGCAAACCTCCCGCTATCCCTGTAGAAAAGACCCCCCACCATAGATATTACACTGGCTGGGGGTCCGCAGCGGATAGAAACCGTCCGCCGATTTTCCGCACAGTCAACATGTCGACCGGGCGGAAAAGGGTTCAATATGGTGGTGGTGTCTGAACACACCATCAGCCATATAATCTGCATTTTGGAATGCCTTTCCGTGGCGGCATTGCCGCCACGGAAATGCATGCGGAGTATGCTTGGGGACCCCCATGGAGGATACCTAAGCTATGGTACCCCCCTGCCTTTCAAAGCACAACGTGGCAGGATCCGCGCGGGGCCTGTCACGTTATGCTTGGAAAAGCACAGCATGTATTTTTAGCATTGCTTTTGGCACCGCCCACCACAAGAGGAGCAGATGCATGTCGTCCTGCAATCCCGCCCCACACCTTAATCCCTGTCTTCTGCCCCTTTTTTAATTCTTGTTTGGGTGGGTGGGAATTGGGCATTGGGGTTTTAGACTATTTTCTGGATTTTCTTACGGAGATTGGTTGGGGTTAGGGAGGGGGTGGGTCAGCTTTTGTGGGTTTTTAGTTTATTTTTGTTAGGGTACATTAAATCTATATTTCTACGTTACATGCAATGTTGTTAATGTTTTGTAGGTGGGGTTACTGTTTTACATCACACTGTTTCCTTGCTGGTGCAGGTCCGCCCATAGCCCGTGTTTAAAATAATTGGCTGACTGTGTAAGACACAAACAGATAGATGCAACACCCCTCACTGATTGAGTTGTACTACTAGTACTTTCAGTCTCTCTTCTAGTCTATGCATTCTTTATCTGGACTCAAACGGGTGTGTGAAATTGAATTCATTGAAAACATGTCCATTATTAATTATGCCTCCCCCAAACTTCTCTTACCTTTGCTTGATGTTTAACTTAGGCACAGCGATGGCTGTATGGTGAAGATGATTTCCTTTTTCTAACATGCCATGATTGGGGTGGTGGTGGTAATATAGTAGTAGTAGTAGACACTGGCAGGGCAGCAGCATTTGCAAAACAAGAAAATGAGACAATCAGTCGCCTTTGAGAGACTGTTCGAGGAGTAGTAGAATGAAGTACAGTACAGAACTTACCGAGCAACAATAATATGCTAAAATATTTTACAACAAAATATAATGGTCGTGGGGATAGCCTACTAGACAGTTACAAACTATAGTTGTGTCGAGTCATTTGACTAGGCCTACAGCGTAAGAGTTAGTGATGTGTATGAGGAATGACAACAAATCCAATCAATGCCGGCAATTAATGCTGAGGTATATGTTCCTTTGTTAAATAAAAATCACCTCTACAATATACTGCTTGCTCATGGGTGGGCAAGCAGAAGAAGATCATCGCTCTGCCTTGAAATTGAAGTACTGTTGCTTTCGCCACATCCGCCCCAGCAAGTGTGTTGTTAGAAATGGCGATTTCTGGTTGGCTAAGGCTTGCGCCAAAGTCAGGCAGAAATCACCACTCTAGTCAGGGCAAGGAAGTTACACGCCAAAGATAACCCCTGCTCACCCCCTTGGTAGCTTGGCACAAGCAGTCAGGCTTATCCCTGAGGCGATGTGTAAAGCGTTTGCGCGCGCACCCAGCAACAACACCCAAGGTCCACCACAAAAGAAACTCCACACAAGGTATTGTATAAAAATAACCTTTGTATTACCAAAACACATTAGATAAAAACACACACTCTACAATGTGCCAACAGGAACGGGCAGAATTTACAAGGGATTATATGTACAGGGGACAGGGCCACATGGACCACTGTCAGGAATTAGCACTTTGTAGAAATTAGCACATAGGATATAAAATACTGTAGTACAAAATAGCAAATGTAGCACACAACCAGAAACTACTGGTATCAGGTAAGTACCACCTACGCAACCCTAACCACCTTAGGAAAATGTCACGCAGGGAACCAGGACCTCACTAGCACCACCTGGACTAGGAGTAAACAAACAACCACCTAAGTATCAAAATACCTGTAGGGGTAATGGCACGTTACACATGATGCATCACATTCAGAGGTGTAGGGAAGGAAAACACATGATGCATAAAAACATTCAGCGGTGTAGAACAAGGCACATGATGCATAAACACACATTCAGAGGTGCAGGAAAGGAACAATTGCGCCAAATTCACATAAGCCACCAGTTGTGGCAGTCCCTAGACCAACTGGCCTTGAAGGGGCAAGGACGCCCTGTGCCCAGCAGAGTCAGGGCGCGCCTGCGCAGGCTGCACAAACCAGGGCGCACAAGGCACAACCTACACGTTGCAGCTGCCCACTAAGTGCTGGGCAGCTGTGAACAAGGAGCATGGGCACCACTATGCCCTTTGAAACCAATATGTCGCCCTTGGAGCCTCTCTGGGCTCTAAACAAATGAAATGCCCCCTAGAGCCTGTCCGGGCTCTAAACAACTTTGTGGGGAAAGGGGGGAGCGGCCCGCTGCCATCGGGGGCCGCTCTACCACGGAAGAAATGCCCCCTGAGCCTCGCAGGCTCTCAACAATAATGCGCTCCTTCGTTGGAGCGGCCCACTGCCTTCCGGGGCCGCTCTGATTCAGCACGTAATGCCCCGCAAGTTGAGTCTCTCTGGACTCTTGGTTAAATCACTCCCACGTTGGAGCGCCTCGCGCTCAAAAGACAATCGCTGCCCCAGTCTTTGGAGCCTTCTTGGGGCTCTGCACGGAGAACAGTGCTGAGCGGGACCGGGGAGACCTGCGGGGACGCCCTCACTTACCGGGTAGGACTTCCGGATACTCTGGGGCGGCCTCGCTGCTCCGGTCCCGGCCTTCATCGTGCAGGGCTCTCCCCGCCTCACGGGAGCCCCGCGTCAGCCGGTCCTTGTCTCCAGCTTCCGCAACGGCTTGGGGAAAGTAAGGAGGTGGCTTACGCTACCTCCAATCACGGGGAAGCGCTCTCTCCCGCTGGGCCAATCCCAGCGCGGCGGAGAGATGACGCCGAGGGGACTCCGGGCCTGCGGCGGTGAATCTCTTATTCCTTAAAGCGGCAATGAGGGGTGGGCTCCCTCTTTCTTACGCATACCATGCGGGGTAGGCACCCGCTGGGGGGGGGAATAAATCTTTAACGGCAATGCGGGGTGGGCACCCGCTCACCCATGAAAATACGATCAATCGAGGTGGGCACTCGATATGGGCGGCAGTGTCCCTGGCAGGGTGGGCACCTGCCAGGGGACGTCAGAATCGGCAAAGACGGGGCAAACGCCGGGTGAGCACCGGCTTTCATAAATAAAGCGCTCCTGAGCGCTAAAGGCAAATAAAAGCGCTTCCAGGCGCTTAGGGCCACAAATGAAGCGCTCCCAGCGCTTTGGGTGAGAACAACCACCAAGTCCAGCAAGGTTCTTAGAAAGGTGGGCATGGGGACAAGGCTGGGCCAGGGGCCAGCTCACTGGGCCCTCCAGGGCAGGAAGGCAGTCCCAAGTGGCGGTTCCTCCTGGCCTCCAGCAGCAGCAGCCCCCCTCAGGATCCTGGAAGTGAACAGATTCTGTGGGGACACAGCCCCATTTTTATACAGTAAAGCCCTTTGTTCTTGGTTCAGGGTGAGGGGGAAAACCAGTCGCAGCTGGTTGGGGAGCACCCTTGATGTGCTCAGCCCCTCACTCTATTCACTGGCAGGGCTAGGGTCGTCAGTCGCACCACAGGGGGCGGGGCCAGCATTGTGTGGTGAAAGCCCTGCCCTATTCAGGACCCAGGTGTACTCCTCCCACCCATCTAGCTGCTGATCTCCCTATTCACCACCGGGTGACTCCTCCTGACTCTGGGGAATCCCTAGCCCGTCACATGACCTCAGCCAGCCAATCACGCGACAAGGCACACATTTCACACTGCACACAGAAGTGCCCACTTCTAGAAGTGGCACTTCCATACTAGCTACACGCACACCGCACGCATCATGGCGCAGCATTTAACCACACGAGTCCGCACATACCAGACTCGACCCTGCACACCCCACGCATCATGAACTACCAGGGACAAATACATTCCCCATGCATTCCTATGGGAGGGCAGGCCTATCTCATCATATGCACTCAGAGTGCGCACGCACTTTCCTCTGGGCCACAGGGAAAGTGCGCCCAAACCAACAAATCACTACCACCAGGTCACCAGTAAAAGCAAAAAGTTTAGGGGTGAACCTGCCAGAAGGGCCAAGTCCAACATGTGTGATTAAGTATTGGTGTACATTTAATTTAGTCACACCTCGACAATAAGTCACACAGCCCGGGGGAAGAGGGTTAGGGTTTGTTGAATGGATGGGAAGGGGGTTTGGGGAAAGGTTTGACAGTGAAAAACAGTACGCATGGACAAACAAACGACAATCTTTGAAGACAACCATTATCCATATCAATATGTTAAGGGAGAAAAAGGAAATGCATGCATGATGATGAATGATAAGGAGACCCGGATTAAATACACTTCTTGTTCTGTTGTTCCGGCCTTAATACTTTTACAGATAGCAAATAGAAATTTTAAATATTGGTAGGGATGAATCATAAACAGAGAGCAAACCTAGTGATGATAATAATAACAACAAGAAGAACACACTGTTGTAAAGATTGTAGACAAAAAAATGAATCAAATTATTTAAAAGAAGATGAAAGTTGATACTGTTATTGTGTTATCCTGGTCAAAATGTTGACTGGATTTGCATCTCGGCATTCCTCTTGGTCCTCTCGTCCATCAATCTTGGGTGTCACCACTCGCCACTGCCCGGCTGGAAAAAAATGTAGATTTATTGGTAAGGTAAGTGTGCATTGTAATGTTTTCCCAAGTATAGGGCAAGGCCCGGCCTGTAATTGTAGATGGAAAAACAAAGGGGATATTGAGAAACAAAGTTGAAATAAATGCACAAGTTATGGTGTAGTGCAACAAGAACACTTTCTGAGGCGGCATGTATGTATCATCTCTACGCTAGTCTGTTTCCAGCATTGACCTTCAACAACAACAGGAGAGAGCAGGCCCACAGTGACAGGCTTGACGGCACGTTGCTTAGCACATCCTCCGTTTAGAGTACTTTTTTTTTTTAAGAGTTGGACAAAGGCAAAGCACATATCCATTCCAAACATAGCATTTTACAATTTAAGTTAGTAAATCAATGCACCGCAGTCATCCCACCGCTACACTCGACTCCACTTCTACACAGACATTTGGGTCTGCTGTGGTTGTTGTTGACATGTTTACCTTTAGGCTTTTATGCCACTCATGAAACGTCCTCCTGACTTGTTATTATTTCATCAATCATCTCCGATACTTGTACTGACTTACTGTGAAGATCGGCCTGCAATAGAAGTAAAATTTTGTTATTACACAACAAGAGTAGAAATATTATTGACTTGAGTCACTCTTTAGTGTACAGTAAGACTACTAGTACACTTTGACTTCACTTCATGCACAACAAACAAACAACAAAAACACAAACATCAGTCGCTCAGAGTCAGGTGTCCAATGCATGCCATTAATTGTCATTACCTGTTCCTTCTCATCTTAAGTTAAGGGGCCGTCTTTTTCACCATCATCATCATGGACCGTGCTGTTGTCAATCATACTCAGTGCGCAGATTGAGTCCCCTTCCTGTATTAAATCAAAAACAATGTATCAAGCTGCAGGAGAAGTACAAATTTCTTATTTGCAAGAAGGGGAAAATTCACCTTGAGTTACGTTTAGTGTGTACTGTAGAAAGATGATTAGTACACAATGACATAACTTCATGCAGAACAAACAACAACAAAATCACTCAGTCTGCGACTCTGCGTCCAATGCATGGCATCAATCATTACCTGTTCCATCTCATTTTCAGTTAATGGGCAGTCTCTCTCGGCTCTGAAAGGAGGATAGCTATAGTAGTCATCTGATTCATGCTCAACTTCTTTTGGCAGGACTAGGAAAGTTTTTAGTTTTTCTTCTATTTTCCATCATCCAATCATCATTCATGAGGGCAATGGATTTAGGCGGGAGATTCAGTATGATGGAGCGGAGGAGCTGGATTCGGAGGACTGTACTGTCAAATTGCAGACACCTGAAACTTGTATATTAAATAAGAAGAGTAGAAGACGGTGGTAATGGACTTGTGATTCACAAGTTTGTAACCGGAACGACAGACACACAAATAAAGGGGAAAAAAAGGGAGGAAGACAGTAAGTGCAAGCCTAATTGTCAGGGAAGTATAGCTTGTCCTCAAACTCTGGGGGTTCAGCCAGTAGTAGGTAATCATGTGACACACTACTTCCGTCACCTGAGCCGCTGTCCTCATTTTCCTCCCTTGCTTCATGTATTGTGTAATTCGGTGGTATGAAGTGCTGATTCATTTTGATCATTGTTAACCTCTCCACGATTTTGTGCGAGAGACTGGTCCTTCTTACTGTTACAATGGAACCAGCAGCACTGAAAACACGTTCATAAGAGACACTTGCGACGGGGCAAGCCAGATAGCTTATCGCCAGCCTGCTGAGCAGTGGCCATTCAGACCTTTTCCTATACCAATACTGCAATGGGTTTTGATCAATGTGCACCTCTGTTGGGTCGTCCAGATAGGCCTGGACCATCCGCTCAATGTTCAGGGGTGCTGCTGCTAAGCTTTCGGGCTCTTTTCTCGGTGCATCAGCACTGTGCTTATTAATGCCTAACTGTACATACCAATCGTCTAACGATTCTACTGGGCCTAATGATCCAGTTATTGTTGCTGTTGTCGATAGTGATGGTGAGTGTTGTGATCCAAACGCACTGCCCTCAGCCTCCAAAGTTGCACTTGATGCTGCATGCCCTGCTGCAGTACTTCTTGTGGGTTGATCTTGCGGGCTTTTAATTAGCAGCCGTTTATTTTCCAACTTACTCGCTGCCTTAGCTATCCAAGTTTTGTAGCGGGCTACATCAATCTCTGAAAAAGGAAAGAATGTCTTCAGTTCAAATTTTTCAAAAATAAAGAGAGAGGGACCCAACAACGAAGGGGAAGGGTACCAACAAAGACCAAAGTCTCAAAAAGAGATCCCCTTCGGGTAGCTAACATACACTACACAACACAATATCACATATGACCTATCTCCACCAGTGAGATGAAAAATGAACAAAAAGGAAATGTAATCAGACAAATAAAACCAAAATTTGTGTATTTTAAAAAAATAATAAATTTGGTTTTATTTGTCTGATTACATTTCCTTTTTGTTCATTTTTCATCTCACTGGTGGAGATAGGTCATATGTGATATTGTGTTGTGTAGTGTATGTTAGCTACCCAAAGGGGATCTCTTTTCAGTCCAAATGTTGCCAGTGGATCCAGAATTGTGGCACAAATATAATGTTCTTGTGATCCTTGTATTTTCAGCTAAGCGACGGGCTAAGCTCTCCACCAAGTCACAGGCTCCCTTTTTGTCCTCTACACCTTTGTATAATTCAGACACCTTCTTCAGCTGATGCTCTAGCATTTGCAATAATGGGATAGCTTGGCCCATTTTACAGTCCTCCTTGCTGACTTCACGTGTGAAGACCTAAAAAGGACGAAGCATCTCAGTCAGGCATTTAACTAGGCCCCATTGCGCCATCTGAAGTGTCATGCCTTTAACAGTAGCATCCCCTCTTTGCCAGACATATTCATTGAGTGGCCTGTACTGCTCAAACAGACGATCAAGCATGTAATACGTTGAGTTCCAATGTGTTGCCACCTCCTGGATGAGTGCTTTGACTGGCATCCTATATTCACGTTGAATCATCCTCAGCTGCTTCTGAGCTTTAAAAGAATGGCGGAAATGAGTGCATATTCTTCAGCAGATGGCCAGTAAGTTGCTGACTACGGGTTCTTTTTTCAGAAAGTCTTGAACTATAATGTTTATGCAGTGCGCCAAACACAGAACCCTGAAATAGGAACCAAGATCCATGGCCTTAAGTACATTACTGACATTGTCTGTGGCAACAAAACCAATACTAAGCCCTCTTGGGCGCAGCCATTCAAAAACCTTGCTGCGAAACTCTTGCAAAATGTTTACAGCAGTATGAGATTTCTCCATGGCGAACATGGCTACAGTTGCATGTTCACGAGTACCTTTAAAAATCGCAGCTGTGTCAACAGCACCTCGTTCAGATAGCTTATCTCTAACCCCCACAAAAGAGACCCAGTGTGCACATGTAATCTGTGGCTTGGCAACTGGTCCACACATCTGTTGTCAGGTGGATATTGTGAACAGCACTCTGCTGCAAAGCTTGTCCAACCAATTCCAGCACATCATGATGTAGTGCCGGAACAGCAATTCTTGCAAAATAGGACCGGCTGGGAACCTTCCATTTAGGGCAGATGGCTGACACAAATTCAAGGAAAACCACCCCTTTCACAAATGAAAAAGGGAGAAGGTCCAGCGCTAATATTTTAGCCAGCTTCGCATTGTACAACCGTGCCGTTGGGTGGTTGCGTTGGAACTGCCCCTCCAACCTAAGCATGCTCTCAATGGTAGGCTGGATTACTTTCCTTTGTGGTGCTGTTGTTTTCATTAACCCACTTAGGCTCAACGACACAGTTTGTCTCATTGCAGTACTCGGTCGCCTTGGTGTCTCAGCCTCACTATGAGTATGGCTCTTACTGTGGTGCCACTCAGATGTTACTGATGAGGATGTGGGCGGTACCACTACACTACTGGGAACAGGGCTAGAAATGCCTCCCTCTTCTTCGCCTTCCACCGCAATAATATCGCCCCCCGATTCTTCCTGACCAACTTCAATGGGTTGAGTTTTTCTACTTTCTTTTAATTGAAGTAGGTGATTCTACCACACAATAGTGTGGTGTATTCTGAGATGACTTGCTTGGCCTCCGGTACCATAGTTTGTACCAAGCTTACCCCGCCGAACACCTTGTAGACAAATTGAGCATATAGCAATGTTCTCCTCCTTGGTACTAACAGAAAAGAAGTCCCAAACTGGGGAGGAGAACTTTCTTGCACTGCTGGATGTGCCACTTTCAATACCAGATAAACTGGAGGGTGTGCTTGGAATGTGACCCTGTGCAGCTCCACTGTGACTTTTACTACCACTACCTACTGAGATGGTTGAGCTGGATGTAGGTCCCTGCCGGGCCTTGGAAAATATGGCAGCGGGAGGTAGTGGTGGTGTAACCTGTGTTTGTGATATCCGTGCTACATCCCGCTCAGTAGCAGCATTTCTGGATAGGGTGAGAATGTTGGTCTCCAATCCCTTTGGGGCGGGAGTGATGTGCGTGATGACTGGCTCATCTTCATCAACATCACTCCCCTCTTCTACATCTACCTCCATAACTCTAAGTTTTTCTGGGACATTCCTTTTCAGAAGCATTGTCTTGTGGCGTGCATCACTCTCAGACTGAGCTGGTGGCTGCCAAGTGGCATCACGATCATCAGAAGCAGGGCTTGAAGAAGAAGATGATGGACTAAGCCTCCTTTTCCTTGCTGTTGGTCTGGAAGACAATAGATCTTTCGAAACAGTGGTTTGCTCCACTTTGTCTGCAGGAAGCTCGATTTCCTGAAATGCCCCTACGTCAGGAGCAACAACTACTATGGTGGGCTGTTGTTGCGGCTACTGCTGTTCTTGTTGCGGCTGCTGCTGTTCTTGTTGCGGCTGCTGCTGTTCTTGTCACGGCTGCTGCTGTTCTTGTCATGGCTGCTGCTGTTCTTGTCGCGGCTGCTGCTGTTCTTGTTGCGGCTGCTGCTGTTCTTGTTGCGGCTGCACACTTATCTGCTGAGTTTCCGCCTGCGTTGATTGTGTACTACTTTGCGATAATGACATTTCAACATTGCTGCTCGTTAGTAGACTGGCTACCTCTGCGACACTCAAGGCCTTGGGCCTAGGTTGGTGGGGTTGGACCGCTGGTGCTGAGGTGCTGCTCCCAGCTTGGTTTCCAGACAACGCTGCTGCAGGTGTAACTCTTTGGTGCCAAAAAAAACATTGGCCGGCACAAGTCGTGGTTAATGGCACTTCCTTTTTCTGTTCCTTCTTCTCACCGGAAACTTTCTTGGTACCGGACCTGGTACGTTTCATTGGGGCCATCTTCTTCAGATGTCAGGCAGGACGCAGATGCACAACAAGTTCTGGTCACACGTGGACGTGATGCGCAGCAGAACTTCTGTCTGGCTGGCAGTACCACGGGCAAATAAGCCAGGAGAGGAACATCAGTGAAATGTTGCATTTGCTGTTGTGGTTCAGTTACTTACTACTGTACTAGTACAAACAAAAGATATAGTCTAGCCATTTCTGACTTTTTTTCAACAAGGGCTATGTTATACTACTTTGTACACACACTACACTCTCAGGAAGGATAGGGAAGATAATAAGAACCACCAAAATAAAAATGTAATGGAAGTGGGGTGGACCCTATTTGCCATTAAATTATTTGAGCATCTCATCATCCATGGAGCTGCTGCTGGCAAAGGGGGTGGATGGATGGAAGCAGTAAGCCAATAGGAAAACCATGCAGGCCTATATGGCAAAAGCAGGACACTAATAACTCCCAACACAAAAAAAGGCCACCAGCCACATGGACACTCACAAATCACAAACAAGCAGGGGGCCTGGGAAACACCAGGAGCTGACAAAAGGCCTATAAAAGCCAGGTAAAGGATGCATGCTAAAGCACACTGCTCTGCCTTTTTAATGCAACAAAATGCAAATACGAAAATTCACAGGCCCCAAAAAGGTCTGCAGGGTGCATGCATTGCACACCAACATACACCAGACACACACAACAAAAGCATGCCTTTAAGACAACCAACATCAGAAAGCCCACCCCAAAAAAACACACTTGCCAACACAATCCAATGACATCCATGCCCTAAATGATGTCTAAATTCAACAGACCACACAGAAACACTTGATTAATACAGCTGTGGCTACCTGCTCTGAGCCTGCTGGATGAAAGCAGGTCTGTTGGCAGACAACAAGGCCAGACAAGAGACAACAAGCTTGCAGGCCTAGGCTTCAAAATGACCACCAGCCACATGGACAGGCCCAACAACATCAGAAAGCCCACCCCAAAAAAACACACTTCCCAACTCAATCCAATGCCATCCATGCCCTAAATGATGTCTAAATTCAACAGATCACACAGAAACACTTGATTAATACAGCTGTGGCTACCTGCTCTGATCCTACTGGATGAAAGCAGGCCTGTTGTTGGCAGACAAGGCCAGACAAGCTTGCAGGCCTAGGCTTCAAAATGGCCACCAGCCACATGGCCAGGCCCAACAACATCAGAAAGCCCACCCCCAAAAAAACACACTTCCCCAACTCAATCCAATGCCATCCATGCCCTAAATTATGTCTAAATTCAACAGACCACACTGAAACAATTAATACAGCTGTGGCTACCTGCGTTGAGCATGCTGGATGAAAAAAGGCCTGTTGGCAGACAACAAGGCCAGACAACAAGCTTGCAGGCCTAGGCTTCAAAATGGCCACCAGCCACATGGGCAGGCCCAACAACATCAGAAAGCCCACCCCAAAACAACACACTTGCCAACTCAATCCAATGACATCCATGCCCTAAATGATGTCTAAATTCAACAGACCACACAGAAACAGTTTATTAATAAAGCTGTGGCTACCTGCTCTGATCCTACTGGATGAAAGCAGGCCTGTTGGCAGACAAGTCCAGACAAGCTTGCAGGCCTAGGCTTCTACATGGCCACCAGCCACAAGGCCAGGCCCAACAACAGAAAGCGCACCCCAAAAAAACACATTTCCCAACTCAATCCAATGCCATCCAGGCCCTAAATGATGCTTGAAAATGAAATACATTCAAAAAACACCAAAGGAACAGTTGCTTCATCATGCACACACCCATGAGGCCATGACTAGCTCGGGCCTACTACTGACTACTACTACCCACAATATTTTTTTTAAAAGGAATGATAGTTACCAAAAATAAATTGTAGTTACAACAACTGCAATGCCCCCAATCAAACAGACAAAACAACCACTTACTTGTAAAATATCCAATTAAAAAATCCTCAAATCCAATTGCAATGATGCAGCAGACAAAAAGAGTGATCTTTCCAGCTCAAAATCCAAAGGCAGAATGAGCAGGATATGGACAGAGCCCTGGGAGGAGCCTGCTGGACAGGAACAGGAAGTTGGAGATTCTGTGTCACTTCCTCCCTCTCTCCACCTTTTAAAAAAAGGACTCCTTGCACAAAAAAGGACAGCCAAATGTCAATGTAAAGAGTTGTTTTCATCCAAAATCAGCATTTCCAGAAGGTTTCATGCTGCTAGAGCTGATATTCTTCTCCAAATTTAAAATTTTACATGTTCGATTTCTCAAGCTTCACATTACTTCCGCTGGATGTCGATGGCGTGTCCAAAATGACTTGATCGCGTTCTCTCGCTCCCTGTCGCGTTGGATATGACGTGTTCGGGGTCTCTTGCTCCTTTTCGCGTTCGATATGACGTGCCCGCATCCTCACGCTCTCGCTCACGGTGGAGAATGACATGTTTGAGATCTCAATCTTCTCATACTCTCGCGGTGCATGATCGCGAGAAGAAAGACGTGATCGCGTGATGAATTACGTGATCGCACGACAAATGACGTTAATGCGGGCGTGAACTGTCGCGAGAAAGGCAAATGGCTACCAACAATCCAACATCTCGTGGAGAACGCGACCGGATCGGGAAAACTTGTCGGCGAATGCGGGGATTCAGGTAAGAATGTATCTTTTTACAGCGCAAGCAAGAAAAATATTACCGGTAAGATGCGGATTACGGAAAGTTTGACATTTTCGCGCTTTCCGCGGAAAGCGAAAATGTCAAATTATCGCAATTTCTGCGAGTGAAACGGAATTTTAGCCCAGGCCTGGTCTGCATGATGACCCCAAACTGGCACGTATCATAGATGCGTACCAGGATAGCACCGGAGGATTTGGCCAAGCAGTGGGCATCCTCAAGGACATTCAACAGGAGCAGGCTGCCCACCATGCCCGCATGGAGGCAAAGTGGGATGCACTTACTGCGGTGCATTGGGACATACTCCTATGCCTCTGCCAGATCATCACAAACATGTCCACATCTCCCTGTGTGGCCACAACATCTGTTGCCACACCATCTGCCAGTGCCACAGGGAGGGAGGATGACTTTGGCAGAGAGTCCCCTGCACCGCAGATGCCTGCCCCTAAGGATTCCCCCCCACCCAAGAAGAAGAGGGGTCGTCCGAAGAAGGACAAGTGAGACGCCGATTTCCCTGCACATCCCTCAGGGCCTTTAAACCTGTTCTGGACAATGTTCTTTGTTCGCAACCCGTTCACCTTGTCGTATCTGACACAACTCACCTACCTGACATGAAGGGTTCATGTTGGTCCAATGTAGCAGATGACTGTGGACTTTACTCTGGACATTTCAGCTACCAACACTTCCAACTCTATTGTGAACTTTGGATTCAAAACCCAATGTACAGCACCCACCATCCTGTGCACTATCCTCACACATGTTTGTAAATAAACTCACCAGTACACCATACTTGCCTCTGTTGTGATTCCAACTTGTCATGTGTCATGGAGATGTTGATCTGCTAAACAACACAGTGCATGCCAAATACTGCAACAATGTGACCACCGTTATGTGAGTCATGGTGATGTGACATGTGAGGGAGACATACCACTATGGCACCACAACACATATTCACCATGTCCATGTAACTCATCCCACACAATGATGTTGACCTGAAATACATTGGTATGCACAGACACAACACCTATCCACAGTCAGTGGTAACAAGTCCACAGGTGAGGTAAGCAAATGTCAGTCAGATGTGGGAAGACAGACAACGCACCTAAAAAAGCATAGCACGGGTTCATTACACATCAGCAACATGTTTATTCCACAATATTTGCAAGGCAATTGTACGTTACGGTGGAAACACGGTCACAAAGTGTCAGAGAATTGAAGTCCAGGGGTGTGTGGCACATCACTTGATGGGAAGTGACAACTCCCACACTTGTGTTGGATACTGGGTGTTGGGGGTCAGTGTTGACCAAACAACAGGCAAAGTACCCTGGGAAGGACAGACACAAGACACAGTCAAAAGCACAGCAGAACAGGAGAGAAATTAAGTACACATGCACAAAACATATCACAAGAAACCTACACAGAAACAAGTTAGCAGTTCTAAACTATTGTGGAGCGCAGACCACCTAAATGGACACATCCCTGCATGCATCCAGTCAAGTGGCACACAGACACACTCAAACAGCAACAGAGCAGCCACAACACATTTTAGGCTAACTCCATACATTGACATAACAACTCTGTAAACTCACATTCAGGTGAAGAAGTTGTTGATGAGCTGTGTGCGTACGTCACCCTCATCATCATCATCACTGGCATCGTGGCCCGGGCCTGGATCCTCCACACGTGGCGGAGGCAGGTCATCGTCATCCTGGATGAGAGGCAACTTCTTCCGCACTGCCATGTTGTGTAGCATGCAGCATACAAGGATAATTTTGCACACCTTTGTAGGCTCATATGGGAGGGCCCCTCCGGTCTTGTCCAGGCAGCGGAAGCGGCTTTTCAGGAGACCAAATGTCCGCTCAATCACCCTCCTGCTCCGACCATGTGCCTCATTGTAGCGCATCTCGGCTGGTGTCACAGGGTTGCTGAGGGGTGTCAGCAACCACGGCATGTTGGGGTATCCGGAGTCACCTACACACAAACGTTTGAACAATTAGCAGAGTTTTGAAGGAGGGTGGAATACAACATTGCCAAACACACACAATGGTAAACAATCAGTACACACCGACAAGCCAGGCACGCTGGTCTAGCACCTGTGACATCAGCGTTGCAATACTCCTCATGATGTAGGCATCGTACGCAGAACCGGGGAAATATGCACACATGTGTCATACACATGTCTGCAAGACATACCACCAGAGCATTGATAGAGTGGAAATGTTTCCTGTTCCGGTATGCCTGCTCATGTGCCTGTGGTGGTATCAGGGCCACATATGTACCATCAATAGATCCGATGATGTTCGGCATCCTCCCCAGTGTATAAAAGGCATCATTTATTTCAGTGACTTGACCTGAGTTAGGAAACTTGATGTACAGGTCAAGAAAATGCAACATCCCCTCCAAGATATCGCGTGGCACACGACTAAACATAGTTTGCGACATACCATCAGCAGTAGCCACAGTGGACTGGATGGTACCAGTAGCAAAGAAGTGCAGGGCTGCCATCACCTTCACCTCTGGGGTCCATGCTGTAGGGCAGGTCCGGCCAGGTAGCAGATGTGGCGCCAACTGCTCCGCCAACTCCTCAATCAGTTGCCTGGTGAAGCGGTACCGTCGGATGCACTTGCGTTCCTGCATGGTTTCAAGGTCTGGGAACGGTCTATGGACAGCTGATGCCCTGCAGAACAGAGATGCACAAAGGAAGATTGTCGGTTCATCCACCCATGTGGCTTTGACCAAGCAAAATATCACATGATATAACATGACAATACACAATGTACTGAGGTGTGTGCTGTTGGGCATGGACACTTATGTCACCTACATGGCCATCACATCACATCTCAAGTGCACATGTCCACATACGTCCCATGTAGTGCAATGGCCAATCATTGGGCTGTGTCACCCTACCTATGTACTGCTGTGATGTTACAAACACACACCACAGTGACAAGTGAGGCCTGATGTCTCCCAGGCATCACAGATCTTTGCCATGCAGATACCCAGGGTCCCTGTATTGCCACATGGACACTGGCATGATATGGCGTATCATGTACATGCCACAAGGCAACCGTGAGTCCCACAGGTAGTGGCCACTGTTGTCTCTGCAGGCCCTACATGTACGTCTCGTAGACACACACACAACATCAATGTTGATGCTCAAACCACATGGATGTGGAGACTGTCTCCCATTGAGCACATTTAATCAGCCACATCTGAGACACAACATGCACACAGACTGTGGGTGTACATCAGAATTGTGGCTACAGGTCTCACTGTGATGAACATGCCATCATCCCCAGGACTCAGGGTGTATGTGACATGTCCTAAACATATCCAACATGAAACTGTGTCCATGACTCATGCCCATAACTGTACAGTTGCACATCACAGTGGTAATGTGCACAACACACAAAGGATTCTGTCCCCATGAACACGTGCACAGCCTGGGAGTGGCTGCACAAAAGTGCCACACAACAAACCAAATGTTGCCCCCCCCAAACACACAGGGAATGCAGCCTTACATGCCATGGGACACTGTGTGACCAATGCTGTAGTATGGTAGGTGTGCACCTGAGTCCCTGGCAAGTAATTGTGTGTTGAAGCCATCAAATACTCACACCAATGAGGTCTGATGTGGGTGACTATGCGTACCCATTGCACAGTTCAGGACAGAGCCGTGCGTACGCTTAGCTATTGACTGCAATGAGGTCCGACGCGGGTGACTATCATGCATACGCGTCGGGCAGGCATGGTCTGAGACCGGCGTACGCCTTGGCCATTGAATCGTATAGAGATGGGTGTATGTGTATTTTCAAACTATGCGTTGTACAGTCAGTTGACTGAGCTGGGCGCACCCATTGGCTCTGGACTGTCATGGAGACGGATGCAGATTCAAAACTTGTACGAGTCGTGCGCTGGAAATTCAGTTGGATGCCTACAACAATGTTGCAATACCTAGGGTCTTATGAAGGTGAAAATTTGAATGATGCGGAAGACGTGTACGAGTCGTACGTTTCCATGGATTGGCCTGATTCATAGAATGCAACCGTGTTGGACCTATTACTTGGGACACATGGCACAGAGTCTGCCTCTGAAGCACAGATATAAGGCTGGCTGGCCCCCAGGGAGGTCACTTGCCTGCACTACATGCTACTGGACCACATCCCTGCTACCACTGCTGCTGTCTCTGCATCCTCTGGCTACTGCTATGGCACGTACTCTGGAGAGGGCCCCAGCCTTCACTGAGGAGGAGAACCAGGCCCTGCTGGACGGGCTTCTTCCACAGTACAGCAAGCTGTATAAGAAACCAGGGGAGCAGGTGAGTGTGCAGTCCACTGCCTTCCTAAGTGTGCATGTTGTCTGACTAGCAGTACTAGCAGTGTGTACACCAGTGGCAAGCATACTCACTGAGTACTTTCATCCCCCAAAAGGTGTAGGTACATGTAATGAACAGGTGTTCTGCAGCTAAAGTGCATTTGTGAAAGCTTCAACTTCCCAGGCATTGTTAACATGTCAGACATGCAGGGCATTTGTCCTTTTCCATGGGTGCACTACCTGTGTAACTCATTTTCCTTTGTGACGACAACATGTATATCCAACTGTGTGCAGCACAAATATGGGGCATGTCTGTTAATGGACTTTTAACTTTGTCATTCTCACAGGTTGATACTCACCAGAAGCAGGAGATATGGCTGACCATCACCCGGGCAGTTCGATCGGTGGGTTCTACAAGCGCCGGATCCGCAACTGCTAGAAGCTGTGGCAGGACCTTTGGGGCTGGACCCGAGGATCGCAAGGGTCCAGCTGAAGCTGTCGCCTCCTCGCAGGAAGTGCAGACACCGGACCCTGACCCCCCACATGCACAGGATCCTGGTGGTGGTCTTCCCGGACCTGGATGGGCACCTGAAGGCCAGACAGCAGCAAGGAGGGGGTATGTCCATGCCTAATCTGTGTACTATGTCTGACATGCTAATTGCAGTCTTTTGGCCTGGTCACACTTCCACATTACGTAGGTCTTGTAGTCCAATACTCATGTCCCTCAATCGTGTGATGCACCCTCCTCATCTGATCTACAGGTGTGGACCCTAAAGTCTGTTGCTTGTGTCACTAGGGCACTGTGTCCCTGCAGTCAGCTATGCTTCAGCTTCCGGACAGCATCTGTTACCGTGACTCTGTTGTGTGTTTCATGGATGGGTCAATTGTTTACACAATGCCTGAGATCTGACATGTGATCTGTGTGTGCCCTTGATATGTGTTACAATTGCTGGTCTGACTCACCACAAGTGGCTGGGGTATTTCAAACAAACACATGCAGCAGGGGACTACAATTTGTGTGCCTCAGGAGTATGTATATCAAGTGTCTCACACTTGCTTAGCCACCTGACTACTGTCCTGGGCTAAAAGCTGTTTCACGTAGACCTGGACAGTCATGCCTAATCAAGGGCATTTAGAAACACTCTGTAATCCCACTCCTGTGTATCAACTTACAGGTTGTGCTTAGTGACATGTGCCTTCAGGTGTCTGCCTCTGTGTCATTGTGGTGTGGCTTCCTTTTCTTTACAACTGTGGTCTTCATGAGTTTGAGGGTCAGCAGGACATCTGAGATGTGACTATCAGAGACAAGACCTGTGTGGACATATAGGTGTGTGATCACTTGACAGTGCACAATGGTGTATGCAACTGTGCATTTCAGGCAGCTGTGTTACATGCACAGCAGACTGTGATGTGCTAATGTACAGGGAGTTGTGTTTGCAGAGACTCATATATCTGTTTTGTATGATGTGGGGTCTTCTGGGTCCGGGATATGTTGTTTGCAGGGGATGGGCAAGTGCACTTGTCAGCTGCAGAGTTTGCTTTACCCATGAGCTATGATTGTGACACAGTGCATACTGTTGTTGTCTGGATGCCCTGCCCCTGTGACAGGAGAAAGTGTTGACTGACTTTCCAGGCATGCCAGTGCCATGGCATTTAACTTGCTATGAGTGATTCTGCATTGTGTTCAAATGTGCTCCATGCACCCCATTGTGGCATTGACTATCAGGACATAAGAACATCATAGTGTGTGTTGATGGCATGCATCATAAGCATGTGAAATGAGACTCTGCCCATCCCTTCATCCTGACACCTGTACTGAGTCAGTGGCAAGAGATGTGATGTGTGTATAGGGACATACTCCTACATGTTCACTTGCATGTCCAACAAATGTGTAGGTGGTGCATGTCGGCACATTGGGGTATTAGCATCCAACATGCAACAGACATATAGGTGCAAGTCCAGGAGGGATATGAGTGCCATGGTTGATGGTGAGACTGACAATTGGCTTATTCTAAACAGTGTGAGCACTTTGAGCAGTGTTTAACTGATGATGCCAGGGCTTGCCATGTGATGTGATGTACTCACTGTGGTGTGTGCAGTCAGTGCAGGTGACTGATGTTGTTCTCTTTTTTCCTAATTCTATCCAAATACATCCACGGCTACAGGAGGGGGACAGCTCCACGGACCAGGAGGAGCCACAGAGCCTGACTGTGACAGAAGGCGACAAGTCGGAGGGACCCAGTGGCATGGAGGGCGAGTGGAGCCACACCGAGGAGTCCTCAGCACCATCCACCCCAGCTGAGGGCCACAGAAGCTCGGAGGATGACTCCCTTGTGGAGGTGGGTGTCAGCAGCTACCAAACCCCAGCTAGTGAGGCTGCCCCCGCCACTGCCCCCACCACCACCATCACCACCCTCCCACCGGCTCCCATCCCAGAGGTCCGTGGAGGCTCCCGTCTTCGGGAGCATGTCTCCTTTACGCCAGGCACCGCACCCCCTGCCCCTGTGTCCCCTGCTGCCCTGAATGAGGAGTCTGTGGACTTGCTTCGACAGATCCATGTAGGGCAGACATCAATGCTGAGTGTTCTCCATGCACACACCAGTCTGTTGACACAGCTGGTGTTGTTCATGGAGGGCATTTCATCAGGCATGTCTGCCCTACAGAGGACAAATCATTCCGTGGCCTCCTCCCTGATGGCAGCAGTGTCCCTCCTCCAACAGTCCCGCACCCCTACCCCTGCACCACCTATGATTCCTAGCACCCTACCTGTCCCAAGCACACAAACACCTGCACATTCTCACAAACCCACAGACACGGGCAGCACACAAACACCCAAACCAAGGGCTAGACGTGCCCACAAGCAAGCGCAGGGGACTGATGCCACACTCACATCCACAACCACTCCTCAGTCCGATACCTCTCCCTCCCAGCCCCCTTCCTTGCCTCACCTGCAACCCCATCTCCACAGAAGCTCTTCCTCTGTGACCATGGCCTCTTCCCCACCGACCCAGCAGATCCATCTTACAAGGGGAAGAGGAAGTCCCCACACTCAGAGGGGAGTGCCCCTTACACTCGGACACCCTCCCCCAGGCGCAGTCAGACTGAGGCCCCCACCCGCAAGTCCCCCCGGAGCCGGAAGAGCAAGACCCCACCCCTGCCCCACATCTCCACGACGAAGTCTCCGTCCTCCATCCCCTAGGCCACCACTCCAGAGGTTCCCCCACCACATTCTGCCCCAGGTTCCCCCACCCACATATACACCATCCCCAAAATGCTGAGGCCCTCCCCCTACCACTTGCTCTTCCACCCCCAGTCAGACAATTTGTGCCACTGATGTGGGGACCGTGTCCCCCCTCTGTCCTGCCGACCTCACCTGAACCCCATTCCACTGCCATTGAGTTAGGCACTGCAGTGGAGTCCATGACCACCCCGTCTGGCTTGGGCACTGCAGTGGGGACCCAGTCCACTCCATCTGACCTGCCCACTGCAGTTGTGCCGGCACCCACCCCATCTGACTTGTGCCCCACAGTTGTGACTGCACCCACTACTTCAGTCAGCTCCACTGCAGTTACCAGTGACTCTCCTGCATCCACCACCCCTTTACTGCCTCCTTCTGCTGCACCCTGATCCTGTCCTTGTGGTGCCTGGCCTACCCCCATGTATGCCTCTCAGAGAGGGTGTCCCCTGTCCTTACCAGTGCAGGCAAGCAATGTGTGACAGTTGTCACTCAAGTTAACTGTTTGTCATTTGGATATGGACTGGCCATTGGCCTTTGTTTTGAAAGGATTTTGCATTTTAAAATTGCTGAATAAAGCTTTTTACTTTATACCTGTGATTTTGATTTAGCTGTGCATTATGTTGATGATGTTTAGCATGACCTTGCAGTTGTAATGCTGAATTTCAAATGTTGAATACTGAGGTGTTGATGTGAGGTACTCCATGTGGTCCATGAGATATGTATCCTATTCTGGTCATTATCCATATCATCCTTTGCAGCTAAATGGGTGTGTCATGATTAATAATTTTTGGACATCTCTGTAAACATTTCATTTTCATGGTCACATCTGTGGCTTGCACACATGCACATTTGATGTCCTTCCCATTGTCCAATTTGTCTATTTCCCTGACTGTGGGTGCATCTCCACTGGAAAAGTGTGGGCATCATTGATGTCGGAGCAACTGGGTCCTCTGTGCAACTTGCTGGACATACGTATTGTGTGGGGAACAACCTTTACAACGCAACTTTTACAACGCACTACACTTACAACGCATTTTTTACAACGCACAATCCATTACAGCGCATGACTTTACAACGCATGACATTACAACGCATTTTTAAAAACTACCTTTACAACGCATTCCATTACAACGCATACTACCATTACAACGCATAACATTACAACGCATAATATTACACTACACTATCCAACACTTACCCTACTGTTGCACCCCCTGGAGTTAGAATAGTAATTTTTACCCCTATTCTATCCAACACTTACCCTACTGTTGCACCCCCTGGAGTTAGAATAGTAAGTTTTTACCCCTCTACTATCCAACACTTACCCTACTGTTGCACCCCCTGGAGTTAGAATAGTAATTTTAACCCCTATACTATCCAACACTTACCCTACTGTCGCACCCCCTGGAGTTAGAATAGTAATTTTAACCCCTATACTATCCAACACTTTCCCTACTGTTGCACCCCCTGGAGTTAGAATAGTAATTTTTACCCCTATACTATCCAACACTTTCCCTACTGTTGCACCCCCTGGAGTTAGAATAGTAATTTTTACCCCTATACTATCCAACACTTTCCCTACTGTTGCACCCCCTGGAGTTAGAATAGTAATTTTTACCCCTATACTATCCAACACTTTCCCTACTGTTGCACCCCCTGGAGTTAGAATAGTAATTTTTACCCCTATACTATCCAACACTTTCCCTACTGTTGCACCCCCTGGAGTTAGAATAGTAATTTTTACCCCTATAGTATCCAACACTTTCCCTACTGTTGCACCCCCTGGAGTTAGAATAGTAATTTTTACCCCTATACTATCCAACACTTACCCTACTGTTGCACCCCCTGGAGTTAGAATAGTAATTTTTACCCCTATACTATCCAACACTTACCCTACTGTTGCACCCCCTGGAGTTAGAATAGTAATTTTAACCCCTATACTATCCAACACTTACCCTACTGTTGCACCACCTGGAGTTAGAATAGTAATTATTACCCCTATACTATCCAACACTTACCCTACTGTTGCACCCCCTGGAGTTAGAATATTAATTTTTACCCCTATACTATCCAACACTTACCCTACTGTTGCACCCCCTGGAGTTAGAAAAGTAATTTTTACCCCTATACTATCTAATACTTACTTTAAATGCAATTTAATATTATGCGTTGTAATGGTATGCGTTGTAATGGTAGTATGCGTTGTAATGGAATGCGTTGTAAAGGTAGTTTTTAAAAATGCGTTGTAATGTCATGCGTTGTAAAGTCATGCGTTGTAATGTATTGTGCGTTGTAAAAAATGCGTTGTAAGTGCATGCGTTGTAAAAGTGTGCGTTGTAACGACATACATCCGTATTGTGTATGTGCAGATGACTTAAGGGAGACTCCCGTACCCAGGCTGTTGTGACCAGAGCCTTCATTGTGTGGTAACTGATGGCTGACTGACCAAGTGTTCTGCTGACATGACTGAGACCTGCTGAGACTATGTTTGGCACAGCTGAGCTTCCACAGGAGTTGAGTCCCCTCAAGTAAGTGTGTTGTTCCGTGACATTGCCTGGGCCCATGTTGTGTGTTGTGTGGGCATGTGTGTGTGTGGCCACATCCCTTTTCATACACAGGCAGTGTTCCCTTGATATGTTCTTGTTGTTGATGCTTGCTGAGTGGTACTGTGTTCATCCCACAACTTTGCCATGGGCTACCAGATGTGTGGGTGCATGACACACTACTTTTAATTGGTGTTTCATCATTGGGATTTGTCTGTTCTGAGTGGTGATGATGTGGTCAGATGCAGATGGGACACAGTCAGGGGTCCCCAAGGCACTTGTTTGTTCGCAATATCATGTAGTTGTCCCTAGGTGATACCTTTTAGTGATTGAGACATGTGTATGTGTGTGTGACTTATGCCACTTGTCCGGTTCAGGGCTGCAATGTTTGCAGGTGTCAGCATGTGTGCCTTGTGGTTCTCCTTGGCTTCTGCATTGTCCTGGGACTGTGGCAGGTATTCGGAAGGTTACGTAAGCTTTGACGTCATGGCCATGTATCGCATACTGTGCAGTATGTTTGTCATTCACTAGGGTTGTAAACTGTCCTTGTGTGATGAGTCTGTGCACCTTAATTCCTTCAAACACTACTGTGTTTGTGATGGGTGCATGTGCAATGTCACCTGTCCATGTGGGCTTCACAGATGCACATTGGTGCAGTTCAGGGTGTGTGGTGTTGTGGGTGGACTGATGTAAACTTTTACATGGATGGGCCCCTAGCTCCCGTTTGTCCATGGATGACGGGCCATGCTGAGTGATTTGTGTTTCTGTAGGTGTGATGTACGTTTGTGGCACAGGACACATGTCTGGGTTTCACAGTTTGTACGACATCTACCTTTGTCATCACAGTGGACATGTCATGCATGCTTGTGTCACCCCAATGTCTAGTCCCTGGGGGTAGTGCTGTTGTGTGTCAGTCTCTTGCTGTATTAGTTGCTGTTCATACCAGCTTGTGACACATGTGTCTATTGTGCTCCCTCTCATCTCACAATGCCTGATTGCCCACTAAGGGGGGACCATTGATGGTGTACTTTTGTATGGCACTGTGTCCACATCTGTCTCACTATGGTTCAGCCCCCCTCATGTGTTGTGTAGTTGCCTAGGGATACTGAGACACACACACACACACATGTTGTGCCAGATGTGCAGTGTGAGGTTGCCTGTTTGCGTTTGTGCATCTGCACCATTGCATTGGTATTGATGGTGTGGGCCATTGTCTGGATGTTGTTTTTGTGATTTACCCTGCTGTCCCTGTGAGTCATATCACATCATTCTGCACATTCATCCTGATTGTTAGGTCCCATTGCTGGCATGGAATGGGAGTTTGTGACCTGACACCTACAGTCTACACAGGTTGTTTTGATTTGTGTGTCTATTTTTGAGATGTGTGTATGCTTTGTGATGGTCACTTCTGCTTTTGTGTCATTGTACACTGTATGCATTGTCAGCCCCCATGGGTGGTGCTTGTCTGCACATGGCCAAGAGTATGTTAGCATTTCACAGTACTGTTAGCCTCGCCACATCTCTGTGGGTATGGGACACAACCACTACTTTGCCCCAAAAGTTTTTCATGTGTTGGGACCAGAAATCATACATGCTGTTTGGCATTTACAGCTTTGACCATGATGACACTTACCTTTTGGTCACTGTGATGAGGGGGTTTTCAACCCCATCACCACAATGCTCAACATTTGCTGCAGTTTGGAACCACACACTTAACTTTTGTTCTACACAGTGAGGGGGTGTTAGTGCACATTGACACAGTGCTAGTGATGCTTGCCTTGTGTAGGCCACACTCAGTTTTTGGTCACACATGTGATGGTAGTTACGTTGTATGTTCGAAGTCATAATCACTGTTGTGGGCATTTGTCACAGACTACACACTGTTGTCATGATGTTAGGGGGGATGTATTTTGCTGACATACCTAATGTTGGTGTATGATGGATGTGTGGCGCATCACCAATCCTATGAGTGGGGGTGGCAGTAGTGATGGGCAACATAGGCCCTATGGGTGGTGGTGGCAGTAGTGATGGGCAACAGGTCCCCTATGGGTGGGGGTGGCGAGAGTGATGGGCAACAGGTCCCCTATGGGTGGGGTTGGCAGGAGTGATGGGCAACAGGTCCCCTATGGGTGGGGGTGGCAGTAGTGATGGGCAGCAGGTCCCCTATGGGTGGGGGTGGCAGTAGTGATGGGCAACAGGTCCCCTATGGTTGAGGGTGGCAGTAGTGATGGGCAACATAAGCCCTATGGGTGGGGGTGGCAGTAGTGATGGGCAACATAAGCCCTATTGGTGGGGGTGGCAGAAGTGATGGGCAACAGGTCCCCTATGGGTGGGGGTGGCAGTAGTGATGGGCAGCAGGTCCCCTATAGGTGGGGGTGGCAGGAGTGCTGGGCAACAGGTCCCCTATGAGTGGGGGTGGCAGTAGTGATGGGCAACAGGTCCCCTATGGGTGGGGGTGGCAGTAGTGATGGGCAACATAAGCCCTATGGGTGGGGGTGGCAGGAGTGATGGGCAACAGGTCCTGTATGGGTGGGGGTGGCAGTAGTGATGGGAAACATAAGCCCTATGGGTGGGGGTGGCAGGAGTGATGGGCAACAGGTCCCCTATGGGTGGGTGAGGCAGTAGTGATGGGCAACAGGTCCCCTATTGGTGGGGGTGGCAGGAGTGCTGGGCAACAGGTCCTCTATGGGTGGGGGTGGCAGTAATGATGGGCAACAAGTCCCCTATGGGTGGGGGTGGCAGTAGTGATGGGCAACATAAGCCCTATGGGTGGGGGTGGCAGTAGTGATGGGCAACATAAGGCCTATGAGTGGGGTTGGGAGTAGTGCTGGGCAACAGGTCCCCTATGAGTGGGGGTGGCAGTAGTGATGGGCAACATAAGCCCTATGGGTGGGGGTGGCAGGAGTTATGGGCAACAGGTCCCTTATGGGTGGGGGTGGCAGTAGTGATGGGCAACATACCCCCTATGAGTGGGGCTGGAAGTGGTGATAGCCATGCGACCCCTATGGTGGCCTGTTGCTAGTGGCCAGGATATGGATCCCCTGGGTGTGTGTGACATTTGGCGGGTACGTGTTGTTTGTTTATGTGGTGGGTGTCTGACTTACCGTCTGCGCCGTCCGCGTCTGTTCCTGATCTGGTCATAGATGTACAGTACTGGTATGACCTGCGCGATGGGATTCATGATGTGCTCATCTCGTACACGCTGCTTGTTGCTCCGTCTCGTACCCATTGCAAGCTGGTCCATCTCGTAGCCGTGGATTGAGTTCTGGCGTGAAGCGTACCTGATATGCTTCTTTTCCGGATGCTGTGGCGTTCCGTACATCGCGACCCTTCGGGCGCACATGATGTGCGCATCGTACTTGTCCGGCCGGAAACTGCTATGGATACTGCTTCTGGGCGACTCGGTTCGGCGTTCGGAGTTACGGCTTGGACGGAGAATGAAGCTTGAATCACAGCCTAGTTGTCGGCCAGATTTTTGTCAGTTATGCGCATCGTATTTCATCACCAGGACGGACCGGCTCCGGGTACGAGTCGGTCGCAAGGTAAGGCTACGAGCAGCTCTCGGAGTGCTGTCCGACCCGGATCGGAATCGACCCCTTTATGTACAAAAAGAAACAATATTTCACTGAGCTGTGATGAGGGCTGATGTGTGTTTCATTGCAGCTGCATTTCTCTTTTTTCTTTATATGGGGGACACGTTTATTAGTGTCTAGTTGTGATTGCTCCACACCTGTGTGTTATGTGTTTAAATGGTGAATGGTCATTGACTATTTGTGAATGTGGTGTTTGTGCCTGCATGTGTTTATGGATGATTGTTTGTGTGCCTTTGGTTGTGTAATGCTTGTGTGTATGGCTCAACTACCTATAATAGTGTATAATTGTATCCAAATCGCATGCCTTTTTAGATCTCTGGAAATGAGTCTGTGAGTGTTTTGATGCTGTGCGTATCTTTCTGTCTGAGCTGTGGCATTTAGGAACTGTGGCAAACTTATACAGCTCACACCCACAAGCACATAGTGACCTATCTGGTCTGCACGGATTTGTAACTGTATGAAAGTGAGCCTTCACAGTGTGAAAGGCAGTGTGAAAGCAGCAAAAACTGAACTCGCACCATACAGTCATGATGCACAGCGAAACACACACACCACTAAATCGACTTGATGACTGCTGTCGGGGGGAGGGTATAGGGACACACAGATAGATTATAATGCAGTATGTTGAACTGCGCTGTTTTCTAATACTCAGATAAAATGTCATGGTAAGGCGTACATGTGTATGTGCTCTTTTATGTTGCCCTTCTAGGCCTTGCTGTGGCACTGAATTCAATATAGTTTGTTGTGGAAAAAAACACTGAAGCACAAGTAAAGTATGACATTCTGCTGAATCATGTCAGGATCTGCGAAAAGTCATCAATTTTATTCTAATTTAGCATTCACCTTAGTCAACCATAGGGATTTTCTTTTCTCCAAAAGTGTTTATGTTACTGTGGTGCAGTGCCAGTACTGCTCTGCTGTGAGGGCCACGCTGGGGCTCATGGTACCAGCAGTTTGGTACCACAGGATCAGCAACCCAAAATATATATGTTTTATCATTTTAACAGGAAGTTGTGTCGGTTGTAGACTCACCTACAGGGATCTGGGTGCCATGGGGTACCCAGCCCACCCTGTCCCCTTAAGGGCTTTTCCCAAATGTAATATTGCTGCGAAGAGCTGCGTACAGTTTATTAAATACATGGTTACAATTGGACATCTTCTACTCCTTGCCACGCTGAAAAGGCTTAGGGGAGAAAAAGCTCCTTCCGTGATCCCATTTCTTGAAATGATGGTCCTCCTGTCCCACGGGACTTCTGTGGGAGCAACCATCCGAATATTACTTTAATTTCTATCCCTTCATGATTGTTAGACGCGGCCCTCGTAACATAGTCAGCCCTGACCCCTGCACCTCACACCAGCCCCGAGCCCACGGCCTAGCCGATCCTTCCCACCCGAACACACACACCCGACCCGGACTTCCCCCGTCTTTGGCCTTCCTCCTTCGGCCACCCCGGGCCCGCGTGCCCACTTCATGCACCAAGATGGCCGCCGGCCCCAGCGCAACCCTAGCCTATAGGCGCCACTCCGGCTGGAGGACATCGCGCTCCCCTTGGGATGAGAAAGGGAGGAGCAGTTTCCATCGCACCTCCGCGCTTCCCTGGGAAGGTGGGTTTCGATCGACCCGCCGGCCTCCCCGAGGGCTGGCTCCATGCCTGCTGGGTGTCTGGGGCTCCTCCCGACCCGGCCCTGAAAGGATCAAAGGACAATGGCAGGAAACCCCCAACAAGCGACCCCCAGGTGACAAGACCCCTGCCTGCACAGACTCCGGACATCAAAGAGGAGTCGCCCTATAACAAGGGGTGCCCTGGGACTGTCCGGGAGATTCGCCTTGGAACACCTGAGCCCTGCTTAGTGACTCGCAGCTCCCCGAAGATCGTAAGACCTCCGAACTTGTGCTTGAGCCCTGCTGAGTGACTCGCGGCTCCCTGAAGATCGTAAGACCTCCGAACTTGTGCTTGAGCCCTGCTGAGTGACTCGCGGCTCCCTGAAGATCGTAAGACCTCCGAACTTGTGCTTGAGCCCTGCTGAGTGACTCGCGGCTCCCCGAAGATCGTTAGACCTCCGAACTTATACTCGAGCCTGCTGAGGGACTCGCACCTCCCACAGACTCTCTTGGTCCCGCCGGACCCCACGACGACAAGCGTATCCCCCAGCTCGAGGATTGTGAGCTGTGCGCCGGGTACGCTCCTGCATTTGATTCCTATCCCCAAAGACTGTCCCGCTACCTCCTAACCCCCCTCCAAGACCTTGTGAGCCCGCGCTCTACTTGTATATATTTTGCCTTGCTGATCATAAAGATCCTACCACTCCGATCTGATAAAGATTTGCTCTTAAGAACTCCTCGAGTAGTGTCTCCCTGTCGTGTGGTGCCGAGTGTACGATCCTAGATACGAGGTTCCTCCCCTGAGGAGTCTCCCGCCAGTGCCCGGCTATGATACCTCGAGGGTGGGTCTCAGGGCAGTCAGGGCCCCTTCCGGGCCCCTCTGAGGTCGCCTTCTAACATTGGTGGCAAGCGACGGTATTCAGGCCCATAATCTAGAGATCGTACCGTGAACGGCTGACGCACTACCGACAAAGATGGCAGAAGGAAACGCCGTGGTTCTCATAGAAGACGATGCCAGTACTGTGTTCCAGGTGGAACAGCTGGAAGAGTACACTCACAAAGAACTAAAGCAATTCTGTAAGGAACTCCAAATCACTACCACTGGTCTCAACACCAAAGAAGATATGCAAAAGGCACTGAAAGCTTGGGTGGGATCTGGAGCCTCCCACCCAGAAGGAGCGGGGGAGCCCCACGACGAAGCTGGACCCTCCCGAGGAGAAAGCAGCAGCAACCAGGTGCGAGGCTTCGTACCAGACGGGGGCCTATCCCCAGAGGAACTCGCAGACAGAGAAAAAAATCGCCATCACGAGCTCGAATTAGCCAAACTCAAAATTGAGGGCGAGTTGAAATTAGCCGAGAAAAAGCTAGCAGTAGAACAGTTGTGAGTACAAGGAGAACTAGAAGAGAAGAAACTCCAACGAGAGCACGAGGGAAGGAGACTTCAACTGGAACATGAACGCAGCTTGAAGGAAATAGAACTGAAAGCAAGAAGCGAAGAAGCGCGGCCCCCGGGGAACCGGGAGGTGGCCGCCCCGACGGAGCAGAAGGTCCACATCCCCAAGGATGTGGTCAAAGAATATTAGAAAAATGATGACATTCAGCAGTGGTTCCGGGCCTACGAGGTCGCCATGACCTCCCATCGGGTCCCGCAGAAGGATTGGGGGGCTGGGTTATGGGGACGATTCCTGAGCGAAGGGAGAGACACCCTGCTCGACCTACCCACCTCCATGCAGACCTCCTATGAACACATGAAAGCGGCCCTCCTCACAAGATACGGCCTCACCCCGGAGATGTACCGCCAGCGGTTCCGGGACTGCAGGAAGATCCCGGGTACCACCTGGGTGGAATATGTGAACTTCTTCAGCCGCGCCTTCGATGGGTGGATCAAGGGCAGCAAGGTAACCACCCTGGAAGAACTAACCGACCTTATGTTGTGGGAACACCTGGCTGCCAACTGCTTTGTGGAACTACGCCAGCATCTGCTCGACAGCAAGCTCACGGACCCAAGAAAGCTGGCTGTCGAGGCGGATCGCTGGACCAACACCCGGGTCTCCCGGAGCCCTGTAGGAGAGTACCCCCGAGCCAGTCAGGGACCACCCCACCAGAGAGGGGGGGGAAACCAGGGAGGGCAGAGAGAGTCCCAGGCCAGTCCCCCGAAGTCCTAACCTCCACCTTTCCCGGCACCCCCACCAGCTGTATCCGGCCCCCCCCTGAGACGGGGGCACCGGGTAACCATCACTTGTTTCCGTTGCCAGAAGCCCGGGCATTACGCCAACGACCCTGAAAGCCCCATGGCCCCACGCACCACCCAGGCAGCACCCCCCGTTAGACAGATAGCCAATGTAGCCCTGGGGGAGGAGGTTGAGGAGGCCGAGGAGTGGGAACCCGCCGCTATGGCCCTAGTATCCTTAGGAGATAGAGAGATGGTCCCTGGGAGCCTCCTGCCCTCTAACACAAAGAAATATGGGCAGCTCGTAACGATCAATGGCCACCAAGTAGAAGCCCTCCGTGACACCGGGGCCAGCATCACCGGTGTCCTTAGCCATTTAGTCCACGAAGACCAGGTCCTCCCCAACGTATTTTGCCCTGTCATTTCAGCCGACAACACGGAAAGCCTATGTAAGGTAGCCCTGGTGCCCTTTGAGTGGGGAGGGGTGGTCGGTAAACTGAAGGTCGCAGTGAGAACCTCCCAGCCCATCGACTGTCTCCTGGGGAACGACCTGGAAAGTTCCCCCTGGGGATAAGTTGAGCGCAAGACCCACCTAGGGATGATGGGCCTCCCTGAGTGGGTGTGCGCCACCACTCGATCCATGGCGGCTCGACTGACCCCCCTGAGGGAAGTCGACGACGCCCCGACCCCTGAAGATGGGATGGTCCCGGCGAGGGTCCCCACATCCCCCCACCAGAAGAATCGATCGCCAGTGACGAACCCCAGCCTTCCGACTCCACCCCAGACACCGAGTTAGGCAATCTACCCGAATTAGCCCAGTGGCGCCACAAGGGGGGCCCCTCCCGAGAGGAGTTCTGCCAAGAGCAGGCTACCTGTCCCTCCCTGGTCGGGCCCCGGCAACAGGCAGAGGCCCAGGCCGCGGGCGACCAGACAGGGACGCACTGGGTATATTGGGAGAATGACCTTTTGTACAGCGAACAGAAGTCGGTGGAGCTAGGGTCCGGCCGGGTGCTGGTGGTACCCCTACGCTTCCGAAACCTCCTCCTGGGCTTGGCCCACAACGTTCCCCTCACAGGCCACTTGGGTCAGGACAAAACATACAGTCGCCTCGTGACTCACTTCTACTGGCCCAGAATGAAAGCGGATGTGGAAGCCCACTGCAAGTCCTGTCCTACGTGCCAGGCCAGTGGGAAGAGTGGAGGGAAGCGCAAGGCTCCCCTCCAACCCTTCCCTGTCGTCAGTACCCCTTTTGAGCGGGTCGGGATCGACATTGTAGGACCTCTGGACCCCCCAACTTCCCAGGGGCACCGGTTCATCCTCGTCCTGGTGTACCATGCCACCCGTTACCCTGAGGCCATCCCCCTGTGCACCGTCACGGCCCCCGTGGTGGGCAGGGCGTTGATGGGGATCTTCTCCTGCATGGGTTTTCCCCGCGAGGTCGTGAGCGATCGCGGTACCAACTTTATCTCCCGATACATGAGGTCCTTATGGCAACAGTGCGGGGTGTCCTATAAGTTCACCACCCCGTACCACCCCCAAGGAAACAGCCTGGTAGAGCGGTTTAACCAGACTCTGAAGGGGATGATCGCAGGCCTGGAAGAGCCCCTCCGGCATAAGTGGGACCTCCTGCTCCCCTGCCTCCTATTCGCATACCGAGAAGTTCCCCAGAAATCCTTGGGTTTCAGCCCCTTTGAGCTACTCTACGGGCACCCCGTCAGGGGGCCCCTCAGCCTGGTCAAGGAAGAGTGGGAGGCGGCGCCCCGAGACCCCCCCCCCCCGAGATGTGTTCCGTTACGTCCTGACCCTCCGAAATCAGACTAGGAGGTTCCGGGAGATGGCAGAGGCCAACCTGGAGGCGAGTCAGGAGGAGATGAAGCGCTGGTACGACCAGAATGCCGCGCTAGTCGAGTTTCAGCCGGGCCAGCTGGTGTGGGTCATGGCCCCCGTGAAACCCTGCGCTCTCCAGGATAAATGGACCGGGCCCTTCAAAGTAGTTGAGCGGAAGAGCCCGGTCACGTACTTGGTAGACGTCCAGTCACCCCGGGACCCCCTCCGGGTCCTCCACGTGAACCGCCTCAAGCCCCACTTTGTGCGGACGGAGCTGAGCCTCCTACTGGCCACTGACAACGGGTCCAAAGAAGAGTCATATCCTCTCCCTGATCTTCTGCGCACCAAGGAGAAGGACGGCTCCGTAGAGGGAGTGAACCTCTCCCCGTCTCTCACTCCCCAGCAACGTGAGGATTGCCGCCAGCTCCTAGGGCAGTTTCCGGACCTTTTCTCCCTGGTCCCCAAGGTCACCGACTGGTGTGTCCATGATGTGGATACCGGGGACAGCCCGCCAGTGAGGCACCGAGACTACCGAGTCCCTGATCGGGTCCGGTCCTGTATCCAAGCCGAAGTCTCGAAAATGTTGACCCTAGGCGTGATCGAACCCTCAGACAGTCCCTGGGCCAGCCCCGTGGTCCTGGTCCCAAAAGCAGCTGCCCCTGGGGTCGCCCCGGAACTCCGCTTCTGCGTGGACTACCGGGGACTCAATGAAGTCACCCGAGCCGATGCCCACCCCATTCCCCGAGCCGACGAGCTCATTGACCGGCTCGGGGCTGCTCGGTTCCTCAGCACCTTCGACCTCACCTGCGGCTACTGGCAAATTGCGCTCACAGAGGGAGCCAAGGAGCGGTCCGCCTTCTCCACCCCAGATGGGCACTATCGCTTTCGCGTGATGCCCTTCGGGATGAAAAATGCCCCGGCCACCTTCCAGCGATTGGTAAATAGAGTCCTGGCCGGGCTGGAAAAATTCAGCGCTGCATATCTCGACGATATTGCAGTTTTTAGTTCCGAATGGAGTGAGCACCTCCAGCACCTCCGGAGGGTGCTAACCGCCCTACGCCAGGCGGGCCTCACCGTGAAAGCCAGCAAATGCCAGATTGGGCAAGGTTCGGTAACCTACCTGGGGCACCAGGTCGGAAGCGGGCAGGTCGCCCCTCTACAGCCCAAAATCGACGCCATCCTAGCCTGGGAACCCCCCACTACCCAAACAGAGGTCCGAGCCTTTCTGGGCCTCACGGGCTACTACCGGAGATTCATCCGGAATTACGGCAGCCTGGTTGGTCCCCTCACGGGACTCACGTCCAAGAAGCAGCCCAAGAAGGTGCAGTGGTCCCCTGCCTGCCAAGAGGCGTTCAATGCCCTGAAAACGGCCATGTGTACGGCCCCCGTCCTCCAGGCCCCCGACTACTCCAAAGAGTTTGTGGTACAAACGGATGCCTCCGAGCATGGCATCGGGGCAGTCCTCTCCCAGGTAAATGACCAGGGTCTAGACCAGCCCGTGGCCTTCCTCAGCCGAAGGCAGTTGCCCCGGGAACAGAGATGGAGTACCATTGAGCGCGAGGCGTTCGCCGTAGTCTGGGCCCTCAAGAAACTACGCCCTTACCTGTTCGGCACCCATTTCAGGGTCCAAACCGACCATCGCCCCTTGCGATGGCTCATGCAGATGCGAGGAGAAAACCCCAAGCTTCTGCGGTGGTCAATCTCCCTCCAGGGGATGGATTTCACCGTGGAACATCGCCCTGGTACAGACCACGCCAACGCCGATGGCCTCTCCCGGTTCTTCTGCCTCAGCGAAGAGAACCCCCAAGAAGATGGGTAGTTCTCTCCGGCTTTCAGCTGGGGGGGACACGTGTTAGACCCGGCCCTCGTAACATAGTCAGCCCTGACCCCTGCACCTCACACCAGCCCCGAGCCCACGGCCTAGCCGATCCTTCCCACCCGAACACACACACCCGACCCGGACTTCCCCCGTCCGTGGCCTTCCTCCTTCGGCCACCCCGGGCCCGCGTGCCCACTTCATGCACCAAGATGGCCGCCGGCCCAAGCGCGACCCTAGCCTATAGGCGCCACTCCGGCTGGAGGACATCGCGCTCCCCTTGGGATGAGAAAGGGAGGAGCAGTTTCCATCGCACCTCCGCGCTTCCCTGGGAAGGTGGGTTTCGATCGACCCGCCGGCCTCCCCGAGGGCTGGCTCCACGCCTGCTGGGTGTCTGGGGCTCCTCCCAACCCGGCCCTGAAAGGATCAAAGGACAATGGCAGGAAACCCCCAACAAGCGACCCCCAGGTGACAAGACCCCTGCCTGCACAGACTCCGGACATCAAAGAGGAGTCGCCCTATAACAAGGGGTGCCCTGGGACTGTCCGGGAGATTCGCCTTGGAACACCTGAGCCCTGCTGAGTGACTCGCGGCTCCCCGAAGATCGTAAGACCTCCGAACTTGTGCTTGAGCCCTGCTGAGTGACTCGCGGCTCCCTGAAGATCGTAAGACCTCCGAGCTTGTGCTTGAGCCCTGCTGAGTGACTCGCGGCTCCCCGAAGATCGTAAGACCTCCGAACTTATACTCGAGCCTGCTGAGTGACTCACAGCTCCCACAGACTCTCTTGGTCCCGCCGGACCCCACGACGACAAGCGTATCCCCCAGCTCGAGCATTGTGAGCTGTGCACCGGGTACGCTCCTGCATTTGATTCCTATCCCCAAAGACTGTCCCGCTACCTCCTAACCCCCCTCCAAGACCTTGTGAGCCCGCGCTCTACTTGTATATATTTTGCCTTGCTGATCATAAAGATCCTACCACTCCGATCTGATAAAGATTTGCTCTTAAGAACTCCTCGTGTAGTGTCTCTCTGTCGTGTGGTGCCGAGTGTACGATCCTAGATACGAGGTTCCTCCCCTGAGGAGTCTCCCGCCAGTGCCCGGCTACGATACCTCGAGGGTGGGTCTCAGGGCAGTCAGGGCCCCTCCCGGGCCCCTCTAAGGTCGCCTTCTAACAATGATCACCCAGAAAGTCTCTTTAAATGCTAATTTCTTAACATATAGTTCCAGCTTTCTGGCATTTCTTTGATGTAATTCTGTTCAGCTATTTCTTCTGTATTGCTTCTCAACATTTCTTTAGGGAAATAACCTTGGAAAACATGTTTTGCAAAACCACATTTTCTTGGCCTGTGCTTAATAGATCACCCCAAAACATTCCAGAAAGGAGCTGAGTTGGAGTAACGTTTCCATAAAGCTTGGCCAAATGGTGCCAATGGTATCAGGAAAGCAAAAAATGCTCTGATCTAACTATATCTATATGCATTCACGAAGACTCCTCCAAACAAAGAAGAAAGAGACAGCACTTCAGTCCGTTCTGTGAGAACTGTTAATTATGACTGAGGTTGTCCCTGTGTTCTGTGAAGAGCAGGCAGGTTTCTGTTTTTGTATACAAGCATTTTAAGCAGATGGGTCTCTGTGACTGGTTTGGCCTTCCTTTCTCCTACATATTTCCTTTACAAATCCTTAACAGGACTCTGCAGTATGCAAAGGTAATACTTTATCTGCCCAACCTGAGTTTCTTATTTCCAGTGGTAATATGTAAACTGCATGATTTAGTGAGAGTACTGTTGACAGTATTTATTTTCTGCAGTATTTCAGTGGGTTTAAAATGGTGGTGATTTTTCACTTGCATCACATGTTGCTGTTGTAATATTTCCTTCTCTGTTAAATGAGCTGTATGCCTCATTCATGTAACCTCTGAGGACATTATCTGTAGGCTGGGTATAGGTAGGCTGTGTCACCCTACCTATGTACTGATGTGATGTTACAAACACACACCACAGTGACAAGTGAGGCCTGATGTCTCCCAGGCATCACAGATCTTTGCCATGCAGATACCCAGGGTCCCTGTATTGCCACATGGACACTGGCATGACATGGCGTATCATGTACATGCCACAATGCACCGTGAGTCCCACAAGTAGTGGCCACTGTTGTATCTGCAGGCCCTACATGTACGTCTCGTAGACACACACACAACATCAATGTTGATGCTCAAACCACATGGATGTGGAGACTGTCTCCCATTGAGCACATTTAATCAGCCACATCTGAGATACAACATGCACACAGACTGTGGGTGTACATCAGAATTGTGGCTACAGGTCTCACTGTGATGTACATGCCATCATCCCCAGGACTCAGGGTGTATGTGACATGTCCTAAACATATCCAACATGAAACTGTGTCCATGACTCATGCCCATAACTGTACAGTTGCACATCACAGTGGTAATGGGCACAACACACAAAGGATTCTGTCCCCATGAACATGTGCAAAGCCTGGGAGTGGCTGCACAAAAGTGCCACACAACAAACCAAATGTTGCCCCACCAAACACACAGGGAATGCAGCCTTACATGCCATGGGACACTGTGTGACCAATGCTGTAGTATGGTAGGTGTGCACCTGAGTCCCTGGCAAGTAATTGTGTGTTGAAGCCGTCAAATACTCACACCAATGAGGTCTGATGTGGGTGACTATGCGTACGCATTGCACAGTTCAGGACCGAGCCGTGCGTACGCTTAGCCATTGACTGCAATGAGGTCCGACGCGGGTGACTATGCGTACGCATTGCACAGTTCAGGAACGAGCCGTGCGTACGCTTAGCTATTGACTGCAATGAGGTCCGACGCGGGTGAATATCATGCATACGCGTCGGGCAGGCATGGTCCGAGACCGGCGTACGCCTTGGCCATTGAATCGTATGGAGATGGGTGCATGTGTATTTTCAAACTATGCGTTGTACAGTCAGTTGACTGAGCCGGGCGCACCCATTGGCTCTGGACTGTCATGGAGACGGATGCAGATTCAAAACTTGTACGAGTCGTGCGCTGGAAATTCAGTTGGATGCCTACAACAATGTTGCAATACCTAGGGTCTTATGAAGGTGAAAATTTGAATGATGCGGAAGACGTGTACGAGTCGTACATTTCCATGGATTGGCCAGATTCATAGAATGCAACCGTGTTGGACCTATTACTTGGGACACATGGCACAGAGTCTGCCTCTGAAGCACAGATATAAGGCTGGCTGGCCCCCAGGGAGATCACTTGCCTGCACTACATGCTACTGGACCACATCCCTGCTACCACTGCTGCTGTCTCTGCATCCTCTGGCTACTGCTATGGCACGTACTCTGGAGAGGGTCCCAGCCTTCACTGAGGAGGAGAACCAGGCCCTGCTGGACGGGCTTCTTCCACAGTACAGCAAGCTGTATGAGAAACCAGGGGATCAGGTGAGTGTGCAGTCCACTGGCTTCCTAAATGTGCATGTTGTCTGACTAGCAGTACTAGCAGTGTGTACACCAGTGGCAAGCATACTCACTGAGTACTTTCATCCCCCAAAAGGTGTAGGTACATGTAATGAACAGGTGTTCTGCAGCTAAAGTGCATTTGTGAAAGCTTCAACTTCCCAGGCATTGTTAACATGTCAGACATGCAGGGCATTTGTCCTTTTCCATGGGTGCACTACCTGTGTAACTCATTTTCCTTTGTGACGACAACATGTATATCCAACTGTGTGCAGCACAAATATGGGGCATGTCTGTTAATGGACTTTTAACTTTGTCATTCTCACAGGTTGATACTCACCAGAAGCAGGAGATATGGCTGACCATCACCCGGGCAGTTCGATCGGTGGGTTCTACAAGCGCCGGATCCGCAACTGCTAGAAGCTGTGGCAGGACCTTCGGGGCTGGACCCGAGGATCGCAAGGGTCCAGCTGAAGCTGTCGCCTCCTCGCAGGAAGTGCGGACACCGGACCCTGACCCCCCACATGCACAGGATCCTGGTGGTGGTCTTCCCGGACCTGGATGGGCACCTGAAGGCCAGACAGCAGCAAGGAGGGGGTATGTCCATGCCTAATCTGTGTACTATGTCTGACATGCTAATTGCAGTCTTTTGGCCTGGTCACACTTCCACATTACGTAGGTCTTGTAGTCCAATACTCATGTCCCTCAATCGTGTGATGCACCCTCCTCATCTGATCCACAGGTGTGGACCCTAAAGTCTGTTGCTTGTGTCACTAGGGCACTGTGTCCCTGCAGTCAGCTATGCTTCAGCTTCCGGACAGCATCTGTTACCGTGACTCTGTTGTGTGTTTCATGGATGGGTCAATTGTTTACACAATGCCTGAGATCTGACATGTGATCTGTGTGTGCCCTTGATATGTGTTACAATTGCTAGTCTGACTCACCACAAGTGGCTGGGGTATTTCAAACAAACACATGCAGCAGGGGACTACAATTTGTGTGCCTCAGGAGTATGTATATCAAGTGTCTAACACTTGCTTAGCCACCTGACTACTGTCCTGGGCTAAACGCTGTTTCACGTAGACCTGGACAGTCATGCCTAATCAAGGGCATTTAGAAACACTCTGTAATCCCACTCCTGTGTATCAACTTACAGGTTGTGCTTAGTGACATGTGCCTTCAGGTGTCTGCCTCTGTGTCATTGCGGTGTGCCTTCCTTTTCTGTACAACTGTGGTCTTCATGAGTTTGAGGGTCAGCAGGACATCTGAGATATGATTATGAGAGACAAGACCTGTGTGGACATATAGGTGTGTGATCACTTGACAGTGCACAATGGTGTATGCAACTGTGCACTTCAGGCAGCTGTGTTACATGCACAGCAGACTGTGATGTGCTAATGTACAGGGAGTTGTGTTTGCAGAGACTCCTATGTCTGTTTTGTATGATGTGGGGTCTTCTGGGTCCGGGATATGTTGTTTGCAGGGGATGGGCAAGTGCACGTGTCAGCTGCAGAGTTTGCTTTACCCATGAGCTATTGTGACACAGTGCATACTGTTGTTGTCTGGATGCCCTGCCCCTGTGACAGGAGACAGTGTTGACTGACTTTCCAGGCATGCCAGTGCCATGGCATTTAACTTGCTATGAGTGATCCTGCATTGTGTTCAAATGTGCTCTATGCACCCCATTGTGGCATTGACTATCAGGACATAAGAACATCATAGTGTGTGTTGATGGCATGCATCATAAGCATGTGAAATGAGACTCTGCCCATCCCTTCATCCTGACACCTGTACTGAGTCAGTGGCAAGAGATGTGATGTGTGTATAGGGACATACTCCTACATGTTCACTTGCATGTCCAACAAATGTGTAGGTGGTGCATGTCGGCACATTGGGGTATTAGCATCCAACATGCAACAGACATATAGGTGCAAGTCCAGGAGGGATATGAGGGCCATGGTTGATGGTGAGACTGACAATTGGCTTATTCTGAACAGTGTGATCACTTTGAGCAGTGTTCAACTGATGATGCCAGGGCTTGCCCTGTGATGTGATGTACTCACTGTGGTGTGTGCAGTCAGTGCAGGTGACTGATGTTGTTCTCTTTTTTCCTAATTCTATCCAAATACATCCACGGCTACAGGAGGGGGACAGCTCCACGGACCAGGAGAAGCCACAGAGCCTGACTGTGACAGAAGGCGACAAGTCGGAGGGACCCAGTGGCATGGAGGGCGAGTGGAGCCACACCGAGGAGTCCTCAGCACCATCCACCCCAGCTGAGGGCCACAGAAGCTCGGAGGATGACTCCCTTGTGGAGGTGGGTGTCAACAGCTACCAAACCCCAGCTAGTGAGGCTGCCCCCGCCACTGCCCCCACCACCACCATCACCACCCTCCCATCGGCTCCCATCCCAGAGGTCCGTGGAGGCTCCCGGCTTCGGGAGCATGTCTCCTTTGTGCCAGGCACCGCACCCCCTGCCCCTGTGTCCCCTGCTGCCCTGAGTGAGGAGTCTGTGGACTTGCTTCGACAGATCCATGTAGGGCAGACATCAATGCTGAGTGTTCTCCATGCACACACCAGTCTGTTGACACAGCTGGTGTTGTTCATGGAGGGCATTTCATCAGGCATGTCTGCCCTACAGAGGACAAATCAATCCGTGGCCTCCTCCCTGACGGCAGAAGTGTCCCTCCTCCAACAGTCCCGCACCCCTACCCCTGCACCACCTACGATTCCTAGCACCCTACCTGTCCCAAGCACACAAACACCTGCACATTCTCACAAACCCACAGACACGGGCAGCACACAAACACCCAAACCAAGGGCTAGACGTGCACACAAGCAAGCGCAGGGGACTGATACCACACTCACATCCACAACCACTCCGCAGTCCGATACCTCTCCCTCCCAGCCCCCTTCCTTGCCTCACCTGCAACCCCATCTCCACAGAAGCTCTTCCTCTGTGACCTTGGCCCCTTCCCCACCGACCCAGCAGATCCATCTTACAAGGGGAAGAGGAAGTCCCCACACTCAGAGGGGAGTGCCCCTTACACTCGGACACCCTCCCCCAGGCGCAGTCAGACTGAGGCCCCCACCCGCAAGTCCCCCAGGAGCCGGAAGAGCAAGACCCCACCCCCGCCCCACATCTCCACGACAAAGTCTCCATCCTCCATCCCCTAGGCCACCACTCCAGAGGTTCCCCCACCACACCCTGCCCCAGGTTCCCCCACCCACATATACACCATCCCCAAAATGCTGAGGCCCTCCCCCTACCACTTGCTCTTCCACCCCCAGTCAGACAATTTGTGCCACTGATGTGAGGACCGTGTCCCCCCTCTGTCCTGCCAACCTCACCTGAACCCCATTCCACTGCCATTGAGTTAGGCACTGCAGTGGAGTCCATGACCACCCCGTCTGACTTGGGCACTGCAGTGGGGACCCAGTCCACTCCATCTGACCTGCCCACTGCAGTTGTGCCGGCACCCACCCCATCTGACTTGTGCCCCACAGTTGTGACTGCACCCACTACTTCAGTCAGCTCCACTGCAGTTGCCAGTGACTCTCCTGCATCCACCACCCCTTTACTGCCTCCCTCTGATGTACCCTGATCCTGTCCTTGTGGTGCCTGGCCTACCCCCATGTATGCCTCTCTGAGAGGGTGTCCCCTGTCCTTACCAGTGCAGGCAAGCAATGTGTGACAGTTGTCACTCAAGTTAACTGTTTGTCATTTGGATATGTACTGGCCATTGGCCTTTGTTTTGAAAGGATTTTGCATTTTAAAATTGCTGAATAAAGCTTTTTACTTTATACTTGTGATTTTGATTTAGCTGTGCATTATGTTGACGATGATTAGCATGACCTTGCAGTTGTAATGCTGAATTTCAGATGTTGAATACTGAGGTGTTGATGTGAGGTACTCCATGTGGTCCATGAGATATGTATCCTATTCTGGTTGTTATCCATATCATCCTTTGCAGCTAAATGGGTGTGTCATGATTAATAATTTGTGGACATCTCTGTAAACATTTCATTTTCATGGTCACGTCTGTGGCTTGCACACATGCACATTTGATGTCCTTCCCATTGTCCAATTTGTCTATTTCCCTGACTGTGGGCGCATCTCCACTGGACACGTGTGGGCATCATTGGTGTAGGAGCAACTGGGTCCTCTGTGCAACTTGCTGCACATATGTATTGAGTATGTGCAGATGACTTAAGGGAGACTCCCGTACCCAGGCTGTTGTGACCAGAGCCTTCATTGAGTGGTAACTGATGGCTGACTGACCAAGTGTTCTGCTGACATGACTGAGACCTGCTGAGACTATGTTTGGCACAGCTGAGCTTCCACAGGAGTTGAGTCCCCTCAAGTAAGTGTGTTGTTCCGTGACATTGCCTGGGCCCATGTTGTGTGTTGTGTGGGCATGTGTGTTTGTGGCCACATCCCTTTTCATACACAGGCAGTGTTCCCTTGATATGTTCTTGTTGTTGATGCTTGCTGAGTGGTACTGTGTTCATCCCACAACTTTGCCATGGGCTACCAGATGTGTGGGTGCATGACACACTACTGTTAATTGGTGTTTCATCATTGGGATTTGTCTGTTCTGAGTGGTGATGATGTGGTCAGATGCAGATGGGACACAGTCAGGGGTCCCCAAGGCACTTGTTTGTTCGCAATATCATGTAGTTGTCCCTAGGTGATACCTTTCAGTGATTGAGACATGTGTATGTGTGTGTGACTTATGCCACTTGTCCGGTTCAGGGCTGCAATGTTTGCAGGTGTCAGCATGTGTGCCTTGTGGTTCTCCTTGGCTTCTGCATTGTCCTGGGACTGTGGCAGGTATTCGGAAGGTTACGTAAGCTTTGCCGTCATGGCCATGTATCGCATACTGTGCAGTATGTTTGTCATTCACTAGGGTTGTAAACTGTCCTTGTGTGATGAGTCTGTGCACCTTAGTTCCTCCAAACATTACTGTGTTTGTGATGGGTGCATGTGCAATGTCACCTGTCCATGTGGGCTTCACAGATGCACATTGGTGCAGTTCAGGGTGTGTGGTGTTGTGGGTGGACTGATGTAAACTTTTACATGGATGGGCCCCTAGCTCCCGTTTGTCCATGGATGACGGGCCATGCTGAGTGATTTGTGTTTCTGTAGGTGTGATGTACGTTTGTGGCACAGGACACATGTCTGGGTTTCACAGTTTGTACGACATCTACCTTTGTCATCACAGTGGACATGTCATGCATGCTTGTGTCACCCCAATGTCTAGTCCCTGGGGGTAGTGCTGTTGTGTGTCAGTCTCTTGCTGTATTAGTTGCTGTTCATACCAGCTTGTGACACATGTGTCTGTTGTGCTCCCTCTCATCTCACAATGCCTGATTGCCCACTAAGGGGGGACCATTGATGGTGTACTTTTGTATGGCACTGTGTCCACATCTGTCTCACTATGGTTCAGCCCCCCTCATGTGTTGGGTAGTTGCCTAGGGATACTGAGACACACACACACACACATGTTGTGTCAGATGTGCAGTGTGAGGTTGCCTGTTTGTGTTTGTGCATCTGCACCAGTGCATTGGTATTGATGGTGTGGGCCATTGTCTGGATGTTGTTTTTGTGATTTACCCTGCTGTCCCTGTGAGTCATATCACAGCATTCTGCACATTCATCCTGATTGTTAGGTCCCATTGCTGGCATGGAATGGGAGTTTGTGACCTGACACCTACAGTCTACACAGGTTGTTTTGATTTGTGTGTCTATTTTTGAGATGTGTGTATGCTTTGTGATGGTCACTTCTGCTTTTGTGTCATTGTACACTGTATGCATTGTCAGCCCCCATGGGTGGTGCTTGTCTGCACATGGCCGAGAGTATGTTAGGATTTCACAGTACTGTTAGCCTCGCCACATCTCTGTGGGTATGGAACACAACCACTACTTTGCCCCAAAAGTTTTTCATGTGTTGGGACCAGAAATCAAACATGCTGTTTGGCATTTACAGCTTTGACCATGATGACACTTACCTTTTGGTCACTGTGATGAGGGGGTTTTCAACTCCATCACCACAATGCTCAACATTTGCTGCAGTTTGGAACCACACACTTAACTTTTGTTCTACACAGTGAGGGGGTGTTAGTGCACATTGACACAGTGCTAGTGATGCTTGCCTTGTGTAGGCAACACTCAGTTTTTGGTCACATATGTGATGGTAGTTACGTTGTATGTTCGAAGTCTCAATCACTGTTGTGGTCATTTGTCACAGACTACACACTGTTGTCATGATGTTAGGGGGGATGTATTTTGCTGACATACCTAATGTTGGTGTATGATGGATGTGTGGCGCATCACCAATCCTATGAGTGGGGGTGGCAGTAGTGATGGGAAACATAGACCCTATGGGTGGTGGTGGCAGTAGTGATGGGCAACAGGTCCCCTATGGGTGGGGGTGGCAAGAGTGATGGGCATCAGGTCCCCTATGGGTGGGGGTGGCAGGAGTGATGGGCAACAGGTCCGCTATGGGTGGGGGTGGCAGGAGTGATGGGCAGCAGGTCTCTATGGGTGGGGGTGGCAGTAGTGATGGGCAACAGGTCCCCTATGGTTGAGGGTGGCAGTAGTGATGGGCAACATAAGCCCTATGGGTGGGGGTGGCAGTAGTGATGGGCAACATAAGCCCTATTGGTGGGGGTGGCAGAAGTGATGGGCAACAGGTCCCCTATGGGTGGGGGTGGCAGTAGTGATGGGCAGCAGGTCCCCTATAGGTGGGGGTGGCAGGAGTGCTGGGCAACAGGTCCCCTATGAGTGGGGGTGGCAGTAGTGATGGGCAACAGGTCCCCTATGGGTGGGGGTGGCAGTAGTGATGGGCAACATAAGCCCTATGGGTGGGGGTGGCAGGAGTGATGGGCAACAGGTCCTGTTTGGGTGGGGGTGGCAGTAGTGATGGGAAACATAAGCCCTATGGGTGGGGGTGGCAGGAGTGATGGGCAACAGGTCCCCTATGGGTGGGTGAGGCAGTAGTGATGGGCAACATGTCCCCTATGGGTGGGGGTGGCAGGAGTGCTGGGCAACAGGTCCTCTATGGGTGGGGGTGGCAGTAGTGATGGGCAACAGGTCCCCTATGGGTGGGGGTGGCAGTAGTGATGGGCAACATAAGCCCTATGGGTGGGGGTGGCAGTAGTGATGGGCAACATAAGGCCTATGAGTGGGATTGGGAGTAGTGCTAGGCAACAGGTCCCCTATGAGTGGGGGTGGCAGTAGTGATGGGCAACATAAGCCCTATGGGTGGGGGTGGCAGGAGTGATGGGCAACAGGTCCCTTATGGGTGGGGGTGGCAGTAGTGATGAGTGGGGCTGGAAGTGGTGATAGCCATGCGACCCCTATGGTGGCCTGTTGCTAGTGGCCAGGATATGGATCCCCTGGGTGTGTGTGACATTTGGCGGGTACGTGTTGTTTGTTTGTGTGGTGGGTGTCTGACTTACCGTCTGCGCCGTCCGCATCTGTTCCTGATCTGGTCATAGATGTACAGTACTGGTATGACCTGCGCGATGGGATTCATGATGTGTTCATCTCGTACACGTTGCTTGTTGCTCCGTCTCGTACCCGTTGCAACCTGGTCCGTCTCGTAGCCGTGGATTGAGATCTGGCGCGAAGCGTACCTGATATGCTTCTTTTTCCCGATGCTGTGGCGTTCCGTACGTCACGACCCGTCGGGCGCACATGATGTGCGCATCGTACTTGGCCGGCCGGAAACTGCTATGGATACTGCTTCTGGGCGACTCGGTTCGGCGTTCGGAGTTACGGCTTGGACGGAGAATGAAGCTTGAATCACAGCCTAGTTGTCGGCCGGATTTTTGTCAGTTATGCGCAACGTACTTCATCACCAGGACGGACCGGCTCCGGGTACGAGTCGGTTGCAAGGTAAGGCTACGAACAGCTCTCGGAGAGCTGTCCGACCCGGATCAGAATCGACCCCTCTATGTACAAAAAGAAACAATATTTCACTGAGCTGTGATGGGGGCTGATGTGTGTTTCATTGCAGCTGCATTTCTCTTTTTTCTTTATATGGGGGACACGTTTTTTAGTGTCTAGTTGTGATTGCTCCACACCTGTGTGTTATGTGTTTAAATGGTGAATGGTCATTGACTATTTGTGAATGTGGTGTTTGTGCCTGCATGTGTTTATGGATGATTGTTTGTGTGCCTTTGGTTGTGTAATGCTTGTGTGTATGGCTCAACTACCTATAATAGTGTATAATTGTATCCAAATCGCATGCCTTTTTAGATCTCTGGAATTGAGTCTGTGAGTGTTTTGATGCTGTGCTTATCTTTCTGTCTGAGCTGTGGCATTTAGGAACTGTGGCAAACTTATACAGCTCACACCCACAAGCACATAGTGACCTATCTGGTCTGCACGGATTTGTAACTGTATGAAAGTGAGCCTTCACAGTGTGAAAGGCAGTGTGAAAGCAGCAAAAACTGAACTCGCACCATACAGTCATGATGCACAGCGAAACACACACACCACTAAATAGACATGATGACTGCTGTCGGGGGGAGGGGATAGGGACACACAGATAGATTATAATGCAGTATGTTGAACTGCGCTGTTTTCTAATACTCAGATAAAATGTCATGGTAAGGCGTACATGTGTATGTGCTCTTTTATGTTGCCCTTCTAGGCCTTGCTGTGGCACTGAATTCAATATAGTTTGTTGTGGAAAAAAATACTGAAGCACAAGAAAAGTATGACATTCTGCTGAGTCATGTCAGGATCTGCGAAAAGTCATCAATTTTATTCTAATTTAGCATTCACCTTAGTCAACCATAGGGATTTTCTTTTCTCCAAAAGTGTTTATGTTACTGTGGTGCAGTGCCAGTACTGCTCTGCTGTGAGGGCCACGCTGGGGCTCATGGTACCAGCAGTTTGGTACCACAGGATCAGCAACCCAAAATATATATGTTTTATCATTTTAACAGGAAGTTGTGTCGGTTGTAGACCCACCTACAGGGATCTGGGTGCCATGGGGTACCCAGCCCCCCCTGTCCACTTAAGGGCTTTTCCCAAATGTAATATTGCTGCGAAGAGCTGCGTACAGTTTATTAAATACATGGTTACAATGGGACATCTTCTACTCCTTGCCACGCTGAAAAGGCTTAGGGGAGAAAAAGCTCCTTCCGTCAATCTGAAGATCCCATTTCTTGAAATGATGGTCCTCCTGTCCCACGGGACTTCTGTGGGAGCAACCATCCGAATATTACTTTAATTTCTATTCCTTCATGATCACCCAGAAAGTCTCTTTAAATGCTAATTTCTTAACATATAGTTCCAGCTTTCTGGCATTTCTTTGATGTAATTCTGTTCAGCTATTTCTTCTGTATTGCTTCTCAACATTTCTTTAGGGAAATAACCTTGGAAAACATGTTTTGCAAAACCACATTTTCTTGGCCTGTGCTTAATAGATCACCCCAAAACATTCCAGAAAGGAGCTGAGTTGGAGTAACGTTTCCATAAAGCTTGGCCAAATGGTGCCAATGGTATCAGGAAAGCAAAAAATGCTCTGATCTAACTATATCTATATGCATTCACGAAGACTCCTCCAAACAAAGAAGAAAGAGACAGCACTTCAGTCCGTTCTGTGAGAACTGTTAATTATGACTGAGGTTGTCCCTGTGTTCTGTGAAGAGCAGGCAGGTTTCTGTTTTTGTATACAAGCATTTTAAGCAGATGGGTCTCTGTGACTGGTTTGGCCTTCCTTTCTCCTACATATTTCCTTTACAAATCCTTAACAGGACTCTGCAGTATGCAAAGGTAATACTTTATCTGCCCAACCTGAGTTTCTTATTTCCAGTGGTAATATGTAAACTGCATGATTTAGTGAGAGTACTGTTGACAGTATTTATTTTCTGCAGTATTTCAGTGGGTTTAAAATGGTGGTGATTTTTCACTTGCATCACATGTTGCTGTTGTAATATTTCCTTCTCTGTTAAATGAGCTGTATGCCTCATTCATGTAACCTCTGAGGACATTATCTGTAGGCTGGGTATAGGTAGGCTGTGTCACCCTACCTATGTACTGATGTGATGTTACAAACACACACCACAGTGACAAGTGAGGCCTGATGTCTCCCAGGCATCACAGATCTTTGCCATGCAGATACCCAGGGTCCCTGTATTGCCACATGGACACTGGCATGACATGGCATATCATGTACATGCCACAATGCACCGTGAGTCCCACAAGTAGTGGCCACTGTTGTATCTGCAGGCCCTACATGTACGTCTCGTAGACACACACACAACATCAATGTTGATGCTCAAACCACATGGATGTGGAGACTGTCTCCCATTGAGCACATTTAATCAGCCACATCTGAGATACAACATGCACACAGACTGTGGGTGTACATCAGAATTGTGGCTACAGGTCTCACTGTGATGTACATGCCATCATCCCCAGGACTCAGGGTGTATGTGACATGTCCTAAACATATCCAACATGAAACTGTGTCCATGACTCATGCCCATAACTGTACAGTTGCACATCACAGTGGTAATGGGCACAACACACAAAGGATTCTGTCCCCATGAACATGTGCAAAGCCTGGGAGTGGCTGCACAAAAGTGCCACACAACAAACCAAATGTTGCCCCACCAAACACACAGGGAATGCAGCCTTACATGCCATGGGACACTGTGTGACCAATGCTGTAGTATGGTAGGTGTGCACCTGAGTCCCTGGCAAGTAATTGTGTGTTGAAGCCGTCAAATACTCACACCAATGAGGTCTGATGTGGGTGACTATGCGTACGCATTGCACAGTTCAGGACCGAGCCGTGCGTACGCTTAGCCATTGACTGCAATGAGGTCCGACGCGGGTGACTATGCGTACGCATTGCACAGTTCAGGAACGAGCCGTGCGTACGCTTAGCTATTGACTGCAATGAGGTCCGACGCGGGTGAATATCATGCATACGCGTCGGGCAGGCATGGTCCGAGACCGGCGTACGCCTTGGCCATTGAATCGTATGGAGATGGGTGCATGTGTATTTTCAAACTATGCGTTGTACAGTCAGTTGACTGAGCCGGGCGCACCCATTGGCTCTGGACTGTCATGGAGACGGATGCAGATTCAAAACTTGTACGAGTCGTGCGCTGGAAATTCAGTTGGATGCCTACAACAATGTTGCAATACCTAGGGTCTTATGAAGGTGAAAATTTGAATGATGCGGAAGACGTGTACGAGTCGTACATTTCCATGGATTGGCCAGATTCATAGAATGCAACCGTGTTGGACCTATTACTTGGGACACATGGCACAGAGTCTGCCTCTGAAGCACAGATATAAGGCTGGCTGGCCCCCAGGGAGATCACTTGCCTGCACTACATGCTACTGGACCACATCCCTGCTACCACTGCTGCTGTCTCTGCATCCTCTGGCTACTGCTATGGCACGTACTCTGGAGAGGGTCCCAGCCTTCACTGAGGAGGAGAACCAGGCCCTGCTGGACGGGCTTCTTCCACAGTACAGCAAGCTGTATGAGAAACCAGGGGATCAGGTGAGTGTGCAGTCCACTGGCTTCCTAAATGTGCATGTTGTCTGACTAGCAGTACTAGCAGTGTGTACACCAGTGGCAAGCATACTCACTGAGTACTTTCATCCCCCAAAAGGTGTAGGTACATGTAATGAACAGGTGTTCTGCAGCTAAAGTGCATTTGTGAAAGCTTCAACTTCCCAGGCATTGTTAACATGTCAGACATGCAGGGCATTTGTCCTTTTCCATGGGTGCACTACCTGTGTAACTCATTTTCCTTTGTGACGACAACATGTATATCCAACTGTGTGCAGCACAAATATGGGGCATGTCTGTTAATGGACTTTTAACTTTGTCATTCTCACAGGTTGATACTCACCAGAAGCAGGAGATATGGCTGACCATCACCCGGGCAGTTCGATCGGTGGGTTCTACAAGCGCCGGATCCGCAACTGCTAGAAGCTGTGGCAGGACCTTCGGGGCTGGACCCGAGGATCGCAAGGGTCCAGCTGAAGCTGTCGCCTCCTCGCAGGAAGTGCGGACACCGGACCCTGACCCCCCACATGCACAGGATCCTGGTGGTGGTCTTCCCGGACCTGGATGGGCACCTGAAGGCCAGACAGCAGCAAGGAGGGGGTATGTCCATGCCTAATCTGTGTACTATGTCTGACATGCTAATTGCAGTCTTTTGGCCTGGTCACACTTCCACATTACGTAGGTCTTGTAGTCCAATACTCATGTCCCTCAATCGTGTGATGCACCCTCCTCATCTGATCCACAGGTGTGGACCCTAAAGTCTGTTGCTTGTGTCACTAGGGCACTGTGTCCCTGCAGTCAGCTATGCTTCAGCTTCCGGACAGCATCTGTTACCGTGACTCTGTTGTGTGTTTCATGGATGGGTCAATTGTTTACACAATGCCTGAGATCTGACATGTGATCTGTGTGTGCCCTTGATATGTGTTACAATTGCTAGTCTGACTCACCACAAGTGGCTGGGGTATTTCAAACAAACACATGCAGCAGGGGACTACAATTTGTGTGCCTCAGGAGTATGTATATCAAGTGTCTAACACTTGCTTAGCCACCTGACTACTGTCCTGGGCTAAACGCTGTTTCACGTAGACCTGGACAGTCATGCCTAATCAAGGGCATTTAGAAACACTCTGTAATCCCACTCCTGTGTATCAACTTACAGGTTGTGCTTAGTGACATGTGCCTTCAGGTGTCTGCCTCTGTGTCATTGTGGTGTGCCTTCCTTTTCTGTACAACTGTGGTCTTCATGAGTTTGAGGGTCAGCAGGACATCTGAGATATGATTATGAGAGACAAGACCTGTGTGGACATATAGGTGTGTGATCACTTGACAGTGCACAATGGTGTATGCAACTGTGCACTTCAGGCAGCTGTGTTACATGCACAGCAGACTGTGATGTGCTAATGTACAGGGAGTTGTGTTTGCAGAGACTCCTATGTCTGTTTTGTATGATGTGGGGTCTTCTGGGTCCGGGATATGTTGTTTGCAGGGGATGGGCAAGTGCACGTGTCAGCTGCAGAGTTTGCTTTACCCATGAGCTATTGTGACACAGTGCATACTGTTGTTGTCTGGATGCCCTGCCCCTGTGACAGGAGACAGTGTTGACTGACTTTCCAGGCATGCCAGTGCCATGGCATTTAACTTGCTATGAGTGATCCTGCATTGTGTTCAAATGTGCTCTATGCACCCCATTGTGGCATTGACTATCAGGACATAAGAACATCATAGTGTGTGTTGATGGCATGCATCATAAGCATGTGAAATGAGACTCTGCCCATCCCTTCATCCTGACACCTGTACTGAGTCAGTGGCAAGAGATGTGATGTGTGTATAGGGACATACTCCTACATGTTCACTTGCATGTCCAACAAATGTGTAGGTGGTGCATGTCGGCACATTGGGGTATTAGCATCCAACATGCAACAGACATATAGGTGCAAGTCCAGGAGGGATATGAGGGCCATGGTTGATGGTGAGACTGACAATTGGCTTATTCTGAACAGTGTGATCACTTTGAGCAGTGTTCAACTGATGATGCCAGGGCTTGCCCTGTGATGTGATGTACTCACTGTGGTGTGTGCAGTCAGTGCAGGTGACTGATGTTGTTCTCTTTTTTCCTAATTCTATCCAAATACATCCACGGCTACAGGAGGGGGACAGCTCCACGGACCAGGAGAAGCCACAGAGCCTGACTGTGACAGAAGGCGACAAGTCGGAGGGACCCAGTGGCATGGAGGGCGAATGGAGCCACACCGAGGAGTCCTCAGCACCATCCACCCCAGCTGAGGGCCACAGAAGCTCGGAGGATGACTCCCTTGTGGAGGTGGGTGTCAACAGCTACCAAACCCCAGCTAGTGAGGCTGCCCCCGCCACTGCCCCCACCACCACCATCACCACCCTCCCATCGGCTCCCATCCCAGAGGTCCGTGGAGGCTCCCGGCTTCGGGAGCATGTCTCCTTTGTGCCAGGCACCGCACCCCCTGCCCATGTGTCCCCTGCTGCCCTGAGTGAGGAGTCTGTGGACTTGCTTCGACAGATCCATGTAGGGCAGACATCAATGCTGAGTGTTCTCCATGCACACACCAGTCTGTTGACACAGCTGGTGTTGTTCATGGAGGGCATTTCATCAGGCATGTCTGCCCTACAGAGGACAAATCAATCCGTGGCCTCCTCCCTGACGGCAGAAGTGTCCCTCCTCCAACAGTCCCGCACCCCTACCCCTGCACCACCTACGATTCCTAGCACCCTACCTGTCCCAAGCACACAAACACCTGCACATTCTCACAAACCCACAGACACGGGCAGCACACAAACACCCAAACCAAGGGCTAGACGTGCACACAAGCAAGCGCAGGGGACTGATACCACACTCACATCCACAACCACTCCGCAGTCCGATACCTCTCCCTCCCAGCCCCCTTCCTTGCCTCACCTGCAACCCCATCTCCACAGAAGCTCTTCCTCTGTGACCTTGGCCTCTTCCCCACCGACCCAGCAGATCCATCTTACAAGGGGAAGAGGAAGTCCCCACACTCAGAGGGGAGTGCCCCTTACACTCGGACACCCTCCCCCAGGCGCAGTCAGACTGAGGCCCCCACCCGCAAGTCCCCCAGGAGCCGGAAGAGCAAGACCCCACCCCCGCCCCACATCTCCACGACAAAGTCTCCATCCTCCATCCCCTAGGCCACCACTCCAGAGGTTCCCCCACCACACCCGGCCCCAGGTTCCCCCACCCACATATACACCATCCCCAAAATGCTGAGGCCCTCCCCCTACCACTTGCTCTTCCACCCCCAGTCAGACAATTTGTGCCACTGATGTGAGGACCGTGTCCCCCCTCTGTCCTGCCAACCTCACCTGAACCCCATTCCACTGCCATTGAGTTAGGCACTGCAGTGGAGTCCATGACCACCCCGTCTGACTTGGGCACTGCAGTGGGGACCCAGTCCACTCCATCTGACCTGCCCACTGCAGTTGTGCCGGCACCCACCCCATCTGACTTGTGCCCCACAGTTGTGACTGCACCCACTACTTCAGTCAGCTCCACTGCAGTTGCCAGTGACTCTCCTGCATCCACCACCCCTTTACTGCCTCCCTCTGATGCACCCTGATCCTGTCCTTGTGGTGCCTGGCCTACCCCCATGTATGCCTCTCTGAGAGGGTGTCCCCTGTCCTTACCAGTGCAGGCAAGCAATGTGTGACAGTTGTCACTCAAGTTAACTGTTTGTCATTTGGATATGTACTGGCCATTGGCCTTTGTTTTGAAAGGATTTTGCATTTTAAAATTGCTGAATAAAGCTTTTTACTTTATACTTGTGATTTTGATTTAGCTGTGCATTATGTTGATGATGATTAGCATGACCTTGCAGTTGTAATGCTGAATTTCAGATGTTGAATACTGAGGTGTTGATGTGAGGTACTCCATGTGGTCCATGAGATATGTATCCTATTCTGGTTGTTATCCATATCATCCTTTGCAGCTAAATGGGTGTGTCATGATTAATAATTTGTGGACATCTCTGTAAACATTTCATTTTCATGGTCACGTCTGTGGCTTGCACACATGCACATTTGATGTCCTTCCCATTGTCCAATGTGTCTATTTCCCTGACTGTGGGCGCATCTCCACTGGACACGTGTGGGCATCATTGGTGTAGGAGCAACTGGGTCCTCTGTGCAACTTGCTGCACATATGTATTGAGTATGTGCAGATGACTTAAGGGAGACTCCCGTACCCAGGCTGTTGTGACCAGAGCCTTCATTGAGTGGTAACTGATGGCTGACTGACCAAGTGTTCTGCTGACATGACTGAGACCTGCTGAGACTATGTTTGGCACAGCTGAGCTTCCACAGGAGTTGAGTCCCCTCAAGTAAGTGTGTTGTTCCGTGACATTGCCTGGGCCCATGTTGTGTGTTGTGTGGGCATGTGTGTTTGTGGCCACATCCCTTTTCATACACAGGCAGTGTTCCCTTGATATGTTCTTGTTGTTGATGCTTGCTGAGTGGTACTGTGTTCATCCCACAACTTTGCCATGGGCTACCAGATGTGTGGGTGCATGACACACTACTGTTAATTGGTGTTTCATCATTGGGATTTGTCTGTTCTGAGTGGTGATGATGTGGTCAGATGCAGATGGGACACAGTCAGGGGTCCCCAAGGCACTTGTTTGTTCGCAATATCATGTAGTTGTCCCTAGGTGATACCTTTCAGTGATTGAGACATGTGTATGTGTGTGTGACTTATGCCACTTGTCCGGTTCAGGGCTGCAATGTTTGCAGGTGTCAGCATGTGTGCCTTGTGGTTCTCCTTGGCTTCTGCATTGTCCTGGGACTGTGGCAGGTATTCGGAAGGTTACGTAAGCTTTGCCGTCATGGCCATGTATCGCATACTGTGCAGTATGTTTGTCATTCACTAGGGTTGTAAACTGTCCTTGTGTGATGAGTCTGTGCACCTTAGTTCCTCCAAACATTACTGTGTTTGTGATGGGTGCATGTGCAATGTCACCTGTCCATGTGGGCTTCACAGATGCACATTGGTGCAGTTCAGGGTGTGTGGTGTTGTGGGTGGACTGATGTAAACTTTTACATGGATGGGCCCCTAGCTCCCGTTTGTCCATGGATGACGGGCCATGCTGAGTGATTTGTGTTTCTGTAGGTGTGATGTACGTTTGTGGCACAGGACACATGTCTGGGTTTCACAGTTTGTACGACATCTACCTTTGTCATCACAGTGGACATGTCATGCATGCTTGTGTCACCCCAATGTCTAGTCCCTGGGGGTAGTGCTGTTGTGTGTCAGTCTCTTGCTGTATTAGTTGCTGTTCATACCAGCTTGTGACACATGTGTCTGTTGTGCTCCCTCTCATCTCACAATGCCTGATTGCCCACTAAGGGGGGACCATTGATGGTGTACTTTTGTATGGCACTGTGTCCACATCTGTCTCACTATGGTTCAGCCCCCCTCATGTGTTGGGTAGTTGCCTAGGGATACTGAGACACACACACACACACATGTTGTGTCAGATGTGCAGTGTGAGGTTGCCTGTTTGTGTTTGTGCATCTGCACCAGTGCATTGGTATTGATGGTGTGGGCCATTGTCTGGATGTTGTTTTTGTGATTTACCCTGCTGTCCCTGTGAGTCATATCACAGCATTCTGCACATTCATCCTGATTGTTAGGTCCCATTGCTGGCATGGAATGGGAGTTTGTGACCTGACACCTACAGTCTACACAGGTTGTTTTGATTTGTGTGTCTATTTTTGAGATGTGTGTATGCTTTGTGATGGTCACTTCTGCTTTTGTGTCATTGTACACTGTATGCATTGTCAGCCCCCATGGGTGGTGCTTGTCTGCACATGGCCGAGAGTATGTTAGGATTTCACAGTACTGTTAGCCTCGCCACATCTCTGTGGGTATGGAACACAACCACTACTTTGCCCCAAAAGTTTTTCATGTGTTGGGACCAGAAATCAAACATGCTGTTTGGCATTTACAGCTTTGACCATGATGACACTTACCTTTTGGTCACTGTGATGAGGGGGTTTTCAACTCCATCACCACAATGCTCAACATTTGCTGCAGTTTGGAACCACACACTTAACTTTTGTTCTACACAGTGAGGGGGTGTTAGTGCACATTGACACAGTGCTAGTGATGCTTGCCTTGTGTAGGCAACACTCAGTTTTTGGTCACATATGTGATGGTAGTTACGTTGTATGTTCGAAGTCTCAATCACTGTTGTGGTCATTTGTCACAGACTACACACTGTTGTCATGATGTTAGGGGGGATGTATTTTGCTGACATACCTAATGTTGGTGTATGATGGATGTGTGGCGCATCACCAATCCTATGAGTGGGGGTGGCAGTAGTGATGGGAAACATAGGCCCTATGGGTGGTGGTGGCAGTAGTGATGGGCAACAGGTCCCCTATGGGTGGGGGTGGCAAGAGTGATGGGCATCAGGTCCCCTATGGGTGGGGGTGGCAGGAGTGATGGGCAACAGGTCCGCTATGGGTGGGGGTGGCAGGAGTGATGGGCAGCAGGTCTCTATGGGTGGGGGTGGCAGTAGTGATGGGCAACAGGTCCCCTATGGTTGAGGGTGGCAGTAGTGATGGGCAACATAAGCCCTATGGGTGGGGGTGGCAGTAGTGATGGGCAACATAAGCCCTATTGGTGGGGGTGGCAGAAGTGATGGGCAACAGGTCCCCTATGGGTGGGGGTGGCAGTAGTGATGGGCAGCAGGTCCCCTATAGGTGGGGGTGGCAGGAGTGCTGGGCAACAGGTCCCCTATGAGTGGGGGTGGCAGTAGTGATGGGCAACAGGTCCCCTATGGGTGGGGGTGGCAGTAGTGATGGGCAACATAAGCCCTATGGGTGGGGGTGGCAGGAGTGATGGGCAACAGGTCCTGTTTGGGTGGGGGTGGCAGTAGTGATGGGAAACATAAGCCCTATGGGTGGGGGTGGCAGGAGTGATGGGCAACAGGTCCCCTATGGGTGGGTGAGGCAGTAGTGATGGGCAACATGTCCCCTATGGGTGGGGGTGGCAGGAGTGCTGGGCAACAGGTCCTCTATGGGTGGGGGTGGCAGTAGTGATGGGCAACAGGTCCCCTATGGGTGGGGGTGGCAGTAGTGATGGGCAACATAAGCCCTATGGGTGGGGGTGGCAGTAGTGATGGGCAACATAAGGCCTATGAGTGGGATTGGGAGTAGTGCTAGGCAACAGGTCCCCTATGAGTGGGGGTGGCAGTAGTGATGGGCAACATAAGCCCTATGGGTGGGGGTGGCAGGAGTGATGGGCAACAGGTCCCTTATGGGTGGGGGTGGCAGTAGTGATGAGTGGGGCTGGAAGTGGTGATAGCCATGCGACCCCTATGGTGGCCTGTTGCTAGTGGCCAGGATATGGATCCCCTGGGTGTGTGTGACATTTGGCGGGTACGTGTTGTTTGTTTGTGTGGTGGGTGTCTGACTTACCGTCTGCGCCGTCCGCATCTGTTCCTGATCTGGTCATAGATGTACAGTACTGGTATGACCTGCGCGATGGGATTCATGATGTGTTCATCTCGTACACGTTGCTTGTTGCTCCGTCTCGTACCCGTTGCAACCTGGTCCGTCTCGTAGCCGTGGATTGAGATCTGGCGCGAAGCGTACCTGATATGCTTCTTTTTCCCGATGCTGTGGCGTTCCGTACGTCACGACCCGTCGGGCGCACATGATGTGCGCATCGTACTTGGCCGGCCGGAAACTGCTATGGATACTGCTTCTGGGCGACTCGGTTCGGCGTTCGGAGTTACGGCTTGGACGGAGAATGAAGCTTGAATCACAGCCTAGTTGTCGGCCGGATTTTTGTCAGTTATGCGCAACGTACTTCATCACCAGGACGGACCGGCTCCGGGTACGAGTCGGTTGCAAGGTAAGGCTACGAACAGCTCTCGGAGAGCTGTCCGACCCGGATCAGAATCGACCCCTCTATGTACAAAAAGAAACAATATTTCACTGAGCTGTGATGGGGGCTGATGTGTGTTTCATTGCAGCTGCATTTCTCTTTTTTCTTTATATGGGGGACACGTTTTTTAGTGTCTAGTTGTGATTGCTCCACACCTGTGTGTTATGTGTTTAAATGGTGAATGGTCATTGACTATTTGTGAATGTGGTGTTTGTGCCTGCATGTGTTTATGGATGATTGTTTGTGTGCCTTTGGTTGTGTAATGCTTGTGTGTATGGCTCAACTACCTATAATAGTGTATAATTGTATCCAAATCGCATGCCTTTTTAGATCTCTGGAATTGAGTCTGTGAGTGTTTTGATGCTGTGCGTATCTTTCTGTCTGAGCTGTGGCATTTAGGAACTGTGGCAAACTTATACAGCTCACACCCACAAGCACATAGTGACCTATCTGGTCTGCACGGATTTGTAACTGTATGAAAGTGAGCCTTCACAGTGTGAAAGGCAGTGTGAAAGCAGCAAAAACTGAACTCGCACCATACAGTCATGATGCACAGCGAAACACACACACCACTAAATAGACATGATGACTGCTGTCGGGGGGAGGGGATAGGGACACACAGATAGATTATAATGCAGTATGTTGAACTGCGCTGTTTTCTAATACTCAGATAAAATGTCATGGTAAGGCGTACATGTGTATGTGCTCTTTTATGTTGCCCTTCTAGGCCTTGCTGTGGCACTGAATTCAATATAGTTTGTTGTGGAAAAAAATACTGAAGCACAAGAAAAGTATGAAATTCTGCTGAGTCATGTCAGGATCTGCGAAAAGTCATCAATTTTATTCTAATTTAGCATTCACCTTAGTCAACCATAGGGATTTTCTTTTCTCCAAAAGTGTTTATGTTACTGTGGTGCAGTGCCAGTACTGCTCTGCTGTGAGGGCCACGCTGGGGCTCATGGTACCAGCAGTTTGGTACCACAGGATCAGCAACCCAAAATATATATGTTTTATCATTTTAACAGGAAGTTGTGTCGGTTGTAGACCCACCTACAGGGATCTGGGTGCCATGGGGTACCCAGCCCCCCCTGTCCACTTAAGGGCTTTTCCCAAATGTAATATTGCTGCGAAGAGCTGCGTACAGTTTATTAAATACATGGTTACAATGGGACATCTTCTACTCCTTGCCACGCTGAAAAGGCTTAGGGGAGAAAAAGCTCCTTCCGTCAATCTGAAGATCCCATTTCTTGAAATGATGGTCCTCCTGTCCCACGGGACTTCTGTGGGAGCAACCATCCGAATATTACTTTAATTTCTATTCCTTCATGATCACCCAGAAAGTCTCTTTAAATGCTAATTTCTTAACATATAGTTCCAGCTTTCTGGCATTTCTTTGATGTAATTCTGTTCAGCTATTTCTTCTGTATTGCTTCTCAACATTTCTTTAGGGAAATAACCTTGGAAAACATGTTTTGCAAAACCACATTTTCTTGGCCTGTGCTTAATAGATCACCCCAAAACATTCCAGAAAGGAGCTGAGTTGGAGTAACGTTTCCATAAAGCTTGGCCAAATGGTGCCAATGGTATCAGGAAAGCAAAAAATGCTCTGATCTAACTATATCTATATGCATTCACGAAGACTCCTCCAAACAAAGAAGAAAGAGACAGCACTTCAGTCCGTTCTGTGAGAACTGTTAATTATGACTGAGGTTGTCCCTGTGTTCTGTGAAGAGCAGGCAGGTTTCTGTTTTTGTATACAAGCATTTTAAGCAGATGGGTCTCTGTGACTGGTTTGGCCTTCCTTTCTCCTACATATTTCCTTTACAAATCCTTAACAGGACTCTGCAGTATGCAAAGGTAATACTTTATCTGCCCAACCTGAGTTTCTTATTTCCAGTGGTAATATGTAAACTGCATGATTTAGTGAGAGTACTGTTGACAGTATTTCTTTTCTGCAGTATTTCAGTGGGTTTAAAATGGTGGTGATTTTTCACTCGCATCACATGTTGCTGTTGTAATATTTCCTTCACTGTTAAATGAGCTGTATGCCTCATTCATGTATCCTCTGAGGACATTATCTCCATGATGGAGCATTAGAGTTAGAGAAGTATTTGCATAAAGCCAACCATGTTCTTAAAATTCATTTCCAGTACTCAATGATTAAAATGAAGTTATCTAACTAAGAGTTTGAAATCAAATTCTTAAAAATTGACTATGTTGAATGGTGAGAGCTATTTGAGTTTGAATCTGGATTGGCAGTATTCCTATAAGTTGTAACATCTTAAAAAAAGCATTGGGAATGCCAATAGGTCTGGTTGATGAAAGAAAGTGCTTCTTGAGGAACTGGTGGGTTTAGGCACTCAAGTGTAAGTTTAAGTTTATTTATTTGTTTGATTAATTAAAATCTTACAAAAAATAGCTAAAATGTCATCAAGGTTAAAAAATATAAAACAATCAATCATTTAGAATTATATCCAAAACATTGATTATATATCATACATGTTAGCTCAATCCATTAGTAAATCAGGTAAAAACCTCCAACTTTTTCTCTACTGCACATAAAAATTTCACAAATGCTGAATTCATTAATAAATCTTCAGCATTTAAACATGTTATCAGAGTAAATTTTCTTTCATATTCCAAGTCCGGGCAAAGACATAGTAAATGTATAATGTTTTCTTGTCCGGATTTACAGAGCCTGCATAGTTTATCTTCTTCTGTTCTCTTCCATGGTAATAAGTGGCATAATCCTGGCAAACAACCAAATCTAGCGTTGATAAAGATATGTTTGTTTTTCTTAGAACATGATGTTTCCAGGTATTCTTGCACCTTTTTTCCCTTAAATCCTTTTATGATTGGCGATGCATGCTTTCTTTTTACAAAGATATCTTTATCCTTTATCAAGGAGAGATGGTTGGTGAGTTTATTAATTGTTTTTTTAGGCTGTCCTGTGCGATTGTGGGGTTCCAAATCGGTGTTATACCAAATTCTTCTATCGCTGTATTTAGATAGAACCAGACATGTAAATTTCTGTTATTTTTTACTTCCTGCCACAATAAGCGAGACATTTGATTGTCTTGATCCTTTTTTATTCTATTCCATATTTTGAGTGCTTGCTCTTTCCTTGCATATAGCTGGTTATTTAGCCCAAGCTCCAATCTCACCTGAGCTTCTGAGGCATTCTTTAGTAGGGAGAATAAGATTCTGTAAGTTTTAGCCACCGCACTATTAATGATCTCCGCATCTTTCCCATTAATTGCCTCGCTACCATACGTTAAAGTAGGGAGTAGTTTTGCAGCGATTATTTTTTTAAAAGGGCGGTAAGACAAATCACCTATGACTTTCTGAATAGTCCTAAATGCCACAACAAGGGTATTTGCTTTCCTTGTGATATCCAGTTTTTGTGGTCGGAAGTTTCCACTATCATTAAAAATAACACCAAGGTATTTATAGGAAACAACTTGTTTCAATTCATTGTCTTCCAAAAACCATTTATGTTTTTGTTTAAGTCGCATGCTTTTTGTAATAACCATTACTTTGGTCTTAGCTTCATTTATTACCATACCATTTGCCTTTGAGTGCTTAAAAATGCAGTTGATTAATCGTTGCATTCCAATTGTGGTATAACTTAAGAGTATAACATCATCTGCATACATCAAATTAGATATCTGCTTATCTGCTAACTATGGAGGATGTGCATTGATTTCATTCAAAGCCGTAGGGAGATCAGCTAAAAATAATTGTTTGAGACCGCTAGATGTTGGAATTTCGTTAGTTAGCGTGCGTCCGTCAGGAATCCTCACCCTGACCCAAGTATCAGAGTGCAGGAGCTTAATCATTTTTAACAATGTATCAGGGATTCCTTGTTTTTTAAGTTCAGCCCACAAAAGTTGTCTGTCAACACAGTCAAAAGCAGATTTAAAATCCACGAAACAAAAATATAAGGGTTGTTTTGCTAAAATTGCCTTATCAATTAATACAGATAATATTAGTATATTTGTAGATGTTCCAAGACCTTTAATGAAGCCAGTTTGGTTCCGGGGCAGTACCTGCTTCTCCTTTGCCCAATCTGTTAAAATCGATAATAGAATCCCAGCAAACAGTTTTGCATCCATATCTTGAAGGGTAATTAGACGATAATTTTCCGGCAATTGCCAATTTGTGTGAAAGAATTTTGTCCACAGTTCTTTCCTGGCTTTATTTTTTTTGTTCCAAATTAGTTTCCTCCGGTTGTAATTAGTATATTTTTAAAGTACCCGTATTTCCTCTTTAAGCAGTAACTTGATTAACTGTTTCCTAGGTCTATTGCGTGTGCGTCTAATTTTTCTCACTGTATACGGGAGATAGATGTTAGATTCTCTTATTTCGGTCTGGGTCGCTTGTTTTCTTTGAACACATGATGTGTTTTCATTATAACTCACTATTTTCTGTGTGAATTTTTCCCATTGCTCAAATACTGTTCTCATCGTTGTTTCTTTGAAACAGTCTTTAACTAGACCTTGCGCTTTTTCCTTAATTTCATCTGCATTATTTGGTTTCCATACAAGTTTCCTATAATTGATGGTACAAGTCTGACCATGCATAGTCAAATACTTTCGAGTTTTTGAACAGGACAGTTTTATCTCAATAATTTGTTGACTATGGTCGCTATCCAGGACTTTATTCAAGCGGTAGGAAGTCACTTTGTTGTTTGTTGAAGGTACACAAAGATGTAATTGTATAATCAATGCGTGAATTACCATTATATGAATGAAATGAACAAGCAGGTGGACTGTCCGTTAGGAATCTTCAGTTTAATATTCTTAGTCCCAGCACTTCCATGTCCATTAAAAAATTCCTCACAATTCTACTTTGTTTGTTATTTGTTCTTGGTTCCATAGTTAGTTCAGGGATTTCCCATTGTTGGTTTTGGGACTGAACAAAGTCATCCCATAGGAAAGGTATTAACAAGTTTATATTGAAATCACCTGTTACGATATAATCAGCCAAGGGCTCTTCCAAGATTTGCTCCAGAAGAAAATTATTAAGAGCAACACACATTTCTTTCCTGGAGGTCTGTTTAGGCGGTATATAGATATTAATTTGAATTAGGGTTTTTTGTATCCTACTTTTGCTAGATATATGTCGTAGCTTTACCGCAAGAAAATTAGAATTATTCGTCAGTAGTCGCTCATGTTTTGCTTTTAAATCAATCAGTACAAATATTGCTAGACCCCCACAAGGGCAACCAAATTTTTGATATTTGATTGCAGGTTAAAAATATCCTTTATACAGTTTTAACATAAATGGGTCCATAGCCCATGTTTCCTGCAATAGTACTACATGATTAGAATTTGATAATGTTCGTATTTGGGCATCTATTAGTTTTTTACAAATCTCGTTTATGTTCCATGAGCAGATCTTTATTATAGGAGTGACCATATTCTGTTCTTGTAATACTGCCTGCGATGAAGTTTTTCAATGTTCTTTATTACCATGTAAGGCTGTCACAATCCATTATTTGTTTTCTCCTTTTATTATATTAGACAATTCTTTATCTTCAAGACTTGTTTTGCCAAGAAGGTTTTTTAATATGGAAAAGACAGAGTCAGTTTTTTCAGACTCCGTTTTTTTTATCGGGCTTCCTTTTTTTAAGAAATGTGTTGGATAGACCCTTGGAATCGGTTTGCTGATTAGCATCCCCCAATTTTGAAAGATCCCATGCTCTTTCAAGATTAAGTGTGCTGAAGACAAAGTTGCCACTGTTAACAATGTTTGTGGATATCTTCCTTCAGGATTAGGTAAAAAACCTACACATTCAAAATCTTCAGATGTTACCTTTTCTAGTGTTGTTTTTGTTTTCATAAGCCTAAGGATATTTCCTCTATTTAAGATATCATGTGTTCCCCTTGATTCGTAGAGTGGTGTAAAGATAATTTGAGCGGACCTTTTTGGGAGCCCTATATCACTTTTTTTGTCCTGACTTCTTCCATATTCCTCATATGTAATCTGCCTGTTCTGGCCACTTTTTTCAATCACTAGATTATCTCGTGTTTTTTGTACGTCGTTTCCTCTATCATGTCCTTTACTTTCCAAGAATTAATCGTTGTTCTGTCAGCCCACAATTTGTTCTTAGCCGGATTATCTTTTTGTTGGTTCGTATTCCTAACTAGCCGGGGGCCAATCTGCCTCTGCCAATAGAATATCATATGAAGTGGTCAGATGATCCCAAAAAATCCATTTAATCGTGCGTTGTATGTCACCTTCAATTAAAAGGACTATGTTATATAGTCTGTCAGAGGGAGCCACTCTAGTGTCAGCAGTTTCTACAGTTATGAACGTATCAGTTGCTGTCGCCACCAGATATGGATGCAGTGCTTGTCGCACTACTGTAACTTCCGCCGTGCTGTCGAGCATCGTTAGTGCCCATGTCAGGTTCTGAAGCTGCGTCCGCACCATCTGTGGCATACCTCACTGTTAGCGCAGCAACTTTCTTCTCATGAAAAGGGGGTCGTTGACGTGCAGACTCGTCCTGCTTGCCTTTGCCGTCAGTCTGGCGGGGTTGCTTACGACTTTGGGCACCCCTTCCTTTCCCACGGTCTCCGCCACCGGATTGTGAAGCCGATGTTTCCTGTGAAGAACGAGGAGAACGTTGTTCAGAAACCTGAAATCTATCAGGTGACTTAATACGAGATCGATCGCGCAGATCATATGTGCGTTCGTTAGACGACTGGATGGGTGAGGCAGGACGAGACCCCTGTTTCTGTTGCTGCTTCCCCTGTTTTTTCGCTCTCCAACTTTGTTTAGGAAAATTGGGGCATTCGTCTTTAGTAGACGAGCTCACCTTAGCTTGCTGTACTATATCAGGAATGATTACAGTTGGTTTTACACCCAAAGCACTACGGCCCACGGTCCTGTATGCTTTCGCAATTATTTTAGCGAACTCCTTGGGCTTGTCGAGTTCATCCACGAGGTCCAGCATATTAGCTACTTGGAACTGCATGGCATCTCCATTGAGGTTGCCCATTACCATGGAACACACCACATCGAAGCTTTCGACAAGCCTCATTCCCAATTCAATAGCAGCCTCCGCACCGTGATTGTCTTGAACCCGTTTGATGACGGAGGGTAGTACAGACATAGACGGAGTGCCATAGCACTTCGAATAGGTCGTGGCAAAGACCTTGCCCCAGTTAGTGCAATCGGCCATATCTGGGACCAGGTCTTTTGGCAAACTAATGGTGTGAATCCTGTGTTTCTCCACAGGAGTGGTATGTGGGAAAACCGCCTCCAGTTGGTCAAATTTCTCAGCAAGCCAGTAAGGAAATTCATCCTTACTCTGGGGGCGCTTGCCGACTACCGAATTAACCATAACAGGACTAATAACCACCGCATGGTGGTCTGTTGGTTGTCCCGCAACAGTAGGTGCCTCCACCTGCACATTGCTGCACTAAAGCCCTATGTACTGTAATAAGGGCAGTGTGGAGCACACGCAACTCAGCCACCGCCACCACGAGATAGTGGGGATGAGGTGTAAATCCGGCTAGCACCGGCCATGTGGCCCCTGCAATAGACAACGGGCCCATTCTCGCCGGTGCAACCGCATGGGGAAGGGCGCCATTAAACCAAATTGTATGCTGCCAAGCAGAGATTGGAATTTCTTGTGTCCAATACGGGGTATAGACCGCAGGTAGCTGTGTGGCAGTATAGGTGTGAAACGTATCATCGTCTTCCACCGCCGGAAAAGTCACCCAAGAGTAAAACAACTCATACGGGTAAGACGCATCAGCGATCACCACAAAAATAACAGCCATCTCATCATCCAGCACCCCATACTGCGTCAAATGACGGCGTAGAGGTGCACGGCTATGCGCGGCTATGTCAACCGCCATTAGGAACTATGCACAGGAAACAAGGACCTCAGTGAATTGTTGTGTACCAAAAACTCACCTCAGAACCCAGAACCCCTTATCCGACCAGCATCAGTGTCCCATTCGTTATCCGAGTTTTATCTCGGCGGTCCCAATGTATAGACAACCCACAACAAGCGACTTAGGGTATTATCAGGAATGGTGGGAATCAGAAATACCTGTTCGTAATTATTCTCATATCAGTCCACAACAGAATAAACAGAGACACGGTAAAGTTTAAAGAGTTTATTTTATAAACCTCGTATCCTAAGCTGCAGTACATTGGCTAACATAGGCAGACAAATGATTAAGATCAAAACCATCGGCATAGTTACAATACCATAGAAAATGAAAGGAGTAATCATGCTAAAATGACAGTGGATATCAGCCACCTTCCTTTCACTAACAAACTAATATTATTATTATTAGACTAATAGAAGGTCTATAGGCTTGACTGGGGAACCCCATACCGTAAAGATCAGCTCAGTGAGATCACATCGCAGGATCAGCTAGACTCTGCTCCTGGAAAGCTCTTCTTCCGAATGTAATCTAAAACATGCAACACTGCAATATTAAAAGCACCCGACTTTCAGGTATTCGCAGCTGCGTGTGTGTTATGTCTAAATAGTGGGTCGATCAACCAGACCCCAACAACATGCACCGTCTAGCGACCCAGACTGTTTCTTTACACAATGTACAGACCAAGGTCGCTGCTCACTGTTAGCAATGTGAACAGCAGACAGTTCTCATGTGAAGCAAATTCGAGTAAGCATTTCTCACTTAATATCATGTGACTGCAGTGTCGTGTGCAAAAGCAGCAAAAGCGGCAAGATGGCTTTCTAACATCTAACGCGGTTGTGCTAACTTAGCATTGTACGTATATAGATAGCAATCTTCACTACACAGTATTTTGATCTTGATATATTAACTTCTGGACCAATGGACCTATATCATTTTGCTCGTCATTTTGATTATGCATTGTAGGTCTAGGTTCAAGTATTTTTCGGGGCCTCATGTCTTGGGTCATATTTTTTGTTTGTTCACTTCGAATATCACAAGAAGTGAACTCTTTTATTACACAACCATTTCCAATGATTTTGTGTTGTACTTCTTTTTCATGGGCCCTATTTACTTCAGATTCAGGGGCACAAAGCATTTGGTTGGAACTTTCAACTGGTGTACTTATATATGCCCTGGCGAGATTTTGTTTGCCACAAGATTTAACAGACTGAGTAAAAATATCATAATATTTTTTTTTTCCATCAATTGTTTTTGTAAATTTTGTAGATTTCATCCCACTCATATTACCATCTTGATTCCCTATAGATTTTTTCCTTAGTTTTCCTCCTACTTCAATTGTGTTAGACAAAGAATCCAACTTAGAATCTGTTTTTACTGTTCTTTCCTTTTTTGTATCCAATTTAATATCTATTTGTGACATACTTTCCTTTTTCGCCTTATTTCTTGCTTTACATAGTTTTTTTCTCTGTCTTTTTGTTATTTCAAAGGCTATTGAGTCCTCATCATTTTCTCCTTCTTTATTCAGCTCTTGTGATGAGTCCAACCATATTTCGTTACCTTTTGTTTTGTTTGTGTCTTGATTTATACTCTGTATTATTGCCGTACTTGATTTAGTAAGTTCCTCGGTATTTGTTTTTAAAAGGGCGGTAAGACAAATCACCTATTAATTTCTGAATAGTCCTAAATGCCACAACAAGGGTATTTGCTTTCCTTGTGATATCCAGTTTTTGTGGTCGGAAGTTTCCACTATCATTAAAAATAACACCAAGGTATTTATAGGAAACAACTTGTTTCAATTCATTGCCTTCCAAAAACCATTTATGTTTTTGTTTAAGTCGCATGCTTTTTGTAATAACCATTACTTTGGTCTTAGCTTCATTTATTACCATACCATTTGCCTTTGAGTGCTTAAAAATGCAGTTGATTAATCGTTGCATTCCAATTGTGGTATAACTTAAGAGTATAACATCATCTGCATACATCAAATTAGATATCTGCTTATCTGCTAACTATGGAGGATGTGCATTGATTTCATTCAAAGCCGTAGGGAGATCAGCTAAAAATAATTTAAAAAGTAAGGGGGCCAAGACGCACCCTTGTTTGAGACCGCTAGATGTTGGAATTTCGTTAGTTAGCGTGCGTCCGTCAGGAATCCTCACCCTGACCCAAGTATCAGAGTGCAGGAGCTTAATCATTTTTAACAATGTATCAGGGATTCCTTGTTTTTTAAGTTCAGCCCACAAAAGTTGTCTGTCAACACAGTCAAAAGCAGATTTAAAATCCACGAAACAAAAATATAAGGGTTGTTTTGCTAAAATTGCCTTATCAATTAATACAGATAATATTAGTATATTTGTAGATGTTCCAAGACCTTTAATGAAGCCAGTTTGGTTCCGGGGCAGTACCTGCTTCTCCTTTGCCCAATCTGTTAAAATCGATAATAGAATCCCAGCAAACAGTTTTGCATCCATATCTTGAAGGGTAATTAGACGATAATTTTCCGGCAATTGCCAATTTGTGTGAAAGAATTTTGTCCACAGTTCTTGCCTGGCTTTATTTTTTTTGTTCCAAATTAGTTTCCTCCGGTTGTAATTAGTATATTTTTAAAGTACCCGTATTTCCTGTTTAAGCAGTAACTTGATTAACTGTTTCCTAGGTCTATTGCGTGTGCGTCTAATTTTTCTCACTGTATACGGGAGATAGATGTTAGATTCTCTTATTTCGGTCTGGGTCGCTTGTTTTCTTTGAACACATGATGTGTTTTCATTATAACTCACTATTTTCTGTGTGAATTTTTCCCATTGCTCAAATACTGTTCTCATCGTTGTTTCTTTGAAACAGTCTTTAACTAGACCTTGCGCTTTTTCCTTAATTTCATCCGCATTATTTGGTTTCCATACAAGTTTCCTATAATTGATGGTACAAGTCTGACCATGCATAGTCAAATACTTTCGAGTTTTTGAACAGGACAGTTTTATCTCAATAATTTGTTGACTATGGTCGCTATCCAGGACTTTATTCAAGCGGTAGGAAGTCACTTTGTTGTTTGTTGAAGGTACACAAAGATGTAATTGTATAATCAATGCGTGAATTACCATTATATGAATGAAATGAACAAGCAGGTGGACTGTCCGTTAGGAATCTTCAGTTTAATATTCTTAGTCCCAGCACTTCCATGTCCATTAAAAAATTCCTCACAATTCTACTTTGTTTGTTATTTGTTCTTGGTTCCATAGTTAGTTCAGGGATTTCCCATTGTTGGTTTTGGGACTGAACAAAGTCATCCCATAGGAAAGGTATTAACAAGTTTATATTGAAATCACCTGTTACGATATAATCAGCCAAGGGCTCTTCCAAGATTTGCTCCAGAAGAAAATTATTAAGAGCAACACACATTTCTTTCCTGGAGGTCTGTTTAGGCGGTATATAGATATTAATTTGAATTAGGGTTTTTTGTATCCTACTTTTGCTAGATATATGTCGTAGCTTTACCGCAATAAAATTAGAATTATTCGTCAGTAGTCGCTCATGTTTTGCTTTTAAATCAATCAGTACAAATATTGCTAGACCCCCACAAGGGCAACCAAATTTTTGATATTTGATTGCAGGTTAAAAATATCCTTTATACAGTTTTAACATAAATGGGTCCATAGCCCATGTTTCCTGCAATAGTACTACATGATTAGAATTTGATAATGTTCGTATTTGGGCATCTATTAGTTTTTTACAAATCTCGTTTATGTTCCATGAGCAGATCTTCATTATAGGAGTGACCATATTCTGTTCTTGTAATACTGCCTGCGATGAAGTTTTTCAATGTTCTTTATTACCATGTAAGGCTGTCACAATCCATTATTTGTTTTTCTCCTTTTATTATATTAGACAATTCTTTATCTTCAAGACTTGTTTTGCCAAGAAGGTTTTTTAATATGGAAAAGACAGAGTCAGTTTTTTCAGACTCCGTTTTTTTTATCGGGCTTCCTTTTTTTAAGAAATGTGTTGGATAGACCCTTGGAATCGGTTTGCTGATTAGCAACCCCAATTTTGAAAGATCCCATGCTCTTTCAAGATTAAGTGTGCTGTAGACAAAGTTGCCACTGTTAACAATGTTTGTGGATATCTTCCTTCAGGATTAGGTAAAAAACCTACACATTCAAAATCTTCAGATGTTACCTTTTCTAGTGTTGTTTTTGTTTTCATAAGCCTAAGGATATTTCCTCTATTTAAGATATCATGTGTTCCCCTTGATTCGTAGAGTGGTGTAAAGATAATTTGAGCGGACCTTTTTGGGAGCCCTATATCACTTTTTTTGTCCTGACTTCTTCCATATTCCTCATATGTAATCTGCCTGTTCTGGCCACTTTTTTCAATCACTAGATTATCTCGTGTTTTTTTGTACGTCGTTTCCTCTATCATGTCCTTTACTTTCCAAGAATTAATCGTTGTTCTGTCAGCCCACAATTTGTTCTTAGCCGGATTATCTTTTTGTTGGTTCGTATTCCTAACTAGCCGGGGGCCAATCTGCCTCTGCCAATAGAATATCATATGAAGTGGTCAGATGATCCCAAAAAATCCATTTAATCGTGCGTTGTATGTCACCTTCAATTAAAAGGACTATGTTATATAGTCTGTCAGAGGGAGCCACTCTAGTGTCAGCAGTTTCTACAGTTATGAACGTATCAGTTGCTGTCGCCACCAGATATGGATGCAGTGCTTGTCGCACTACTGTAACTTCCGCCGTGCTGTCGAGCATCGTTAGTGCCCATGTCAGGTTCTGAAGCTGCGTCCGCACCATCTGTGGCATACCTCACTGTTAGCGCAGCAACTTTCTTCTCCTGAAAAGGGGGTCGTTGACGTGCAGACTCGTCCTGCTTGCCTTTGCCGTCAGTCTGGCGGGGTTGCTTACGACTTTGGGCACCCCTTCCTTTCCCACGGTCTCCGCCACCGGATTGTGAAGCCGATGTTTCCTGTGAAGAACGAGGAGAACGTTGTTCAGAAACCTGAAATCTATCAGGTGACTTAATACGAGATCGATCGCGCAGATCATATGTGCGTTCGTTAGACGACTGGATGGGTGAGGCAGGACGAGACCCCTGTTTCTGTTGCTGCTTCCCCTGTTTTTTCGCTCTCCAACTTTGTTTAGGAAAATTGGGGCATTCGTCTTTAGTAGACGAGCTCACCTTAGCTTGCTGTACTATATCAGGAATGATTACAGTTGGTTTTACACCCAAAGCACTACGGCCCACGGTCCTGTATGCTTTCGCAATTATTTTAGCGAACTCCTTGGGCTTGTCGAGTTCATCCACGAGGTCCAGCATATTAGCTACTTGGAACTGCATGGCATCTCCATTGAGGTTGCCCATTACCATGGAACACACCACATCGAAGCTTTCGACAAGCCTCATTCCCAATTCAATAGCAGCCTCCGCACCGTGATTGTCTTGAACCCGTTTGATGACGGAGGGTAGTACAGACATAGACGGAGTGCCATAGCACTTCGAATAGGTCGTGGCAAAGACCTTGCCCCAGTTAGTGCAATCGGCCATATCTGGGACCAGGTCTTTTGGCAAACTAATGGTGTGAATCCTGTGTTTCTCCACAGGAGTGGTATGTGGGAAAACCGCCTCCAGTTGGTCAAATTTCTCAGCAAGCCAGTAAGGAAATTCATCCTTACTCTGGGGGCGCTTGCCGACTACCGAATTAACCATAACAGGACTAATAACCACCGCATGGTGGTCTGTTGGTTGTCCCGCAACAGTAGGTGCCTCCACCTGCACATTGCTGCACTAAAGCCCTATGTACTGTAATAAGGGCAGTGTGGAGCACACGCAACTCAGCCACCGCCACCACGAGATAGTGGGGATGAGGTGTAAATCCGGCTAGCACCGGCCATGTGGCCCCTGCAATAGACAACGGGCCCATTCTCGCCGGTGCAACCGCATGGGGAAGGGCGCCATTAAACCAAATTGTATGCTGCCAAGCAGAGATTGGAATTTCTTGTGTCCAATACGGGGTATAGACCGCAGGTAGCTGTGTGGCAGTATAGGTGTGAAACGTATCATCGTCTTCCACCGCCGGAAAAGTCACCCAAGAGTAAAACAACTCATACGGGTAAGACGCATCAGCGATCACCACAAAAATAACAGCCATCTCATCATCCAGCACCCCATACTGCGTCAAATGACGGCGTAGAGGTGCACGGCTATGCGCGGCTATGTCAACCGCCATTAGGAACTATGCACAGGAAACAAGGACCTCAGTGAATTGTTGTGTACCAAAAACTCACCTCAGAACCCAGAACCCCTTATCCGACCAGCATCAGTGTCCCATTCGTTATCCGAGTTTTATCTCGGCGGTCCCAATGTATAGACAACCCAGAACAAGCGACTTAGGGTATTATCGGGAATGGTGGGAATCAGAAATACCTGTTCGTAATTATTCTCATATCAGTCCACAACAGAATAAACAGAGACACGGTAAAGTTTAAAGAGTTTATTTTATAAACCTCGTATCCTAAGCTGCAGTACATTGGCTAACATAGGCAGACAAATGATTAAGATCAAAACCATCAGCATAGTTACAATACCATAGAAAATGAAAGGAGTAATCATGCTAAAATGACAGTGGATATCAGCCACCTTCCTTTCACTAACAAACTAATATTATTATTATTAGACTAATAGAAGGTCTATAGGCTTGACTGGGGAACCCCATACCGTAAAGATCAGCTCAGTGAGATCACATCGCAGGATCAGCTAGACTCTGCTCCTGGAAAGCTCTTCTTCCGAATGTAATCTAAAACATGCAACACTGCAATATTAAAAGCACCCGACTTTCAGGTATTCGCAGCTGCGTGTGTGTTATGTCTAAATAGTGGGTCGATCAACCAGACCCCAACAACATGCACCGTCTAGCGACCCAGACTGTTTCTTTACACAATGTACAGACCAAGGTCGCTGCTCACTGTTAGCAATGTGAACAGCAGACAGTTCTCATGTGAAGCAAATTCGAGTAAGCATTTCTCACTTAATATCATGTGACTGCAGTGTCGTGTGCAAAAGCAGCAAAAGCGGCAAGATGGCTTTCTAACATCTAACGCGGTTGTGCTAACTTAGCATTGTACGTATATAGATAGCAATCTTCACTACACAGTATTTTGATCTTGATATATTAACTTCTGGACCAATGGACCTATATCATTTTGCTCGTCATTTTGATTATGCATTGTAGGTCTAGGTTCAAGTATTTTTCGGGGCCTCATGTCTTGGGTCATATTTTTTGTTTGTTCACTTCGAATATCACAAGAAGTGAACTCTTTTATTACACAACCATTTCCAATGATTTTGTGTTGTACTTCTTTTTCATGGGCCCTATTTACTTCAGATTCAGGGGCACAAAGCATTTGGTTGGAACTTTCAACTGGTGTACTTATATATGCCCTGGCGAGATTTTGTTTGCCACAAGATTTAACAGACTGAGTAAAAATATCATAATATTTTTTTTTTCCATCAATTGTTTTTGTAAATTTTGTAGATTTCATCCCACTCATATTACCATCTTGATTCCCTATAGATTTTTTCCTTAGTTTTCCTCCTACTTCAATTGTGTTAGACAAAGAATCCAACTTAGAATCTGTTTTTACTGTTCTTTCCTTTTTTGTATCCAATTTAATATCTATTTGTGACATACTTTCCTTTTTCGCCTTATTTCTTGCTTTACATAGTTTTTTTCTCTGTCTTTTTGTTATTTCAAAGGCTATTGAGTCCTCATCATTTTCTCCTTCTTTATTCAGCTCTTGTGATGAGTCCAACCATATTTCGTTACCTTTTGTTTTGTTTGTGTCTTGATTTATACTCTGTATTATTGCCGTACTTGATTTAGTAAGGTCCTCGGTATTTGTTTTTAAAAGGGCGGTAAGACAAATCACCTATGACTTTCTGAATAGTCCTAAATGCCACAACAAGGGTATTTGCTTTCCTTGTGATATCCAGTTTTTGTGGTCGGAAGTTTCCACTATCATTAAAAATAACACCAAGGTATTTATAGGAAACAACTTGTTTCAATTCATTGTCTTCCAAAAACCATTTATGTTTTTGTTTAAGTCGCATGCTTTTTGTAATAACCATTACTTTGGTCTTAGCTTCATTTATTACCATACCATTTGCCTTTGAGTGCTTAAAAATGCAGTTGATTAATCGTTGCATTCCAATTGTGGTATAACTTAAGAGTATAACATCATCTGCATACATCAAATTAGATATCTGCTTATCTGCTAACTATGGAGGATGTGCATTGATTTCATTCAAAGCCGTAGGGAGATCAGCTAAAAATAATTTAAAAAGTAAGGGGGCCAAGACGCACCCTTGTTTGAGACCGCTAGATGTTGGAATTTCGTTAGTTAGCGTGCGTCCGTCAGGAATCCTCACCCTGACCCAAGTATCAGAGTGCAGGAGCTTAATCATTTTTAACAATGTATCAGGGATTCCTTGTTTTTTAAGTTCAGCCCACAAAAGTTGTCTGTCAACACAGTCAAAAGCAGATTTAAAATCCACGAAACAAAAATATAAGGGTTGTTTTGCTAAAATTGCCTTATCAATTAATACAGATAATATTAGTATATTTGTAGATGTTCCAAGACCTTTAATGAAGCCAGTTTGGTTCCGGGGCAGTACCTGCTTCTCCTTTGCCCAATCTGTTAAAATCGATAATAGAATCCCAGCAAACAGTTTTGCATCCATATCTTGAAGGGTAATTAGACGATAATTTTCAGGCAATTGCCAATTTGTGTGAAAGAATTTTGTCCACAGTTCTTGCCTGGCTTTATTTTTTTTGTTCCAAATTAGTTTCCTCCGGTTGTAATTAGTATATTTTTAAAGTACCCGTTTTTCCTCTTTAAGCAGTAACTTGATTAACTGTTTCCTAGGTCTATTGCGTGTGCGTCTAATTTTTCTCACTGTATACGGGAGATAGATGTTAGATTCTCTTATTTCGGTCTGGGTCGCTTGTTTTCTTTGAACACATGATGTGTTTTCATTATAACTCACTATTTTCTGTGTGAATTTTTCCCATTGCTCAAATACTGTTCTCATCGTTGTTTCTTTGAAACAGTCTTTAACTAGACCTTGCGCTTTTTCCTTAATTTCATCCGCATTATTTGGTTTCCATACAAGTTTCCTATAATTGATGGTACAAGTCTGACCATGCATAGTCAAATACTTTCAAGTTTTTGAACAGGACAGTTTTATCTCAATAATTTGTTGACTATGGTCGCTATCCAGGACTTTATTCAAGCGGTAGGAAGTCACTTTGTTGTTTGTTGAAGGTACACAAAGATGTAATTGTATAATCAATGCGTGAATTACCATTATATGAATGAAATGAACAAGCAGGTGGACTGTCCGTTAGGAATCTTCAGTTTAATATTCTTAGTCCCAGCACTTCCATGTCCATTAAAAAATTCCTCACAATTCTACTTTGTTTGTTATTTGTTCTTGGTTCCATAGTTAGTTCAGGGATTTCCCATTGTTGGTTTTGGGACTGAACAAAGTCATCCCATAGGAAAGGTATTAACAAGTTTATATTGAAATCACCTGTTACGATATAATCAGCCAAGGGCTCTTCCAAGATTTGCTCCAGAAGAAAATTATTAAGAGCAACACACATTTCTTTCCTGGAGGTCTGTTTAGGCGGTATATAGATATTAATTTGAATTAGGGTTTTTTGTATCCTACTTTTGCTAGCTATATGTCGTAGCTTTACCACAAGAAAATTAGAATTATTCGTCAGTAGTCGCTCATGTTTTGCTTTTAAATCAATCAGTACAAATATTGCTAGACCCCCACAAGGGCGACCAAATTTTTGATATTTGATTGCAGGTTAAAAATATCCTTTATACAGTTTTAACATAAATGGGTCCATTGCCCATGTTTCCTGCAATAGTACTACATGATTAGAATTTGATAATGTTCGTATTTGGGCATCTATTAGTTTTTTACAAATCTCGTTTATGTTCCATGAGCAGATCTTTATTATAGGAGTGACCATATTCTGTTCTTGTAATACTGCCTGCGATGAAGTTTTTCAATGTTCTTTATTACCATGTAAGGCAGTCACAATCCATTATTTGTTTTCTCCTTTTATTATATTAGACAATTCTTTATCTTCAAGACTTGTTTTGCCAAGAAGGTTTTTTAATATGGAAAAGACAGAGTCAGTTTTTTCAGACTCCGTTTTTTTTATCGGGCTTCCTTTTTTTAAGAAATGTGTTGGATAGACCCTTGGAATCGGTTTGCTGATTAGCATCCCCCAATTTTGAAAGATCCCATGCTCTTTCAAGATTAAGTGTGCTGTAGACAAAGTTGCCACTGTTAACAATGTTTGTGGATATCTTCCTTCAGGATTAGGTAAAAAACCTACACATTCAAAATCTTCAGATGTTACCTTTTCTAGTGTTGTTTTTGTTTTCATAAGCCTAAGGATATTTCCTCTATTTAAGATATCATGTGTTCCCCTTGATTCGTAGAGTGGTGTAAAGATAATTTGAGCGGACCTTTTTGGGAGCCCTATATCACTTTTTTTGTCCTGACTTCTTCCATATTCCTCATATGTAATCTGCCTGTTCTGGCCACTTTTTTCAATCACTAGATTATCTCGTGTTTTTTTGTACGTCGTTTCCTCTATCATGTCCTTTACTTTCCAAGAATTAATCGTTGTTCTGTCAGCCCACAATTTGTTCTTAGCCGGATTATCTTTTTGTTGGTTCGTATTCCTAACTAGCCGGGGGCCAATCTGCCTCTGCCAATAGAATATCATATGAAGTGGTCAGATGATCCCAAAAAATCCATTTAATCGTGCGTTGTATGTCACCTTCAATTAAAAGGACTATGTTATATAGTCTGTCAGAGGGAGCCACTCTAGTGTCAGCAGTTTCTACAGTTATGAACGTATCAGTTGCTGTCGCCACCAGATATGGATGCAGTGCTTGTCGCACTACTGTAACTTCCGCCGTGCTGTCGAGCATCGTTAGTGCCCATGTCAGGTTCTGAAGCTGCGTCCGCACCATCTGTGGCATACCTCACTGTTAGCGCAGCAACTTTCTTCTCCTGAAAAGGGGGTCGTTGACGTGCAGACTCGTCCTGCTTGCCTTTGCCGTCAGTCTGGCGGGGTTGCTCACGACTTTGGGCACCCCTTCCTTTCCCACGGTCTCCGCCACCAGATTGTGAAGCCGATGTTTCCTGTGAAGAACGAGGAGAACGTTGTTCAGAAACCTGAAATCTATCAGGTGACTTAATACGAGATCGATCGCGCAGATCATATGTGCGTTCGTTAGACGACTGGATGGGTGAGGCAGGACGAGACCCCTGTTTCTGTTGCTGCTTCCCCTGTTTTTTCGCTCTCCAACTTTGTTTAGGAAAATTGGGGCATTCGTCTTTAGTAGACGAGCTCACCTTAGCTTGCTGTACTATATCAGGAATGATTACAGTTGGTTTTACACCCAAAGCACTACGGCCCACGGTCCTGTATGCTTTCGCAATTATTTTAGCGAACTCCTTGGGCTTGTCGAGTTCATCCACGAGGTCCAGCATATTAGCTACTTGGAACTGCATGGCATCTCCATTGAGGTTGCCCATTACCATGGAACACACCACATCGAAGCTTTCGATAAGCCTCATTCCCAATTCAATAGCAGCCTCCGCACCGTGATTGTCTTGAACCCGTTTGATGACGGAGGGTAGTACAGACATAGACGGAGTGCCATAGCACTTCGAATAGGTCGTGGCAAAGACCTTGCCCCAGTTAGTGCAATCGGCCATATCTGGGACCAGGTCTTTTGGCAAACTAATGGTGTGAATCCTGTGTTTCTCCACAGGAGTGGTATGTGGGAAAACCGCCTCCAGTTGGTCAAATTTCTCAGCAAGCCAGTAAGGAAATTCATCCTTACTCTGGGGGCGCTTGCCGACTACCGAATTAACCATAACAGGACTAATAACCACCGCATGGTGGTCTGTTGGTTGTCCCGCAACAGTAGGTGCCTCCACCTGCACATTGCTGCACTAAAGCCCTATGTACTGTAATAAGGGCAGTGTGGAGCACACGCAACTCAGCCACCGCCACCACGAGATAGTGGGGATGAGGTGTAAATCCGGCTAGCACCGGCCATGTGGCCCCTGCAATAGACAACGGGCCCATTCTCGCCGGTGCAACCGCATGGGGAAGGGCGCCATTAAACCAAATTGTATGCTGCCAAGCAGAGATTGGAATTTCTTGTGTCCAATACGGGGTATAGACCGCAGGTAGCTGTGTGGCAGTATAGGTGTGAAACGTATCATCGTCTTCCACCGCCGGAAAAGTCACCCAAGAGTAAAACAACTCATACGGGTAAGACGCATCAGCGATCACCACAAAAATAACAGCCATCTCATCATCCAGCACCCCATACTGCGTCAAATGACGGCGTAGAGGTGCACGGCTATGCGCGGCTATGTCAACCGCCATTAGGACACACTAAAGAGTATCAACGATATCAACAGTAGCACTGGGGTTCAGTAAAAATAACCTTTTTAATGATCAAGCTTGAAGGAACCGATTAGTCGAAACACAGGTAGGTTAAACCGTCACTCCCGTCAACCGGAAACCAGAGTGAGGGTGTTGTGGACTAATATAAGCAAAACTAAGGCGTTTCAAATCAATAGACCAAACGTTAGGTGCGCCATGTTGCAGGGATTCTGCTTATGCACAGAACTATGCACAGGAAACAAGGACCTCAGTGAATTGTTGTGTACCAAAAACTCACCTCAGAACCCAGAACCCCTTATCCGACCAGCATCAGTGTCCCATTCGTTATCCGAGTTTTATCTCGGCGGTCCCAATGTATAGACAACCCAGAACAAGCGACTTAGGGTATTATCAGGAATGGTGGGAATCAGAAATACCTGTTCGTAATTATTCTCATATCAGTCCACAACAGAATAAACAGATACACGGTAAAGTTTAAAGAGTTTATTTTATAAACCTCGTATCCTAAGCTGCAGTACATTGGCTAACATAGGCAGACAAATGATTAAGATCAAAACCATCAGCATAGTTACAATACCATAGAAAATGAAAGGAGTAATCATGCTAAAATGACAGTGGATATCAGCCACCTTCCTTTCACTAACAAACTAATATTATTATTATTAGACTAATAGAAGGTCTATAGGCTTGACTGGGGAACCCCATACCGTAAAGATCAGCTCAGTGAGATCACATCGCAGGATCAGCTAGACTCTGCTCCTGGAAAGCTCTTCTTCCGAATGTAATCTAAAACATGCAACACTGCAATATTAAAAGCACCCGACTTTCAGGTATTCGCAGCTGCGTGTGTGTTATGTCTAAATAGTGGGTCGATCAACCAGACCCCAACAACATGCACCGTCTAGCGACCCAGACTGTTTTTTTACACAATGTACAGACCAAGGTCGCTGCTCACTGTTAGCAATGTGAACAGCAGACAGTTCTCATGTGAAGCAAATTCGAGTAAGCATTTCTCACTTAATATCATGTGACTGCAGTGTCGTGTGCAAAAGCAGCAAAAGCGGCAAGATGGCTTTCTAACATCTAACGCGGTTGTGCTAACTTAGCATTGTACGTATATAGATAGCAATCTTCACTACACAGTATTTTGATCTTGATATATTAACTTCTGGACCGATGGACCTATATCATTTTGCTCGTCATTTTGATTATGCATTGTAGGTCTAGGTTCAAGTATTTTTCGGGGCCTCATGTCTTGGGTCATATTTTTTGTTTGTTCACTTCGAATATCACAAGAAGTGAACTCTTTTATTACACAACCATTTCCAATTATTTTGTGTTGTACTTCTTTTTCATGGGCCCTATTTACTTCAGATTCAGGGGCACAAAGCATTTGGTTGGAACTTTCAACTGGTGTACTTATATATGCCCTGGCGAGATTTTGTTTGCCACAAGATTTAACAGACTGAGTAAAAATATCATAATATTTTTTTTTTCCATCAATTGTTTTTGTAAATTTTGTAGATTTCATCCCACTCATATTACCATCTTGATTCCCTATAGATTTTTTCCTTAGTTTTCCTCCTACTTCAATTGTGTTAGACAAAGAATCCAACTTAGAATCTGTTTTTACTGTTCTTTCCTTTTTTGTATCCAATTTAATATCTATTTGTGACATACTTTCCTTTTTCGCCTTATTTCTTGCTTTACATAGTTTTTTTCTCTGTCTTTTTGTTATTTCAAAGGCTATTGAGTCCTCATCATTTTCTCCTTCTTTATTCAGCTCTTGTGATGAGTCCAACCATATTTCGTTACCTTTTGTTTTGTTTGTGTCTTGATTTATACTCTGTATTATTGCCGTACTTGATTTAGTAAGGTCCTCGGTATTTGTTTTTACATTCGGTTGCTTCTGACTTTTTGCTAGAGCAAATACCCTTTTATCAGAGTGGAGCCCGTCCTCCTTACGATAATCCTTTTTTTTGCAGAAAATATCTTTGACATCCTCTAAGATTGTATTCACAACATCTGGAATAGTTACCAATTTGTTGATTATGGGAGCACATGTACACTCGATATAACTTGCCGCTGCTTCCCTTTGGGCTTTAATTATGAGATTATTCAATTTGGCCAGTTTATTCTCAATCCCGGCAACAGCATTTGCCATAACTCCCAGTATGTCAATTTGAGTATCCATTTTGTTAGATTGTTCTGATAGTGCTTCAAGAGTTAATACTGATGTTTGATAGAATATATCCCACATGGATCCTACATCTTGGTTGTCTTGATTTTTAGTTTTATTATCACTGTTTGATTTCTTAGAACACAATGAGATATTAATGTCATCATGACAATTTTCTTTATCTGCAAGTGCTAATGCATTTTTTGGTGTTGGCACATTAGTATTATTAGTGATATATTAATTTGTAAGTACAGGTTGATCATTGCTTCCTAGAGTTTTATTTATAATAACAGATGTGTTTAATTGAGTTAAAGCGGCCTGTTCTAGTTGTTCTCGGTTTTCATAACTCTGTTCCCGTGATATTTTCTCCACTAGCATTTATTTGCACAATTGGCCCATATATGGAGTTAATTATACCAATAGAGCCTTTTTGTTGGATTCCTGATATATGGTCGATTTTTTCCTTTTCATTGTCATTTCGGTATAGAGCTTTAGTAGTCAGTGCATTTTCATTGATTAAGTCCTATTTTTTTTTCCTAATCTCAACTTTAACTTCTAGTGGCAACGGAACTCCTCCAATATGTTCATTCTTGGTGTTATCAATTTGTTTACATTCCTTTGTCGTTTCTTCCATCCTATTTTTATCTGACACTCTACTTCCCATTTCTGGAGAGAATATTTGATACAAGGGATGTACTAGATGTAATAAGTCCACATCCTCTGTTTGCTCTTTTCTTTGGCCGTCAAGATCTTTAGCTTGTTGTTCATTAACTTGATCCGAAACCCAATTTACATCAACTACATCAAGTAAAACTACATTCTCTTTCGACTTGTACGTTGGCTTGATTGGGGTCTGTAAACTTTTTGATTCAGGTTCTGATTGCATTGACATGAGTGCAGTTGTTGGATCTCTCATAAAGTCAAATTTCTGTGGGATTTTAGTAGATTTTTCAAACATCCTGGCTATTGGTGAGATTAGCATCTGATTCGCCCCCTTAATTTGAGTTTTAGCCTTTTTTAGCACTTTTGGTGCTTGAATTTTTCGAGCACGTTTTTTTGGAGTACCCAAAGTTCTTTCTTTACCTGAACGCATTTCCAGAGACTAGTAAATGCGTATTTATTTATGCACCAGAATATGCTCCATAGTATAGCAAAAGCAGGTCAAGGGCAAGTATATGAAGATTCACAAGATATATTCCAATGAAGGTGCTTATACTGCTCTAAGTCTCCGCTTAATATTCTGAATGTCCTATAGCACTCCCTACGGGAGCACTCTCACGTCCACGCAAGACCCGCAATCACAATTGTACTCAGTACACTGTCTTTTACTTTGGGTCATCAACAACTCCTGTAGGGCTCGGTGTCAGGACTACTTATTGCTTTCTCAGCATCAGCAATTTTTTTAGCGTGTCAGCGTGACCGCAGGTCTCCCACTCCTGCTTTCACCCTGCTTGCGCTTTTCCTAACTTTTCCTAGCACCTACAGCTCCTGTAATCTTCAGGTGTCCTCAAACCTCTAGGCACTCTATAAGTCATCTTACATGCACTCTGTCACTCATCTTTGCACTCATGCATCTATCCATCCATTCTTGCATTCACACTCTGACACAATCGCAATTAAGCACATACAATTTCAACAACATATGTGCAATTAATTAAAAGAACACCTGCTGCTGTCTAAACACGGGATGCATGTATTTACAATATATTTACAATAATGAAACTAAACATAGCAACGGAAGTTCAATTTACACAGGTATTATAAATAGTCTATCATAGTTTTAAAGTTCCAACATAGCCACCACATTTAGAACCAAAGGTGTCGGCTATATTAGAATGGTAAAACAATTATACACTTTGAACAACAGAGTTCTATTATGATCTCCTTGTTTAGAGAATGTGGCCACGTAGGATGAGGCTCCCTGAAGATCAAATGAGCTGTAAGTAAGTGACACATTATTACTGCCTGGAGACCTGTCCTGTTGTCTTAAGAAATATTTTTTAAAAAGAGGTGAAGCAAATAAATGAAAGAGGAGCTATAAATTAAGAAACTTAAACACTAAAGGAAAGGCAACCAGAACTGACAGTGAAGGATACTTATTTTCAGGTGGAGGTACATATAGGACCAGAAAATGCTGTCATTCAGTTCAGTTCAGTTCATCTTTATTTCGGTTCTTTAGACCATAAAAGCATATAAAAACATTATAGGCAAGGAATAACATTTGCCAAATAGAATTATGATTTGTTAAAATAGTTAAAGTCATAAAACCATTTTTAAAAACAAAAAAATCAATTAATAGAAAAAAACTGCTCACAAACACTATCCATCACTACTAAATTGATAATTGACAATAAAAAAAGGCATAGACTAGAAGAAAGAAATATAGTAGCTAACACATTTCCAATAAAACATATGGTGTTTTACTAACTGAAACACATTGACCCAGGGACACCATTGTACATATGTATTAGTACTAAGCACTAATAAAAGCAAGTATACATCCAATTAAAACATCACCCCCTGCTTTTTCCTGTGTAGCCACATTGTGTAGAGGTATCAACTAACACCATAAGCTACTGCCTGCTAGTGTTGAGGCTCAAAATACGGTAAGTCACCTGGTATGCCCTCCCACCCCAGAGAGTACACAGTGGTTAGCTTCATGTCCGCTTGGGTCGGGCATAAGCAGGACAATAAAGAGGACATGTTCAAGATCCTCAATGGCGTTTTTACAATTATCACAGTTTGGGGAAATAGTTTGACAGCACTTCCTTTTATGTGTGAAATTATTTGCCCAATCTGAACTTGATATACAGTGTGTGCGACATTGGTGGTTGAATCTGGTCCATGTATGCTTCCTTGGTAGGGACAACCTTACAGGCAAAGAAAGATTCTACCAATGCCCCCAATCTCCCTTTTTGGTGATGGTTATTGATTCTCTTATCCCAGAAAGCCGATTTGACTCAACCCTTTGTGTCAGCCACCATTGATGATGGGTTACTCCAAACTTCACTCAAGGCCAGGTCACATAGATGGACTTTGAAATGTTTTAGCCAGGAGAGAAGATGGGAGTTTCTATGGCACATGATGTACTCCAAAGCTAGCGTATAATGGAAAAGGTTAAGGGTTGACTACAGCCCCACCCAAGAGAGAAGCTGTTTTAACAATGCTAGGTCACCACCCTTATTAATCCTGTATTATAGATGAGTGAGAGGGTGGGTGTCCTCTGCAGGAGGTTAAATAGAGATCTCAAAAAGTCGTTTAACTTAGAGATCAAGGAAGGCCCCCAAACTTTCAGCACCATAGAGAGCAGCTGCCTGTGCCTTTGTCCTATATATCTCAATAGCTGGGGATGCAGACCTGGGGGTGGTTGCCGTATACTTCTTAGTGATGGTGGAGGCAGAGTGTAAATGACTCACCTCGTTCTTTTCCATCTGAGCTTTCCATGACCTGCTCCAATCAATACTGATCCCCAGGTACTCAAATTTACCTACTACCTGGAGGGATTCCCCTTTCAGCTGAAAGTTAGCTCTCTAAGATTTGTGGGAATTAAACACCATGATCTTTGTTTTGGAGGTGTCCACCTCCAGCCCACGCATGAGACAACACCCCTGAAATGTATTCAGAAGATTTTTGAGCCCAGATGGAGTACTGGAAAGCAGAAGTGTGTCATCTACAAAAAGGAGCGCTGGGGTGGAGCAACCAGCTAGTTGGGGATGTCATTTATGCACTCGCCTAAAAAGGAACCCACACCATTTATATATAGTGAAACAAGAGTGGCCATGAGAACACACCTCTGCCTTACTCCACGCTGCACTGGGATTAAATCATTTAAGTGACCACCCGGACCCTATCTAACCTGTGCTGTGGTATTGCTATGGAGTCTTATGAGGATATCCAACAGAGATGAATCAATACCCATGGCAGCTAAGGTGGACCAAAGGTGCTGCCTTGGAACCAAGTCAAAGGCTGCCCTGAGGCCCACAAAGGTCAAATAGAGATGGTCCCTAAGGAGTCTAAGATATTTAGACGCTATGAGTTTGAACCAAAAAAGTTGGTCCACTGTACTGACCCTGGAGCGGAAGCCCACCCGGAAAGGTGTGAAGATGGCTGCCTGATCCATCCAGACCTGTATTCTAGCCATGATCTGACGGCAAAAGATCTTCCACAAATGATCTAGAAGGCTAAAGGTCTGGTAGTTTTTTTGATGAAGCTGTATCTCCTTTTTAGGTCTCACTGAGCCCAGCGCATGCGCTGGCTCGGAGAGACATTTTGAATGTGAGTTTTCAAAGTGCTGCTGGCTGGCCTAGCGCTTGCGTTCACGCGACTGTGCACGCGCGCAGCCAGCCGCCAGCAGCACTTTGAAAACTCGTGCGTCATCGCGATCACTTTCGCTTTCAGAGCGATCGCGATGACGCACGCTTTCAATGATTGTTAGAACATAGAGATGAGGTTTATGTGACATCTATTGCTTCTACAAATGACAGTTTGCCATATCAACGCCATTATATGCTCTAGAGGTTGATTGATGCAATTTACCCAAAATATTTATATATTGTGCTGCCCACCAAACTCCCCCCTCCCCACCAAACGAGTTTAGATACAAGCACTGTATAACTAACAGGGCAAAGGCAACTGACAACACAATTTCCCCCAGCTGCCAACGTAACAGCTTTGCCCTAGCTGTAATCCCATTACCTCTTCAATTCAATGCCACACCTCAATTAGTCGTTTCTTGCTCATTGGCATTTCACTTATACCATTTCTCCCTGCTGAGTCGTCTAGCTTCTCTTATCTGTACCACATCCCCTTCATTTCCGTGCCATTGCCCAGTCATCTTGCTATCCTTTGTTGCCTTCTTTCCATTTGGACCTTTTTTTACTGTTTTATTTAATGCCTGGTAACCTATTTCTAGCCACTTCTCTGCCCTGTACTTTTATCAGCAGTGCCCCTATGTCATCTTCCACACTGACGGATTATAGCTCTCCGCATCGCCGGATTCTCGTTTAATTCACAACACATTGACTACCATCGAGAACGACTACTCAGCTCAGCCTGCAATTTTGCCACGGACCCCCGTAAAGGAACATTTCGCCTACTGTATATCCATCACGGAGGATCCCTCTCTTGAGCGACGATCTCCCTGCCGAATCCACCGCCTCTGCGGTTATTCAGGTTATACCTTACAGGCATAATTATTGTTGTCCTGATGATGATCCTTGTATTCCTCTAATAGGATCGAAACGCCGTCGACACTTGTAAACACCTTATATATTTAAAATACTAATTGTAATACATAAGGGTGTTCTGTGAATTGTTTGTTGGTTCACCTTCTATTTGCGCTCCTCGCAACAAACCATGTTTCTTGCCTGAACCTTTGTTCCCTTTCCTTTTGTTTTGTACAATCCTTGTTGTATGTACTGGACACAGGCGTGTGTCCCACTTTTTGAATTTTTTTGTTATTTTTGTCTTATCATTGTATCAGTAAATTTCATGACCACTGTCCGGCTGGACAAGTCTCTAAAATAAGCACTGATTGGGTCCTTATTCATTGTTAGTTTCATTCTTCACTTTCTAGGGACCATTGTTGTTTGTAATTACATAATTCCCAGGGTCCCTGTTCGACCTTCTATGGGTGCTCTTGTTGTTATTAAATACCTATGTCATCTTCCATCACATTCATATATTTACTAGTTCTTGCTCCTCCTCCTTTTCTGATCACTGGTTACTGGTACAAGCTTATTGCCCACTGCTGCAGATTTGACCCTGCCCTAATAACTTCCTATTGTTGTCCTTCGCCCCTCCTGCCCTCGTTCTCTTCGCTGCCCTCTCACCTGCTCGCTTCCGAGACAGACTGCAACGTCCTCGTAGGACTTAAAGCTCTCGGCCCCGCTTGTTCACCGTTCAAATGAACACCGCAGCCAATCCGCTGCGCGCGGCGCTCGCACAGACGTCATCAACCGACACCTCTCATCCTACGTCGCCGGCCCGGAACGAAAGGAGATGCATAACGCCGGCAAGCTCGGATCGTGTATACAGTGTGTCCGAGTGATGAACAAGACACCTTTGTCATTTATTTATTATTATGCTTATGCATGGTGCTTTTAGTTCCTATTCGGTAACTTCAGTGCGGGCAGTGGATGCAGCATGGTTGTTTTAAGTCTGGCTCCGAGGGGTGACAATGCATTTGCTGCGTGCATCTTCCCGCTACAATAGTGTAGGAGAACCTTATACGCTTAATGCGTTTATACCAATTCAAAAAAACTTTATTCGACAATTAAGTCATAAAAGTATCGAACATCAACCATTTGCGTTAATACAGGTTATACCAAAACTTAGTTGTCAACATAATTCTTATAAGCAATAGTCGTGAATTACACTATTCATCATGTTTCATACACAATGTTGATGCCTATACATCCAAATAAATAAAAACATTTCATATTTACAGAACAACATTTTGTTCGCATCTAAAATATACAATAAAAATAGCTAGATATCCCGGGCTAGCATTTTATACAGTTAAGCCGATCTATATATCAGCAAATAAATGAATAGATAAGTGCAGGTGCCTATTCGAGGGCGACTTTGGTGTTAATTTGTCTGGACCGTATTATCCAAGCCCACTTTATATACTTTGCCAATGCTATTGCAATTACCGGGCTCGGATCTGTACGCAGAATTCTTAAGGCCTCCTCATACCTTTGGAAGCCTAATAGTCGACAGACAGGTAGAACCCACTTTTTACGTGGTAGCACGTAAAGAGGGCAAAAAAACACAAAATGGCTCAAAGATTCTATCGTATCCAAACACTTGGGACATTTATCCTGAGACCCTTTAGCCCATTTAGATTAAAAGATACGAATCGGAAGGGTACCTATTCTACACTGAAAGTAAAGCTTACGGTCAGTGGGAGCTTCAATCAAACCCCAGAATGGTTCCTGTCTAGGATAAGCCTTAATTTCTAAGTATCTGGCTGTTAGATGAAAAGTACTCCCCTTAGCTAATGATTCTAAGCCAATTATTTCCCAATACTTAGCCTTGAGTGTTTCTTTTGAAGGGAACACCGCATTTTGGGGATCATCCCATAAGTTATTCCATCCCAGTTTGTAAAGTAATGATTTTATGGACCTCAGCCACTCTATCTTATGAAAAAGGTCTTTTTCCATAATTTCCTTTAGGCCCATAGCATAATTCTTAAGCTCCTCAGTTGACCATACCCTACGCCAATACAGCAGAGGCCGCAAATTAGCAGTATCTTGTAAGGTTTTCAGACCAAGGTCCCAAAATAAAGGTAACAAGGGGGTACTTTGCGGCACACCAACAACTTTCCGAATGAACTCACTCTCCATACCATTCAGTCATTGTGGATTATTGCCGTACCCCCATAACTCAGAACCATATAGAGACGAACTACGAATCTTCATTGTGTAAATCTCTAGGATGGGGCCAATTGGTTGTGTCCGCGAGGTTTTAAATCTTTTCAAAAGGAAACCTGTCTGTTGTTGGAACTTTAGTATGGACAAGTCTAATTGACTATTCCAACGCATATTCTTCTGAAGAGTGACTCCCAGATAAGTGAATGCGTCAACCTGCTCCAGGTGTATGTCATTCATAAGGATTACGCCTTTAAAAGGTTTGTAAGACCTACACGTATTAGGACCATTAAGGACCATAAACTTGGTCTTGGCGACATTTATTTCCAGTCCACGCAGCAAACAAAACTCCTCGAAGTGCCGGAGAGTAAGCTGTAGGCCACTCGGAGTTTTAGAAATCAGCAAGGTGTCGTCCGCGAACATGAGGACTGGAATGCGATTACCTGCCATAGCCGGGGCATCCGAGGGGACCTGGGAGAGGAACTCTGCCACCCCGTTCACGAAGAGTGAGAACAGGGTCGGTGCCAAGACACAACCCTGCCGTACTCCTCGATCGACGGGGAAAGGCTCCGTAACCTCTCCCTGCCGTCCCCACCGTACCTGGGCAAAATTGTCCTCATGCAAACGAACGACCAATGCCAACAACTCCGGTGCCATCCCCAGCCCCTCCAGTACTTGCCATAGTCTGGTTCGCGGGACCAGATCGAATGCCCCCCGCAGGTCAACAAACACTGTGTACAGAACCCCTTTTCCTAAAACCACAGTCCTCCAATAAAGGACAATAAACCTGAAAACCTGGTCTATGGTGCTGGTTTTTGGACGGAATCCAGCCTGGAGAGGACTTAAGATGTTGTTATCCTCCATCCAGGTCTGGATTCTGCCCAATACCAGCCGGCCAAAAATTTTTTGCATGGCATCAATCAAACTGATTGGCCTATAATTGCTGGCCAGCGATTAGTCCCCTTTTTTGTATATCGGGACAATTTCCGCACCTTTCCAGGATTGGGGGATGGCCATTCCCTGGACTATAGCATTGGCTAAACAAGTAATATATTGGCGCCATCTTTGCCTATCGTTCAAAAATACATCGGCCGGGATACAATCCATGCCGGGTGCACGTCCCTGAGTTACCGTATCAAGCGCCAAGTCAACCTCCTCAACATTAAAAACAGGGTTATTATAAAACACCCTCTCCTGATGAAGCATACTGATCTCCTCAGTATCTTTAGCATATTGTGACTTAAAAAATTCGACCCAGGAGTTCTGGGGAACATGATTATGTGGGCTATCAGCGATTTCACCCCTCTTCCATTTAAATATGTCCCAGAATTTTTTCTGGTTTTTGTCCAAACATGCTATCTTTAACTCTTGCCACTCACTCTCTTCCCAGTCTTTTTTTGCTTCCCATTGGACCTTCCTATAGGTATTGCGGGCTTTTTTTATCTTACTTGAATCTCTTAGTTTCAGAGCAAGCCCCAGATCTCTACGAGCTAATTTACAGGAGGCGTTATACCATTCCTCCTGTTTATTTCTAGTGGCTTTTTTCCCTGAGGAAGTTCTACAAAAGCAAGACTTAAGATTAATAAATAATCTTTTATGTATTTCCTCAATTACGGCTGGAGGTTGGCTTTTGAATCCTCCTGCCGCTATTGATGTCAACGCCTCTTCAACATTGGTCCTGATGCTAACGAAGAGGTCAGGGTGCTCTGCAACTTTATGCCACTTAAGGTGGCGCTCGTCATTTGATAAAACAGCAACCTGACTAGTCATTTCGGATGCTCGATCCATTCTGTCTCCTAAACCCAAATCAAAAGTGGCAACTAGTGGATTGTGGTCACTTTCAATCCGTGGCATAACCACCATATCCACTAGGGTCTACCACATCTTCAGGTGGACCAGAATGTAATCTATATTACTTGCCCTGATTCCATTATCATAAGTTTTGCTACATGTCCTATCTGATATGGTTCTGCCATTAGCTGCCCTCATTTGGTTGGCCAGGCAGAACCCTTTCAGATACAGGGCCGCCTCTGTCCATTTGCTGGCTGACTTAATCTCGAGCTGTGGGACGCCCCATCTAAGATCTTCCTCCTCTGTTAAGAGCATGTCGTGAGGTCCCAGTGGCTCAAAAGTCGTATTGAAATCTCCCGCAACCAATGGGAGCACGTCAGTGGTACTGGATTCGACAAGGGTGTTTAATGCTAAAACTACCTCCAATCGCTTCCCTCCTGGTAAGCCCCTTGCATACACGTTATATATAACAATTTTAAAATTCGGTAGGAAGTTCAACCTGATTCCCAGAATATCATTATTTTGAGTTGGGACAGGTTGTATGTTACATTCCAGATTTTGCTTGATCCAAATAATCAGTCCACCTACTGGCCGGCCCTTGGCCCTTTTTTCAGCTGGGACAAAAAAATTCAGATAGCCCAGCATAAACACGGGCTCTAATGACCACGTCTCCTGGAAGAGACAAATGTCATGCTTGTTAATAAAATCCGACCAGAGGGGAGAAGATAGTTTGGATCCCACGCCAGCCACATTCCAGGATAAAAACGTAATATGACCTGTGGTTTTAATATCCCCTTCGTCACTTCTTATATTTGACGTAATAGGGACAACTGTAACAAACCTAGAAAGGTTACCCACATTACTTGACATTTCTTTCTGTGGCGCAACTTGTAGGCCTTGTTCCCCAGCCCCAGTAGTATTTATTGGGGCAGAAGACTCCAATTCACCTCTGCTACTACTTATAATACCCTCCATTGTCTCTGAAGCTACTGGTGGATTTTCGTGATTGGGATACCCTCTGCCGTCTTTCAGTCAATCACAATCCGCTAGCCCGGATAACACATCAAAGCTATTGATGGACCTAATGTCCCCCAAGGGACATCCGCTTGTCTGGTGTCCCCCGTGTGTTACCCCTCCTAGGGTCTGAGATGGATGAGCATAAAAATAATGAAGTGGCATTGTGCTTATTGAAGAGGTAGAATCATCCTGAAACCAGGAGCAGATATATTCCACACAATGCCTGTCCCTAAAGTTAATAATTATACAATCCCCCTTTGTCGTCTTAGGTCTCCTGCCTACCCAGTTTACTCTTCTAGCATACAAAATTTCAGCGCGCATATGGGCCGGCAATGGACGCTTGACGTTAAGCCAAAATGTACATTTGTTCTTTAGGTCCCTGTATGGTTCCCTTGCTCCATTAGCCAATGGTGGAACCCCTGTTAGGACCACCACATAGGGGGCTGCTTCAGGGGGTAGGTGGATGTCAATTAAGCCTGATGGAGCCTGCGCTATAGATTGTACAGGCGTTGGTTGCTTAACAGTTCTGGCCCTACCCATCCCGGGACTATTTGCTACAACACGTTGGGGAAGGTGTTCTGCTCTTGATTGATTATCAGCGACAGGAGTTATTTGAGGCACCTTCGGAATGAGGGGATTATCTTTCACGGTGCCATTTATTGATTTGCCAGTGAATGATTTGATCTCGGGGCATTGGCCTACCCCACAAGGGCATTCCTTTTGCAGGGCCGCACCCTCTCTGCCCCCCCGTGACTGAGCCGAGGCAAGTGAGAGCTCCATACATACAAGCCTACTTTCAATGGAGCCTAACCTTTCATAAATTGGGTCACATAAATTCTTAACAATACTTTCCAGTTTTTCCCAAAACATTGCGTCCGTAATTCCCATGGACTGTATCCCCAGTGACGATGATGTGTTTATCCTCGCCTCAGCAGTTGTGGGTTTTGGGCCTGGAACGATGACCTTCCTTAAAACAGAATTAATATCAGAATTAGCGTTTTTCCCAACTGCAGATTGTTGATTTCCCCCACGTTTTTTTTTCAAGGTGTGGGCTAATTGTTGATGATGGACAGGGACCATTTTCCCTTTACTAGCCGAGCGGGTCTTTATGCTTGGTAGAGATTTAGGGATTGGGACCGCTTTATCAATATTCAAGATCTCTTCGGTTTCCCCCGCTTTTTTTGGGGAGCTTGTCATTGTTCCGCCAGAACACTCCTCCATCAGAGAAATGATTGAACCCTGAGAGTTCGACAAGATAGACTGGCGACATGGTGGCGATCTTACATTGGCCATGTTGCCCAGTGAAGACCTCTTGTCACAAAGGGTATCTAGAGATAATCTTTTTTCAGTTAGTTCTATATCCTTGGCAAGCACTGTTTGTACTCGCACTAAGAAATTATCTAAAGTTCCCAATAGAGCTCCCCCAGATGATTGCATACTTGGGCCATCTTTTTTGGCAAATTTGTCCATTGTTAGATATAGTTAGCAATCACAGTTAACAGAAATCTCGGGGGTACACACTGAATGCTTGGGCTTGCCCTCGGTGGTTTAGTGACCTTGATCTGTAGTTGTTAGAGGGGGGTCCCGTTCCGTTCTCTGGCGTTCTCGGACGGGCTCAGACGGGCCCGCCCTTGGCCCGGGCTTCGCCCCGGACTACGCCCCACACGCGTCCCGCTAGCGCGGTTGTGGGCTTGATTCAAATAGTTGGAGTAGGAGGGGCCGGGAAGAGTGTCCAGGTGCGATGTGTTGGCTTTGGAGCTACGCACCCTGGACCTCGCAGTCCCAGTCCGAACAAGTAAAAACAGGCTCCAACTAAAATAGAGTGATTAGCGCTGGTTACAAGGTCCCGATAACATCCTCAATGTGCGAAGAGTGAAGCACTTCGGAAACCGATGTCCACGCCTGCGAGCGGCACCCCATGAATATTTAAAGTGTTTTCCAGATTATAATATTTGTATCATTGGTACCAGTTTCGTCCCTTTATGTAATTATGGCATCATTTTTCAACTCTGCCCTGCATTTATCACATTAAAAAAGGTTGTGGTCAGTGACATTTTCTGCTCTGAAATAGAAAACATGTGTTTGCTCTTCGAAACGTTTTCCAAATTGAGAACGGGAACGCAACTAAGCCGAAAACAGTTAGGCGCACACGGTGGTCTGTTAGGACGGGGACGAGTGGACGCCCAAATAAAACAGCACTTTTGCTCTCTGGTATTCGTGCAATCTTCTCCTTCGATCTGTTCTCTCGGTGTTCTCTGGCTGTCAAGAGTCGACCTGACAATGTTGGTTTTGGATAGTGATTTTGATTCTCATCACGCCATTGAACTTGAATCATTTAGTCCTAGTTTTGTTTTATTGTTGATCTTTGACACATAGCTGCCAGTCAATGAAAAAGCTTTATTTTGGACACAAATGTGACCATAAAAGCACACATTAAAAATAGCTGGAATAAAACAACAGGCAGGTCTCCATTATTACAATAACATGCATAGGATTGAGGAACAAGAGCCATATATATCGCACTAATACATCAAATGACATAGTGCAAAGCAATTTAACAGCAGTGCTGTTTGAGTTTAATAAAGAGTAAATAACTGTTGACTAATAATTTGGTCCATTGATTAAAACATCTGGGCTATTCTTCTGCTAAGTACACAACTGACAAAAGAGCAGATACAGACACAATTGGAAGGGAAATGAAGTTGTTGCACGTACACAAGGGCTGATCTTGATCTGATTCCTTGCTTATGTAAAATCGTAATTAAAAACCTTTTAATAGATCATTATAAAATTTACAAAAAAATTTAAAATGCAGCAAACTTTGCATAGAGTACTCATCACATGGGCATATCAGGACTTTAGAGGGCTCGAATTGACCAAGGGGGAAACCAAGGTTCTACCTCACAAAAGCTATCCTAAACCTGGTGAGTAGTAGCCTGTCACAGGAGCCATTAATCCACTCTAAGTATGGCTCCAGGAGAGGAGAAGTTTGAATTTCCAAATACTCATTGTTGGACCTTTTTTTTAATTCAATGTCCTCTCTGAGGGCCTTCATCCTTTCCTTAAATGCAGATTTAACCCAGCATATATCCGTTTTACGCATTGATGAAGGGTTAGTAAAAAGGGACAGCCTGCCTAATTTTGTGAATTTTGTGTTGTTAATGTAACGCAAAAAAAGATCCGACATCAGGTATCAGAGAACCTAGCTAGATGGGAAGGGAGGGGTCTACTTAGTGAGTAAGACGCACCTCAAATAGAGAAAAGAAAATACTTTTCTTGAGTCCCCACACTCACCAAAGGTTTCCCCTAGGTGACATGCTTCATCATTGGGGCCATCCCAAGCATCTACTGCTTGGGGCGTGCTGCGACTTGCGACAGTTACATCGGAGCACTATTTAGTGAAGACTATGTGTAGTGCAGTGAGAGGGGAGTGGTGTGTGTTTAAATTAAAAATTACCTAGCTAGTGAGCGTAAATGAGTTTATTCGTGCTCCTAGTTGGTAAAGGATAAAAAGGGGAGTTAATAATAAATTGAGGAATTAGGTAATAATGTGCTAATAGTCCCTAATATTGAAAGCCAACATGTTTCGAGGTTATCCCCTAAACCTCTTCTTCAGGACCGCATGGGGACCAGCCCCATGTGTACCACTCCGTGCAAAGACCTATAATAAGGTGATAAAGTAAAAAGGAAAAATAAACGCGCACATTAGTGTCAGCGTAAATCAATTACATACGGTTAGATTGAACGCGTAGTATCTGGAGAAAAACAAAAAACATACATGTTAATACGCTGCCTGCCCAACGATGTCGTGGGCAGGTGATTCATCTAAGATCAATTTCAACCGTAGGTGATGGTGCTCATGCCTGTAACTTAGAATAGGTGTAGACATCCAATGTAGTCTGGTAAAACACATATGAAAAGACATTACACTCGTGATGGGACATTAGACATAACAGACACAACATAAAACATATATATTGACGTTTGGACCTACTTAGTAGTTAATCAAAATTTGCCCCATGGTCTGCCGGGGTGGAGGAGCCTAAATAACCCTAGGAGAGAGTGGGGGTTATAAAGCTTAGAGTTGGTATGGCGTTACAGCCCTGCAGAATGGACAAAATGTTAAGTTAGTGAAAAAAAGTAAAAGGGGCTCAAGGTTGCAAGTTAGCCCCAGGCGCAGAAGAGAGAAAACTTACTTGACTCGGCTTGCCTCCGTCAAATTGACCTATTGGATCCCATCGGTGGACCGCATCTTAGCGTGTCCTGGGTTCCAGTGGTTTAAATACTCTCTGAGATTGTTAGAAAATGCTTAGTCACCGGCTCTTAGAAGAGAAGAGCTGGGCCGTGTGTAGCGCTTCGTTTGTAGCGGCCATCTTGAGTGTAGTAGGCAATGCGTTTTAGGTCTATGAAAGTTGGATAAGGATTGTAAAATAATTGTGAAGGGTGCGGAGCACACTATCATTGAAGGGGAAGAGTTAGAGAATTATTTGGAAAAAAATTATTGAAAGCGGACAATGGCGAGTCTCGAACCTGGGAGGTCGAGAGGGAGTTGTCTTAGTAGTAGGAGGAAACAATAATGTGGCGGCCATTTTAGCCTAGTCGGCTAAGGAAGGGAAAGATAGGGAAAGATATCGTCCCAGGCACAATTAAGAAGGGTGGGCACTGGCTCATAGCTAAAAATGACTAATGAGGAAAAATTTAAGGTAACAAAAGAAGAAGAAAAATTACAATTAAAAATGAATGGAAAGGAATTCAGGGCAAGATTAATAGAATTAAGGACAAAATTAGAATGATGCAAGACATTGGCAACAAAGGTGTAAAAATTATGCACATGGTTTTCTTAAAGTAAAGATTATTAAGCAAAAAAATAATTAAGAAAAACAGGTAATAAAAATGTGTAAAAAGGACTAGGGGTTAGGCAAAAATCAGAATATACAACACGTTAAAAAAGGAAAAATGAAAAAGGCAAAATATGTCAGTGAGGTTATGCCTGTTTATCTGAAAAATTGGCCCCACGGGATATTGTCATTTAATCCTTTGGTATCGGTGCGCAGTTTGAAGACCCAGCGTTGTTCTTTTTCTAGCAGTCTATGCTCGAGCTTGTCACAAGGCTTAATATGCTCCAGGACCACCCACCTCATGTCGTTAGGTGTGTGTTGCATGTCGTTAAAATGTGCTGTCATTCTGGTACTTGCTCTGTGGCATCGGATGTTGCTGCGGTGTTCACAAATCCTTGTGCTCACCTTCCTAGTTGTCATGCCCACATAGTGGAGATTGCAGGAGCATGTGATCAGGTAGACTACACCCACTGTGTTGCATGTCGTGAAATTTCTGAGTTCCCATGTCGTGCCTGTGTTGAATTGGACCGTTTTTGTGGTTGAGGTCAGGTGGCACACACTGCAGTTATGATAGGGGTGATGGCCTGTAGGTAAAGTGCTTATGGTCTTTTGCATGTTCCTCTGGTTCGCTTTTGGGCGTGTGTGTACCAAGAGGTCGCGTAGATTCTTTCCCCTCCTATGTGAAAACATGGGTGTTGGGATATCAAGGTTGCCGCTGTTAAGCATCGTCCAGTGTTTTTTTACCATCTTGGTGATTTTGTCCGACGCTGTGCTAAAAGTGGTGATGTAGATGGGTCTCCTGTCTTTTTCGGTTTCCTGTTTAACGTAAGTTTCTAGGCGGGAATCTCTGTTGTTATTTGTTGCTCTCTTCTTTGCTTTATTGATGACATGAGAGGGATACTTTCAGTCTTTCAGTTTTTTTTCCAGGTCTCTGGTCTGTTCCTCATAGTCACACGTTTCCGTGCAATTTCTCCTTAATCTGAGGAATTGGCCAAATGGTAGGTTCTCTTTGAGGTGTCTTGGATGGAAACTGTCGTAGAGCAAGATACAGTTCTTCGCAGTGGGTTTAAAATGAGTAGTGGTTTTTAGGTGTCCTTCTGCGGCGTAGAAGGTAAGCTCAGATCTGCTCATTGTGTGTGTAAATTTGAGGAAAGGGTCTTGTAAGTTCAACCATTCTAAAAACAGATTAGCCTCTCTTTCATCGCCATTCCATATTACTAGGATATCATCTATGTATCTCTTCCATTCGGTGATCAGGGGCCGAAATGTGTTGTTGTCCGAAAGGATCTTATGTTCTTCCATGTGGTAAACATACAGACCCGCTACACTAGGAGCGAAGGTGCTGCCCATACTGGTCCAGTGTTATTGTTGGAAGATTGTATCTTCGAAACTGAAGAAATTTTCAGTGAGGGCTCATTTGCAACATTCCAAAACCATATGTCGCGGTGTATGGTAAGGCCAGGACACTCCATGGAGAATGTCTTCTAGGATGTCCAGGGTTGCCTTATGGGGTAGGCTTGTGTAGAGGCTTTCCACATCAAGACCTATGAGAATGTTGTTACTGGGGTCGAAGGGTAAGTCCTTGAGGAGGGAGAGGACTGCTTTTGTGTCTTTGAGGTAAGTATTGGTATTCTGAATGAGCGGCCGTAGGAAAGCATCCATCAAATTTTGATAGTGGTTCAAGGATGGAACCGATACCAGAGACTATAGGACGTCCCGGGGGGTTCTCCAACCGTTTATGGATCTTTGGTAGTGTGTAGAAGTATGGCATTGTGGGGTGATTGTTGATCAAGAAATCACCCTCTTTTTTAGTTACCCAATCGTGGGCCAGGGCTTCTTCCACCATGCTGGTTATTCCAATTCGTATACGTTCGGTAGGGTCTTCTGCGATGCGTTTGTAGTTCCTCTCGTCTGATAGGAGTCTGAGGCATTCTGAACGTTATGCCTCTGTGCTTTGTATAACGATGCCACCCCCTTTGTCGGCTGGCTTGATGGTGATATCTCCATTGTCCGCCAGAGATTTAAGAGCCTATTGCTCCGTTTTGGTCGTGTTATGGAAGACTTTGAGTGTTCTTGGATCCAAGTCTCCTGCTTCTCTTAGAACTGCTTTCTCAAAAGCCAGTAGTTCTACTGGTAGGGCGGTGGATGGTGGTGTGAATGTTGACTTTGGACGTAGGTTGGTGCCACCTCTTGGAGCGTCCGTTAGTGGTTTATTATCAAAATAAACTCTCAATTTGAGTTTCCTTATGAACTCGCTCAGTTCACAACTGAGTAAGAACTTGTCCAGGGATGGGGTGGGTACGAAACCCAAACCCTTCTCTAGTACCTCGAGTTGGTTCTTAGGTATGGCGGTCCCTAATAGGTTAACCACTAGACTTGATTGTTGCTGGTGCTCGGTAGGTTCGGAGGGCCCATGCTCCTCGTGTGACTCCGTGTGGGCTCCAGAGGTTGTGCCCAATGGACTTGTTGTCCCCTTCTTGTTTTTCCTCGCTGTGGTCCCTGGCCTCGTCCTAAAAAAGGACCCTGTGGTCCTGTTTATTCAGCTTGGGTACTGGGTTCCCAGTACGGGTATGGTTGTGGTTGATATTGTTGTGGACCATAGTAATAGGGTGCTGCTTGGAAAGGTGGTGGCTGGAAAGGAGGCCATCCATAATTGCCTGGGTTGCCCCTGTATCGCATCCTACATCCTCTGTTGCGTTGTCCCCTCGTGTAGTTCCTCCATCCTGGGCTTTGGTCTGAGCTGTTGGAGCTAGTATCTGATCCGTCAGTGTCTGTATTGTATCCCGGATTTCTCCCGGTAAGATGGTAGTCATCCCTAGTGTAGGGGTAGGTTGTTTCGTGGTTGAAATTTTTGGCATCCTTTTTGAATTTCTGATATTTAGTGTCTTTGAAAGATGTCTCGCAATCGGTCATAGTTCTGTTCAGTTCCTCAAGGCGTTTTTTTAGTTCGGCTGGTGTTTGGAACGTTTTTAGTTTCACCTCTAGGGTGTGAATTTCTTCCTTCATCTCTTGTGCTAAGCATGTAGCAGTTTTTATAATTAGCACAAGCCAGTCTCTTGTGCAGTGCCAAGAGATTAGCGACCAATCTTTTTTGAACAATTTATCCTGCTGGAAAATAAAAGGTTTATTGCGTACAATGAGTCCTCTGGGAGCAGGGTTAACTCTGAGGTATTCTGTCATCATTACTCCATGTATGATTGTTTTCACATGGTTCCTTTTTAGTTCTGTGAGTTCATCCCTGCACTGTGAAGCTTCATTGTTGATTCCAGCTGTTGGATCTACCAGGAGGATCATGGAAGATATAATTATCTCTACTTCTTCCTCAGTGTATGTTAGGCCTGTTATTCCCACCATGTTTTGGAATGGTGTTGTAGTAAGTTGTCCCTAAACGTGAGTGTAAGGAAAAAGAAGAAGAGGGTAGGGGCTCCCGCAGCTTGCGCTGTATTTATATCGAAATAAGGAGAGGGGAGAGGAGGAAATGGTTAGGTTCATCCTCCTAGGTACTAATAACGCAACAAAAAATCCGACACCAGGGATCAGAGAACCTAGCTAGATGGGAAGGGAGGGATCTACTTAGTGAGTAAGACACACCTCAAATAGAGAAAAGAAAATACTTTTCTTGAGTCCCCTCACTCACCAAAGGTTTCACCTAGGTGACATGCTTCCTCATTGTTGCCATCCCAAGCATCTACTGCTTGGGGCGTGCTGCGACTTCCGACAGTTACGTAGGAGCACTATTTAGTGACGACTATGTGTAGTGCAGTGAGAGGGGAGTGGTGTGGGTTTAAATTAAAAATTACCTAGCTAGTGAGCATAAATGAGTTTATTCGTGCTCCTAGTTGGTAAAGGATAAAAAGAAGGGTTAATAAAAGGGAGGAATTAGGTAATAATGTGCTAATAGTCCCTAATATTGAAAGCCAACATGTTTCGAGGTTATCCCCTAAACCTCTTCTTCAGGACCGCATGGGGACCAACCCCATGTGTACCACTCCGTACAAAGACCTATAATAAGGTGATAAAGTAAAAAGGAAAAATAAACGCGCTCATTAGTGTCAGCGTAAATCAATTACGCTGCCTGCCCAACGATGTCGTGGGCAGGTGATTCATCTAAGACCAATTTCAACCGTAGGTGATGGTGCTCCTGCCTGTAACTTAGCATAGTGTAGACATTGAATGTAGTCTGGTAAAACACATATGAAAAGACATTACACTCATGATGGGACATCAGATATAACAGACACAACATAAAACATATATAGTGGCGTTTGGACCTACTTAGTAGTTAATCAAAATTTGCCTCATGGTCTGCCGGGGTGGAGGAGCCTAAATAACCCTAGGAGAGAGTGGGGGTTATCCATTCTGCAGGGCTGTAACGCCATACCAACTCTAAGCTTTATAACCCCCACTCTCTCCTAGGGTTATTTAGGCTCCTCCACCCCGGCAGACCATGAGGTAAATTTTGATTAAATACTAAGTAGGTCCAAACGCCACTATATATGTTTTATGTTGTGTCTGTTATGTCTGATGTCCCATCACGAGTGTAATGTCTTTTCGTATGTGTTTTACCAGACTACATTGGATGTCTACACCTATTCTAAGTTACAGGCATGAGCACCATCACCTACGGTTGAAATTGATCTTAGATGAATCACCTGCCCACAACATTGTTGGGCAGGCAGCGTATTAACATGTATGTTTTGTATTTCTCCAGATACTATGCGTTCAATCTAACCGTATGTAATTGCTTTACGCTGACACTAATGTACGCGTTTATTTTTCCTTTTTACTTTATCACCTTACTATAGGTCTTTGCACGGAGTGGTACACATGGGTCTGGTCCCCATGCGGTCCTGAAGAAGAGGTTTAGGGGATAACCTCGAAACATGTTGGCTTTCAATATTAGGGACTATTAGCACATTATTACCTAATTCCTCCCTTTTATTAACCCCCTTTTTTATCCTTTACCAACTAGGAGCACGAATAAACTCATTTACGCTCACTAGCTAGGTAATTTTTAATTTAAACCCACACCACTCCCCTCTCACTGCACTACACATAGTCTTCACTAAATAGTGCTCCTACGTAACTGTCACAAGTCGCAGCACGCCCCAAGCAGTAGATGCTTGGCATGGCCCCAATGATGAAGCATGTCACCTAGGGGAAACCTTTGGTGAGTGAGGGGACTCAAAAAAAGTATTTTCTCTTCTCTACTTGAGGTGCGTCTTACTCACTAAGTAGACCCCTCCCTTTCTGATCTCTGATGTCGGATCTTTTTTTGCGTTATTAGTACCTAGGAAGACGAACCTAGCCATATCCTCCTCTCCCCTCTCCTTATTTTGTGTTGTTAATGTAGTCAAGAAAAGGCATTCTCATGCCTTTCTCACACATGAAACAGTCCTTAATAATATCTATGTAGTGAGGCATGTAGGTTTGCCTAGATGGAGCACCACAAAATCAAGGGGGCCAGTTTGAGAGTATCTTTGGCAACCTCCATCCCAAGCTCCTGGTGTAAAATATAAGCGGGGCATGATGGTGGGAAGACCAGCAATCGTCTAAGCACCCAATCATGTTCCACCTGGAGTGTACTTGTATTGGAATAACCCCAAATCCCAGTGCCATAAGTAAGAACCGAAAGTTCTTCCTCCTATAGACTTCCAAGAGAGGGACAGCCGATTTCTTCTCAATGCTCTTAGCCAGAATAAAAATGAAGCCCACTAAATGTAAACATTTCTGGCTAAGTTTGGCTAAGCAGGGGCACCAATTACCTCTGGCATCAATGACTACGTCCAAGTATAAAATCTCACTCTGAGCAACCGGCTGACCATGCAAGCAATTTTACGCATCTTATAGTTTCTGGGCTTACATACCATAAAGAAGGTCTTCGATTGATTTGTGGCCTTCCCCAGAGTCCCCATAAAAGATACAAATTATTTGAATAACACATTAAGACCGTTTGGTGTTCTATATAATAGAACCACCTATGCAAGTTTAACCTCAAAATCCCCCATAAAATGAATTATCACATTCGGAGAACCCATTATAGAAATTAATAAAAGCAATATTGATATCATTCGCCACCTTAAAAGAAGTGCATGGAACAAGTTGCTGGCAGAAGGGACCAGGCTGATGCTACAGTCTAGGGTTACTCTGACCCAGACTAAGAACTCAGCCCTAGCTCTGCCTGCCGGGGATGAAACAGCAGGGACAGTGTAGGGGCGGTACCCATCTAGGCAAAGGTTTTTAACAGTCCATGTTTCCTGAAAGAATACAACATCATACTTCTGGATAAAACTGACCCACTCTTCACAGCTCATTTTGCTTATTCATCCAGCAATGCTCCAGAAAAGGGCCTTATTCACATAGGTATGTACAATTAACAGCGCTGAATTCTCCTTGTGTAAAGCCAATAATATTTGCTTGGGGACATTCCCAGAGGGGCTCCAACTCCCCAACAGCTCTGGTTGAGGTCTAGGGGCTAAAGGGATCTCTATCAAACTCGGTTCCTCAGCAGGCCTCCCTTCAGGAGTTTTCGGGTCCTCGTCATGCAGCAGCTTATCTTCACTGTGGGTGCCCAGTCAATCATTTTCAGATAAGTCCCCTATTAAGGAAAAGTAATTTTGGATGGGTACATTAAAAAAAGGGGTCTGGACAGGCTTAGTGGGAAGGAACCTCTCCCTCCAATTGTAGGGCATCAACAAACCCCTATAGAAATAGCCCAAGGGGAATACCATACCTCTGCTAGGGATAGCGTGCCCTTGCCTTAAGGCCCCTAAAAGATCACAAGCAACCCTGGGATTCCTAAAAGTCACAATAACAGAATCCCCATCAAGTTCCTTACTCACCTTTCCCACCCAGCCCACATGACTGGCCATAGGGTCTCTGTGGAGATGTTGCTTATACAACTTATATTGCCTTGGATCCAATGTACCGACTTGTCAGTAAGATCAATGCAGACTAATTGACTTCGGGGCGCAACACGGGACATCAGCCAAAATTATTGCATATGGACAGGCTGCAGGTGGTAGGTCACAATGGGACACAAATTGATAGGGGTAGCCTTGGTGCGGGTTTGGGGAAGGGTACTCTGGCAGTTGTGGGGCTCCACATGGTAGCTTTCGACCAGGAGTGCAAATGGAGGTTCAGGCACAGATGTGCATTTCTCAGCCTCTGCAAGTGTGTCAACTACTTCAATAGTAACACTATTGCGGGTAATCCCCCTTCATTCACCCTCGCCTACAGGCGATGACACTGAGGAATTATGAGCAAAGCTTATTTGGGCCTCGATAGCTTCAAGCTGAGAGGATAGGGTCGAGCTTACTTAATATGGAGTGCTTAAGGTCGCAATAAAGGGCAGTTATTTTCTCAAAAATAGTGAACTCCTCTACGGTCTTCTTGATAGGCTTAGAGGTGAGATTAGATACATACGGCCTCTTAGCTTTGGCAATCAGGGATGAATTTTTCATTTTGCTACTCTTGCCCCTGGTCACTATATCGCTATTATAAATTATAGGCTTGAAACTTGGCGGCGGAATAAATGGAGGGGCGTCAGCTACTTCAGACACAACCACGTCGGGGCAGGACTCCACAATATGCGCTCAGAAAATTCAATCTACTTAGAGATCACATTTACCGCCTGCTTTAAAAACCCGGTACAAAAGGGGGTGGTGATGGACGGAGCATCAGAACCAATCAAACACTCACACCCAGTCAACAGATCTGGGTTTGATCCATCACCGTTCTTTAGCCCACTCTGCCAACCCAGTTCAGACATGGCCATATGCAAATCAGTCTGACCCTGTGCCTCATGGGAACAGTCCAGCCCGAACTGCCAAGCCATGCCTTCCCTGGACCAGAAACAAGCTTCCTAGGACCGTTTTCTGGCATTTCAGCCGTCTTCAGTCAGGCTTGCTTGAATCCAGTGCCAAAGTGAGCAAGGGACTCACGTCTGAGCATACCCTGCCAACTTATGGCGAACAAAGCGGTACAAAAGGGGGTGGTGATGGACGGAGCATCAGAACCAATCAAACACTCACACCCAGTCAACAGATCTGGGTTTGATCCATCACCGTTCTTTAGCCCACTCTGCCACCCCAGTTCAGACATGGCCATATGCAAATCAGTCTGACCCTGTGCCTCATGGGAACAGTCCAGCCCGAACTGCCAAGCCATGCCTTCCCTGGACCGGAAACAAGCTTCCTAGGACCGGTTTCTGGCATTTCAGCCGTATTCAGCCAGGCTTGCTTGAATCCAGTGGCAAAGTGAGCAAGGGACTCACGTCTGAGCATATCCTGCCAACTTATGGCGATCAAAGCGGTACAAAAGGGGGTGGTGATGGACGGAGCATCAGAACCAATCAAACACTCACACCCAGTCAACAGATCTGGGTTTGATCCTTCACCGTTCTTTAGCCCACTCTGCCACCCCAGTTCAGACATGGCCATATGCAAATCAGTCTGACCCTGTGCCTCATGGGAACAGTCCAGCGCGAACTGCCAAGCCATGCCTTCCCTGGACCGGAAACAAGCTTCCTAGGACCGGTTTCTGGCATTTCAGCCGTCTTCAGCCAGGCTTGCTTGAATCCAGTGGCAAAGTGAGCAAGGGACTCACGTCTGAGCATACCCTGCCAACTTATGGCGATTAAAGCGGTACAAAAGGGGGTGGTGATGCACGGAGCATCAGAACCAATCAAACACTCACAACCAGTCAACAGATCTGGGTTTGATCCATCACCGTTCTTTAGCCCACTCTGCCACCCCAGTTCAGACATGGCCATATGCAAATCAGTCTGACCCTTTGCCTCATGGGAACAGTCCAGCCCGAACTGCCAAGCCATGCCTTCCCTGGACCGGAAACAAGCTTCCTAGGACCGGTTTCTGGCATTTCAGCCGTCTTCAGCCAGGCTTGCTTGAATCCAGTGGCAAAGTGAGCAAGGGACTCACGTCTGAGCATACCCTGCCAACTTATGGCGAACAAAGCGGTACAAAAGGGGGTGGTGATGGACGGAGCATCAGAACCAATCAAACACTCACACCCAGTCAACAGATCTGGGTTTGATCCGTCACCGTTCTTTAGCCCACTCTGCCACCCCAGTTCAGACATGGCCATATGCAAATCAGTCTGACCCTGTGACTCATGGGAACAGTCCAGCCCGAACTGCCAAGCCATGCCTTCCCTGGACCGGAAACAAGCTTCCTAGGACCGGTTTCTGGCATTTCAGCTGTCTTCAGCCAGGCTTGCTTGAATGCAGTGGCAAAGTGAGCAAGGGACTCACGTCTGAGCATACCCTGCCAACTTATGGCGAACAAAGCGGTACAAAAGGGGGTGGTGATGGACGGAGCATCAGAACCAATCAAACACTCACACCCGGTCAACAGATCTGGGTTTGATCCATCACCGTTCTTTAGCCCACTCTGCCACCCCAGTTCAGACATGGCCATATGCAAATCAGTCTGACCCTGTGCCTCATGGGAACAGTCCAGCCCGAACTGCCAAGCCATGCCTTCCCTGGACCGGAAACAAGCTTCCTAGGACCGGTTTCTGGCATTTCAGCTGTCTTCAGCCAGGCTTGCTTGAATGCAGTGGCAAAGTGAGCAAGGGACTCACGTCTGAGCATACCCAGCCAACTTATGGCGAACAAAGCGGTACAAAAGGGGGTGGTGATGGACGGAGCATCAGAACCAATCAAACACTCACACCCGGTCAACAGATCTGGGTTTGATCCATCACCGTTCTTTAGCCCACTCTGCCACCCCAGTTCAGACATGGCCATATGCAAATCAGTCTGACCCTGTGCCTCATGGGAACAGTCCAGCCCGAACTGGCAAGCCATGCCTTCCCTGGACCGGAAACAAGCTTCCTAGGACCGGTTTCTGGCATTTCAGCCATCTTCAGCCAGGCTTGCTTGAATCCAGTGGCAAAGTGAGCAAGGGACTCACGTCTGAGCATACCCTGCCAACTTATGGCGAACAAAGCGGTACAAAAGGGGGTGGTGATGGACGGAGCATCAGAACCAATCAAACACTCACACCCAGTCAACAGATCTGGGTTTGATTCATCACCGTTCTTTAGCCCACTCTGCCACCCCAGTTCAGACATGGCCATATGCAAATCAGTCTGACCCTGTGACTCATGGGAACAGTCCAGCCCGAACTGCCAAGCCATGCCTTCCCTGGACCGGAAACAAGCTTCCTAGGACCGGTTTCTGGCATTTCAGCCGTCTTCAGCCAGGCTTGGTTGAATCCAGTGGCAAAGTGAGCAAGGGACTCACGTCTGAGCATACCCTGCGAACTTATGGCGAACAAAGCGGTACAAAAGGGGGTGGTGATGGACGGAGCATCAGAACCAATCAAACACTCACAACCAGTCAACAGATCTGGGTTTGATCCATCACCGTTCTTTAGCCCACTCTGCCACCCCAGTTCAAACATGGCCATATGCAAATCAGTCTGACCCAGTGCCTCATGGGAACAGTCCAGCCCGAACTGCCAAGCCATGCCTTCCCTGGACCGGAAACAAGCTTCCTAGGACCGTTTTCTGGCATTTCAGCCGTCTTCAGCCAGGCTTGCTTGAATCCAGTGGCAAAGTGAGCAAGGGAATCACGTCTGAGCATACCCTGCCAACTTATGGCGAACAAAGCGGTACAAAAGGGGTGGTGATGGACGGAGCATCAGAACCAATCAAACACTCACACCCAGTCAACAGATCTGGGTTTGATCCATCACCGTTCTTTAGCCCACTCTGCCACCCCAGTTCAGACATGGCCATATGCAAATCAGTCTGACCCTGTGTCTCATGGGAACAGTCCAGCCCGAACTGCCAAGCCATGCCTTCCCTAGACCGGAAACAAGCTTCCTAGGACCGGTTTCTGGCATTTCAGCCGTCTTCAGCCAGGCTTGCTTGAATCCAGTGGCAAAGTGAGCAAGGGACTCACGTCTGAGCATACCCTGCCAACTTATGGCGAACAAAGCGGTACAAAAGGGGGTGGTGATGGACGGAGCATCAGAACCAATCAAACACTCACACCCAGTCAACAGATCTGGGTTTGATCCATCACCGTTCTTTAGCCCACTCTGCCACCCCAGTTCAGACATGGCCATATGCAAATCAGTCTGACCCTGTGCCTCATGGGAACAGTCCAGCCCGAACTGCCAAGCCATGCCTTCCGTGGACCGGAAACAAGCTTCCTAGGACCGGTTTCTGGCATTTCAGCCATCTTCAGCCAGGCTTGCTTGAATCCAGTGGCAAAGTGAGCAAGGGACTCACGTCTGTGCATACCCTGCCAACTTATGGCGAACAAAGCGGTAAAAAAGGGGGTGGTGATGGACGGAGCATCAGAACCAATCAAACACTCACACCCAGTCAACAGATCTGGGTTTGATCCATCACCGTTCTTTAGCCCACTCTGCCACCCCAGTTCAGACATGGCCATATGCAAATCAGTCTGACCCTGTGCCTCATGGGAACAGTCCAGCCCGTACTGCCAAGCCATGCCTTCCCTGGACCGCAAACAAGCTTCCTAGGACCGGTTTCTGGCATTTCAGCCGTCTTCAGCCAGGCTTGCTTGAATCCAGTGGCAAAGTGAGCAAGGGACTCACGTCTGAGCATACCCTGCCAACTTATGGCGAACAAAGCGGTACAGAAGGGGGTGGTGATGGACGGAGCATCAGAACCAATCAAACACTCACACCCAGTCAACAGATTTGGATGTGATCCATCACCGTTCTTTAGCCCACTCTGCCACCCCAGTTCAGACATGGCCATATGCAAATCAGTCTGACCCTGTGCCTCATGGGAACAGTCCAGCCCGAACTGCCAAGCCATGCCTTCCCTGGACCGGAAACAAGCTTCCTAGGACCGGTTTCTGGCATTTCAGCCGTCTTCAGCCAGGCTTGCATGAATCCAGTGGCAAAGTGAGCAAGGGACTCACGTCTGAGCATACCCTGCCAACTTATGGCGAACAAAGCGGTACAAAAGGGGGTGGTGATGGATGGAGCATCAGAACCAATCAAACACTCACACCCAGTCAACAGATCTGGGTTTGATCCATCACCGTTCTTTAGCCCACTCTGCCACCCCAGTTCAGACATGGCCATATGCAAATCAGTCTGACCCTGTGCCTCATGGGAACAGTCCAGCCCGAACTGCCAAGCCATGCCTTCCCTGGACCGGAAACAAGCTTCCTAGGATCGGTTTCTGGCATTTCAGCCGTCTTCAGCCAGGCTTGCTTGAATCCAGTGGCAAAGTGAGCAAGGGACTCACGTCTGAGCATACCCTGCGAACTTATGGCGAACAAAGCGGTACAAAAGGGGGTGGTGATGGACGGAGCATCAGAACCAATCAAACACTCACACCCAGTCAACAGATCTGGGTTTGCTCCATCACCGTTCTTTAGCCCACTCTGCCACCCCAGTTCAGACATGGCCATATGCAAATCAGTCTGACCCTGTGCCTCATGGGAACAGTCCAGCCCGAACTGCCAAGCCATGCCTTCCATGGACCGGAATCAAGCTTCCTAGGACCGGTTTCTGGCATTTCAGCCGTCTTCAGCCAGGCTTGCTTGAATCCAGTGGCAAAGTGAGCAAGGGACTCACGTCTGAGCATACCCTGCCAACTTATGGCGATCAAAGCGGTACAAAAGGGGGTGGTGATGGACGGAGCATCAGAACCAATCAAACACTCACACCCAGTCAACAGATCTGGGTTTGATCCATCACCGTTCTTTAGCCCACTCTGCCACCCCAGTTCAGACATGGCCATATGCAAATCAGTCTGACCCTGTGCCTCATGGGAACAGTCCAGCCCGAACTGCCAAGCCATGCCTTCCCTGGACTGGAAACAAGCTTCCTAGGACCGGTTTCTGGCATTTCAGCCGTCTTCAGCCAGGCTTGCTTGAATCCAGTGGCAAAGTGAGCAAGGGACTCACGTCTGAGCATACCCTGCCAACTTATGGCGAACAAAGCGGTACAAAAGGGGGTCGTGATGGACAGAGCATTAGAACCAATCAAACACTCACACCCAGTCAACAGATCTGGGTGTGATCCATCACCGTTCTTTAGCCCACTCTGCCACCCCAGTTCAGACATGGCCATATGCAAATCAGTCTGACCCTGTGCCTCATGGGAACAGTCCAGCCCGAACTGCCAAGCCATGTCTTCCCTGGACCGTAAACAAGCTTCCTAGGACCGGTTTCTGGCATTTCAGCCGTCTTCAGCCAGGCTTGCTTGAATCCAGTGGCAAAGTGAGCAAGGGACTCACGTCTGAGCATACCCTGACAACTTATGGCGAACAAAGCGGTACAAAAGGGGGTGGTGATGGACGGAGCATCAGAACCAATCAAACACTCACACCCAGTCAACAGATCTGGGTTTAATCCATCACCGTTCTTTAGCCCACTCTGCCACCCCAGTTCAGACATGGCCATATGCAAATCAGTCTGACCCTGTGACTCATGGGAACAGTCCAGCCCGAACTGCCAAGCCATGCCTTCACTGGACCGGAAACAAGCTTCCTAGGACCGGTTTATGGCATTTCAGCCGTCTTCAGCCAGGCTTGCTTGAATCCAGTGGCAAAGTGAGCAAGGGACTCACATCTGAGCATACCCTGCCAACTTATGGCGAACAAAGTGGTACAAAAGGGGGTGGTGATGGACGGAGCATCAGAACCAATCAAACACTCACACCCAGTCAACAGATCTGGGTTTGCTCCATCACCGTTCTTTAGCCCACTCTGCCACCCCAGTTCAGACATGGCCATATGCAAATCAGTCTGACCCTGTGACTCATGGGAACAGTCCAGCCCGAACTGCCAAGCCATGCCTTCCCTGGACCGGAAACAAGCTTCCTAGGACCGGTTTCTGGCCTTTCAGCCGTCTTCAGCCAGGCTTGCTTGAATCCAGTGGCAAAGTGAGCAAGGGACTCACGTCTGAGCATACCCTGCCAACTTATGGCGAACAAAGCGGTACAAAAGGGGGTGGTGATGGACGGAGCATCAGAACCAATCAAACACTCACAACCAGTCATCAGATCTGGGTTTGATCCATCACCGTTCTTTAGCCCACTCTGCCACCCCAGTTCAGACATGGCCATATGCAAATCAGTCTGACCCTGTACCTCATGGGAACAGTCCAGCCCGAACTGCCAAGCCATGCCTTCCCTGGACAGGAAACACGCTTCCTAGGACCGTTTTCTGGCATTTCAGCCGTCTTCAGCCAGGCTTGCTTGAATCCAGTGGCAAAGTGAGCAAGGGACTCACGTCTGAGCATACCCTGCCAACTTATGGCGAACAAAGTGGTACAAAAGGGGGTGGTGATGGACGGAGCATCAGAACCAATCAAACACTCACACCCAGTCAACAGATCTGGGTGTGATCCATCACCGTTCTTTAGCCCACTCTGCCACCCCAGTTCAGACATGGCCATATGCACATCAGTCTGACCCTGTGCCTCATGGGAACAGTCCAGCCCGAACTGCCAAGCCATGCCTTCCCTGGACCGTAAACAAGCTTCCTAGGACCGGTTTCTGGCATTTCAGCCGTCTTCAGCCAGGCTTGCTTGAATCCAGTGGCAAAGTGAGCAAGGGACTCACGTCTGAGCATACCCTGCCAATTTATGGCGAACAAAGCGGTACAGAAGGGGGTGGTGATGGACGGAGCATCAGAACCAATCAAACACTCACACCCAGTCAACAGATCTGGGTTTGATCCATCACCGTTCTTTAGCCCACTCTGCCACCCCAGTTCAGACATGGCCATATGCAAATCAGTCTGACCCTGTGCCTCATGGGAACAGTCCAGCATGAACTGCCAAGCCATGCCTTCCCTGGACCGGAAACAAGCTTCCTAGGACCGGTTTCTGGCATTTCAGCCGTCTTCAGCCAGGCTTGCTTGAATCCAGTGGCAAAGTGAGCAAGGGACTCAAGTCTGAACATACCCTGCCAACTTATGGCGAACAAAGCGGTACAAAAGGGGGTGGTGATGGACGGAGCATCAGAACCAATCAAACACTCACACCCAGTCAACAGATCTGGGTTTGATCCATCACCGTTCTTTAGCCCACTCTGCCACCCCAGTTCAGACATGGCCATATGCAAATCAGTCTGACCCTGTGCCTCATGGGAACAGTCCAGCCCGAACTGCCAAGCCATGCCTTCCCTGGACCGGAAACAAGCTTCCTAGGACCGGTTTCCGGCATTTCAGCCGTCTTCAGCCAGGCTTGCTTGAATCCAGTGGCAAAGTGAGCAAGGGACTCACGTCTGAGCATACCCTGCCAACTTATGGCGAACAAAGTGGTACAAAAGGGGGTGGTGATGGACGGAGCATCAGAACCAATCAAACACTCACACCCAGTCAACAGATCTGGGTTTGATCCATCACCGTTCTTTAGCCCACTCTGCCACCCCAGTTCAGACATGGCCATATGCAAATCAGTCTGACCCTGTGCCTCATGGTAACAGTCCAGCCCGAACTGCCAAGCCATGCCTTCCCTGGACCGGAAACAAGCTTCCTAGGATCGGTTTCTGGCATTTCAGCCGTCTTCAGCCAGGCTTGCTTGAATCCAGTGGCAAAGTGAGCAAGGGACTCACGTCTGAGCATACCCTGCGAACTTATGGCGAACAAAGCGGTACAAAAGGGGGTGGTGATGGACGGAGCATCAGAACCAATCAAACACTCACACCCAGTCAACAGATCTGGGTTTGCTCCATCACCGTTCTTTAGCCCACTCTGCCACCCCAGTTCAGACATGGCCATATGCAAATCAGTCTGACCCTGTGCCTCATGGGAACAGTCCAGCCCGAACTGCCAAGCCATGCCTTCCATGGACCGGAATCAAGCTTCCTAGGACCGGTTTCTGGCATTTCAGCCGTCTTCAGCCAGGCTTGCTTGAATCCAGTGGCAAAGTGAGCAAGGGACTCACGTCTGAGCATACCCTGCCAACTTATGGCGATCAAAGCGGTACAAAAGGGGGTGGTGATGGACGGAGCATCAGAACCAATCAAACACTCACACCCAGTCAACAGATCTGGGTTTGATCCATCACCGTTCTTTAGCCCACTCTGCCACCCCAGTTCAGACATGGCCATATGCAAATCAGTCTGACCCTGTGCCTCATGGGAACAGTCCAGCCCGAACTGCCAAGCCATGCCTTCCCTGGACTGGAAACAAGCTTCCTAGGACCGGTTTCTGGCATTTCAGCCGTCTTCAGCCAGGCTTGCTTGAATCCAGTGGCAAAGTGAGCAAGAGACTCACGTCTGTGCATACCCTGCCAACTTATGGCGAACAAAGCGGTAAAAAAGGGGGTGGTGATGGACGGAGCATCAGAACCAATCAATCACTCACACCCAGTCAACAGATCTGGGTTTGATCCATCACCGTTCTTTAGCCCACTCTGCCACCCCAGTTCAGACATGGCCATATGCAAATCAGTCTGACCCTGTGCCTCATGGGAACAGTCCAGCCCGAACTGCCAAGCCATGCCTTCCCTGGACCGGAAACAAGCTTCCTAGGACCGGTTTCTGGCATTTCAGCCGTCTTCAGCCAGGCTTGCTTGAATCCAGTGGCAAAGTGAGCAAGGGACTCACGTCTGAGCATACCCTGCCAACTTATGGCGAACAAAGCGGTACAAAAGGGGGTCGTGATGGACAGAGCATTAGAACCAATCAAACACTCACACCCAGTCAACAGATCTGGGTGTGATCCATCACCGTTCTTTAGCCCACTCTGCCACCCCAGTTCAGACATGGCCATATGCAAATCAGTCTGACCCTGTGCCTCATGGGAACAGTCCAGCCCGAACTGCCAAGCCATGTCTTCCCTGGACCGTAAACAAGCTTCCTAGGACCGGTTTCTGGCATTTCAGCCGTCTTCAGCCAGGCTTGCTTGAATCCAGTGGCAAAGTGAGCAAGGGACTCACGTCTGAGCATACCCTGACAACTTATGGCGAACAAAGCGGTACAAAAGGGGGTGGTGATGGACGGAGCATCAGAACCAATCAAACACTCACACCCAGTCAACAGATCTGGGTTTAATCCATCACCGTTCTTTAGCCCACTCTGCCACCCCAGTTCAGACATGGCCATATGCAAATCAGTCTGACCCTGTGACTCATGGGAACAGTCCAGCCCGAACTGCCAAGCCATGCCTTCACTGGACCGGAAACAAGCTTCCTAGGACCGGTTTATGGCATTTCAGCCGTCTTCAGCCAGGCTTGCTTGAATCCAGTGGCAAAGTGAGCAAGGGACTCACATCTGAGCATACCCTGCCAACTTATGGCGAACAAAGTGGTACAAAAGGGGGTGGTGATGGACGGAGCATCAGAACCAATCAAACACTCACACCCAGTCAACAGATCTGGGTTTGCTCCATCACCGTTCTTTAGCCCACTCTGCCACCCCAGTTCAGACATGGCCATATGCAAATCAGTCTGACCCTGTGACTCATGGGAACAGTCCAGCCCGAACTGCCAAGCCATGCCTTCCCTGGACCGGAAACAAGCTTCCTAGGACCGGTTTCTGGCCTTTCAGCCGTCTTCAGCCAGGCTTGCTTGAATCCAGTGGCAAAGTGAGCAAGGGACTCACGTCTGAGCATACCCTGCCAACTTATGGCGAACAAAGCGGTACAAAAGGGGGTGGTGATGGACGGAGCATCAGAACCAATCAAACACTCACAACCAGTCATCAGATCTGGGTTTGATCCATCACCGTTCTTTAGCCCACTCTGCCACCCCAGTTCAGACATGGCCATATGCAAATCAGTCTGACCCTGTACCTCATGGGAACAGTCCAGCCCGAACTGCCAAGCCATGCCTTCCCTGGACAGGAAACACGCTTCCTAGGACCGTTTTCTGGCATTTCAGCCGTCTTCAGCCAGGCTTGCTTGAATCCAGTGGCAAAGTGAGCAAGGGACTCACGTCTGAGCATACCCTGCCAACTTATGGCGAACAAAGTGGTACAAAAGGGGGTGGTGATGGACGGAGCATCAGAACCAATCAAACACTCACACCCAGTCAACAGATCTGGGTGTGATCCATCACCGTTCTTTAGCCCACTCTGCCACCCCAGTTCAGACATGGCCATATGCACATCAGTCTGACCCTGTGCCTCATGGGAACAGTCCAGCCCGAACTGCCAAGCCATGCCTTCCCTGGACCGTAAACAAGCTTCCTAGGACCGGTTTCTGGCATTTCAGCCGTCTTCAGCCAGGCTTGCTTGAATCCAGTGGCAAAGTGAGCAAGGGACTCACGTCTGAGCATACCCTGCCAATTTATGGCGAACAAAGCGGTACAGAAGGGGGTGGTGATGGACGGAGCATCAGAACCAATCAAACACTCACACCCAGTCAACAGATCTGGGTTTGATCCATCACCGTTCTTTAGCCCACTCTGCCACCCCAGTTCAGACATGGCCATATGCAAATCAGTCTGACCCTGTGCCTCATGGGAACAGTCCAGCATGAACTGCCAAGCCATGCCTTCCCTGGACCGGAAACAAGCTTCCTAGGACCGGTTTCTGGCATTTCAGCCGTCTTCAGCCAGGCTTGCTTGAATCCAGTGGCAAAGTGAGCAAGGGACTCAAGTCTGAACATACCCTGCCAACTTATGGCGAACAAAGCGGTACAAAAGGGGGTGGTGATGGACGGAGCATCAGAACCAATCAAACACTCACACCCAGTCAACAGATCTGGGTTTGATCCATCACCGTTCTTTAGCCCACTCTGCCACCCCAGTTCAGACATGGCCATATGCAAATCAGTCTGACCCTGTGCCTCATGGGAACAGTCCAGCCCGAACTGCCAAGCCATGCCTTCCCTGGACCGGAAACAAGCTTCCTAGGACCGGTTTCCGGCATTTCAGCCGTCTTCAGCCAGGCTTGCTTGAATCCAGTGGCAAAGTGAGCAAGGGACTCACGTCTGAGCATACCCTGCCAACTTATGGCGAACAAAGTGGTACAAAAGGGGGTGGTGATGGACGGAGCATCAGAACCAATCAAACACTCACACCCAGTCAACAGATCTGGGTTTGATCCATCACCGTTCTTTAGCCCACTCTGCCACCCCAGTTCAGACATGGCCATATGCAAATCAGTCTGACCCTGTGCCTCATGGTAACAGTCCAGCCCGAACTGCCAAGCCATGCCTTCCCTGGACCGGAAACAAGCTTCCTAGTACCGGTTTCTGGCATTTCAGCCGTCTTCAGCCAGGCTTGCTTGAATCCAGTGGCAAAGTGAGCAAGGGACTCACGTCTGAGCATACCCTGCCAACTTATGGCGAACAAAGTGGTACAAAAGGGGGTGGTGATGGACGGAGCATCAGAACCAATCAAACACTCACACCCAGTCAATAGATCTGGGTTTGATCCATCACCGTTCTTTAGCCCACTCTGGCACCCCAGTTCAGACATGGCCATATGCAAATCAGTCTGACCCTGTGCCTCATGGGAACAGTCCAGCCCGAACTGCCAAGCCATGCCTTCCCTGGACCGGAAACAAGCTTCCTAGGACCGGTTTCTGGCATTTCAGCCGTCTTCAGCCAGGCTTGCTGGAATCCAGTGGCAAAGTGAGCAAGGGACTCACGTCTGAGCATATCCTGCCAACTTATGGCGATCAAAGCGGTACAAAAGGGGGTGGTGATGGACGGAGCATCAGAACCAATCAAACACTCACACCCAGTCAACAGATCTGGGTTTGATCCATCACCGTTCTTTAGCCCACTCTGCCACCCCAGTTCAGACATGGCCATATGCAAATCAGTCTGACCCTGTGCCTCATGGGAACAGTCCAGCCCGAACTGCCAAGCCATGCCTTCCCTGGACCGGAAACAAGCTTCCTAGGACCGTTTTCTGGCATTTCAGCCGTCTTCAGCCAGGCTTGCTTGAATCCAGTGGCAAAGTGAGCAAGGGACTCACGTCTGAGCATACCCTGCCAACTTATGGCGAACAAAGCGGTACAAAAGGGGGTGGTGATGGACGGAGCATCAGAACCAATCAAACACTCACACCCAGTCAACAGATCTGGGTTTGATCCATCACCGTTCTTTAGCCCACTCTGCCACCCCAGTTCAGACATGGCCATATGCAAATCAGTCTGACCCTGTGCCTCATGGGAACAGTCCAGCCCGAACTGCCAAGCCATGCCTTCCCTGGACCGGAAACAAGCTTCCTAGGACCGGTTTCTGGCATTTCAGCCGTCTTCAGCCAGGCTTGCTTGAATCCAGTGGCAAAGTGAGCAAGGGACTCACGTCTGAGCATATCCTGCCAACTTATGGCGATCAAAGCGGTACAAAAGGGGGTGGTGATGGACGGAGCATCAGAACCAATCAAACACTCACACCCAGTCAACAGATCTGGGTTTGATCCTTCACCGTTCTTTAGCCCACTCTGCCACCCCAGTTCAGACATGGCCATATGCAAATCAGTCTGACCCTGTGCCTCATGGGAACAGTCCAGCCCGAACTGCCAAGCCATGCCTTCCCTGGACCGGAAACAAGCTTCCTAGGACCGGTTTCTGGCATTTCAGCCGTCTTCAGCCAGGCTTGCTTGAATCCAGTGGCAAAGTGAGCAAGGGACTCACGTCTGAGCATACCCTGCCAACTTATGGCGATTAAAGCGGTACAAAAGGGGGTGGTGATAGACGGAGCATCAGAACCAATCAAACACTCACAACCAGTCAACAGATCTGGGTTTGATCCATCACCGTTCTTTAGCCCACTCTGCCACCCCAGTTCAGACATGGCCATATGCAAATCAGTCTGACCCTGTGCCTCATGGGAACAGTCCAGCTCGAACTGCCAAGCCATGCCTTCCCTGGACCGGAAACAAGCTTCCTAGGACCGGTTTCTGGCATTTCAGCCGTCTTCAGCCAGGCTTGCTTGAATCCAGTGGCAAAGTGAGCAAGGGACTCACGTCTGAGCATACCCTGCCAACTTATGGCGAACAAAGCGGTACAAAAGGGGGTGGTGATGGACGGAGCATCAGAACCAATCAAACACTCACACCCAGTCAACAGATCTGGGTTTGATCCATCACCGTTCTTTAGCCCACTCTGCCACCCCAGTTCAGACATGGCCATATGCAAATCAGTCTGACCCTGTGCCTCATGGGAACAGTCCAGCCCGAACTGCCAAGCCATGCCTTCCCTGGACCGGAAACAAGCTTCCTAGGACCGGTTTCTGGCATTTCAGCCGTCTTCAGCCAGGCTTGCTTGAATCCAGTGGCAAAGTGAGCAAGGGACTCATGTCTGAGCATACCCTGCCAACTTATGGCGAACAAAGCGGTACAAAAGGGGGTGGTGATGGACGGAGCATCAGAACCAATCAAACACTCACACCCAGTCAACAGATCTGGGTTTGATCCATCACCGTTCTTTAGCCCACTCTGCCACCCCAGTTCAGACATGGCCATATGCAAATCAGTCTGACCCTGTGACTCATGGGAACAGTCCAGCCCGAACTGCCAAGCCATGCCTTCACTGGACCGGAAACAAGCTTCCTAGGACCGGTTTATGGCATTTCAGCCGTCTTCAGCCAGGCTTGCTTGAATCCAGTGGCAAAGTGAGCAAGGGACTCACATCTGAGCATACCCTGCCAACTTATGGCGAACAAAGTGGTACAAAAGGGGGTGGTGATGGACGGAGCATCAGAACCAATCAAACACTCACACCCAGTCAACAGATCTGGGTTTGATCCATCACCGTTCTTTAGCCCACTCTGCCACCCCAGTTCAGACATGGCCATATGCAAATCAGTCTGACCCTGTGCCTCATGGGAACAGTCCAGCCCGAACTGCCAAGCCATGCCTTCCCTGGACCGGAAACAAGCTTCCTAGGACCGGTTTCTGGCATTTCAGCTGTCTTCAGCCAGGCTTGCTTGAATGCAGTGGCAAAGTGAGCAAGGGACTCACGTCTGAGCATACCCTGCGAACTTATGGCGAACAAAGCGGTACAAAAGGGGGTGGTGATGGACGGAGCATCAGAACCAATCAAACACTCACACCCGGTCAACAGATCTGGGTTTGATCCATCACCGTTCTTTAGCCCACTCTGCCACCCCAGTTCAGACATGGCCATATGCAAATCAGTCTGACCCTGTGCCTCATGGGAACAGTCCAGCCCGAACTGGCAAGCCATGCCTTCCCTGGACCGGAAACAAGCTTCCTAGGACCGGTTTCTGGCATTTCAGCCATCTTCAGCCAGGCTTGCTTGAATCCAGTGGCAAAGTGAGCAAGGGACTCACGTCTGAGCATACCCTGCCAACTTATGGCGAACAAAGCGGTACAAAAGGGGGTGGTGATGGACGGAGCATCAGAACCAATCAAACACTCACACCCAGTCAACAGATCTGGGTTTGATTCATCACCGTTCTTTAGCCCACTCTGCCACCCCAGTTCAGACATGGCCATATGCAAATCAGTCTGACCCTGTGACTCATGGGAACAGTCCAGCCCGAATTGCCAAGCCATGCCTTCCCTGGACCGGAAACAAGCTTCCTAGGACCGGTTTCTGGCATTTCAGCCGTCTTCAGCCAGGCTTGGTTGAATCCAGTGGCAAAGTGAGCAAGGGACACACGTCTGAGCATACCCTGCGAACTTATGGCGAACAAAGCGGTACAAAAGGGGGTGGTGATGGACGGAGCATCAGAACCAATCAAACACTCACAACCAGTCAACAGATCTGGGTTTGATCCATCACCGTTCTTTAGCCCACTCTGCCACCCCAGTTCAAACATGGCCATATGCAAATCAGTCTGACCCAGTGCCTCATGGGAACAGTCCAGCCCGAACTGCCAAGCCATGCCTTCCCTGGACCGGAAACAAGCTTCCTAGGACCGTTTTCTGGCATTTCAGCCGTCTTCAGCCAGGCTTGCTTGAATCCAGTGGCAAAGTGAGCAAGGGAATCACGTCTGAGCATACCCTGCCAACTTATGGCGAACAAAGCGGTACAAAAGGGGTGGTGATGGACGGAGCATCAGAACCAATCAAACACTCACACCCAGTCAACAGATCTGGGTTTGATCCATCACCGTTCTTTAGCCCACTCTGCCACCCCAGTTCAGACATGGCCATATGCAAATCAGTCTGACCCTGTGCCTCATGGGAACAGTCCAGCCCGAACTGCCAAGCCATGCCTTCCCTGGACCGGAAACAAGCTTCCTAGGACCGGTTTCTGGCATTTCAGCCGTCTTCAGCCAGGCTTGCTTGAATCCAGTGGCAAAGTGAGCAAGGGACTCACGTCTGAGCATACCCTGCCAACTTATGGCGATTAAAGCGGTACAAAAGGGGGTGGTGATAGACGGAGCATCAGAACCAATCAAACACTCACAACCAGTCAACAGATCTGGGTTTGATCCATCACCGTTCTTTAGCCCACTCTGCCACCCCAGTTCAGACATGGCCATATGCAAATCAGTCTGACCCTGTGCCTCATGGGAACAGTCCAGCTCGAACTGCCAAGCCATGCCTTCCCTGGACCGGAAACAAGCTTCCTAGGACCGGTTTCTGGCATTTCAGCCGTCTTCAGCCAGGCTTGCTTGAATCCAGTGGCAAAGTGAGCAAGGGACTCACGTCTGAGCATACCCTGCCAACTTATGGCGAACAAAGCGGTACAAAAGGGGGTGGTGATGGACGGAGCATCAGAACCAATCAAACACTCACACCCAGTCAACAGATCTGGGTTTGATCCATCACCGTTCTTTAGCCCACTCTGCCACCCCAGTTCAGACATGGCCATATGCAAATCAGTCTGACCCTGTGCCTCATGGGAACAGTCCAGCCCGAACTGCCAAGCCATGCCTTCCCTGGACCGGAAACAAGCTTCCTAGGACCGGTTTCTGGCATTTCAGCCGTCTTCAGCCAGGCTTGCTTGAATCCAGTGGCAAAGTGAGCAAGGGACTCATGTCTGAGCATACCCTGCCAACTTATGGCGAACAAAGCGGTACAAAAGGGGGTGGTGATGGACGGAGCATCAGAACCAATCAAACACTCACACCCAGTCAACAGATCTGGGTTTGATCCATCACCGTTCTTTAGCCCACTCTGCCACCCCAGTTCAGACATGGCCATATGCAAATCAGTCTGACCCTGTGACTCATGGGAACAGTCCAGCCCGAACTGCCAAGCCATGCCTTCACTGGACCGGAAACAAGCTTCCTAGGACCGGTTTATGGCATTTCAGCCGTCTTCAGCCAGGCTTGCTTGAATCCAGTGGCAAAGTGAGCAAGGGACTCACATCTGAGCATACCCTGCCAACTTATGGCGAACAAAGTGGTACAAAAGGGGGTGGTGATGGACGGAGCATCAGAACCAATCAAACACTCACACCCAGTCAACAGATCTGGGTTTGATCCATCACCGTTCTTTAGCCCACTCTGCCACCCCAGTTCAGACATGGCCATATGCAAACCAGTCTGACCCTGTGCCTCATGGGAACAGTCCAGCCCGAACTGCCAAGCCATGCCTTCCCTGGACCGGAAACAAGCTTCCTAGGACCGGTTTCTGGCATTTCAGCTGTCTTCAGCCAGGCTTGCTTGAATGCAGTGGCAAAGTGAGCAAGGGACTCACGTCTGAGCATACCCTGCGAACTTATGGCGAACAAAGCGGTACAAAAGGGGGTGGTGATGGACGGAGCATCAGAACCAATCAAACACTCACACCCGGTCAACAGATCTGGGTTTGATCCATCACCGTTCTTTAGCCCACTCTGCCACCCCAGTTCAGACATGGCCATATGCAAATCAGTCTGACCCTGTGCCTCATGGGAACAGTCCAGCCCGAACTGGCAAGCCATGCCTTCCCTGGACCGGAAACAAGCTTCCTAGGACCGGTTTCTGGCATTTCAGCCATCTTCAGCCAGGCTTGCTTGAATCCAGTGGCAAAGTGAGCAAGGGACTCACGTCTGAGCATACCCTGCCAACTTATGGCGAACAAAGCGGTACAAAAGGGGGTGGTGATGGACGGAGCATCAGAACCAATCAAACACTCACACCCAGTCAACAGATCTGGGTTTGATTCATCACCGTTCTTTAGCCCACTCTGCCACCCCAGTTCAGACATGGCCATATGCAAATCAGTCTGACCCTGTGACTCATGGGAACAGTCCAGCCCGAACTGCCAAGCCATGCCTTCCCTGGACCGGAAACAAGCTTCCTAGGACCGGTTTCTGGCATTTCAGCCGTCTTCAGCCAGGCTTGGTTGAATCCAGTGGCAAAGTGAGCAAGGGACACACGTCTGAGCATACCCTGCGAACTTATGGCGAACAAAGCGGTACAAAAGGGGGTGGTGATGGACGGAGCATCAGAACCAATCAAACACTCACAACCAGTCAACAGATCTGGGTTTGATCCATCACCGTTCTTTAGCCCACTCTGCCACCCCAGTTCAAACATGGCCATATGCAAATCAGTCTGACCCAGTGCCTCATGGGAACAGTCCAGCCCGAACTGCCAAGCCATGCCTTCCCTGGACCGGAAACAAGCTTCCTAGGACCGTTTTCTGGCATTTCAGCCGTCTTCAGCCAGGCTTGCTTGAATCCAGTGGCAAAGTGAGCAAGGGAATCACGTCTGAGCATACCCTGCCAACTTATGGCGAACAAAGCGGTACAAAAGGGGTGGTGATGGACGGAGCATCAGAACCAATCAAACACTCACACCCAGTCAACAGATCTGGGTTTGATCCATCACCGTTCTTTAGCCCACTCTGCCACCCCAGTTCAGACATGGCCATATGCAAATCAGTCTGACCCTGTGTCTCATGGGAACAGTCCAGCCCGAACTGCCAAGCCATGCCTTCCCTAGACCGGAAACAAGCTTCCTAGGACCGGTTTCTGGCATTTCAGCCGTCTTCAGCCAGGCTTGCTTGAATCCAGTGGCAAAGTGAGCAAGGGACTCACGTCTGAGCATACCCTGCCAACTTATGGCGAACAAAGCGGTACAAAAGGGGGTGGTGATGGACGGAGCATCAGAACCAATCAAACACTCACACCCAGTCAACAGATCTGGGTTTGATCCATCACCGTTCTTTAGCCCACTCTGCCACCCCAGTTCAGACATGGCCATATGCAAATCAGTCTGACCCTGTGCCTCATGGGAACAGTCCAGCCCGAACTGCCAAGCCATGCCTTCCGTGGACCGGAAACAAGCTTCCTAGGACCGGTTTCTGGCATTTCAGCCATCTTCAGCCAGGCTTGCTTGAATCCAGTGGCAAAGTGAGCAAGGGACTCACGTCTGTGCATACCCTGCCAACTTATGGCGAACAAAGCGGTAAAAAAGGGGGTGGTGATGGACGGAGCATCAGAACCAATCAAACACTCACACCCAGTCAACAGATCTGGGTTTGATCCATCACCGTTCTTTAGCCCACTCTGCCACCCCAGTTCAGACATGGCCATATGCAAATCAGTCTGACCCTGTGCCTCATGGGAACAGTCCAGCCCGAACTGCCAAGCCATGCCTTCCCTGGACCGGAAACAAGCTTCCTAGGACCGGTTTCTGGCATTTCAGCCGTCTTCAGCCAGGCTTGCTTGAATCCAGTGGCAAAGTGAGCAAGGGACTCACGTCTGAGCATACCCTGCCAACTTATGGCGAACAAAGCGGTACAGAAGGGGGTGGTGATGGACGGAGCATCAGAACCAATCAAACACTCACACCCAGTCAACAGATTTGGGTGTGATCCATCACCGTTCTTTAGCCCACTCTGCCACCCCAGTTCAGACATGGCCATATGCAAATCAGTCTGACCCTGTGCCTCATGGGAACAGTCCAGCCCGAACTGCCAAGCCATGCCTTCCCTGGACCGGAAACAAGCTTCCTAGGACCGGTTTCTGGCATTTCAGCCGTCTTCAGCCAGGCTTGCATGAATCCAGTGGCAAAGTGAGCAAGGGACTCACGTCTGAGCATACCCTGCCAACTTATGGCGAACAAAGCGGTACAAAAGGGGGTGGTGATGGACGGAGCATCAGAACCAATCAAACACTCACACCCAGTCAACAGATCTGGGTTTGATCCATCACCGTTCTTTAGCCCACTCTGCCACCCCAGTTTAGACATGGCCATATGCAAATCAGTCTGACCCTGTGCCTCATGGGAACAGTCCAGCCCGAACTGCCAAGCCATGCCTTCCCTGGACCGGAAACAAGCTTCCTAGGATCGGTTTCTGGCATTTCAGCCGTCTTCAGCCAGGCTTGCTTGAATCCAGTGGCAAAGTGAGCAAGGGACTCACGTCTGAGCATACCCTGCGAACTTATGGCGAACAAAGCGGTACAAAAGGGGGTGGTGATGGACGGAGCATCAGAACCAATCAAACACTCACACCCAGTCAACAGATCTGGGTTTGCTCCATCACCGTTCTTTAGCCCACTCTGCCACCCCAGTTCAGACATGGCCATATGCAAATCAGTCTGACCCTGTGCCTCATGGGAACAGTCCAGCCCGAACTGCCAAGCCATGCCTTCCATGGACCGGAATCAAGCTTCCTAGGACCGGTTTCTGGCATTTCAGCCATCTTCAGCCAGGCTTGCTTGAATCCAGTGGCAAAGTGAGCAAGGGACTCACGTCTGAGCATACCCTGCCAACTTATGGCGATCAAAGCGGTACAAAAGGGGGTGGTGATGGACGGAGCATCAGAACCAATCAAACACTCACACCCAGTCAACAGATCTGGGTTTGATCCATCACCGTTCTTTAGCCCACTCTGCCACCCCAGTTCAGACATGGCCATATGCAAATCAGTCTGACCCTGTGCCTCATGGGAACAGTCCAGCCCGAACTGCCAAGCCATGCCTTCCCTGGACTGGAAACAAGCTTCCTAGGACCGGTTTCTGGCATTTCAGCCGTCTTCAGCCAGGCTTGCTTGAATCCAGTGGCAAAGTGAGCAAGGGACTCACGTCTGTGCATACCCTGCCAACTTATGGCGAACAAAGCGGTAAAAAAGGGGGTGGTGATGGACGGAGCATCAGAACCAATCAATCACTCACACCCAGTCAACAGATCTGGGTTTGATCCATCACCGTTCTTTAGCCCACTCTGCCACCCCAGTTCAGACATGGCCATATGCAAATCAGTCTGACCCTGTGCCTCATGGGAACAGTCCAGCCCGAACTGCCAAGCCATGCCTTCCCTGGACCGGAAACAAGCTTCCTAGGACCGGTTTCTGGCATTTCAGCCGTCTTCAGCCAGGCTTGCTTGAATCCAGTGGCAAAGTGAGCAAGGGACTCACGTCTGAGCATACCCTGCCAACTTATGGCGAACAAAGCGGTACAAAAGGGGGTCGTGATGGACAGAGCATCAGAACCAATCAAACACTCACACCCAGTCAACAGATCTGGGTGTGATCCATCACCGTTCTTTAGCCCACTCTGCCACCCCAGTTCAGACATGGCCATATGCAAATCAGTCTGACCCTGTGCCTCATGGGAACAGTCCAGCCCGAAGTGCCAAGCCATGTCTTCCCTGGACCGTAAACAAGCTTCCTAGGACCGGTTTCTGGCATTTCAGCCGTCTTCAGCCAGGCTTGCTTGAATCCAGTGGCAAAGTGAGCAAGGGACTCACGTCTGAGCATACCCTGACAACTTATGGCGAACAAAGCGGTACAAAAGGGGGTGGTGATGGACGGAGCATCAGAACCAATCAAACACTCACACCCAGTCAACAGATCTGGGTTTAATCCATCACCGTTCTTTAGCCCACTCTGCCACCCCAGTTCAGACATGGCCATATGCAAATCAGTCTGACCCTGTGCCTCATGGGAACAGTCCAGCCCGAACTGCCAAGCCATGCCTTCCCTGGACCGGAAACAAGCTTCCTAGGACCGGTTTCTGGCCTTTCAGCCGTCTTCAGCCAGGCTTGCTTGAATGCAGTGGCAAAGTGAGCAAGGGACTCACGTCTGAGCATACCCTGCCAACTTATGGCGAACAAAGCGGTACAAAAGGGGGTGGTGATGGACGGAGCATCAGAACCAATCAAACACTCACACCCAGTCAACAGATCTGGGTTTGCTCCATCACCGTTCTTTAGCCCACTCTGCCACCCCAGTTCAGACATGGCCATATGCAAATCAGTCTGACCCTGTGCCTCATGGGAACAGTCCAGCCCGAACTGCCAAGCCATGCCTTCCCTGGACCGGAAACAAGCTTCCTAGGACCGGTTTCTGGCATTTCAGCCGTCTTCAGCCAGGCTTGCTTGAATGCAGTGGCAAAGTGAGCAAGGGACTCACGTCTGAGCATACCCTGCCAACTTATGGCGAACAAAGCGGTACAAAAGGGGGTGGTGATGGACGGAGCATCAGAACCAATCAAACACTCACAACCAGTCATCAGATCTGGGTTTGATCCATCACCGTTCTTTAGCCCACTCTGCCACCCCAGTTCAGACATGGCCATATGCAAATCAGTCTGACCCTGTATGTTAGAAATGAGGGGGCTCTGGTTGACGCAGGTGTGAACCCACAACAAGCAGGGACCCTTGACTTCTTGTCAGGGCGAAGGATGACTCCCCAGAATAACCCCTGCTCACCCTCTAGGTGCGTGGCGCGAGCAGTCTAGGCTAAGTCTCAGGCGTACACGGTTAAGCAAATGCAATTACACATACAGTAAACCCCTTGCATGCACCACAAACGGACACCAATCAGGAAGTATATAAAAATAAGCTTTTATGTAGATTCAGCAGATTCAAATACAAGGCCCAGTAACGTTGAACTGATGGGGCCACAATTCTTGGAAATACGGTCAAGTTCTCTTTGTTTTACGGAAAGTTCTTTAGGCGGGCACAAGGTAACTGTAGGCCTCAGCGCACTTCGTGCTGAGGCAGCGCCCAGTGAGCACACAGCAGATGACAGGGAAATAAGAACGTTGCGGACCCTGGATCCGATGCGAGCTCGCGGTCGAGTTCGTAAGTACAGTACCTTGTTTCTTGACGCAAAGGCGGGTGCGGGATTTCAGCGGCTCTTCGACAGAAGAGCGAGGCGGCGTCCGGGGCTCCCACACTTCACGAGGGTGTCTGATCTTCAGGCTCACGACAAGAGCGGGGTGTTGCAGGTGGCGTGTGAACAAAGCGGGGCAGCCGGGCACGCAGATGCGTCCGGGCCGTCCGAGGCTTGGAGATGCTCACAAACGCAGATTCCGGCGGGAGGGTGAAGGTGCACAGCGAGCCTCCAACGAGCGAGGTGACGGGGCAGCCCAGCACAGCGTAGGGGGAGCGGCTCCGATCGAGCGAGGCTCTTCCCAAGGCGGGGGCGGCTAAGCAGTCCTGGTCACGGCTCAAGGAGGGACTGGGGCACGAGGGTCACAGCTCCGGCGAGGGAAAGGACACCACAGTCCAGCAGCTGGCGAGTGAAGATCAGGTAGAGCCCAATGGTCCTGGGGCTCAGTTCAGGGGGCAAGCTCAGTTCCAAGCCCTTGGAGATCGTTTTGGAAAAGCACAAGTCTTGAAAGTAAGTAAAGTGAAAGTCTTCAGCAACAGTTTCTCTTCTCTCCTTTGGCAGCAAGGTCACCACTGCAGGCCAATCCCCCAGGATAGGGACAGTCTTCCTCCTACAGCTTTCCCGGTGCCTCCTCCTCAGGCAGAGATTCTTCTTGGTCAAAAGCGGATCTAGTTTCTCAGGAGCAGGGCTCCTCCATTTATACAGCAAATCTTTTGTTCTCCCAGGCCAGGGGGGCCCTTGCCTAGTTCAGTCCGGTTTCTGAGCACTTTGTTTACGCGATGCAGGCTTCTTCTTTCAGAGTGCAGGGCAGAGTCATCAGACGCTCCACAGGGGGCGGAGCAGGCATTGAGGTAGCAGAGCACTGTCCTATTCAGAGCCTAGGAGCACTCCTCCCACCCATCTACCTGTCGATCGTCCTATTCATTACCAGGCTACCTAGCCCTGCCCATCTGGGTTCCCCCAGCCCTGTCACTCATACCAGCCAGACATCAGATACACATCACGCAGAGGCGGCTGAAAGGTTTAGGCAAGCAAAGGCCAACTTTCTAAAAGCGGCATTTGCAAACCCGGAATATTAAAATAAACCTTGCGAAAAGATGTACCTTATCATTCCGAGTTCAGGCATACTAAACTCGATCTTCTACCCTGTTCCCTGGGTCGGTTAGGATCATAGGGTGTAATAATCCCGGCCGCCCATACTGGCCTATGAGAACAGGGTAGCCTTGCAGTAGTGAACAACAAGATGGCGGTAATTCACTACTAGGACATGCCACGCATTCAGGCTTGTCCTACCTTAGGCTTACAACGCACCCTGCCCGTGGGCCTACCAGAGGGGTGACTAACATGCAGCTAAGGGAAGGTTTTAGGGACTGGCAAGTGTGGGCACTTGCCGGTCAGCATGTCAGTACCAGACTGCACGCAGGTTCTGCGATGGCAGACCTCAGACATATTTTACCGGCCGCTTCTGTGGGTGGCACAACCAGTGCTGCAAGCCCACCAGCGGTGTTCGCATTTACATGCCCTGGCGCCCCCGGCGCACTTTACTGGGGTCTGACAGTAAATCAAACAATCCAATCAGGGAATCCAACCAACATATACAATTTACATAGGGAGCACTCGCACCGCGACACTGGTTGGCAGTGGCACAGCGCGCTGAGCGGCCAACACCATAAAAACACATGAGGCACAGCGACAAAAAGAGGAAGGGAGACTCACGCCAAGGTGCCAGGTCTAACACGTGTCCCCTCCACCTGAAAAGTGGGGAGAACTACCCTACCCCAGGGAGTTCCTCATCACTAAGGCGGAAAAATCTGGACAGACCGTCAGCATTGGCGTGATCTGTACCAGGGCGATGTTCCACCGTGAAATCCATACCCTGTAGGGAAATGGACCACCTCAACAGCTTTGGATTCTCACCCCTCATATGCATCAACCATCTGAGGGGCCTGTGGTCCGTCTGAACCCGGAAGTGAGGCCCAAACAAGTAGGGTCTTAGCTTCTTCAGCGCCCAGACCACAGCAAATGCCTCACGCTCAATAGCACTCCACCTTTGTTCCCGTGGAAGTAACCTCCTGCTAAGAAAGGCTACGGGTTGATCTAGGCCCTCCTCATTAATCTGTGAAAGAACAGCCCCCACACCATGCTCTGAAGCGTCTGTCTGAACGATAAACTCTTTGGAGAAGTTGGGAGCCAAGAGCACGGGCGCCGTGCACATAGCAGTTTTCAAGGCCTCAAAAGCTTTCTGACAGGTGTCAGTCCAGATCACTTTCCTGGGCTGCTTCTTCGAAGTCAGCGCTGTCAAGGGGGCAACCATGTTGCCATACCCCTTGACAAACCTCCTGTAGTACCCGGTGAGACCTAGGAAGGCTCTCACCTCCGTCTGGGTTTTGGGCGCCTCCCAATTCAGGATGGTTTCTATCTTGGGCTGAAGGGGTGCCACCTGGCCACTCCCAACTTGGTGTCCCAAGTACACCACGGAACCCTGCCCGATCTGGCACTTACCCGCCTTGATCGTGAGGCCTGCCTTGCGCAGCGCCATCAACACTTCCCAGAGGTGACGCAAGTGTTCCTCCCAAGTGGAGCTGAACACTGCGATGTCATCCAGGTAGGCTGCACTGAACGAATCCAGCCCAGCCAACACCTGGTTGACCAATCTCTGGAAGGTGGCAGGGGCATTCTTCATCCCAAATGGCATAACCCGGAACTGGTAGTGCCCATCTGGGGTGGAAAATGCTGACCTCTCTTTGGCCCTCTCGGTCAAGGCGATCTGCCAATACCCAGACGTTAAATCAAACGTGCTGAGGTAGTTGGCAGCCCCTAGCCGATCGATGAGCTCATCAGCTCTGGGGATGGGGTGTGCGTCGGTCCTAGTGACCGAATTGAGTCCTCTGTAGTCCACACAGAACCGGAGTTCGGGTGTGGCTCCCGGCGCTGCAGCCTTTGGGACCAAGACCACGGGGCTGGCCCAAGGACTGCTAGAAGACTCAATTACCCCGAGTGCAAACATCTTGGAGACCTCCTCCTTGATGCATGTCCTCACCCTGTCAGTCACCCTGTAGGCCTTGTGCCGCACAGGTGGACTATCCCCAGTGTCCACATCATGGACGCACCAATCAGTGACACCAGGGACCAGGGAAAACAGGTCAGAAAACTGTCCCAGCAACTGGCGACAATCATTCTGTTGCTCAGGGGTCAGGGTGGAAGAGAGGATGACACCATCCACTGACCCATCTTGCTCCTTGGCTGACAGGAGGTCAGGAAGAGGTTCTGTCTCCTCTTCCATTCCAGCATCTGTTGCCAAGAGCATGCCCACTTGGGACCTCTCCAAGTGGGGCTTGAGGCGGTTGACATGTAGGACCCTTAAGGGGTTCCTAGGAGACTTCAGGTCCACCACGTAGGTAACAGGACTCTTGCGCTCCACCACCTCAAAGGGACCGGTCCATTTATCCTGGAGCGCACACGGCTCCACGGGGGCCAAGACCCATACTTTCTGTCCAGGCTGAAGCTCTACCAGAGTGGCATTCTGGTCGTACCACCGCTTCATCTCCTCCTGGCTGGCTTCCAGATTTGCCTCAGCAAGTTGCCTGAATCGCCTAGTCTGATTCCTGAAGGCCAGCATGTAACTATATACATTCTGGGCAGGCTTCCTGGGAGATTGCTCCCAGCCTTCTTTGACCAGACTTAGAGGTCCTCTGACTGGGTGACCATACAGAAGCTCAAAGGGACTGAACCCCAGAGACTTCTGTGGCACCTCACGGTAAGCGAAGAGAAGGCACGGTAAGAGGACGTCCCACTTACGCCTCATGGCTCCTTCTAGGCCCATTATCATGCCTTTGAGGGTTCGGTTGAATCTCTCAACCAACCTGTTTCCTTGGGGGTGGTAAGGGGTGGTGAATTTGTAGGTTACACCACACTCTTGCCAAAGAGATTTCATGTACTTGGACATGAAATTGGTACCTCGGTCAGACACCACTTCTAGAGGGAATCCCACCCGGGAGAAAATTCCCATCAGTGCCCGTCCCACCACGGGGGCCGTCACTGTCCTTAGAGGAATGGCTTCCGGGTACCGGGTGGCATGGTCCACCAGGACCAGGATGAACCTATTGCCCATCGCTGTCCTGGGGTCCAGTGGCCCTACAATGTCAATCCCCACTCGCTGGAATGGGGTACCGACCACAGGGAATGGCTGGAGTGGAGCCTTCTGCTTCCTTCCACTCTTTCCACTTGCCTGGCAAGTCTGGCATGTCCTGCAGTGAGTATCTGAACTCCTGCGCATTTGAGGCCAATAAAAGTGGGTGACAAGCCTTTCAAAGGTCTTGTCCTGCCCCAAATGCCCTGCCAATGGCACATCGTGAGCCAGCCCCAGTAGGAAGGCTCTGAAGTCCTGGGGTACCACCAGTGCACGGGCTGACCCAGGCTCAGCAACCTTAGGCTCTGTATATAGGAGATCGTTCTCCCAGTAAACGAAATGTGATCCTGACTGATCACCTGCGGCCTGGTCTGCAGCCTGCTGCCGCATACCCACGAGAGAAGGGCACTCCTTCTGTGCCTTGCAAAAGTCCTCCCTGGTGGGACCCCCTTCCTGCTGCCAATGGGTCAGCTCCGGCAGGTCTCCCAGTTCAGCTATCTGCTCCCCTGTAGACTCCAGGGCATCCCCCTCAAGGTCTGCTTCCTCCTGGACCGTGGGAACTTCAGGGGCCGGCTTCCCGCGCCCCTTGCTCCTTCTCTCTGAGGCCGGTTCCTGGGCCTCCCTCTCAGGCTCCAGGACCTCTTGAGTACCTCTACTGGCTGCCATTGACCGTGTGGTGACACACGCCCAATCCGGCATACCCAACATCTCCAGGTGAGCACTCCGCTCCACCTTAGCCCAAGGTGAGCTCTCCAAATCGTTCCCTAACAAACAGTCTACAGGCATGGGAACAGTCCAGCCCGAACTGCCAAGCCATGCCTTCCCTGGACCGGAAACAAGCTTCCTAGGACCGGTTTCTGGCATTTCAGCCGTCTTCAGCCAGGCTTATGGCGAACAAAGCGGTACAAAAGGGGGTGGTGATGGACGGAGCATCAGAACCAATCAAACACTCACACCCAGTCAACAGATCTGGGTTTGCTCCATCACCGTTCTTTAGCCCACTCTGCCACCCCAGTTCAGACATGGCCATATGCAAATCAGTCTGACCCTGTGCCTCATGGGAACAGTCCAGCCCGAACTGCCAAGCCATGCCTTCCATGGACCAGAATCAAGCTTCCTAGGACCGGTTTCTGGCATTTCAGCCGTCTTCAGCCAGGCTTGCTTGAATCCAGTGGCAAAGTGAGCAAGGGACTCACGTCTGAGCATACCCGGCCAACTTATGGTGATCAAAGCGGTACAAAAGGGGGTGGTGATGGACGGAGCATCAGAACCAATCAAACACTCACACCCAGTCAACAGATCTGGGTTTGATCCATCACCGTTCTTTAGCCCACTCTGCCACCCCAGTTCAGACATGGCCATATGCAAATCAGTCTGACCCTGTGCCTCATGGGAACAGTCCAGCCCGAACTGCCAAGAAATGCCTTCCCTGGACTGGAAACAAGCTTCCTAGGACCGGTTTCTGGCATTTCAGCCGTCTTCAGCCAGGCTTGCTTGAATCCAGTGGCAAAGTGAGCAAGGGACTCACGTCTGTGCATACCCTGCCAACTTATGGCGAACAAAGCGGTAAAAAAGGGGGTGGTGATGGACGGAGCATCAGAACCAATCAATCACTCACACCCAGTCAACAGATCTGGGTTTGATCCATCACCGTTCTTTAGCCCACTCTGCCACCCCAGTTCAGACATGGCCATATGCAAATCAGTCTGACCCTGTGCCTCATGGGAACAGTCCAGCCCGAACTGCCAAGCCATGCCTTCCCTGGACCGGAAACAAGCTTCCTAGGACCGGTTTCTGGCATTTCAGCCGTCTTCAGCCAGGCTTGCTTGAATCCAGTGGCAAAGTGAGCAAGGGACTCACGTCTGAGCATACCCTGCCAACTTATGGCGAACAAAGCGGTACAAAAGGGGGTCGTGATGGACAGAGCATCAGAACCAATCAAACACTCACACCCAGTCAACAGATCTGGGTGTGATCCATCACCGTTCTTTAGCCCAATCTGCCACCCCAGTTCAGACATGGCCATATGCAAATCAGTCTGACCCTGTGCCTCATGGGAACAGTCCAGCCCGAACTGCCAAGCCATGTCTTCCCTGGACCGTAAACAAGCTTCCTAGGACCGGTTTCTGGCATTTCAGCCGTCTTCAGCCAGGCTTGCTTGAATCCAGTGGCAAAGTGAGCAAGGGACTCACGTCTGAGCATACCCTGACAACTTATGGCGAACAAAGCGGTACAAAAGGGGGTGGTGATGGACGGAGCATCAGAACCAATCAAACACTCACACCCAGTCAACAGATCTGGGTTTAATCTATCACCGTTCTTTAGCCCACTCTGCCACCCCAGTTCAGACATGGCCATATGCAAATCAGTCTGACCCTGTGCCTCATGGGAACAGTCCAGCCCGAACTGCCAAGCCATGCCTTCCCTGGACCGGAAACAAGCTTCCTAGGACCGGTTTCTGGCCTTTCAGCCGTCTTCAGCCAGGCTTGCTTGAATGCAGTGGCAAAGTGAGCAAGGGACTCACGTCTGAGCATACCCTGCCAACTTATGGCGAACAAAGCGGTACAAAAGGGGGTGGTGATGGACGGAGCATCAGAACCAATCAAACACTCACACCCAGTCAACAGATCTGGGTTTGCTCCATCACCGTTCTTTAGCCCACTCTGCCACCCCAGTTCAGACATGGCCATATGCAAATCAGTCTGACCCTGTGCCTCATGGGAACAGTCCAGCCCGAACTGCCAAGCCATGCCTTCCCTGGACCGGAAACAAGCTTCCTAGGACCGGTTTCTGGCATTTCAGCCGTCTTCAGCCAGGCTTGCTTGAATCCAGTGGCAAAGTGAGCAAGGGACTCACGTCTGAGCATACCCTGCCAACTTATGGCGAACAAAGCGGTACAAAAGGGGGTGGTGATGGACGGAGCATCAGAACCAATCAAACGCTCACAACCAGTCATCAGATCTGGGTTTGATCCATCACCGTTCTTTAGCCCACTCTGCCACCCCAGTTCAGACATGGCCATATGCAAATCAGTCTGACCCTGTACCTCATGGGAACAGTCCAGCCCGAACTGCCAAGCCATGCCTTCCCTGGACAGGAAACAAGCTTCCTAGGACCGTTTTCTGGCATTTCAGCCGTCTTCAGCCAGGCTTGCTTGAATCCAGTGGCAAAGTGAGCAAGGGACTCACGTCTGAGCATACCCTGCCAACTTATGGCGAACAAAGCGGTACAAAAGGGGGTGGTGATGGACGGAGCATCAGAACCAATCAAACACTCACACCCAGTCAACAGATCTGGGTTTGATCCATCACCGTTCTTTAGCCCACTCTGCCACCCCAGTTCAGACATGGCCATATGCAAATCAGTCTGACCCTGTGCCTCATGGGAACAGTCCAGCCCGAACTGCCAAGCCATGCCTTCCCTGGACCGGAAACAAGCTTCCTAGGACCGGTTTCTGGCATTTCAGCCGTCTTCAGCCAGGCTTGCTTGAATCCAGTGGCAAAGGGAGCAAGGGACTCACGTCTGAGCATACCCTGCCAACTTATGGCGAACAAAGCGGTACAAAAAGGGGTGGTGATGGACGGAGCATCAGAACCAATCAAACACTCACACCCAGTCAACAGATCTGGGTGTGATCCATCACCGTTCTTTAGCCCACTCTGCCACCCCAGTTCAGACATGGCCATATGCAAATCAGTCTGACCCTGTGCCTCATGGGAACAGTCCAGCCCGAACTGCCAAGCCATGCCTTCCCTGGACCGGAAACAAGCTTCCTAGGACCGGTTTCTGGCATTTCAGCCGTCTTCAGCCAGGCTTGCTTGAATGCAGTGGCAAAGTGAGCAAGGGACTCACGTCTGAGCATACCCTGACAACTTATGGCGAACAAAGCGGTACAAAAGGGGGTGGTGATGGACGGAGCATCAGAACCAATCAAACACTCACACCCAGTCAACAGATCTGGGTTTAATCCATCACCGTTCTTTAGCCCACTCTGCCACCCCAGTTCAGACATGGCCATATGCAAATCAGTCTGACCCTGTGCCTCATGGGAACAGTCCAGCCCGAACTGCCAAGCCATGCCTTCCCTGGACCGGAAACAAGCTTCCTAGGACCGGTTTCTGGCATTTCAGCCGTCTTCAGCCAGGCTTGCTTGAATGCAGTGGCAAAGTGAGCAAGGGACTCACGTCTGAGCATACCCTGCCAACTTATGGCGAACAAAGCGGTACAAAAGGGGGTGGTGATGGACGGAGCATCAGAACCAATCAAACACTCACACCCAGTCAACAGATCTGGGTTTGCTCCATCACCGTTCTTTAGCCCACTCTGCCACCCCAGTTCAGACATGGCCATATGCAAATCAGTCTGACCCTGTGCCTCATAGGAACAGTCCAGTCCGAACTGCCAAGCCATGCCTTCCCTGGACCGGAAACAAGCTTCCTAGGACCGGTTTCTGGCATTTCAGCCGTCTTCAGCCAGGCTTGCTTGAATCCAGTGGCAAAGTGAGCAAGGGACTCACGTCTGAGCATACCCTGCCAACTTATGGCGAACAAAGCGGTACAAAAGGGGGTGGTGATGGACGGAGCATCAGAACCAATCAAACACTCACAACCAGTCATCAGATCTGGGTTTGATCCATCACCGTTCTTTAGCCCACTCTGCCACCCCAGTTCAGACATGGCCATATGCAAATCAGTCTGACCCTGTATGTTAGAAATGAGGGGGCTCTGGTTGACGCAGGTGTGAACCCACAACAAGCAGGGACCCTTGACTTCTTGTCAGGGCGAAGGATGACTCCCCAGAATAACCCCTGCTCACCCTCTAGGTGCGTGGCGCGAGCAGTCTAGGCTAAGTCTCAGGCGTACACGGTTAAGCAAATGCAATTACACATACAGTAAACCCCTTGCATGCACCACAAACGGACACCAATCAGGAAGTGTATAAAAATAAGCTTTTATGTAGATTCAGCAGATTCAAATACAAGGCCCAGTAACGTTGAACTGATGGGGCCACAATTCTTGGAAATACGGTCAAGTTCTTTGTTTTACGGAAAGTTCTTTAGGCGGGCACAAGGTAACTGTAGGCCTCAGCGCACTTCGTGCTGAGGCAGCGCCCAGTGAGCACACAGCAGATGACAGGGAAATAAGAACGTTGCGGACCCTGGATCCGATGCGAGCTCGCGGTCGAGTTCGTAAGTACAGTACCTTGTTTCTTGACGCAAAGGCGGGTGCGGGATTTCAGCGGCTCTTCGACAGAAGAGCGAGGCGGCGTCCGGGGCTCCCACACTTCACGAGGGTGTCTGATCTTCAGGCTCACGACAAGAGCGGGGTGTTGCAGGTGGCGTGTGAACAAAGCGGGGCAGCCGGGCACGCAGATGCGTCCGGGCCGTCCGAGGCTTGGAGATGCTCACAAACGCAGATTCCGGCGGGAGGGTGAAGGTGCACAGCGAGCCTCCAACGAGCGAGGTGACGGGGCAGCCCAGCACAGCGTAGGGGGAGCGGCTCCGATCGAGCGAGGCTCTTCCCAAGGCGGGGGCGGCTAAGCAGTCCTGGTCACGGCTCAAGGAGGGACTGGGGCACGAGGGTCACAGCTCCGGCGAGGGAAAGGACACCACAGTCCAGCAGCAGGCGAGTGAAGATCAGGTAGAGCCCAATGGTCCTGGGGCTCAGTTCAGGGGGCAAGCTCAGTTCCAAGCCCTTGGAGATCGTTTTGGAAAAGCACAAGTCTTGAAAGTAAGTAAAGTGAAAGTCTTCAGCAACAGTTTCTCTTCTCTCCTTTGGCAGCAAGGTCACCACTGCAGGCCAATCCCCCAGGATAGGGACAGTCTTCCTCCTACAGCTTTCCCGGTGCCTCCTCCTCAGTCAGAGATTCTTCTTGGTCAAAAGCGGATCTAGTTTCTCAGGAGCAGGGCTCCTCCATTTATACAGCAAATCTTTTGTTCTCCCAGGCCAGGGGGGCCCTTGCCTAGTTCAGTCCGGTTTCTGAGCACTTTGTTTACGCGATGCAGGCTTCTTCTTTCAGAGTGCAGGGCAGAGTCATCAGACGCTCCACAGGGGGCGGAGCAGGCATTGAGGTAGCAGAGCACTGTCCTATTCAGAGCCTAGGAGCACTCCTCCCACCCATCTACCTGTCGATCGTCCTATTCATTACCAGGCTACCTAGCCCTGCCCATCTGGGTTCCCCCAGCCCTGTCACTCATACCAGCCAGACATCAGATACACATCACGCAGAGGCGGCTGAAAGGTTTAGGCAAGCAAAGGCCAACTTTCTAAAAGCGGCATTTGCAAACCCGGAATATTAAAATAAACCTTGCGAAAAGATGTACCTTATCATTCCGAGTTCAGGCATACTAAACTCGATCTTCTACCCTGTTCCCTGGGTCGGTTAGGATCATAGGGTGTAATAATCCCGGCCGCCCATACTGGCCTATGAGAACAGGGTAGCCTTGCAGTAGTGAACAACAAGATGGCGGTAATTCACTACTAGGACATGCCACGCATTCAGGCTTGTCCTACCTTAGGCTTACAACGCACCCTGCCCGTGGGCCTACCAGAGGGGTGACTAACATGCAGCTAAGGGAAGGTTTTAGGGACTGGCAAGTGTGGGCACTTGCCGGTCAGCATGTCAGTACCAGACTGCACGCAGGTTCTGCGATGGCAGACCTCAGACATATTTTACCGGCCGCTTCTGTGGGTGGCACAACCAGTGCTGCAAGCCCACCAGCGGTGTTCGCATTTACATGCCCTGGCGCCCCCGGCGCACTTTACTGGGGTCTGACAGTAAATCAAACAATCCAATCAGGGAATCCAACCAACATATACAATTTACATAGGGAGCACTCGCACCGCGACACTGGTTGGCAGTGGCACAGCGCGCTGAGCGGCCAACACCATAAAAACACATGAGGCACAGCGACAAAAAGAGGAAGGGAGACTCACGCCAAGGTGCCAGGTCTAACACGTGTCCCCTCCAGCTGAAAAGTGGGGAGAACTACCCTACCCCAGGGAGTTCCTCATCACTAAGGCGGAAAAATCTGGACAGACCGTCAGCATTGGCGTGATCTGTACCAGGGCGATGTTCCACCGTGAAATCCATACCCTGTAGGGAAATGGACCACCTCAACAGCTTTGGATTCTCACCCCTCATATGCATCAACCATCTGAGGGGCCTGTGGTCCGTCTGAACCCGGAAGTGAGGCCCAAACAAGTAGGGTCTTAGCTTCTTCAGCGCCCAGACCACAGCAAATGCCTCACGCTCAATAGCACTCCACCTTTGTTCCCGTGGAAGTAACCTCCTGCTAAGAAAGGCTACGGGTTGATCTAGGCCCTCCTCATTAATCTGTGAAAGAACAGCCCCCACACCATGCTCTGAAGCGTCTGTCTGAACGATAAACTCTTTGGAGAAGTTGGGAGCCAAGAGCACGGGCGCCGTGCACATAGCAGTTTTCAAGGCCTCAAAAGCTTTCTGACAGGTGTCAGTCCAGATCACTTTCCTGGGCTGCTTCTTCGAAGTCAGCGCTGTCAAGGGGGCAACCATGTTGCCATACCCCTTGACAAACCTCCTGTAGTACCCGGTGAGACCTAGGAAGGCTCTCACCTCCGTCTGGGTTTTGGGCGCCTCCCAATTCAGGATGGTTTCTATCTTGGGCTGAAGGGGTGCCACCTGGCCACTCCCAACTTGGTGTCCCAAGTACACCACGGAACCCTGCCCGATCTGGCACTTACCCGCCTTGATCGTGAGGCCTGCCTTGCGCAGCGCCATCAACACTTCCCAGAGGTGACGCAAGTGTTCCTCCCAAGTGGAGCTGAACACTGCGATGTCATCCAGGTAGGCTGCACTGAACGAATCCAGCCCAGCCAACACCTGGTTGACCAATCTCTGGAAATGGCAGGGGCATTCTTCATCCCAAATGGCATAACCCGGAACTGGTAGTGCCCATCTGGGGTGGAAAATGCTGACCTCTCTTTGGCCCTCTCGGTCAAGGCGATCTGCCAATACCCAGACGTTAAATCAAACGTGCTGAGGTCGTTGGCAGCCCCTAGCCGATCGATGAGCTCATCAGCTCTGGGGATGGGGTGTGCGTCGGTCCTAGTGACCGAATTGAGTCCTCTGTAGTCCACACAGAACCGGAGTTCGGGTGTGGCTCCCGGCGCTGCAGCCTTTGGGACCAAGACCACGGGGCTGGCCCAAGGACTGCTAGAAGACTCAATTACCCCGAGTGCAAACATCTTGGAGACCTCCTCCTTGATGCATGTCCTCACCCTGTCAGTCACCCTGTAGGCCTTGTGCCGCACAGGTGGACTATCCCCAGTGTCCACATCATGGACGCACCAATCAGTGACACCAGGGACCAGGGAAAACAGGTCAGAAAACTGTCCCAGCAACTGGCGACAATCATTCTGTTGCTCAGGGGTCAGGGTGGAAGAGAGGATGACACCATCCACTGACCCATCTTGCTCCTTGGCTGACAGGAGGTCAGGAAGAGGTTCTGTCTCCTCTTCCATTCCAGCATCTGTTGCCAAGAGCATGCCCACTTGGGACCTCTCCAAGTGGGGCTTGAGGCGGTTGACATGTAGGACCCTTAAGGGGTTCCTAGGAGACTTCAGGTCCACCACGTAGGTAACAGGACTCTTGCGCTCCACCACCTCAAAGGGACCGGTACATTTATCCTGGAGCGCACACGGCTCCACGGGGGCCAAGACCCATACTTTCTGTCCAGGCTGAAGCTCTACCAGAGTGGCATTCTGGTCGTACCACCGCTTCATCTCCTCCTGGCTGGCTTCCAGATTTGCCTCAGCAAGTTGCCTGAATCGCCTAGTCTGATTCCTGAAGGCCAGCATGTAACTATATACATTCTGGGCAGGCTTCCTGGGAGATTGCTCCCAGCCTTCTTTGACCAGACTTAGAGGTCCTCTGACTGGGTGACCATACAGAAGCTCAAAGGGACTGAACCCCAGAGACTTCTGTGGCACCTCACGGTAAGCGAAGAGAAGGCACGGTAAGAGGACGTCCCACTTACGCCTCATGGCTCCTTCTAGGCCCATTATCATGCCTTTGAGGGTTCGGTTGAATCTCTCAACCAACCTGTTTCCTTGGGGGTGGTAAGGGGTGGTGAATTTGTAGGTTACACCACACTCTTGCCAAAGAGATTTCATGTACTTGGACATGAAATTGGTACCTCGGTCAGACACCACTTCTAGAGGGAATCCCACCCGGGAGAAAATTCCCATCAGTGCCCGTCCCACCACGGGGGCCGTCACTGTCCTTAGAGGAATGGCTTCCGGGTACCGGGTGGCATGGTCCACCAGGACCAGGATGAACCTATTGCCCATCGCTGTCCTGGGGTCCAGTGGCCCTACAATGTCAATCCCCACTCGCTGGAATGGGGTACCGACCACAGGGAATGGCTGGAGTGGAGCCTTCTGCTTCCTTCCACTCTTTCCACTTGCCTGGCAAGTCTGGCATGTCCTGCAGTGAGTATCTGAACTCCTGCGCATTTGAGGCCAATAAAAGTGGGTGACAAGCCTTTCAAAGGTCTTGTCCTGCCCCAAATGCCCTGCCAATGGCACATCGTGAGCCAGCCCCAGTAGGAAGGCTCTGAAGTCCTGGGGTACCACCAGCGCACGGGCTGACCCAGGCTCAGCAACCTTAGGCTCTGTATATAGGAGATCGTTCTCCCAGTAAACGAAATGTGATCCTGACTGATCACCTGCGGCCTGGTCTGCAGCCTGCTGCCGCATACCCATGAGAGAAGGGCACTCCTTCTGTGCCTTGCAAAAGTCCTCCCTGGTGGGACCCCCTTCCTGCTGCCAATGGGTCAGCTCCGGCAGGTCTCCCAGTTCAGCTATCTGCTCCCCTGTAGGCTCCAGGGCATCCCCCTCAAGGTCTGCTTCCTCCTGGACCGTGGGAACTTCAGGGGCCGGCTTCCCGCGCCCCTTGCTCCTTCTCTCTGAGGCCGGTTCCTGGGCCTCCCTCTCAGGCTCCAGGACCTCTTGAGTACCTCTACTGGCTGCCATTGACCGTGTGGTGACACACGCCCAATCCGGCATACCCAACATCTCCAGGTGAGCACTCCGCTCCACCTTAGCCCAAGGTGAGCTCTCCAAATCGTTCCCTAACAAACAGTCTACAGGCATGGGAACAGTCCAGCCCGAACTGCCAAGCCATGCCTTCCCTGGACCGGAAACAAGCTTCCTAGGACCGGTTTCTGGCATTTCAGCCGTCTTCAGCCAGGCTTATGGCGAACAAAGCGGTACAAAAGGGGGTGGTGATGGACGGAGCATCAGAACCAATCAAACACTCACACCCAGTCAACAGATCTGGGTTTGCTCCATCACCGTTCTTTAGCCCACTCTGCCACCCCAGTTCAGACATGGCCATATGCAAATCAGTCTGACCCTGTACCTCATGGGAACAGTCCAGCCCGAACTGCCAAGCCATGCCTTCCATGGACCGGAATCAAGCTTCCTAGGACCGGTTTCTGGCATTTCAGCCGTCTTCAGCCAGGCTTGCTTGAATCCAGTGGCAAAGTGAGCAAGGGACTCACGTCTGAGCATACCCTGCCAACTTATGGCGATCAAAGCGGTACAAAAGGGGGTGGTGATGGACGGAGCATCAGAACCAATCAAACACTCACACCCAGTCAACAGATCTGGGTTTGATCCATCACCGTTCTTTAGCCCACTCTGCCACCCCAGTTCAGACATGGCCATATGCAAATCAGTCTGACCCTGTGCCTCATGGGAACAGTCCAGCCCGAACTGCCAAGCCATGCCTTCCCTGGACTGGAAACAAGCTTCCTAGGACCGGTTTCTGGCATTTCAGCCGTCTTCAGCCAGGCTTGCTTGAATCCAGTGGCAAAGTGAGCAAGGGACTCACGTCTGTGCATACCCTGCCAACTTATGGCGAACAAAGCGGTAAAAAAGGGGGTGGTGATGGACGGAGCATCAGAACCAATCAATCACTCACACCCAGTCAACAGATCTGGGTTTGATCCATCACCGTTCTTTAGCCCACTCTGCCACCCCAGTTCAGACATGGCCATATGCAAATCAGTCTGACCCTGTGCCTCATGGGAACAGTCCAGCCCGAACTGCCAAGCCATGCCTTCCCTGGACCGGAAACAAGCTTCCTAGGACCGGTTTCTGGCATTTCAGCCGTCTTCAGCCAGGCTTGCTTGAATCCAGTGGCAAAGTGAGCAAGGGACTCACGTCTGAGCATACCCTGCCAACTTATGGCGAACAAAGCGGTACAAAAGGGGGTCGTGATGGACAGAGCATCAGAACCAATCAAACACTCACACCCAGTCAACAGATCTGGGTGTGATCCATCACCGTTCTTTAGCCCACTCTGCCACCCCAGTTCAGACATGGCCATATGCAAATCAGTCTGACCCTGTGCCTCATGGGAACAGTCCAGCCCGAACTGCCAAGCCATGTCTTCCCTGGACCGTAAACAAGCTTCCTAGGACCGGTTTCTGGCATTTCAGCCGTCTTCAGCCAGGCTTGCTTGAATCCAGTGGCAAAGTGAGCAAGGGACTCACGTCTGAGCATACCCTGACAACTTATGGCGAACAAAGCGGTACAAAAGGGGGTGGTGATGGACGGAGCATCAGAACCAATCAAACACTCACACCCAGTCAACAGATCTGGGTTTAATCCATCACCGTTCTTTAGCCCACTCTGCCACCCCAGTTCAGACATGGCCATATGCAAATCAGTCTGACCCTGTGCCTCATGGGAACAGTCCAGCCCGAACTGCCAAGCCATGCCTTCCCTGGACCGGAAACAAGCTTCCTAGGACCGGTTTCTGGCCTTTCAGCCGTCTTCAGCCAGGCTTGCTTGAATGCAGTGGCAAAGTGAGCAAGGGACTCACGTCTGAGCATACCCTGCCAACTTATGGCGAACAAAGCGGTACAAAAGGGGGTGGTGATGGACGGAGCATCAGAACCAATCAAACACTCACACCCAGTCAACAGATCTGGGTTTGCTCCATCACCGTTCTTTAGCCCACTCTGCCACCCCAGTTCAGACATGGCCATATGCAAATCAGTCTGACCCTGTGCCTCATGGGAACAGTCCAGCCCGAACTGCCAAGCCATGCCTTCCCTGGACCGGAAACAAGCTTCCTAGGACCGGTTTCTGGCATTTCAGCCGTCTTCAGCCAGGCTTGCTTGAATCCAGTGGCAAAGTGAGCAAGGGACTCACGTCTGAGCATACCCTGCCAACTTATGGCGAACAAAGCGGTACAAAAGGGGGTGGTGATGGACGGAGCATCAGAACCAATCAAACACTCACAACCAGTCATCAGATCTGGGTTTGATCCATCACCGTTCTTTAGCCCACTCTGCCACCCCAGTTCAGACATGGCCATATGCAAATCAGTCTGACCCTGTACCTCATGGGAACAGTCCAGCCCGAACTGCAAAGCCATGCCTTCCCTGGACAGGAAACAAGCTTCCTAGGACCGTTTTCTGGCATTTCAGCCGTCTTCAGCCAGGCTTGCTTGAATCCAGTGGCAAAGTGAGCAAGGGACTCACGTCTGAGCATACCCTGCCAACTTATGGCGAACAAAGCGGTACAAAAGGGGGTGGTGATGGACGGAGCATCAGAACCAATCAAACACTCACACCCAGTCAACAGATCTGGGTTTGATCCATCACCGTTCTTTAGCCCACTCTGCCACCCCAGTTCAGACATGGCCATATGCAAATCAGTCTGACCCTGTGCCTCATGGGAACAGTCCAGCCCGAACTGCCAAGCCATGCCTTCCCTGGACCGGAAACAAGCTTCCTAGGACCGGTTTCTGGCATTTCAGCCGTCTTCAGCCAGGCTTGCTTGAATCCAGTGGCAAAGGGAGCAAGGGACTCACGTCTGAGCATACCCTGCCAACTTATGGCGAACAAAGCGGTACAAAAAGGGGTGGTGATGGACGGAGCATCAGAACCAATCAAACACTCACACCCAGTCAACAGATCTGGGTGTGATCCATCACCGTTCTTTAGCCCACTCTGCCACCCCAGTTCAGACATGGCCATACGCAAATCAGTCTGACCCTGTGCCTCATGGGAACAGTCCAGCCCGAACTGCCAAGCCATGCCTTCCCTGGACCGGAAACAAGCTTCCTAGGACCGGTTTCTGGCATTTCAGCCGTCTTCAGCCAGACTTGCTTGAATGCAGTGGCAAAGTGAGCAAGGGACTCACGTCTGAGCAAACCCTGACAACTTATGGCGAACAAAGCGGTACAAAAGGGGGTGGTGATGGACGGAGCATCAGAACCAATCAAACACTCACACCCAGTCAACAGATCTGGGTTTAATCCATCACCGTTCTTTAGCCCACTCTGCCACCCCAGTTCAGACATGGCCATATGCAAATCAGTCTGACCCTGTGCCTCATGGGAACAGTCCAGCCCGAACTGCCAAGCCATGCCTTCCCTGGACCGGAAACAAGCTTCCTAGGACCGGTTTCTGGCATTTCAGCCGTCTTCAGCCAGGCTTGCTTGAATGCAGTGGCAAAGTGAGCAAGGGACTCACGTCTGAGCATACCCTGCCAACTTATGGCGAACAAAGCGGTACAAAAGGGGGTGGTGATGGACGGAGCATCAGAACCAATCAAACACTCACACCCAGTCAACAGATCTGGGTTTGCTCCATCACCGTTCTTTAGCCCACTCTGCCACCCCAGTTCAGACATGGCCATATGCAAATCAGTCTGACCCTGTGCCTCATAGGAACAGTCCAGTCCGAACTGCCAAGCCATGCCTTCCCTGGACCGGAAACAAGCTTCCTAGGACCGGTTTCTGGCATTTCAGCCGTCTTCAGCCAGGCTTGCTTGAATCCAGTGGCAAAGTGAGCAAGGGACTCACGTCTGAGCATACCCTGCCAACTTATGGCGAACAAAGCGGTACAAAAGGGGGTGGTGATGGACGGAGCATCAGAACCAATCAAACACTCACAACCAGTCATCAGATCTGGGTTTGATCCATCACCGTTCTTTAGCCCACTCTGCCACCCCAGTTCAGATATGGCCATATGCAAATCAGTCTGACCCTGTATGTTAGAAATGAGGGGGCTCTGGTTGACGCAGGTGTGAACCCACAACAAGCAGGGACCCTTGACTTCTTGTCAGGGCGAAGGATGACTCCCCAGAATAACCCCTGCTCACCCTCTAGGTGCGTGGCGCGAGCAGTCTAGGCTAAGTCTCAGGCGTACACGGTTAAGCAAATGCAATTACACATACAGTAAACCCCTTGCATGCACCACAAACGGACACCAATCAGGAAGTATATAAAAATAAGCTTTTATGTAGATTCAGCAGATTCAAATACAAGGCCCAGTAACGTTGAACTGATGGGGCCACAATTCTTGGAAATACGGTCAAGTTCTCTTTGTTTTACGGAAAGTTCTTTAGGCGGGCACAAGGTAACTGTAGGCCTCAGCGCACTTCGTGCTGAGGCAGCGCCCAGTGAGCACACAGCAGATGACAGGGAAATAAGAACGTTGCGGACCCTGGATCCGATGCGAGCTCGCGGTCGAGTTCGTAAGTACAGTACCTTGTTTCTTGACGCAAAGGCGGGTGCGGGATTTCAGCGGCTCTTCGACAGAAGAGCGAGGCGGCGTCCGGGGCTCCCACACTTCACGAGGGTGTCTGATCTTCAGGCTCACGACAAGAGCGGGGTGTTGCAGGTGGCGTGTGAACAAAGCGGGGCAGCCGGGCACGCAGATGCGTCCGGGCCGTCCGAGGCTTGGAGATGCTCACAAACGCAGATTCCGGCGGGAGGGTGAAGGTGCACAGCGAGCCTCCAACGAGCGAGGTGACGGGGCAGCCCAGCACAGCGTAGGGGGAGCGGCTCCGATCGAGCGAGGCTCTTCCCAAGGCGGGGGCGGCTAAGCAGTCCTGGTCACGGCTCAAGGAGGGACTGGGGCACGAGGGTCACAGCTCCGGCGAGGGAAAGGACACCACAGTCCAGCAGCAGGCGAGTGAAGATCAGGTAGAGCCCAATGGTCCTGGGGCTCAGTTCAGGGGGCAAGCTCAGTTCCAAGCCCTTGGAGATCGTTTTGGAAAAGCACAAGTCTTGAAAGTAAGTAAAGTGAAAGTCTGCAGCAACAGTTTCTCTTCTCTCCTTTGGCAGCAAGGTCACCACTGCAGGCCAATCCCCCAGGATAGGGACAGTCTTCCTCCTACAGCTTTCCCGGTGCCTCCTCCTCAGGCAGAGATTCTTCTTGGTCAAAAGCGGATCTAGTTTCTCAGGAGCAGGGCTCCTCCATTTATACAGCAAATCTTTTGTTCTCCCAGGCCAGGGGGGCCCTTGCCTAGTTCAGTCCGGTTTCTGAGCACTTTGTTTACGCGATGCAGGCTTCTTCTTTCAGAGTGCAGGGCAGAGTCATCAGACGCTCCACAGGGGGCGGAGCAGGCATTGAGGTAGCAGAGCACTGTCCTATTCAGAGCCTAGGAGCACTCCTCCCACCCATCTACCTGTCGATCGTCCTATTCATTACCAGGCTACCTAGCCCTGCCCATCTGGGTTCCCCCAGCCCTGTCACTCATACCAGCCAGACATCAGATACACATCACGCAGAGGCGGCTGAAAGGTTTAGGCAAGCAAAGGCCAACTTTCTAAAAGCGGCATTTGCAAACCCGGAATATTAAAATAAACCTTGCGAAAAGATGTACCTTATCATTCCGAGTTCAGGCATACTAAACTCGATCTTCTACCCTGTTCCCTGGGTCGGTTAGGATCATAGGGTGTAATAATCCCGGCCGCCCATACTGGCCTATGAGAACAGGGTAGCCTTGCAGTAGTGAACAACAAGATGGCGGTAATTCACTACTAGGACATGCCACGCATTCAGGCTTGTCCTACCTTAGGCTTACAACGCACCCTGCCCGTGGGCCTACCAGAGGGGTGACTAACATGCAGCTAAGGGAAGGTTTTAGGGACTGGCAAGTGTGGGCACTTGCCGGTCAGCATGTCAGTACCAGACTGCACGCAGGTTCTGCGATGGCAGACCTCAGACATATTTTACCGGCCGCTTCTGTGGGTGGCACAACCAGTGCTGCAAGCCCACCAGCGGTGTTCGCATTTACATGCCCTGGCGCCCCCGGCGCACTTTACTGGGGTCTGACAGTAAATCAAACAATCCAATCAGGGAATCCAACCAACATATACAATTTACATAGGGAGCACTCGCACCGCGACACTGGTTGGCAGTGGCACAGCGCGCTGAGCGGCCAACACCATAAAAACACATGAGGCACAGCGACAAAAAGAGGAAGGGAGACTCACGCCAAGGTGCCAGGTCTAACACGTGTCCCCTCCAGCTGAAAAGTGGGGAGAACTACCCTACCCCAGGGAGTTCCTCATCACTAAGGCGGAAAAATCTGGACAGACCGTCAGCATTGGCGTGATCTGTACCAGGGCGATGTTCCACCGTGAAATCCATACCCTGTAGGGAAATGGACCACCTCAACAGCTTTGGATTCTCACCCCTCATATGCATCAACCATCTGAGGGGCCTGTGGTCCGTCTGAACCCGGAAGTGAGGCCCAAACAAGTAGGGTCTTAGCTTCTTCAGCACCCAGACCACAGCAAATGCCTCACGCTCAATAGCACTCCACCTTTGTTCCCGTGGAAGTAACCTCCTGCTAAGAAAGGCTAAGGGTTGATCTAGGCCCTCCTCATTAATCTGTGAAAGAACAGCCCCCACACCATGCTCTGAAGCGTCTGTCTGAACGATAAACTCTTTGGAGAAGTTGGGAGCCAAGAGCACGGGCGCCGTGCACATAGCAGTTTTCAAGGCCTCAAAAGCTTTCTGACAGGTGTCAGTCCAGATCACTTTCCTGGGCTGCTTCTTCGAAGTCAGCGCTGTCAAGGGGGCAACCATGTTGCCATACCCCTTGACAAACCTCCTGTAGTACCCGGTGAGACCTAGGAAGGCTCTCACCTCCGTCTGGGTTTTGGGCGCCTCCCAATTCAGGATGGTTTCTATCTTGGGCTGAAGGGGTGCCACCTGGCCACTCCCAACTTGGTGTCCCAAGTACACCACGGAACCCTGCCCGATCTAGCACTTACCCGCCTTGATCGTGAGGCCTGCCTTGCGCAGCGCCATCAACACTTCCCAGAGGTGACGCAAGTGTTCCTCCCAAGTGGAGCTGAACACTGCGATGTCATCCAGGTAGGCTGCACTGAACGAATCCAGCCCAGCCAACACCTGGTTGACCAATCTCTGGAAGGTGGCAGGGGCATTCTTCATCCCAAATGGCATAACCCGGAACTGGTAGTGCCCATCTGGGGTGGAAAATGCTGACCTCTCTTTGGCCCTCTCGGTCAAGGCGATCTGCCAATACCCAGACGTTAAATCAAACGTGCTGAGGTAGTTGGCAGCCCCTAGCCGATCGATGAGCTCATCAGCTCTGGGGATGGGGTGTGCGTCGGTCCTAGTGACCGAATTGAGTCCTCTGTAGTCCACACAGAACCGGAGTTCGGGTGTGGCTCCCGGCGCTGCAGCCTTTGGGACCAAGACCACGGGGCTGGCCCAAGGACTGCTAGAAGACTCAATTACCCCGAGTGCAAACATCTTGGAGACCTCCTCCTTGATGCATGTCCTCACCCTGTCAGTCACCCTGTAGGCCTTGTGCCGCACAGGTGGACTATCCCCAGTGTCCACATCATGGACGCACCAATCAGTGACACCAGGGACCAGGGAAAACAGGTCAGAAAACTGTCCCAGCAACTGGCGACAATCATTCTGTTGCTCAGGGGTCAGGGTGGAAGAGAGGATGACACCATCCACTGACCCATCTTGCTCCTTGGCTGACAGGAGGTCAGGAAGAGGTTCTGTCTCCTCTTCCATTCCAGCATCTGTTGCCAAGAGCATGCCCACTTGGGACCTCTCCAAGTGGGGCTTGAGGCGGTTGACATGTAGGACCCTTAAGGGGTTCCTAGGAGACTTCAGGTCCACCACGTAGGTAACAGGACTCTTGCGCTCCACCACCTCAAAGGGACCGGTCCATTTATCCTGGAGCGCACACGGCTCCACGGGGGCCAAGACCCATACTTTCTGTCCAGGCTGAAGCTCTACCAGAGTGGCATTCTGGTCGTACCACCGCTTCATCTCCTCCTGGCTGGCTTCCAGATTTGCCTCAGCAAGTTGCCTGAATCGCCTAGTCTGAATCCTGAAGGCCAGCATGTAACTATATACATTCTGGGCAGGCTTCCTGGGAGATTGCTCCCAGCCTTCTTTGACCAGACTTAGAGGTCCTCTGACTGGGTGACCATACAGAAGCTCAAAGGGACTGAACCCCAGAGACTTCTGTGGCACCTCACGGTAAGCGAAGAGAAGGCACGGTAAGAGGACGTCCCACTTACGCCTCATGGCTCCTTCTAGGCCCATTATCATGCCTTTGAGGGTTCGGTTGAATCTCTCAACCAACCCGTTTCCTTGGGGGTGGTAAGGGGTGGTGAATTTGTAGGTTACACCACACTCTTGCCAAAGAGATTTCATGTACTTGGACATGAAATTGGTACCTCGGTCAGACACCACTTCTAGAGGGAATCCCACCCGGGAGAAAATTCCCATCAGTGCCCGTCCCACCACGGGGGCCGTCACTGTCCTTAGAGGAATGGCTTCCGGGTACCGGGTGGCATGGTCCACCAGGACCAGGATGAACCTATTGCCCATCGCTGTCCTGGGGTCCAGTGGCCCTACAATGTCAATCCCCACTCGCTGGAATGGGGTACCGACCACAGGGAATGGCTGGAGTGGAGCCTTCTGCTTCCTTCCACTCTTTCCACTTGCCTGGCAAGTCTGGCATGTCCTGCAGTGAGTATCTGAACTCCTGCGCATTTGAGGCCAATAAAAGTGGGTGACAAGCCTTTCAAAGGTCTTGTCCTGCCCCAAATGCCCTGCCAATGGCACATCGTGAGCCAGCCCCAGTAGGAAGGCTCTGAAGTCCTGGGGTACCACCAGCGCACGGGCTGACCCAGGCTCAGCAACCTTAGGCTCTGTATATAGGAGGTCGTTCTCCCAGTAAACGAAATGTGATCCTGACTGATCACCTGCGGCCTGGTCTGCAGCCTGCTGCCGCATACCCACGAGAGAAGGGCACTCCTTCTGTGCCTTGCAAAAGTCCTCCCTGGTGGGACCCCCTTCCTGCTGCCAATGGGTCAGCTCCGGCAGGTCTCCCAGTTCAGCTATCTGCTCCCCTGTAGGCTCCAGGGCATCCCCCTCAAGGTCTGCTTCCTCCTGGACCGTGGGAACTTCAGGGGCCGGCTTCCCGCGCCCCTTGCTCCTTCTCTCTGAGGCCGGTTCCTGGGCCTCCCTCTCAGGCTCCAGGACCTCTTGAGTACCTCTACTGGCTGCCATTGACCGTTTGGTGACACACGCCCAATCCGGCATACCCAACATCTCCAGGTGAGCACTCCGCTCCACCTTAGCCCAAGGTGAGCTCTCCAAATCATTCCCTAACAAACAGTCTACAGGCATGGCGGGCCTCACAGCTACCTGAAGAGTACCAGAGACCCCCCCCCCCACTCAAAGGGAACCTGAGCCACCTTGCAGTGTCTCTCTGTGTTGTCAGCGGCAACAACGGGATAGAATGCATTGGGGACCACCTGCTCCTGAGACACCAGGTGACACCTGACAGCTGTCACACTGGCTCCTGTATCTCTAAGAGCTTCCACTCTATGGCCATTTATGGTCACCCACTGCCTGTACTTCTTAGTGTTCTCAGGCAGCTGGGTTGGAGGGACCACTTCACGGTCTCCCAGCGAGACCAGGGACATCTCTGCGGGACCCCACCCACCTTGGACATCCCTCTCCTCCCCCAAGGCTACACTAGTCACCTGCCGGGATGGAGCACCAGTGGGTGCTGGTTTACCAAACAATGGACACTTTACATCAGAGGCAAAATGCCCCAAATTGTTACACCTGTAACATCTTACGGGCCCCTTTTGAACAGGAGGACCTGTCGGGGCACCGGTCGGTTTCTGGGGTGGGGGAGGCTGAGAACCCTTCCCTTGGTTCCCTGGGGGACTATTTTGGGGCCCTTTTTGGAACTGCTTCTGTTTACCCCTGTCCCCCCCACTCTTCTGCTGGGGACCCTGCCCACCTTTGGCGGAATCTCCCACGGTACCCTTGTGGACCCTGGTACTGACCCAGCGGTCCGCCTCCTCAGCAAGCTTCCTAGGGTTAGTCAGCCTACTATCGATCAGGTGCTGGCGTAGCTCAGGAAAACAATTACTGGACAAGTGCTCCCATGCCATTAAATCAAGAAGCCCTTGATAATCATTCACCTTACTACCCTTTACCCAACCATCCAGCGCTCTGCAAAAGAAAGTCACATACTCCACATACGTACTATTGGGAATCTTAGTGCAACCCCTAAACCTCTGTCTATATAACTCAGGGGTCAACCCATACCTAGCCATCAATGCTTCCTTCATATGGGCATAAGAATTATGAACATCAGCAGGTAAATCTAACAGTGTGTCCCGCCCTTCACTCAGGAACCGTCCCCACAACCCCGCTCCCCAATCTTTCTCAGGGACCCGGTGGGAAGACATGGCTACCTCGTAGGCTCTGAACCACTGCCCGATGTCGTCATTCTTGAAGAACTCCTTCACTACATCCTTGGGAATATAAACTCTTGGTTCCGCCGGTACTGGCGGTGTGCTGCCACCAGAGGGATTAAGCTCCAAACTTTTTGCTTTCAGCTCCAGCTCCCTCAGCTTCATGTCATGCTCTAATTGTAGTTTCTTTTCTTCCATGGCTAGTCTTTGTTTTTCCATATCCATCTGCCCATGAAGTTTTGCCATCTCCACCTCGTGTGCCCGGGTTGCTGCCCTGTCTGCCAATTCTTCTAGCGACTGGCCTCTGCCAAACTCATGGACACTTTCTGGTGGAACCACTTCCACCTGATTCTCTGGTGCCTTTGACTCATACCAGGCCCTCAGCGCCTTCACGAATTGGGTCTTGTTTTTCAATCCAGTTTGGGCAATTCTGAACTTGGAGCAAAAACCTTTCAATTCTTCATTGCTATAATTCCGAAGTGCGCTTTCTTCCCAATCTATGTCCTCAAATCCAGAGATTATAGAAGCTGCCCTTCCGGCGGGAAGTGAACCAGGCATGGTTCTAACAAAAGAGATTCTTGGCAAAACAAAAACAAATTCTAGTCTTGTGGCTTTGTTACTGGTCTGCTCTCACTACGTGGTGATCAGTGATTCACTATACGCAAACCACAAATGCAAATCCGTAAATCCCACCGCTGCCACCAATGTTAGAAATGAGGGGGCTCTGGTTGACGCAGGTGTGAACCCACAACAAGCAGGGACCCTTGACTTCTTGTCAGGGCGAAGGATGACTCCCCAGAATAACCCCTGCTCACCCTCTAGGTGCGTGGCGCGAGCAGTCTAGGCTAAGTCTCAGGCGTACACGGTTAAGCAAATGCAATTACACATACAGTAAACCCCTTGCATGCACCACAAACGGACACCAATCAGGAAGTATATAAAAATAAGCTTTTATGTAGATTCAGCAGATTCAAATACAAGGCCCAGTAACGTTGAACTGATGGGGCCACAATTCTTGGAAATACGGTCAAGTTCTCTTTGTTTTACGGAAAGTTCTTTAGGCGGGCACAAGGTAACTGTAGGCCTCAGCGCACTTCGTGCTGAGGCAGCGCCCAGGGAGCACACAGCAGATGACAGGGAAATAAGAACGTTGCGGACCCTGGATCCGATGCGAGCTCGCGGTCGAGTTCGTAAGTACAGTACCTTGTTTCTTGACGCAAAGGCGGGTGCGGGATTTCAGCGGCTCTTCGACAGAAGAGCGAGGCGGCGTCCGGGGCTCCCACACTTCACGAGGGTGTCTGATCTTCAGGCTCACGACAAGAGCGGGGTGTTGCAGGTGGCGTGTGAACAAAGCGGGGCAGCCGGGCACGCAGATGCGTCCGGGCCGTCCGAGGCTTGGAGATGCTCACAAACGCTGATTCCGGCGGGAGGGTGAAGGTGCACAGCGAGCCTCCAACGAGCGAGGTGACGGGGCAGCCCAGCACAGCGTAGGGGGAGCGGCTCCGATCGAGCGAGGCTCTTCCCAAGGCGGGGGCGGCTAAGCAGTCCTGGTCACGGCTCAAGGAGGGACTGGGGCACGAGGGTCACAGCTCCGGCGAGGGAAAGGACACCACAGTCCAGCAGCAGGCGAGTGAAGATCAGGTAGAGCCCAATGGTCACGGGGCTCAGTTCAGGGGGCAAGCTCAGTTCCAAGCCCTTGGAGATCGTTTTGGAAAAGCACAAGTCTTGAAAGTAAGTAAAGTGAAAGTCTTCAGCAACAGTTTCTCTTCTCTCCTTTGGCAGCAAGGTCACCACTGCAGGCCAATCCCCCAGGATAGGGACAGTCTTCCTCCTACAGCTTTCCCGGTGCCTCCTCCTCAGGCAGAGATTCTTCTTGGTCAAAAGCGGATCTAGTTTCTCAGGAGCAGGGCTCCTCCATTTATACAGCAAATCTTTTGTTCTCCCAGGCCAGGGGGGCCCTTGCCTAGTTCAGTCCGGTTTCTGAGCACTTTGTTTACGCGATGCAGGCTTCTTCTTTCAGAGTGCAGGGCAGAGTCATCAGACGCTCCACAGGGGGCGGAGCAGGCATTGAGGTAGCAGAGCACTGTCCTATTCAGAGCCTAGGAGCACTCCTCCCGCCCATCTACCTGTCGATCGTCCTATTCATTACCAGGCTACCTAGCCCTGCCCATCTGGGTTCCCCCAGCCCTGTCACTCATACCAGCCAGACATCAGATACACATCACGCAGAGGCGGCTGAAAGGTTTAGGCAAGCAAAGGCCAACTTTCTAAAAGCGGCATTTGCAAACCCGGAATATTAAAATAAACCTTGCGAAAAGATGTACCTTATCATTCCGAGTTCAGGCATACTAAACTCGATCTTCTACCCTGTTCCCTGGGTCGGTTAGGATCATAGGGTGTAATAATCCGGGCCGCCCATACTGGCCTATGAGAACAGGGTTGCCTTGCAGTAGTGAACAACAAGATGGCGGTAATTCACTACTAGGACATGCCACGCATTCAGGCTTGTCCTACCTTAGGCTTACAACGCACCCTGCCCGTGGGCCTACCAGAGGGGTGACTAACATGCAGCTAAGGGAAGGTTTTAGGGACTGGCAAGTGTGGGCACTTGCCGGTCAGCATGTCAGTACCAGACTGCACGCAGGTTCTGCGATGGCAGACCTCAGACATATTTTACCGGCCGCTTCTGTGGGTGGCACAACCAGTGCTGCAAGCCCGCCAGCGGTGTTCGCATTTACATGCCCTGGCGCCCCCGGCGCACTTTACTGGGGTCTGACAGTAAATCAAACAATCCAATCAGGGAATCCAACCAACATATACAATTTACATAGGGAGCACTCGCACCGCGACACTGGTTGGCAGTGGCACAGCGCGCTGAGCGGCCAACACCATAAAAACACATGAGGCACAGCGACAAAAAGAGGAAGGGAGACTCACGCCAAGGTGCCAGGTCTAACACTGTACCTCATGGGAACAGTCCAGCCCGAACTGCCAAGCCATGCCTTCCCTGGACAGGAAACAAGCTTCCTAGGACCGTTTTCTGGCATTTCAGCCGTCTTCAGCCAGGCTTGCTTGAATCCAGTGGCAAAGTGAGCAAGGGACTCACGTCTGAGCATACCCTGCCAACTTATGGCGAACAAAGCGGTACAAAAGGGGGTGGTGATGGACGGAGCATCAGAACCAATCAAACACTCACACCCAGTCAACAGATCTGGGTTTGATCCATCACCGTTCTTTAGCCCACTCTGCCACCCCAGTTCAGACATGGCCATATGCAAATCAGTCTGACCCTGTGCCTCATGGGAACAGTCCAGCCCGAACTGCCAAGCCATGCCTTCCCTGGACCGGAAACAAGCTTCCTAGGACCGGTTTCTGGCATTTCAGCCGTCTTCAGCCAGGCTTGCTTGAATCCAGTGGCAAAGGGAGCAAGGGACTCACGTCTGAGCATACCCTGCCAACTTATGGTGAACAAAGCGGTACAAAAGGGGGTGGTGATGGACGGAGCATCAGAACCAATCAAACACTCACACCCAGTCAACAGATCTGGGTTTGATCCATCACCGTTCTTTAGCCCACTCTGCCACCCCAGTTCAGACATGGCCATATGCAAATCCGTCAGACCCTGTGCCTCATGGGAACAGTCCAGCCCGAACTGCCAAGCCATGCCTTCCCTGGGCCGGAAACAAGCTTCCTAGGACCGGTTTCTGGCATTTCAGCCATCTTCAGCCAGGCTTGCTTGAATCCAGTGGCAAAGTGAGCAAGGGACTCACGTCTGAGCATACCCTGCCAACTTATGGCGAACAAAGCGGTAAAAAAGGGGGTGGTGATGGACGGAGCATCAGAACCAATCAAACACTCACACCCAGTCAACAGATCTGGGTTTGATCCATCACCGTTCTTTAGCCCACTCTGCCACCCCAGTTCAGACATGGCCATATGCAAATCCGTCTGACCCTGTGCCTCATGGGAACAGTCCAGCCCGAACTGCCAAGCCATGCCTTCCCTGGGCCGGAAACAAGCTTCCTAGGACCGGTTTCTGGCATTTCAGCCGTCTTCAGCCAGGCTTGCTTGAATCCAGTGGCAAAGTGAGCAAGGGACTCACGTCTGAGCATACCCTGCCAACTTATGGCGAACAAAGCGGTACAAAAGGGGGTGGTGATGGACGGAGCATCGGAACCAATCAAACACTCACACCCAGTCAACAGATCTGGGTTTAATCCATCACCGTTCTTTAGCCACTCTGCCACCCCAGTTCAGACATGGCCATATGCAAATCAGTCTGACCCTGTGCCTCATGGGAACAGTCCAGCCCGAACTGCCAAGCCATGCCTTCCCTGGACCGGAAACAAGCTTCCTAGGACCGGTTTCTGGCATTTCAGCCGTCTTCAGACAGGCTTGCTTGAATCCAGTGGCAAAGTGAGCAAGGGACTCACGTCTGAGCATACCCTGCCAACTTATGGCGAACAAAGCAGTACAAAAGGGGGTGGTGATGGACGGAGCATCAGAACCAATCAAACACTCCCACCCAGTCAACAGATCTGGGTGTGATCCATCACCGTTCTTTAGCCCACTCTGCCACCCCAGTTCAGACATGGCCATATGCAAATCAGTCTGACCCTGTGCCTCATGGGAACAGTACAGCCCGAACTGCCAAGCCATGCCTTCCCTGGACCGGAATCAAGCTTCCTAGGACCGGTTTCTGACATTTCAGCCGTCTTCAGCCAGGCTTGCTTGAATCCAGTGGCAAAGTGAGCAAGGGACTCACGTCTGAGCATACCCTGCCAATTTATGACGAACAAAGCGGTACAAAAGGGGGTGGTGATGGACGGAGCATCAGAACCAATTAAACACTCACACCCAGTCAACAGATCTGGGTTTGATCCATCACCGTTCTTTAGCCCACTCTGCCACCCCAGTTCAGACATGGCCATATGCAAATCAGTCTGACCCTGTGCCTCATGGGAACAGTCCAGCCCGAACTGCCAAGCCACGCCTTCCCTGGACCGGAAACAAGCTTCCTAGGACCGGTTTCTGGCATTTCAGCCGTCTTCAGCCAGGCCTGCTTGAATCCAGTGGCAAAGTGAGCAAGGGACTCACGTCTGAGCATACCCTGCCAACTTATGGCGATCAAAGCGGTACAAAAGGGGGTGGTGATGGACGGAGCATCAGAACCAATCAAACACTCACACCCAGTCAACAGATCTGGGTGTGATCCATCAAGGTTCTTTAGCCCACTCTGCCACCCCAGTTCAGACATGGCCATATGCAAATCAGTCTGACCCTGTGCCTCATGGGAACAGTCCAGCCCGAACTGCCAAGCCATGCCATCCCTGGACCAGAAACAAGCTTCCTAGGATCGGTTTCTGGCATTTCAGCCGTCTTCAGCCAGGCTTGCTTGAATCCAGTGGCAAAGTGAGCAAGGGACTCACGTCTGAGCATACCCTGCCAACTTATGGCGAACAAAGCGGTACAAAAGGGGGTGGTGATGGACGGAGCATCAGAACCAATCAAACACTCACAACCAGTCATCAGATCTGGGTTTGATCCATCACCGTTCTTTAGCCCACTCTGCCACCCCAGTTCAGACATGGCCATATGCAAATCAGTCTGACCCTGTACCTCATGGGAACAGTCCAGCCCGAACTGCCAAGCCATGCCTTCCCTGGTCCGGAAACAAGCTTCCTAGGACCGTTTTCTGGCATTTCAGCCGTCTTCAGCCAGGCTTGCTTGAATCCAGTGGCAAAGTGAGCAAGGGACTCACGTCTGAGCATACCCTGCCAACTTATGGCGAACAAAGCGGTACAAAAGGGGGTGGTGATGGACGGAGCATCAGAACCAATCAAACACTCACACCCAGTCAACAGATCTGGGTTTGATCCATCACCGTTCTTTAGCCCACTCTGCCACCCCAGTTCAGACATGGCCATATGCAAATCAGTCTGACCCTGTGCCTCATGGGAACAGTCCAGCCCGAACTGCCAAGCCATGCCTTCCCTGGACCGGAAACAAGCTTCCTAGGACCGGTTTCTGGCATTTCAGCCGTTTTCAGCCAGGCTTGCTTGAATGCAGTGGCAAAGTGAGCAAGGGACTCAAGTCTGAGCATACCCTGCCAACTTATGGTGAACAAAGCGGTACAAAAGGGGGTGGTGATGGACGGAGCATCAGAACCAATGAAACACTCACACCCAGTCAACATATCTGGGTTTGATCCATCACCGTTCTTTAGCCCACTCTGCCACCCCAGTTCAGACATGGCCATATGCAAATCAGTCTGACCCTGTGCCTCATGGGAACAGTCCAACCCGAACTGCCAAGCCATGCCTTCCCTGGACTGGAAACAAGCTTCCTAGGACCGGTTTCTGGCATTTTAGCCGTCTTCAGCCAGGCTTGCTTGAATCCAGTGGCAAAGTGAGCAAGGGACTCACGTCTGAGCATACCCTGCCAACTTATGGCAAACAAAGCGGTACAAAAGGGGGTGGTGATGGACGGAGCATCAGAACCAATCAAACACTCACACCCAGTCAACAGATCTGGGTTTGATCCATCACCGTTCTTTAGCCCACTCTGCCACCCCAGTTCAGACATGGCCATATGCAAATCAGTCTGACCCTGTGCCTCATGGGAACAGTCCAGCCCGAACTGCCAAGCCATGCCATCCCTGGACCGGAAACAAGCTTCCTAGGATCGGTTTCTGGCATTTCAGCCGTCTTCAGCCAGGCTTGCTTGAATCCAGTGGCAAAGTGAGCAAGGGACTCACGTCTGAGCATACCCTGCCAACTTATGGCGAACAAAGCGGTACAAAAGGGGGTGGTGATGGACGGAGCATCAGAACCAATCAAACACTCACACCCAGTCAACAGATCTGGGTTTGCTCCATAACCGTTCTTTAGCCCACTCTGCCACCCCAGTTCAGACATGGCCATATGCAAATCAGTCTGACCCTGTGCCTCATGGGAACAGTCCAGCCCGAACTGCCAAGCCATGCCTTCCCTGGACCGGAAACAAGCTTCCTAGGACCGGTTTCTGGCATTTCAGCCGTCTTCAGCCAGGCTTGCTTGAATCCAGTGGCAAAGTGAGCAAGGGACTCACGTCTGAGCATACCCTGCAAACTTATGGCGAACAAAGCGATACAAAAGGGGGTGGTGATGGACGGAGCATCAGAACCAATCAAACACTCACACCCAGTCAACAGATCTGGGTTTGATCCATCACCGTTCTTTAGCCCACTCTGCCACCCCAGTTCAGACATGGCCATATGCAAATCAGTCTGACCCTGTGCCTCATGGGAACAGTCCAGCCCGAACTGCCAAGCCATGCCTTCCCTGGACCGGAAACAAGCTTCCTAGGACCGGTTTCTGGCATTTCAGTCGTCTTCAGCCAGGCTTGCTTGAATCCAGTGGCAAAGTGAGCAAGGGACTCACGTCTGAGCATACCCTGCCAACTTATGGCGAACAAAGCGGTACAAAAGGGGGTGGTGATGGACGGAGCATCAGAACCAATCAATCACTCACACCCAGTCAACAGATCTGGGTGTGATCCATCACCGTTCTTTAGCCCACTCTGCCACCCCAGTTCAGACATGGCCATATGCAAATCAGTCTGACCCTGTGCCTCATGGGAACAGTCCAGCCCGAACTGCCAAGCCATGCCTTCCCTGGACCGGAAACAAGCTTCTTAGGACCGGTTTCTGGCATTTAAGCCGTCTTCAGCCAGGCTTGCTTGAATCCAGTGGCAAAGTGAGCAAGGGACTCACGTCTGAGCATACCCTGCCAACTTATGGCGAACAAAGCGGTACAAAAGGGGGTGGTGATGGACGGAGCATCAGAACCAATCAAACACTCACACCCAGTCAACAGATCTGGGTGTGATCCATCACCGTTCTTTAGCCCACTCTGCCACCCCAGTTCAGACATGGCCATATGCAAATCAGTCTGACCCTGTGCCTCATGGGAACAGTCCAGTCCGAACTGCCAAGCCATGCCTTCCGTAGACCGGAAACAAGCTTCCTAGGACCGGTTTCTGGCATTTCAGCCGTCTTCAGCCAGGCTTGCTTGAATCCAGTGGCAAAGTGAGCAAGGGACTCACGTCTGAGCATACCCTTCCAACTTCTGGCGAACAAAGCGGTACAAAAGGGGGTGGTGATGGACGGAGCATCAGAACCAATCAAACACTCACACCCAGTCAACAGATCTCGGTGTGATCCATCACCGTTCTTTAGCCCACTCTGCCACCCCAGTTCAGACATGGCCATATGCAAATCAGTCTGACCCTGTGCCTCATGGGAACAGTCCAGCCCGAACTGCCAAGCCATGCCTTTCCTGGACCGGAAACAAGCTTCCTAGGACCGGTTTCTGGCATTTCAGCCGTCTTCAGCCAGGCTTGCTTGAATCCAGTGGCAAAGTGAGCAAGGGACTCACGTCTGAGCATACCCTGACAACTTATGGCGAACAAAGCGGTACAAAAGGGGGTGGTGATGGACGGAGCATCAGAACCAATCAAACACTCACACCCAGTCAACAGATCTGGGTTTGATCCATCACCGTTCTTTAGCCCACTCTGCCACCCCAGTTCAGACATGGCCATATGCAAATCAGTCTGACCCTGTGCCTCATGGGAACAGTCCAGCCCGAACTGCCAAGCCATGCCTTCCCTGGACCGGAAACAAGCTTCCTAGGACCGGTTTCTGGCATTTCAGCCGTCTTCAGCAAGGCTTGCTTGAATGCAGTGGCAAAGTGAGCAAGGGACTCAGGTCTGAGCATACCCTGCCAACTTATGGCGAACAAAGCGGTACAAAAGGGGGTGGTGATGGACGGAGCATCAGAACCAATCAAACACTCACACCCAGTCAACAGATCTGGGTTTGATCCATCACCGTTCTTTAGCCCACTCTGCCACCCCAGTTCAGACATGGCCATATGCAAATCAGTCTGACCCTGTGCCTCATGGGAACAGTCCAGCCCGAACTGCCAAGCCATGCCTTCCCTGGACCGGAATCAAGCTTCCTAGGACCGGTTTCTGGCATTTCAGCTGTCTTCAGCCAGGCTTGCTTGAATCCAGTGGCAAAGTGAGCAAGGGACTCACGTCTGAGCATACCCTGCCAACTTATGGCGAACAAAGCGGTACAAAAGGGGGTGGTGATGGACGGAGCATCAGAACCAATTAAACACTCACACCCAGTCAAGAGATCTGGGTTTGATCCATCACCGTTCTTTAGCCCACTCTGCCACCCCAGTTCAGACATGGCCATATGCAAATCAGTCTGACCCTGTGCCTCATGGGAACAGTCCAGCCCGAACTGCCAAGCCATGCCTTCCCTGGACCGGAAACAAGCTTCCTAGGACCGGTTTCTGGCATTTCAGCCGTCTTCAGCCAGGCTTGCTTGAATGCAGTGGCAAAGTGAGCAAGGGACTCACGTCTGAGCATACCCTGCCAACTTATGGCGAACAAAGCGGTACAAAAGGGGGTGGTGATGGACGGAGCATCAGAACCAATCAAACACTCACACCCAGTCAACAGATCTGGGTTTGATCCATCACCGTTCTTTAGCCCACTCTGCCACCCCAGTTCAGACATGGCCATATGCAAATCAGTCTGACCCTGTGCCTCATGGGAACAGTCCAGCCCGAACTGCCAAGCCATGCCTTCCCTGGACCGGAAACAAGCTTCCTAGGACCGGTTTCTGGCATTTCAGCCGTCTTCAGCCAGGCTTGCTTGAATCCAGTGGCAAAGTGAGCAACGGACTCACGTCTGAGCATACCCTGCCAACTTATGGCGAACAAAGCGGTACAAAAGGGGGTGGTGATGGACGGAGCATCAGAACCAATCAAACACTCACACCCAGTCAACAGATCTGGGTGTGATCCATCACCGTTCTTTAGCCCACTCTGCCACCCCAGTTCAGACATGTCCATATGCAAATCAGTCTGACCCTGTGCCTCATGGGAACAGTCCAGCACGAACTGCCAAGCCATGCCTTCCCTGGACCGGAATCAAGCTTCCTAGGACCGGTTTCTGGCATTTCAGCCGTCTTCAGCCAGGCTTGCTTGAATCCAGTGGCAAAGTGAGCAAGGGACTCACGTCTGAGCATACCCTGCCAACTTATGGCGAACAAAGCGGTACAAAAGGGGGTGGTGATGGACGGAGCATCAGAACCAATTAAACACTCACACCCAGTCAACAGATCTGGGTTTGATCCATCACCTTTCTTTAGCCCACTCTGCCACCCCAGTTCAGACATGGCCATATGCAAATCAGTCTGACCCTGTGCCTCATGGGAACAGTCCAGCCCGAACTGCCAAGCCATGCCTTCCCTGGACCGGAAACAAGCTTCCTAGGACCGGTTTCTGGCATTTCAGCAGTCTTCAGCTGGGCTTGCTTGACTGCAGTGGCAAAGTGAGCAAGGGACTCACGTCTGAGCATACCCTGCCAACTTATGGCGAACAAAGCGGTACAAAAGGGGGTGGTGATGGACGGAGCATCAGAACCAATCAAACACTCACACCCAGTCAACAGATCTGGGTTTGATCCATCACCGTTCTTTAGCCCACTCTGCCACCCCAGTTCAGACATGGCCATATGCAAATCAGTCTGACCCTGTGCCTCATGGGAACAGTCCAGCCCGAACTGCCAAGCCATGCCTTCCCTGGACCGGAAACAAGCTTCCTAGGACCGGTTTCTGGCATTTCAGCCGTTTTCAGCCAGGCTTGCTTGAATGCAGTGGCAAAGTGAGCAAGGGACTCAAGTCTGAGCATACCCTGCCAACTTATGGTGAACAAAGCGGTACAAAAGGGGGTGGTGATGGACGGAGCATCAGAACCAATGAAACACTCACACCCAGTCAACATATCTGGGTTTGATCCATCACCGTTCTTTAGCCCACTCTGCCACCCCAGTTCAGACATGGCCATATGCAAATCAGTCCGACCCTGTGCCTCATGGGAACAGTCCAACCCGAACTGCCAAGCCATGCCTTCCCTGGACTGGAAACAAGCTTCCTAGGACCGGTTACTGGCATTTTAGCCGTCTTCAGCCAGGCTTGCTTGAATCCAGTGGCAAAGTGAGCAAGGGACTCACGTCTGAGCATACCCTGCCAACTTATGGCTAACAAAGCGGTACAAAAGGGGGTGGTGATGGACGGAGCATCAGAACCAATCAAACACTCACACCCAGTCAACAGATCTGGGTTTGATCCATCACCGTTCTTTAGCCTACTCTGCCACCCCAGTTCAGACATGGCCATATGCAAATCAGTCTGACCCTGTGCCTCATGGGAACAGTCCAGCCCGAACTGCCAAGCCATGCCATCCCTGGACCGGAAACAAGCTTCCTAGGATCGGTTTCTGGCATTTCAGCCGTCTTCAGCCAGGCTTGCTTGAATCCAGTGGCAAAGTGAGCAAGGGACTCACGTCTGAGCATACCCTGCCAACTTATGGCGAACAAAGCGGTACAAAAGGGGGTGGTGATGGACGGAGCATCAGAACCAATCAAACACTCACACCCAGTCAACAGATCTGGGTTTGCTCCATAACCGTTCTTTAGCCCACTCTGCCACCCCAGTTCAGACATGGCCATATGCAAATCAGTCTGACCCTGTGCCTCATGGGAACAGTCCAGCCCGAACTGCCAAGCCATGCCTTCCCTGGACCGGAAACAAGCTTCCTAGGACCGGTTTCTGGCATTTCAGCCGTCTTCAGCCAGGCTTGCTTGAATCCAGTGGCAAAGTGAGCAAGGGACTCACGTCTGAGCATACCCTGCAAACTTATGGCGAACAAAGCGATACAAAAGGGGGTGGTGATGGACGGAGCATCAGAACCAATCAAACACTCACACCCAGTCAACAGATCTGGGTTTGATCCATCACCGTTCTTTAGCCCACTCTGCCACCCCAGTTCAGACATGGCCATATGCAAATCAGTCTGACCCTGTGCCTCATGGGAACAGTCCAGCCCGAACTGCCAAGCCATGCCTTCCCTGGACCGGAAACAAGCTTCCTAGGACCGGTTTCTGGCATTTCAGTCGTCTTCAGCCAGGCTTGCTTGAATCCAGTGGCAAAGTGAGCAAGGGACTCACGTCTGAGCATACCCTGCCAACTTATGGCGAACAAAGCGGTACAAAAGGGGGTGGTGATGGACGGAGCATCAGAACCAATCAATCACTCACACCCAGTCAACAGATCTGGGTGTGATCCATCACCGTTCTTTAGCCCACTCTGCCACCCCAGTTCAGACATGGCCATATGCAAATCAGTCTGACCCTGTGCCTCATGGGAACAGTCCAGCCCGAACTGCCAAGCCATGCCTTCCCTGGACCGGAAACAAGCTTCTTAGGACCGGTTTCTGGCATTTAAGCCGTCTTCAGCCAGGCTTGCTTGAATCCAGTGGCAAAGTGAGCAAGGGACTCACGTCTGAGCATACCCTGCCAACTTATGGCGAACAAAGCGGTACAAAAGGGGGTGGTGATGGACGGAGCATCAGAACCAATCAAACACTCACACCCAGTCAACAGATCTGGGTGTGATCCATCACCGTTCTTTAGCCCACTCTGCCACCCCAGTTCAGACATGGCCATATGCAAATCAGTCTGACCCTGTGCCTCATGGGAACAGTCCAGTCCGAACTCCCAAGCCATGCCTTCCCTAGACCGGAAACAAGCTTCCTAGGACCGGTTTCTGGCATTTCAGCCGTCTTCAGCCAGGCTTGCTTGAATCCAGTGGCAAAGTGAGCAAGGGACTCACGTCTGAGCATACCCTTCCAACTTATGGCGAACAAAGCGGTACAAAAGGGGGTGGTGATGGACGGAGCATCAGAACCAATCAAACACTCACACCCAGTCAACAGATCTCGGTGTGATCCATCACCGTTCTTTAGCCCACTCTGCCACCCCAGTTCAGACATGGCCATATGCAAATCAGTCTGACCCTGTGCCTCATGGGAACAGTCCAGCCCGAACTGCCAAGCCATGCCTTTCCTGGACCGGAAACAAGCTTCCTAGGACCGGTTTCTGGCATTTCAGCCGTCTTCAGCCAGGCTTGCTTGAATCCAGTGGCAAAGTGAGCAAGGGACTCACGTCTGAGCATACCCTGCCAACTTATGGCGAACAAAGCGGTACAAAAGGGGGTGGTGATGGACGGAGCATCAGAACCAATCAAACACTCACACCCAGTCAACAGATCTGGGTTTGATCCATCACCGTTCTTTAGCCCACTCTGCCACCCCAGTTCAGACATGGCCATATGCAAATCAGTCTGACCCTGTGCCTCATGGGAACAGTCCAGCCCGAACTGCCAAGCCATGCCTTCCCTGGACCGGAAACAAGCTTCCTAGGACCGGTTTCTGGCATTTCAGCCGTCTTCAGCAAGGCTTGCTTGAATGCAGTGGCAAAGTGAGCAAGGGACTCAGGTCTGAGCATACCCTGCCAACTTATGGCGAACAAAGCGGTACAAAAGGGGGTGGTGATGGACGGAGCATCAGAACCAATCAAACACTCACACCCAGTCAACAGATCTGGGTTTGATCCATCACCGTTCTTTAGCCCACTCTGCCACCCCAGTTCAGACATGGCCATATGCAAATCAGTCTGACCCTGTGCCTCATGGGAACAGTCCAGCCCGAACTGCCAAGCCATGCCTTCCCTGGACCGGAATCAAGCTTCCTAGGACCGGTTTCTGGCATTTCAGCTGTCTTCAGCCAGGCTTGCTTGAATCCAGTGGCAAAGTGAGCAAGGGACTCACGTCTGAGCATACCCTGCCAACTTATGGCGAACAAAGCGGTACAAAAGGGGGTGGTGATGGACGGAGCATCAGAACCAATTAAACACTCACACCCAGTCAAGAGATCTGGGTTTGATCCATCACCGTTCTTTAGCCCACTCTGCCACCCCAGTTCAGACATGGCCATATGCAAATCAGTCTGACCCTGTGCCTCATGGGAACAGTCCAGCCCAAACTGCCAAGCCATGCCTTCCCTGGACCGGAAACAAGCTTCCTAGGACCGGTTTCTGGCATTTCAGCCGTCTCCAGCCAGGCTTGCTTGTATGCAGTGGCAAAGTGAGCAAGGGACTCACGTCTGAGCATACCCTGCCAACTTATGGCGAACAAAGCGGTACAAAAGGGGGTGGTGATGGACGGAGCATCAGAACCAATCAAACACTCACACCCAGTCAACGGATCTGGGTTTGATCCATCACCGTTCTTTAGCCCACTCTGCCACCCCAGTTCAGACATGGCCATATGCAAATCAGTCTGACCCTGTGCCTCATGGGAACAGTCCAGCCCGAACTGCCAAGCCATGCCTTCACTGGACCGGAAACAAGCTTCCTAGGACCGGTTTCTGGCATTTCAGCCGTCTTCAGCCAGGCTTGCTTGAATCCAGTGGCAAAGTGAGCAAGGGACTCAGGTCTGAGCATACCCTGCCAACTTATGGCGAACAAAGCGGTACAAAAGGGGGTGGTGATGGACGGAGCATCAGAACCAATCAAACACTCACACCCAGTCAACAGATCTGGGTTTGATCCATCACCGTTCTTTAGCCCACTCTGCCACCCCAGTTCAGACATGGCCATATGCAAATCAGTCTGACCCTGTGCCTCATGGGAACAGTCCAGCCCGAACTGCCAAGCCATGCCTTCCCTGGACCGGAAACAAGCTTCCTAGGACCGGTTTCTGGCATTTCAGCCGTTTTCAGCCAGGCTTGCTTGAATGCAGTGGCAAAGTGAGCAAGGGACTCAAGTCTGAGCATACCCTGCCAACTTATGGTGAACAAAGCGGTACAAAAGGGGGTGGTGATGGACGGAGCATCAGAACCAATGAAACACTCACACCCAGTCAACATATCTGGGTTTGATCCATCACCGTTCTTTAGCCCACTCTGCCACCCCAGTTCAGACATGGCCATATGCAAATCAGTCTGACCCTGTGCCTCATGGGAACAGTCCAACCCGAACTGCCAAGCCATGCCTTCCCTGGACTGGAAACAAGCTTCCTAGGACCGGTTACTGGCATTTTAGCCGTCTTCAGCCAGGCTTGCTTGAATCCAGTGGCAAAGTGAGCAAGGGACTCACGTCTGAGCATACCCTGCCAACTTATGGCAAACAAAGCGGTACAAAAAGGGGTGGTGATGGACGGAGCATCAGAACCAATCAAACACTCACACCCAGTCAACAGATCTGGGTTTGATCCATCACCGTTCTTTAGCCTACTCTGCCACCCCAGTTCAGACATGGCCATATGCAAATCAGTCTGACCCTGTGCCTCATGGGAACAGTCCAGCCCGAACTGCCAAGCCATGCCATCCCTGGACCGGAAACAAGCTTCCTAGGATCGGTTTCTGGCATTTCAGCCGTCTTCAGCCAGGCTTGCTTGAATCCAGTGGCAAAGTGAGCAAGGGACTCACGTCTGAGCATACCCTGCCAACTTATGGCGAACAAAGCGGTACAAAAGGGGGTGGTGATGGACGGAGCATCAGAACCAATCAAACACTCACACCCAGTCAACAGATCTGGGTTTGCTCCATAACCGTTCTTTAGCCCACTCTGCCACCCCAGTTCAGACATGGCCATATGCAAATCAGTCTGACCCTGTGCCTCATGGGAACAGTCCAGCCCGAACTGCCAAGCCATGCCTTCCCTGGACCGGAAACAAGCTTCCTAGGACCGGTTTCTGGCATTTCAGCCGTCTTCAGCCAGGCTTGCTTGAATCCAGTGGCAAAGTGAGCAAGGGACTCACGTCTGAGCATACCCTGCAAACTTATGGCGAACAAAGCGATACAAAAGGGGGTGGTGATGGACGGAGCATCAGAACCAATCAAACACTCACACCCAGTCAACAGATCTGGGTTTGATCCATCACCGTTCTTTAGCCCACTCTGCCACCCCAGTTCAGACATGGCCATATGCAAATCAGTCTGACCCTGTGCCTCATGGGAACAGTCCAGCCCGAACTGCCAAGCCATGCCTTCCCTGGACCGGAAACAAGCTTCCTAGGACCGGTTTCTGGCATTTCAGTCGTCTTCAGCCAGGCTTGCTTGAATCCAGTGGCAAAGTGAGCAAGGGACTCACGTCTGAGCATACCCTGCCAACTTATGGCGAACAAAGCGGTACAAAAGGGGGTGGTGATGGACGGAGCATCAGAACCAATCAATCACTCACACCCAGTCAACAGATCTGGGTGTGATCCATCACCGTTCTTTAGCCCACTCTGCCACCCCAGTTCAGACATGGCCATATGCAAATCAGTCTGACCCTGTGCCTCATGGGAACAGTCCAGCCCGAACTGCCAAGCCATGCCTTCCCTGGACCGGAAACAAGCTTCTTAGGACCGGTTTCTGGCATTTAAGCCGTCTTCAGCCAGGCTTGCTTGAATCCAGTGGCAAAGTGAGCAAGGGACTCACGTCTGAGCATACCCTGCCAACTTATGGCGAACAAAGCGGTACAAAAGGGGGTGGTGATGGACGGAGCATCAGAACCAATCAAACACTCACACCCAGTCAACAGATCTGGGTGTGATCCATCACCGTTCTTTAGCCCACTCTGCCACCCCAGTTCAGACATGGCCATATGCAAATCAGTCTGACCCTGTGCCTCATGGGAACAGTCCAGTCCGAACTCCCAAGCCATGCCTTCCCTAGACCGGAAACAAGCTTCCTAGGACCGGTTTCTGGCATTTCAGCCGTCTTCAGCCAGGCTTGCTTGAATCCAGTGGCAAAGTGAGCAAGGGACTCACGTCTGAGCATACCCTTCCAACTTATGGCGAACAAAGCGGTACAAAAGGGGGTGGTGATGGACGGAGCATCAGAACCAATCAAACACTCACACCCAGTCAACAGATCTCGGTGTGATCCATCACCGTTCTTTAGCCCACTCTGCCACCCCAGTTCAGACATGGCCATATGCAAATCAGTCTGACCCTGTGCCTCATGGGAACAGTCCAGCCCGAACTGCCAAGCCATGCCTTTCCTGGACCGGAAACAAGCTTCCTAGGACCGGTTTCTGGCATTTCAGCCGTCTTCAGCCAGGCTTGCTTGAATCCAGTGGCAAAGTGAGCAAGGGACTCACGTCTGAGCATACCCTGCCAACTTATGGCGAACAAAGCGGTACAAAAGGGGGTGGTGATGGACGGAGCATCAGAACCAATCAAACACTCACACCCAGTCAACAGATCTGGGTTTGATCCATCACCGTTCTTTAGCCCACTCTGCCACCCCAGTTCAGACATGGCCATATGCAAATCAGTCTGACCCTGTGCCTCATGGGAACAGTCCAGCCCGAACTGCCAAGCCATGCCTTCCCTGGACCGGAAACAAGCTTCCTAGGACCGGTTTCTGGCATTTCAGCCGTCTTCAGCAAGGCTTGCTTGAATGCAGTGGCAAAGTGAGCAAGGGACTCAGGTCTGAGCATACCCTGCCAACTTATGGCGAACAAAGCGGTACAAAAGGGGGTGGTGATGGACGGAGCATCAGAACCAATCAAACACTCACACCCAGTCAACAGATCTGGGTTTGATCCATCACCGTTCTTTAGCCCACTCTGCCACCCCAGTTCAGACATGGCCATATGCAAATCAGTCTGACCCTGTGCCTCATGGGAACAGTCCAGCCCGAACTGCCAAGCCATGCCTTCCCTGGACCGGAATCAAGCTTCCTAGGACCGGTTTCTGGCATTTCAGCTGTCTTCAGCCAGGCTTGCTTGAATCCAGTGGCAAAGTGAGCAAGGGACTCACGTCTGAGCATACCCTGCCAACTTATGGCGAACAAAGCGGTACAAAAGGGGGTGGTGATGGACGGAGCATCAGAACCAATTAAACACTCACACCCAGTCAAGAGATCTGGGTTTGATCCATCACCGTTCTTTAGCCCACTCTGCCACCCCAGTTCAGACATGGCCATATGCAAATCAGTCTGACCCTGTGCCTCATGGGAACAGTCCAGCCCGAACTGCCAAGCCATGCCTTCCCTGGACCGGAAACAAGCTTCCTAGGACCGGTTTCTGGCATTTCAGCCGTCTTCAGCCAGGCTTGCTTGAATGCAGTGGCAAAGTGAGCAAGGGACTCACGTCTGAGCATACCCTGCCAACTTATGGCGAACAAAGCGGTACAAAAGGGGGTGGTGATGGACGGAGCATCAGAACCAATCAAACACTCACACCCAGTCAACAGATCTGGGTTTGATCCATCACCGTTCTTTAGCCCACTCTGCCACCCCAGTTCAGACATGGCCATATGCAAATCAGTCTGACCCTGTGCCTCATGGGAACAGTCCAGCCCGAACTGCCAAGCCATGCCTTCCCTGGACCGGAAACAAGCTTCCTAGGACCGGTTTCTGGCATTTCAGCCGTCTCCAGCCAGGCTTGCTTGAATGCAGTGGCAAAGTGAGCAAGGGACTCACGTCTGAGCATACCCTGCCAACTTATGGCGAACAAAGCGGTACAAAAGGGGGTGGTGATGGACGGAGCATCAGAACCAATCAAACACTCACACCCAGTCAACGGATCTGGGTTTGATCCATCACCGTTCTTTAGCCCACTCTGCCACCCCAGTTCAGACATGGCCATATGCAAATCAGTCTGACCCTGTGCCTCATGGGAACAGTCCAGCTTGAACTGCCAAGCCATGCCTTCCCTGGACCGGAAACAAGCTTCCTAGGACCGGTTTCTGGCATTTCAGCCGTCTTCAGCCAGGCTTGCTTGAATCCAGTGGCAAAGTGAGCAAGGGACTCACGTCTGAGCATACCCTGCCAACTTATGGCGAACAAAGCGGTACAAAAGGGGGTGGTGATGGACGGAGCATCAGAACCAATCAAACACTCACACCCAGTCAACAGATCTGGGTTTGATTCATCACCGTTCTTTAGCCCACTCTGCCATCCCAGTTCAGACATGGCCATATGCAAATCAGTCTGACCCTGTGCCTCATGGGAACAGTCCAGCCCGAACTGCCAAGCCATGCCTTCCCTGGACCGGAAACAAGCTTCTTAGGACCGGTTTCTGGCATTTCAGCCGTCTTCAGCCAGGCTTGCTTGAATCCAGTGGCAAAGTGAGCAAGGGACTCACGTCTGAGCATACCCTGCCAACTTATGGTGAACAAAGCGGTACAAAAGGGGGTGGTGATGGACGGAGCATCAGAACCAATCAAACACTCACACCCAGTCAACAGATCTGGGTTTGATCCATCACCGTTCTTTAGCCCACTCTGCCACCCCAGTTCAGACATGGCCATATGCAAATCAGTCTGACCCTGTGCCTCATGGGAACAGTCCAGCCCGAACTGCCAAGCCATGCCTTCCCTGGACCGGAAACAAGCTTCCTAGGACCGGTTTCTGGCATTTCAGCCGTCTTCAGCCAGGCTTGCTTGAATCCAGTGGCAAAGTGAGCAAGGGACTCACGTCTGAGCATACCCTGCCAACTTATGGCGAACAAAGCGGTACAAAAGGGGGTGGTGATGGACGGAGCATCAGAACCAATCAAACACTCACACCCAGTCAACAGATCTGGGTTTTATCCATCACCGTTCTTTAGCCCACTCTGCCACCCCAGTTCAGACATGGCCATATGCAAATCAGTCTGACCCTGTGCCTCATGGGAACAGTCCAGCCCGAACTGCCAAGCCATGCCTTCACTGGACCGGAAACAAGCTTCCTAGGACCGGTTTCTGGCATTTCAGCCGTCTTCAGCCAGGCTTGCTTGAATCCAGTGGCAAAGTGAGCAAGGGACTCAGGTCTGAGCATACCCTGCCAACTTATGGCGAACAAAGCGGTACAAAAGGGGGTGGTGATGGACGGAGCATCAGAACCAATCAAACACTCACACCCAGTCAACAGATCTGGGTTTGATCCATCACCGTTCTTTAGCCCACTCTGCCACCCCAGTTCAGACATGGCCATATGCAAATCAGTCTGACCCTGTGCCTCATGGGAACAGTCCAGCCCGAACTGCCAAGCCATGCCTTCCCTGGACCGGAATCAAGCTTCCTAGGACCGGTTTCTGGCATTTCAGCTGTCTTCAGCCAGGCTTGCTTGAATCCAGTGGCAAAGTGAGCAAGGGACTCACGTCTGAGCATACCCTGCCAACTTATGGCGAACAAAGCGGTATAAAAGGGGGTGGTGATGGACGGAGCATCAGAACCAATTAAACACTCACACCCAGTCAAGAGATCTGGGTTTGATCCATCACCGTTCTTTAGCCCACTCTGCCACCCCAGTTCAGACATGGCCATATGCAAATCAGTCTGACCCTGTGCCTCATGGGAACAGTCCAGCCCGAACTGCCAAGCCATGCCTTCCCTGGACCGGAAACAAGCTTTCTAGGACCGGTTTCTGGCATTTCAGCCGTCTTCAGCCAGGCTTGCTTGAATGCAGTGGCAAAGTGAGCAAGGGACTCACGTCTGAGCATACCCTGCCAACTTATGGCGAACAAAGCGGTACAAAAGGGGGTGGTGATGGACGGAGCATCAGAACCAATCAAACACTCACACCCAGTCAACAGATCTGGGTTTGATCCATCACCGTTCTATAGCCCACTCTGCCACCCCAGTTCAGACATGGCCATATGCAAATCAGTCTGACCCTGTGCCTCATGGGAACAGTCCAGCCCGAACTGCCAAGCCATGCCTTCCCTGGACCGGAAACAAGCTTCCTAGGACCGGTTTCTGGCATTTCAGCCGTCTCCAGCCAGGCTTGCTTGAATGCAGTGGCAAAGTGAGCAAGGGACTCACGTCTGAGCATACCCTGCCAACTTATGGCGAACAAAGCGGTACAAAAGGGGGTGGTGATGGACGGAGCATCAGAACCAATCAAACACTCACACCCAGTCAACGGATCTGGGTTTGATCCATCACCGTTCTTTAGCCCACTCTGCCACCCCAGTTCAGACATGGCCATATGCAAATCAGTCTGACCCTGTGCCTCATGGGAACAGTCCAGCCCGAACTGCCAAGCCATGCCTTCCCTGGACCGGAAACAAGCTTCCTAGGACCGGTTTCTGGCATTTCAGCCGTCTTCAGCCAGGCTTGCTTGAATCCAGTGGCAAAGTGAGAAAGGGACTCACGTCTGAGCATACCCTGCCAACTTATGGCGAACAAAGCGGTACAAAAGGGGGTGGTGATGGACGGAGCATCAGAACCAATCAAACACTCACACCCAGTCAACAGATCTGGGTTTGATTCATCACCGTTCTTTAGCCCACTCTGCCACCCCAGTTCAGACATGGCCATATGCAAATCAGTCTGACCCTGTGCCTCATGGGAACAGTCCAGCCCGAACTGCCAAGCCATGCCTTCCCTGGACCGGAAACAAGCTTCCTAGGACCGGTTTCTGGCATTTCAGCCGTCTTCAGCCAGGCTTGCTTGAATCCAGTGGCAAAGTGAGCAAGGGACTCACGTCTGAGCATACCCTGCCAACTTATGGCGAACAAAGCGGTAAAAAAGGGGGTGGTGATGGACGGAGCATCAGAACCAATCAAACACTCACACCCAGTCAACAGATCTGGGTTTGATCCGTCACCGTTCTTTAGCCCACTCTGCCACCCCAGTTCAGACATGGCCATATGCAAATCAGTCTGACCCTGTGCCTCATGGGAACAGTCCAGCCCGAACTGCCAAGCCATGCCTTCCCTGGACCGGAAATAAGCTTCCTAGGACCGGTTTCTGGCATTTCAGCCGTCTTCAGCCAGGCTTGCTTGAATCCAGTGGCAAAGTGAGCAAGGGACTCACGTCTGAGCATACCCTGCCAACTTATGGCGAACAAAGCGGTACAAAAGGGGGTGGTGATGGACGGAGCATCAGAACCAATCAAACACTCACACCCAGTCAACAGATCTGGGTTTGATCCATCACCGTTCTTTAGCCCACTCTGCCACCCCAGTTCAGACATGGCCATATGCAAATCAGTCTGACCCTGTGCCTCATGGGAACAGTCCAGCCCAAACTGCCAAGCCATGCCTTCCCTGGACCGGAAACAAGCTTCCTAGGACCGGTTTCTGGCATTTCAGCCGTCTTCAGCCAGGCTTGCTTGAATCCAGTGGCAAAGTGAGAAAGGGACTCACGTCTGAGCATACCCTGCCAACTTATGGCGAACAAAGCGGTACAAAAGGGGGTGGTGATGGACGGAGCATCAGAACCAATCAAACACTCACACCCAGTCAACAGATCTGGGTTTGATTCATCACCGTTCTTTAGCCCACTCTGCCACCCCAGTTCAGACATGGCCATATGCAAATCAGTCTGACCCTGTGCCTCATGGGAACAGTCCAGCCCGAACTGCCAAGCCATGCCTTCCCTGGACCGGAAACAAGCTTCCTAGGACCGGTTTCTGGCATTTCAGCCGTCTTCAGCCAGGCTTGCTTGAATCCAGTGGCAAAGTGAGCAAGGGACTCACGTCTGAGCATACCCTGCCAACTTATGGCGAACAAAGCGGTAAAAAAGGGGGTGGTGATGGACGGAGCATCAGAACCAATCAAACACTCACACCCAGTCAACAGATCTGGGTTTGATCCGTCACCGTTCTTTAGCCCACTCTGCCACCCCAGTTCAGACATGGCCATATGCAAATCAGTCTGACCCTGTGCCTCATGGGAACAGTCCAGCCCGAACTGCCAAGCCATGCCTTCCCTGGACCGGAAATAAGCTTCCTAGGACCGGTTTCTGGCATTTCAGCCGTCTTCAGCCAGGCTTGCTTGAATCCAGTGGCAAAGTGAGCAAGGGACTCACGTCTGAGCATACCCTGCCAACTTATGGCGAACAAAGCGGTACAAAAGGGGGTGGTGATGGACGGAGCATCAGAACCAATTAAACACTCACACCCAGTCAAGAGATCTGGGTTTGATCCATCACCGTTCTTTAGCCCACTCTGCCACCCCAGTTCAGACATGGCCATATGCAAATCAGTCTGACCCTGTGCCTCATGGGAACAGTCCAGCCCGAACTGCCAAGCCATGCCTTCCCTGGACCGGAAACAAGCTTCCTAGGACCGGTTTCTGGCATTTCAGCCGTCTTCAGCCAGGCTTGCTTGAATGCAGTGGCAAAGTGAGCAAGGGACTCACGTCTGAGCATACCCTGCCAACTTATGGCGAACAAAGCGGTACAAAAGGGGGTGGTGATGGACGGAGCATCAGAACCAATCAAACACTCACACCCAGTCAACAGATCTGGGTTTGATCCATCACCGTTCTTTAGCCCACTCTGCCACCCCAGTTCAGACATGGCCATATGCAAATCAGTCTGACCCTGTGCCTCATGGGAACAGTCCAGCCCGAACTGCCAAGCCATGCCTTCCCTGGACCGGAAACAAGCTTCCTAGGACCGGTTTCTGGCATTTCAGCCGTCTCCAGCCAGGCTTGCTTGTATGCAGTGGCAAAGTGAGCAAGGGACTCACGTCTGAGCATACCCTGCCAACTTATGGCGAACAAAGCGGTACAAAAGGGGGTGGTGATGGACGGAGCATCAGAACCAATCAAACACTCACACCCAGTCAACGGATCTGGGTTTGATCCATCACCGTTCTTTAGCCCACTCTGCCACCCCAGTTCAGACATGGCCATATGCAAATCAGTCTGACCCTGTGCCTCATGGGAACAGTCCAGCCCGAACTGCCAAGCCATGCCTTCCCTGGACCGGAAACAAGCTTCCTAGGACCGGTTTCTGGCATTTCAGCCGTCTTCAGCCAGGCTTGCTTGAATCCAGTGGCAAAGTGAGCAAGGGACTCACGTCTGAGCATACCCTGCCAACTTATGGCGAACAAAGCGGTACAAAAGGGGGTGGTGATGGACGGAGCATCAGAACCAATCAAACACTCACACCCAGTCAACAGATCTGGGTTTGATTCATCACCGTTCTTTAGCCCACTCTGCCACCCCAGTTCAGACATGGCCATATGCAAATCAGTCTGACCCTGTGCCTCATGGGAACAGTCCAGCCCGAACTGCCAAGCCATGCCTTCCCTGGACCGGAAACAAGCTTCCTAGGACCGGTTTCTGGCATTTCAGCCGTCTTCAGCCAGGCTTGCTTGAATCCAGTGGCAAAGTGAGCAAGGGACTCACGTCTGAGCATACCCTGCCAACTTATGGCGAACAAAGCGGTACAAAAGGGGGTGGTGATGGACGGAGCATCAGAACCAATCAAACACTCACACCCAGTCAACAGATCTGGGTTTGATTCATCACCGTTCTTTAGCCCACTCTGCCACCCCAGTTCAGACATGGCCATATGCAAATCAGTCTGACCCTGTGCCTCATGGGAACAGTCCAGCCCGAACTGCCAAGCCATGCCTTCCCTGGACCGGAAACAAGCTTCCTAGGACCGGTTTCTGGCATTTCAGCCGTCTTCAGCCAGGCTTGCTTGAATCCAGTGGCAAAGTGAGCAAGGGACTCACGTCTGAGCATACCCTGCCAACTTATGGCGAACAAAGCGGTAAAAAAGGGGGTGGTGATGGACGGAGCATCAGAACCAATCAAACACTCACACCCAGTCAACAGATCTGGGTTTGATCCGTCACCGTTCTTTAGCCCACTCTGCCACCCCAGTTCAGACATGGCCATATGCAAATCAGTCTGACCCTGTGCCTCATGGGAACAGTCCAGCCCGAACTGCCAAGCCATGCCTTCCCTGGACCGGAAACAAGCTTCCTAGGACCGGTTTCTGGCATTTCAGCTGTCTTCAGCCAGGCTTGCTTGAATCCAGTGGCAAAGTGAGCAAGGGACTCACGTCTGAGCATACCCTGCCAACTTATGGCGAACAAAGCGGTACAAAAGGGGGTGGTGATGGACGGAGCATCAGAACCAATCAAACACTCACACCCAGTCAACAGATCTGGGTGTGATCCATCACCGTTCTTTAGCCCACTCTGCCACCCCAGTTCAGACATGGCCATATGCAAATCAGTCTGACCCTGTGCCTCATGGGAACAGTCCAGCCCGAACTGCCAAGCCATGCCTTCCCTGGACCGGAATCAAGCTTCCTAGGACCGGTTTCTGGCATTTCAGCCGTCTTCAGCCAGGCTTGCTTGAATCCAGTGGCAAAGTGAGCAAGGGACTCACGTCTGAGCATACCCTGCCAACTTATGGCGAACAAAGCGGTACAAAAGGGGGTGGTGATGGACGGAGCATCAGAACCAATTAAACACTCACACCCAGTCAACAGATCTGGGTTTGATCCATCACCGTTCTTTAGCCCACTCTGCCACCCCAGTTCAGACATGGCCATATGCAAATCAGTCTGACCCTGTGCCTCATGGGAACAGTCCAGCCCGAACTGCCAAGCCATGCCTTCCCTGGACCGGAAACAAGCTTCCTAGGACCGGTTTCTGGCATTTCAGCCGTCTTCAGCCAGGCTTGCTTGAATGCAGTGGCAAAGTGAGCAAGGGACTCAAGTCTGAGCATACCCTGCCAACTTATGGCGAACAAAGCGGTACAAAAGGGGGTGGTGATGGACGGAGCATCAGAACCAATCAAACACTAACACCCAGTCAACATATCTGGGTTTGATCCATCACCGTTCTTTAGCCCACTCTGCCACCCCAGTTCAGACATGGCCATATGCAAATCAGTCTGACCCTGTGCCTCATGGGAACAGTCCAGCCCGAACTGCCAAGCCATGCCATCCCTGGACCGGAAACAAGCTTCCTAGGATCGGTTTCTGGCATTTCAGCCGTCTTCAGCCAGGCTTGCTTGAATCCAGTGGCAAAGTGAGCAAGGGACTCACGTCTGAGCATACCCTGCCAACTTATGGCGAACAAAGCGGTACAAAAGGGGGTGGTGATGGACGGAGCATCAGAACCAATCAAACACTCACACCCAGTCAACAGATCTGGGTTTGCTCCATCACCGTTCTTTAGCCCACTCTGCCACCCCAGTTCAGACATGGCCATATGCAAATCAGTCTGACCCTGTGCCTCATGGGAACAGTCCAGCCCGAACTGCCAAGCCATGCCTTCCCTGGACCGGAAACAAGCTTCCTAGGACCGGTTTCTGGCATTTCAGCCGTCTTCAGCCAGGCTTGCTTGAATCCAGTGGCAAAGTGAGCAAGGGACTCACGTCTGAGCATACCCTGCCAACTTATGGCGAACAAAGCGGTACAAAAGGGGGTGGTGATGGACGGAGCATCAGAACCAATCAATCACTCACACCCAGTCAACAGATCTGGGTGTGATCCATCACCGTTCTTTAGCCCACTCTGCCACCCCAGTTCAGACATGGCCATATGCAAATCAGTCAGACCCTGTGCCTCATGGGAACAGTCCAGCCCGAACTGCCAAGCCATGCCTTCCCTGGACCGGAAACAAGCTTCCTAGGACCGGTTTCTGGCATTTCAGCCGTCTTCAGCCAGGCTTGCTTGAATCCAGTGGCAAAGTGAGCAAGGGACTCACGTCTGAGCATACCCTGCCAACTTATGGCGAACAAAGCGGTACAAAAGGGGGTGGTGATGGACGGAGCATCAGAACCAATCAAACACTCACACCCAGTCAACAGATCTGGGTGTGATCCATCACCGTTCTTTAGCCCACTCTGCCACCCCAGTTCAGACATGGCCATATGCAAATCAGTCTGACCCTGTGCCTCATGGGAACAGTCCAGCCCGAACTGCCAAGCCATGCCTTCCCTGGACCGGAAACAAGCTTCCTAGGACCGGTTTCTGGCATTTCAGCCGTCTTCAGCCAGGCTTGCTTGAATCCAGTGGCAAAGTGAGCAAGGGACTCACGTCTGAGCATACCCTGACAACTTATGGCGAACAAAGCGGTACAAAAGGGGGTGGTGATGGACGGAGCATCAGAACCAATCAAACACTCACACCCAGTCAACAGATCTGGGTTTGATCCATCACCGTTCTTTAGCCCACTCTGCCACCCCAGTTCAGACATGGCCATATGCAAATCAGTCTGACCCTGTGCCTCATGGGAACAGTCCAGCCCGAACTGCCAAGCCATGCCTTCCCTGGACCGGAAACAAGCTTCCTAGGACCGGTTTCTGGCATTTCAGCCGTCTTCAGCCAGGCTTGCTTGAATGCAGTGACAAAGTGAGCAAGGGACTCAGGTCTGAGCATACCCTGCCAACTTATGGCGAACAAAGCGGTACAAAAGGGGGTGGTGATGGACGGAGCATCAGAACCAATTAAACACTCACACCCAGTCAACAGATCTGGGTTTGATCCATCACCGTTCTTTAGCCCACTCTGCCACCCCAGTTCAGACATGGCCATATGCAAATCAGTCTGACCCTGTGCCTCATGGGAACAGTCCAGCCCGAACTGCCAAGCCATGCCTTCCCTGGACCGGAATCAAGCTTCCTAGGACCGGTTTCTGGCATTTCAGCCGTCTTCAGCCAGGCTTGCTTGAATCCAGTGGCAAAGTGAGCAAGGGACTCACGTCTGAGCATACCCTGCCAACTTATGGCGAACAAAGCGGTACAAAAGGGGGTGGTGATGGACGGAGCATCAGAACCAATCAAACACTCACACCCAGTCAACAGATCTGGGTTTGATCCATCAGCGTTCTTTAGCCCACTCTGCCACCCCAGTTCAGACATGGCCATATGCAAATCAGTCTGACCCTGTGCCTCATGGGAACAGTCCAGCCCGAACTGCCAAGCCATGCCTTCCCTGGACCGGAAACAAGCTTCCTAGGACCGGTTTCTGGCATTTCAGCCGTCTTCAGCCAGGCTTGCTTGAATGCAGTGGCAAAGTGAGCAAGGGACTCACGTCTGAGCATACCCTGCCAACTTATGGCGAACAAAGCGGTACATAAGGGGGTGGTGATGGACGGAGCATCAGAACCAATCAAACACTCACACCCAGTCAACAGATCTGGGTTTGATCCATCACCGTTCTTTAGCCCACTCTGCCACCCCAGTTCAGACATGGCCATATGCAAATCAGTCTGACCCTGTGCCTCATGGGAACAGTCCAGCCCGAACTGCCAAGCCATGCCTTCCCTGGACCGGAAACAAGCTTCCTAGGACCGGTTTCTGGCATTTCAGCCGTCTTCAGCCAGGCTTGCTTGAATCCAGTGGCAAAGTGAGCAAGGGACTCACGTCTGAGCATACCCTGCCAACTTATGGCGAACAAAGCGGTACAAAAGGGGGTGGTGATGGACGGAGCATCAGAACCAATCAAACACTCACACCCAGTCAACAGATCTGGGTTTGATCCATCACCGTTCTTTAGCCCACTTTGCCACTCCAGTTCAGACATGGCCATATGCAAATCAGTCTGACCCTGTGCCTCATGGGAACAGTCCAGCCCGAACTGCCAAGCCAAGCCTTCCCTGGACCGGAAACAAGCTTCCTAGGACCGGTTTCTGGCATTTCAGCCGTCTTCAGCCAGGCTTGCTTGAATGCAGTGGCAAAGTGAGCAAGGGACTCACGTCTGAGCATACCCTGCCAACTTATGGCGAACAAAGCGGTACAAAAGGGGGTGGTGATGGACGGAGCATCAGAACCAATCAAACACTCACACCCAGTCAACAGATCTGGGTTTGATCCATCACCGTTCTTTAGCCCACTCTGCCACCCCAGTTCAGACATGGCCATATGCAAATCAGTCTGACCCTGTGCCTCATGGGAACAGTCCAGCCCGAACTGCCAAGCCATGCCTTCCCTGGACCGGAAACAAGCTTCCTAGGACCGGTTTCTGGCATTTCAGCCGTCTTCAGCCAGGCTTGCTTGAATCCAGTGGCAAAGTGAGCAAGGGACTCACGTCTGAGCATACCCTGCCAACTTATGGCGAACAAAGCGGTACAAAAGGGGGTGGTGATGGACGGAGCATCAGAACCAATCAAACACTCACACCCAGTCAACAGATCTGGGTTTGATCCATCACCGTTCTTTAGCCCACTCTGCCACCCCAGTTCAGACATGGCCATATGCAAATCAGTCTGACCCTGTGCCTCATGGGAACAGTCCAGCCCGAACTGCCAAGCCATGCCTTCCCTGGACCGGAAACAAGCTTCCTAGGACCGGTTTCTGGCATTTCAGCCGTCTTCAGCCAGGCTTGCTTGAATCCAGTGGCAAAGTGAGCAAGGGACTCACGTCTGAGCATACCCTGCCAACTTATGGCGAACAAAGCGGTACAAAAGGGGGTGGTGATGGACGGAGCATCAGAACCAATCAAACACTCACACCCAGTCAACAGATCTGGGTTTGATCCATCACCGTTCTTTAGCCCACTCTGCCACCCCAGTTCAGACATGGCCATATGCAAATCAGTCTGACCCTGTGCCTCATGGGAACAGTCCAGCCCGAACTGCCAAGCCATGCCTTCCCTGGACCGGAAACAAGCTTCCTAGGACCGGTTTCTGGCATTTCAGCCGTCTTCAGCCAGGCTTGCTTGAATCCAGTGGCAAAGTGAGCAAGGGACTCACGTCTGAGCATACCCTGCCAACTTATGGCAAACAAAGCGGTACAAAAGGGGGTGGTGATGGACGGAGCATCAGAACCAATCAAACACCCACACCCAGTCAACAGATCTGGGTTTTATCCATCCCCGTTCTTTAGCCCACTCTGCCACCCCAGTTCAGACATGGCCATATGCAAATCAGTCTGACCCTGTGCCTCATGGGAACAGTCTAGCCCGAACTGCCAAGCCATGCCTTCACTGGACCGGAAACAAGCTTCCTAGGACCGGTTTCTGGCATTTCAGCCGTCTTCAGCCAGGCTTGCTTGAATCCAGTGGCAAAGTGAGCAAGGGACTCACGTCTGAGCATACCCTGCCAACTTATGACGAACAAAGCGGTACAAAAGGGGGTGGTGATGGACGGAGCATCAGAACCAATCAAACACTCACACCCAGTCAACAGATCTGGGTTTGATCCATCACCGTTCTTTAGCCCACTCTGCCACCCCAGTTCAGACATGGCCATATGCAAATCAGTCTGACCCTGTGCCTCATGGGAACAGTCCAGCCCGAACTGCCAAGCCATGCCTTCCCTGGACCGGAAACAAGCTTCCTAGGACCGGTTTCTGGCATTTCAGCCGTCTTCAGCCAGGCTTGCTTGAATCCAGTGGCAAAGTGAGCAAGGGACTCACGTCTGAGCATACCCTGCCAACTTATGGCGAACAAAGCGGTACAAAAGGGGGTGGTGAGGGACGGAGCATCAGAACCAATCAAACACTCACACCCAGTCAACAGATCTGGGTTTAATCCATCACCGTTCTTTAGCCCACTCTGCCACCCCAGTTCAGACATGGCCATATGCAAATCAGTCTGACCCTGTGCCTCATGGGAACAGTCCAGCCCGAACTGCCAAGCCATGCCTTCCCTGGACCGGAAACAAGCTTCCTAGGACCGGTTTCTGGCATTTCAGCCGTCTTCAGCCAGGCTTGCTTGAATCCAGTGGCAAAGTGAGCAAGGGACTCACGTCTGAGCATACCCTGCCAACTTATGGCGAACAAAGCGGTACAAAAGGGGGTGGTGATGGACGGAGCACAAGAACCAATCAAACACTCACACCCAGTCAACAGATCTGGGTTTGATTCATCACCGTTCTTTAGCCCACTCTGCCACCCCAGTTCAGACATGGCCATATGCAAATCAGTCTGACCCTGTGCCTCATGGGAACAGTCCAGCCCGAACTGCCAAGCCATGCCTTCCCTGGACCGGAAACAAGCTTCTTAGGACCGGTTTCTGGCATTTCAGCCGTCTTCAGCCAGGCTTGCTTGAATCCAGTGGCAAAGTGAGCAAGGGACTCACGTCTGAGCATACCCTGCCAACTTATGGCGAACAAAGCGGTACAAAAGGGGGTGGTGATGGACGGAGCATCAGAACCAATCAAACACTCACACCCAGTCAACAGATCTGGGTTTGATCCATCACCGTTCTTTAGCCCACTCTGCCACCCCAGTTCAGACATGGCCATATGCAAATCAGTCTGACCCTGTGCCTCATGGGAACAGTCCAGCCCGAACTGCCAAGCCATGCCTTCCCTGGACCGGAAACAAGCTTCCTAGGACTGGTTTCTGGCATTTCAGCCGTCTTCAGCCAGGCTTGCTTGAATCCAGTGGCAAAGTGAGCAAGGGACTCACGTCTGAGCATACCCTGCCAACTTATGGCGAACAAAGCGGTACAAAAGGGGGTGGTGATGGACGGAGCATCAGAACCAATCAAACTCTCACACCCAGTCAACAGATCTGGGTTTTATTCATCACCGTTCTTTAGCCCACTCTGCCACCCCAGTTCAGACATGGCCATATGCAAATCAGTCTGACCCTGTGCCTCATGGGAACAGTCCAGCCCGAACTGCCAAGCCATGCCTTCACTGGACGGGAAACAAGCTTCCTAGGACCGGTTTCTGGCATTTCAGCCGTCTTCAGCCAGGCTTGCTTGAATCCAGTGGCAAAGTGAGCAAGGGACTCACGTCTGAGCATACCCTGCCAACTTATGGCGAACAAAGCGGTACAAAAGGGGGTGGTGATGGACGGAGCATCAGAACCAATCAAACACTCACACCCAGTCAACAGATCTGGGTTTGATCCATCACCGTTCTTTAGCCCACTCTGCCACCCCAGTTCAGACATGGCCATATGCAAATCAGTCTGACCCTGTGCCTCATGGGAACAGTCCAGCCCGAACTGCCAAGCCATGCCTTCCCTGGACCGGAAACAAGCTTCCTAGGACCGGTTTCTGGCATTTCAGCCGTCTTCAGCCAGGCTTGCTTGAATCCAGTGGCAAAGTGAGCAAGGGACTCACGTCTGAGCATACCCTGCCAACTTATGGCGAACAAAGCGGTAAAAAAGGGGGTGGTGATGGACGGAGCATCAGAACCAATCAAACACTCACACCCAGTCAACAGATCTGGGTTTGATCCGTCACCGTTCTTTAGCCCACTCTGCCACCCCAGTTCAGACATGGCCATATGCAAATCAGTCTGACCCTGTGCCTCATGGGAACAGTCCAGCCCGAACTGCCAAGCCATGCCTTCCCTGGACCGGAAACAAGCTTCCTAGGACCGGTTTCTGGCATTTCAGCCGTCTTCAGCCAGGCTTGCTTGAATCCAGTGGCAAAGTGAGCAAGGGACTCACGTCTGAGCATACCCTTCCAACTTATGGCGAACAAAGCGGTACAAAAGGGGGTGGTGATGGACGGAGCATCAGAACCAATCAAACACTCACACCCAGTCAACAGATCTCGGTGTGATCCATCACCGTTCTTTAGCCCACTCTGCCACCCCAGTTCAGACATGGCCATATGCAAATCAGTCTGACCCTGTGCCTCATGGGAACAGTCCAGCCCGAACTGCCAAGCCTTGCCTTTCCTGGACCGGAAACAAGCTTCCTAGGACCGGTTTCTGGCATTTCAGCCGTCTTCAGCCAGGCTTGCTTGAATCCAGTGGCAAAGTGAGCAAGGGACTCACGTCTGAGCATACCCTGACAACTTATGGCGAACAAAGCGGTACAAAAGGGGGTGGTGATGGACGGAGCATCAGAACCAATCAAACACTCACACCCAGTCAACAGATCTGGGTTTGATCCATCACCGTTCTTTAGCCCACTCTGCCACCCCAGTTCAGACATGGCCATATGCAAATCAGTCTGACCCTGTGCCTCATGGGAACAGTCCAGCCCGAACTGCCAAGCCATGCCTTCCCTGGACCGGAAACAAGCTTCCTAGGACCAGTTTCTGGCATTTCAGCCGTCTTCAGCCAGGCTTGCTTGAATGCAGTGACAAAGTGAGCAAGGGACTCAGGTCTGAGCATACCCTGCCAACTTATGGCGAACAAAGCGGTACAAAAGGGGGTGGTGATGGACGGAGCATCAGAACCAATCAAACACTCACACCCAGTCATCAGATCTGGGTTTGATCCATCACCGTTCTTTAGCCCACTCTGCCACCCCAGTTCAGACATGGCCATATGCAAATCAGTCTGACCCTGTGCCTCATGGGAACAGTCCAGCCCGAACTGCCAAGCCATGCCTTCCCTGGACCGGAAACAAGCTTCCTAGGACCGGTTTCTGGCATTTCAGCCGTCTTCAGCCAGGCTTGCTTGAATCCAGTGGCAAAGTGAGCAAGGGACTCACGTCTGAGCATACCCTTCCAACTTATGGCGAACAAAGCGGTACAAAAGGGGGTGGTGATGGACGGAGCATCAGAACCAATCAAACACTCACACCCAGTCAACAGATCTCGGTGTGATCCATCACCGTTCTTTAGCCCACTCTGCCACCCCAGTTCAGACATGGCCATATGCAAATCAGTCTGACCCTGTGCCTCATGGGAACAGTCCAGCCCGAACTGCCAAGCCATGCCTTTCCTGGACCGGAAACAAGCTTCCTAGGACCGGTTTCTGGCATTTCAGCCGTCTTCAGCCAGGCTTGCTTGAATCCAGTGGCAAAGTGAGCAAGGGACTCACGTCTGAGCATACCCTGACAACTTATGGCGAACAAAGCGGTACAAAAGGGGGTGGTGATGGACGGAGCATCAGAACCAATCAAACACTCACACCCAGTCAACAGATCTGGGTTTGATCCATCACCGTTCTTTAGCCCACTCTGCCACCCCAGTTCAGACATGGCCATATGCAAATCAGTCTGACCCTGTGCCTCATGGGAACAGTCCAGCCCGAACTGCCAAGCCATGCCTTCCCTGGACCGGAAACAAGCTTCCTAGGACCAGTTTCTGGCATTTCAGCCGTCTTCAGCCAGGCTTGCTTGAATGCAGTGACAAAGTGAGCAAGGGACTCAGGTCTGAGCATACCCTGCCAACTTATGGCGAACAAAGCGGTACAAAAGGGGGTGGTGATGGACGGAGCATCAGAACCAATCAAACACTCACACCCAGTCATCAGATCTGGGTTTGATCCATCACCGTTCTTTAGCCCACTCTGCCACCCCAGTTCAGACATGGCCATATGCAAATCAGTCTGACCCTGTGCCTCATGGGAACAGTCCAGCCCGAACTGCCAAGCCATGCCTTCCCTGGACCGGAAACAAGCTTCCTAGGACCGGTTTCTGGCATTTCAGCCGTCTTCAGCCAGGCTTGCTTGAATGCAGTGGCAAAGTGAGCAAGGGACTCACGTCTGAGCATACCCTGCCAACTTATGGCGAACAAAGCGGTACAAAAGGGGGTGGTGATGGACGGAGCATCAGAACCAATCAAACACTCACACCCAGTCAACAGATCTGGGTTTGATCCATCACCGTTCTTTAGCCCACTCTGCCACCCCAGTTCAGACATGGCCATATGCAAATCAGTCTGACCCTGTGCCTCATGGGAACAGTCCAGCCCGAACTGCCAAGCCATGCCTTCCCTAGACCGGAAACAAGCTTCCTAGGACCGGTTTCTGGCATTTCAGCCGTCTTCAGCCAGGCTTGCTTGAATCCAGTGGCAAAGTGAGCAAGGGACTCACGTCTGAGCATACCCTGCCAACTTATGGCGAACAAAGCGGTACAAAAGGGGGTGGTGATGGACGGAGCATCAGAACCAATCAAACACTCACACCCAGTCAACAGATCTGGGTTTGATCCATCAGCGTTCTTTAGCCCACTCTGCCACCCCAGTTCAGACATGGCCATATGCAAATCAGTCTGACCCTGTGCCTCATGGGAACAGTCCAGCCCGAACTGCCAAGCCATGCCTTCCCTGGACCGGAAACAAGCTTCCTAGGACCGGTTTCTGGCATTTCAGCCGTCTTCAGCCAGGCTTGCTTGAATGCAGTGGCAAAGTGAGCAAGGGACTCACGTCTGAGCATACCCTGCCAACTTATGACGAACAAAGCGGTACAAAAGGGGGTGGTGATGGACGGAGCATCAGAACCAATCAAACACTCACACCCAGTCAACAGATCTGGGTTTGATCCATCACCGTTCTTTAGCCCACTCTGCCACCCCAGTTCAGACATGGCCATATGCAAATCAGTCTGACCCTGTGCCTCATGGGAACAGTCCAGCCCGAACTGCCAAGCCATGCCTTCCCTGGACCGGAAACAAGCTTCCTAGGACCGGTTTCTGGCATTTCAGCCGTCTTCAGCCAGGCTTGCTTGAATCCAGTGGCAAAGTGAGCAAGGGACTCACGTCTGAGCATACCCTGCCAACTTATGGCGAACAAAGCGGTACAAAAGGGGGTGGTGATGGACGCAGCATCAGAACCAATCAAACACTCACACCCAGTCAACAGATCTGGGTTTAATCCATCACCGTTCTTTAGCCCACTCTGCCACCCCAGTTCAGACATGGCCATATGCAAATCAGTCTGACCCTGTGCCTCATGGGAACAGTCCAGCCCGAACTGCCAAGCCATGCCTTCCCTGGACCGGAAACAAGCTTCCTAGGACCGGTTTCTGGCATTTCAGCCGTCTTCAGCCAGGCTTGCTTGAATCCAGTGGCAAAGTGAGCAAGGGACTCACGTCTGAGCATACCCTGCCAACTTATGGCGAACAAAGCGGTAAAAAAGGGGGTGGTGATGGACGGAGCATCAGAACCAATCAAACACTCACACCCAGTCAACAGATCTGGGTTTGATCCGTCACCGTTCTTTAGCCCACTCTGCCACCCCAGTTCAGACATGGCCATATGCAAATCAGTCTGACCCTGTGCCTCATGGGAACAGTCCAGCCCGAACTGCCAAGCCATGCCTTTCCTGGACCGGAAACAAGCTTCCTAGGACCGGTTTCTGGCATTTCAGCCGTCTTCAGCCAGGCTTGCTTGAATCCAGTGGCAAAGTGAGCAAGGGACTCACGTCTGAGCATACCCTTCCAACTTATGGCGAACAAAGCGGTACAAAAGGGGGTGGTGATGGACGGAGCATCAGAACCAATCAAACACTCACACCCAGTCAACAGATCTCGGTGTGATCCATCACCGTTCTTTAGCCCACTCTGCCACCCCAGTTCAGACATGGCCATATGCAAATCAGTCTGACCCTGTGCCTCATGGGAACAGTCCAGCCCGAACTGCCAAGCCATGCCTTTCCTGGACCGGAAACAAGCTTCCTAGGACCGGTTTCTGGCATTTCAGCCGTCTTCAGCCAGGCTTGCTTGAATCCAGTGGCAAAGTGAGCAAGGGACTCACGTCTGAGCATACCCTGACAACTTATGGCGAACAAAGCGGTACAAAAGGGGGTGGTGATGGACGGAGCATCAGAACCAATCAAACACTCACACCCAGTCAACAGATCTGGGTTTGATCCATCACCGTTCTTTAGCCCACTCTGCCACCCCAGTTCAGACATGGCCATATGCAAATCAGGCTGACCCTGTGCCTCATGGGAACAGTCCAGCCCGAACTGCCAAGCCATGCCTTCCCTGGACCGGAAACAAGCTTCCTAGGACCAGTTTCTGGCATTTCAGCCGTCTTCAGCCAGGCTTGCTTGAATGCAGTGACAAAGTGAGCAAGGGACTCAGGTCTGAGCATACCCTGCCAACTTATGGCGAACAAAGCGGTACAAAAGGTGGTGGTGATGGACGGAGCATCAGAACCAATCAAACACTCACACCCAGTCATCAGATCTGGGTTTGATCCATCACCGTTCTTTAGCCCACTCTGCCACCCCAGTTCAGACATGGCCATATGCAAATCAGTCTGACCCTGTGCCTCATGGGAACAGTCCAGCCCGAACTGCCAAGCCATGCCTTCCCTGGACCGGAAACAAGCTTCCTAGGACCGGTTTCTGGCATTTCAGCCGTCTTCAGCCAGGCTTGCTTGAATGCAGTGGCAAAGTGAGCAAGGGACTCACGTCTGAGCATACCCTGCCAACTTATGGCGAACAAAGCGGTACATAAGGGGGTGGTGATGGACGGAGCATCAGAACCAATCAAACACTCACACCCAGTCAACAGATCTGGGTTTGATCCATCACCGTTCTTTAGCCCACTCTGCCACCCCAGTTCAGACATGGCCATATGCAAATCAGTCTGACCCTGTGCCTCATGGGAACAGTCCAGCCCGAACTGCCAAGCCATGCCTTCCCTGGACCGGAAACAAGCTTCCTAGGACCGGTTTCTGGCATTTCAGCCGTCTTCAGCCAGGCTTGCTTGAATCCAGTGGCAAAGTGAGCAAGGGACTCACGTCTGAGCATACCCTGCCAACTTATGGCGAACAAAGCGGTACAAAAGGGGGTGGTGATGGACGGAGCATCAGAACCAATCAAACACTCACACCCAGTCAACAGATCTGGGTTTGATCCATCACCGTTCTTTAGCCCACTCTGCCACCCCAGTTCAGACATGGCGATATGCAAATCAGTCTGACCCTGTGTCTCATGGGAACAGTCCAGCCCGAACTGCCAAGCCATGCCTTCCCTGGACCGGAAACAAGCTTCCTAGGACCGGTTTCTGGCATTTCAGCCGTCTTCAGCCAGGCTTGCTTGAATCCAGTGGCAAAGTGAGCAAGGGACTCACGTCTGAGCATACCCTGCCAACTTATGGCGAACAAAGCGGTACAAAAGGGGGTGGTGATGGACGGAGCATCAGAACCAATCAAACACTCACACCCAGTCAACAGATCTGGGTTTGATCCATCACCGTTCTTTAGCCCACTCTGCCACCCCAGTTCAGACATGGCCATATGCAAATCAGTCTGACCCTGTGCCTCATGGGAACAGTCCAGCCCGAACTGCCAAGCCATGCCTTCCCTGGACCGGAAACAAGCTTCCTAGGACCGGTTTCTGGCATTTCAGCCGTCTTCAGCCAGGCTTGCTTGAATCCAGTGGCAAAGTGAGCAAGGGACTCACGTCTGAGCATACCCTGCCAACTTATGGCAAACAAAGCGGTACAAAAGGGGGTGGTGATGGACGGAGCATCAGAACCAATCAAACACTCACACCCAGTCAACAGATCTGGGTTTTATCCATCCCCGTTCTTTAGCCCACTCTGCCACCCCAGTTCAGACATGGCCATATGCAAATCAGTCTGACCCTGTGCCTCATGGGAACAGTCCAGCCCGAACTGCCAAGCCATGCCTTCACTGGACCGGAAACAAGCTTCCTAGGACCGGTTTCTGGCATTTCAGCCGTCTTCAGCCAGGCTTGCTTGAATCCAGTGGCAAAGTGAGCAAGGGACTCACGTCTGAGCATACCCTGCCAACTTATGACGAATAAAGCGGTACAAAAGGGGGTGGTGATGGACGGAGCATCAGAACCAATCAAACACTCACACCCAGTCAACAGATCTGGGTTTGATCCATCACCGTTCTTTAGCCCACTCTGCCACCCCAGTTCAGACATGGCCATATGCAAATCAGTCTGACCCTGTGCCTCATGGGAACAGTCCAGCCCAAACTGCCAAGCCATGCCTTCCCTAGACCGGAAACAAGCTTCCTAGGACCGGTTTCTGGCATTTCAGCCGTCTTCAGCCAGGCTTGCTTGAATCCAGTGGCAAAGTGAGCAAGGGACTCACGTCTGAGCATACCCTGCCAACTTATGGCGAACAAAGCGGTACAAAAGGGGGTGGTGATGGACGGAGCATCAGAACCAATCAAACACTCACACCCAGTCAACAGATCTGGGTTTAATCCATCACCGTTCTTTAGCCCACTCTGCCACCCCAGTTCAGACATGGCCATATGCAAATCAGTCTGACCCTATGCCTCATGGGAACAGTCCAGCCCGAACTGCCAAGCCATGCCTTCCCTGGACCGGAAACAAGCTTCCTAGGACCGGTTTCTGGCATTTCAGCCGTCTTCAGCCAGGCTTGCTTGAATCCAGTGGCAAAGTGAGCAAGGGACTCACGTCTGAGCATACCCTGCCAACTTATGGCGAACAAAGCGGTACAAAAGGGGGTGGTGATGGACGGAGCATCAGAACCAATTAAACACTCACACCCAGTCAACAGATCTGGGTTTGATCCATCACCGTTCTTTAGCCCACTCTGCCACCCCAGTTCAGAAATGGCCATATGCAAATCAGTCTGACCCTGTGCCTCATGGGAACAGTCCAGCCCGAACTGCCAAGCCATGCCTTCCCTGGACCGGAAACAAGCTTCCTAGGACCGGTTTCTGGCATTTCAGCCGTCTTCAGCCAGGCTTGCTTGACTGCAGTGGCAAAGTGAGCAAGGGACTCACGTCTGAGCATACCCTGCCAACTTATGGCGAACAAAGCGGTACAAAAGGGGGTGGTGATGGACGGAGCATCAGAACCAATCAAACACTCACACCCAGTCAACAGATCTGGGTTTGATCCATCACCGTTCTTTAGCCCACTCTGCCACCCCAGTTCAGACATGGCCATATGCAAATCAGTCTGACCCTGTGCCTCATGGGAACAGTCCAGCCCGAGCTGCCAAGCCATGCCTTCCCTGGACCGGAAACAAGCTTCCTAGGACCGGTTTCTGTCATTTCAGCCGTCTTCAGCCAGGCTTGCTTGAATCCAGTGGCAAAGTGAGCAAGGGACTCACGTCTGAGCATACCCTGCCAACTTATGGCGAACAAAGCGGTACAAAAGGGGGTGGTGATGGACGGAGCACAAGAACCAATCAAACACTCACACCCAGTCAACAGATCTGGGTTTGATTCATCACCGTTCTTTAGCCCACTCTGCCACCCCAGTTCAGACATGGCCATATGCAAATCAGTCTGACCCTGTGCCTCATGGGAACAGTCCAGCCCGAACTGCCAAGCCATGCCTTCCCTGGACCGGAAACAAGCTTCTTAGGACCGGTTTCTGGCATTTCAGCCGTCTTCAGCCAGGCTTGCTTGAATCCAGTGGCAAAGTGAGCAAGGGACTCACGTCTGAGCATACCCTGCCAACTTATGGCGAACAAAGCGGTACAAAAGGGGGTGGTGATGGACGGAGCATCAGAACCAATCAAACACTCACACCCAGTCAACAGATCTGGGTTTGATCCATCACCGTTCTTTAGCCCACTCTGCCACCCCAGTTCAGACATGGCCATATGCAAATCAGTCTGACCCTGTGCCTCATGGGAACAGTCCAGCCCGAACTGCCAAGCCACGCCTTCCCTGGACCGGAAACAAGCTTCCTAGGACTGGTTTCTGGCATTTCAGCCGTCTTCAGCCAGGCTTGCTTGAATCCAGTGGCAAAGTGAGCAAGGGACTCACGTCTGAGCATACCCTGCCAACTTATGGCGAACAAAGCGGTACAAAAGGGGGTGGTGATGGACGGAGCATCAGAACCAATCAAACTCTCACACCCAGTCAACAGATCTGGGTTTTATCCATCACCGTTCTTTAGCCCACTCTGCCACCCCAGTTCAGACATGGCCATATGCAAATCAGTCTGACCCTGTGCCTCATGGGAACAGTCCAGCCCGAACTGCCAAGCCATGCCTTCACTGGACCGGAAACAAGCTTCCTAGGACCGGTTTCTGGCATTTCAGCCGTCTTCAGCCAGGCTTGCTTGAATCCAGTGGCAAAGTGAGCAAGGGACTCACGTCTGAGCATACCCTGCCAACTTATGGCGAACAAAGCGGTACAAAAGGGGGTGGTGATGGACGGAGCATCAGAACCAATCAAACACTCACACCCAGTCAACAGATCTGGGTTTGATCCATCACCGTTCTTTAGCCCACTCTGCCACCCCAGTTCAGACATGGCCATATGCAAATCAGTCTGACCCTGTGCCTCATGGGAACAGTCCAGCCCGAACTGCCAAGCCATGCCTTCCCTGGACCGGAAACAAGCTTCCTAGGACCGGTTTCTGGCATTTCAGCCGTCTTCAGCCAGGCTTGCTTGAATCCAGTGGCAAAGTGAGCAAGGGACTCACGTCTGAGCATACCCTGCCAACTTATGGCGTACAAAGCGGTAAAAAAGGGGGTGGTGATGGACGGAGCATCAGAACCAATCAAACACTCACACCCAGTCAACAGATCTGGGTTTGATCCGTCACCGTTCTTTAGCCCACTCTGCCACCCCAGTTCAGACATGGCCATATGCAAATCAGTCTGACCCTGTGCCTCATGGGAACAGTCCAGCCCGAACTGCCAAGCCATGCCTTCCCTGGACCGGAAACAAGCTTCCTAGGACCGGTTTCTGGCATTTCAGCCGTCTTCAGCCAGGCTTGCTTGAATCCAGTGGCAAAGTGAGCAAGGGACTCACGTCTGAGCATACCCTGCCAACTTATGGCGAACAAAGCGGTACAAAAGGGGGTGGTGATGGACGGAGCATCAGAACCAATCAAACACTCACACCCAGTCAACAGATCTGGGTTTAATCCATCACCGTTTTTTAGCCCACTCTGCCACCCCAGTTCAGACATGGCCATATGCAAATCAGTCTGACCCTGTGCCTCATGGGAACAGTCCAGCCCGAACTGCCAAGCCATGCCTTCCCTGGACCAGAAACAAGCTTCCTAGGACCGGTTTCTGGCATTTCAGCCGTCTTCAGCCAGGCTTGCTTGAATCCAGTGGCAAAGTGAGCAAGGGACTCACGTCTGAGCATACCCTGCCAACTTATGGCGAACAAAGCGGTACAAAAGGGGGTGGTGATGGACGGAGCATCAGAACCAATCAAACACTCACACCCAGTCAACAGATCTGGGTGTGATCCATCACCGTTCTTTAGCCCACTCTGCCACCCCAGTTCAGACATGGCCATATGCAAATCAGTCTGACCCTGTGCCTCATGGGAACAGTCCAGCCCGAACTGCCAAGCCATGCCTTCCCTGGACCGGAATCAAGCTTCCTAGGACCGGTTTCTGGCATTTCAGCCGTCTTCAGCCAGGCTTGCTTGAATCCAGTGGCAAAGTGAGCAAGGGACTCACGTCTGAGCATACCCTGCCAACTTATGGCGAACAAAGCGGTACAAAAGGGGGTGGTGATGGACGGAGCATCAGAACCAATTAAACACTCACACCCAGTCAACAGATCTGGGTTTGATCCATCACCGTTCTTTAGCCCACTCTGCCACCCCAGTTCAGACAAGGCCATATGCAAATCAGTCTGACCCTGTGCCTCATGGGAACAGTCCAGCCCGAACTGCCAAGCCATGCCTTCCCTGGACCGGAAACAAGCTTCCTAGGACCGGTTTCTGGCATTTCAGCCGTCTTCAGCCAGGCTTGCTTAAATGCAGTGGCAAAGTGAGCAAGGGACTCAAGTCTGAGCATACCCTGCCAACTTATGGCGAACAAAGCGGTACAAAAGGGGGTGGTGATGGACGGAGCATCAGAACCAATCAAACACTCACACCCAGTCAACATATCTGGGTTTGATCCATCACCGTTCTTTAGCCCACTCTGCCACCCCAGTTCAGACATGGCCATATGCAAATCAGTCTGACCCTGTGCCTCATGGGAACAGTCCAGCCCGAACTGCCAAGCCATGCCTTCCCTGGATTGGAAACAAGCTTCCTAGGACCGGTTTCTGGCATTTCAGCCATCTTCAGCCAGGCTTGCTTGAATCCAGTGGCAAAGTGAGCAAGGGACTCACGTCTGAGCATACCCTGCCAACTTATGGCAAACAAAGCGGTACAAAAGGGGGTGGTGATGGACGGAGCATCAGAACCAATCAAACACTCACACCCAGTCAACAGATCTGGGTTTGATCCATCACCGTTCTTTAGCCCACTCTGCCACCCCAGTTCAGACATGGCCATATGCAAATCAGTCTGACCCTGTGCCTCATGGGAACAGTCCAGCCCGAACTGCCAAGCCATGCCATCCCTGGACCGGAAATAAGCTTCCTAGGATCGGTTTCTGGCATTTCAGCCGTCTTCAGCCAGGCTTGCTTGAATCCAGTGGCAAAGTGAGCAAGGGACTCACGTCTGAGCATACCCTGCCAACTTATGGCGAACAAAGCGGTACAAAAGGGGGTGGTGATGGAGGAGCATCAGAACCAATCAAACACTCACACCCAGTCAACAGATCTGGGTTTGCTCCATCACCGTTCTTTAGCCCACTCTGCCACCCCAGTTCAGACATGGCCATATGCAAATCAGTCTGACCCTGTGCCTCATGGGAACAGTCCAGCCCGAACTGCCAAGCCATGCCTTCCCTGGACCGGAAACAAGCTTCCTAGGACCGGTTTCTGGCATTTCAGCCGTCTTCAGCCAGGCTTGCTTGAATCCAGTGGCAAAGTGAGCAAGGGACTCACGTCTGAGCATATCCTGCAAACATATGGCGAACAAAGCGGTACAAAAGGGGGTGGTGATGGACGGAGCATCAGAACCAATCAAACACTCACACCCAGTCAACAGATCTGGGTTTGATCCATCACCGTTCTTTAGCCCACTCTGCCACCCCAGTTCAGACATGGCCATATGCAAATCAGTCTGACCCTGTGCCTCATGGGAACAGTCCAGCCCGAACTACCAAGCAATGCCTTCCCTGGACCGGAAACAAGCTTCCTAGGACCGGTTTCTGGCATTTCAGCCGTCTTCAGCCAGGCTTGCTTGAATCCAGTGGCAAAGTGAGCAAGGGACTCACGTCTGAGCATACCCTGCCAACTTATGGCGAACAAAGCGGTACAAAAGGGGGTGGTGATGGACGGAGCATCAGAACCAATCAATCACTCACACCCAGTCAACAGATCTGAGTGTGATCCATCACCGTTCTTTAGCCCACTCTGCCACCCCAGTTCAGACATGGCCATATGCAAATCAGTCTGACCCTGTGCCTCATGGGAACAGTCCAGCCCGAACTGCCAAGCCATGCCTTCCCTGGACCGGAAACAAGCTTCCTAGGACCGGTTTCTGGCATTTCAGCCGTCTTCAGCCAGGCTTGCTTGAATCCAGTGGCAAAGTGAGCAAGGGACTCACGTCTGAGCATACCCTGCCAACTTATGGCGAACAAAGCGGTACAAAAGGGGGTGGTGATGGACGGAGCATCAGAACCAATCAAACACTCACACCCAGTCAACAGATCTGGGTGTGATCCATCACCGTTCTTTAGCCCACTCTTCCACCCCAGTTCAGACATGGCCATATGCAAATCAGTCTGACCCTGTGCCTCATGGGAACAGTCAAGCCCGAACTGCCAAGCCATGCCTTCCCTGGACCGGAAACAAGCTTCCTAGGACCGGTTTCTGGCATTTCAGCCGTCTTCAGCCAGGCTTGCTTGAATCCAGTGGCAAAGTGAGCAAGGGACTCACGTCTGAGCATACCCTTCCAACTTATGGCGAACAAAGCGGTACAAAAGGGGGTGGTGATGGACGGAGCATCAGAACCAATCAAACACTCACACCCAGTCAACAGATCTCGGTGTGATCCATCACCGTCCTTTAGCCCACTCTGCCACCCCAGTTCAGACATGGCCATATGCAAATCAGTCTGACCCTGTGCCTCATGGGAACAGTCCAGCCCGAACTGCCAAGCCATGCCTTTCCTGGACCGGAAACAAGCTTCCTAGGACCGGTTTCTGGCATTTCAGCCGTCTTCAGCCAGGCTTGCTTGAATCCAGTGGCAAAGTGAGCAAGGGACTCACGTCTGAGCATACCCTGACAACTTATGGCGAACAAAGCGGTACAAAAGGGGGTGGTGATGGACGGAGCATCAGAACCAAACAAACACTCACACCCAGTCAACAGATCTGGGTTTGATCCATCACCGTTCTTTAGCCCACTCTGCCACCCCAGTTCAGACATGGCCATATGCAAATCAGTCTGACCCTGTGCCTCATGGGAACAGTCCAGCCCGAACTGCCAAGCCATGCCTTCCCTGGACCGGAAACAAGCTTCCTAGGACCGGTTTCTGGCATTTCAGCCGTCTTCAGCCAGGCTTGCTTGAATGCAGTGGCAAAGTGAGCAAGGGACTCAGGTCTGAGCATACCCTGCCAACTTATGGCGAACAAAGCGGTACAAAAGGGGGTGGTGATGGACGGAGCATCAGAACCAATCAAACACTCACACCCAGTCAACAGATCTGGGTTTGATCCATCACCGTTCTTTAGCCCACTCTGCCACCCCAGTTCAGACATGGCCATATGCAAATCAGTCTGACCCTGTGCCTCATGGGAACAGTCCAGCCCGAACTGCCAAGCCATGCCTTCCCTGGACCGGAATCAAGCTTCCTAGGACCGGTTTCTGGCATTTCAGCCGTCTTCAGCCAGGCTTGCTTGAATCCAGTGGCAAAGTGAGCAAGGGACTCACGTCTGAGCATACCCTGCCAACTTATGTCGAACAAAGCGGTACAAAAGGGGGTGGTGATGGACGGAGCATCAGAACCAATTAAACACTCACACCCAGTCAACAGATCTGGGTTTGATCCATCACCGTTCTTTAGCCCACTCTGCCACCCCAGTTCAGACATGGCCATATGCAAATCAGTCTGACCCTGTGCCTCATGGGAACAGTCCAGCCCGAACTGCCAAGCCATGCCTTCCCTGGACCGGAAACAAGCTTCCTAGGACTGGTTTCTGGCATTTCAGCCGTCTTCAGCCAGGCTTGCTTGAATGCAGTGGCAAAGTGAGCAAGGGACTCACGTCTGAGCATACCCTGCCAACTTATGGCGAACAAAGCGGTACAAAAGGGGGTGGTGATGGACGGAGCATCAGAACCAATCAAACACTCACACCCAGTCAACAGATCTGGGTGTGATCCATCACCGTTCTTTAGCCCACTCTTCCACCCCAGTTCAGACATGGCCATATGCAAATCAGTCTGACCCTGTGCCTCATGGGAACAGTCCAGCCCGAACTGCCAAGCCATGCCTTCCCTGGACCGGAAACAAGCTTCCTAGGACCGGTTTCTGGCATTTCAGCCGTCTTCAGCCAGGCTTGCTTGAATCCAGTGGCAAAGTGAGCAAGGGACTCACGTCTGAGCATACCCTTCCAACTTATGGCGAACAAAGCGGTACAAAAGGGGGTGGTGATGGACGGAGCATCAGAACCAATCAAACACTCACACCCAGTCAACAGATCTCGGTGTGATCCATCACCGTTCTTTAGCCCACTCTGCCACCCCAGTTCAGACATAGCCATATGCAAATCAGTCTGACCCTGTGCCTCATGGGAACAGTCCAGCCCGAACTGCCAAGCCATGCCTTTCCTGGACCGGAAACAAGCTTCCTAGGACCGGTTTCTGGCATTTCAGCCGTCTTCAGCCAGGCTTGCTTGAATCCAGTGGCAAAGTGAGCAAGGGACTCACGTCTGAGCATACCCTGACAACTTATGGCGAACAAAGCGGTACAAAAGGGGGTGGTGATGGACGGAGCATCAGAACCAAACAAACACTCACACCCAGTCAACAGATCTGGGTTTGATCCATCACCGTTCTTTAGCCCACTCTGCCACCCCAGTTCAGACATGGCCATATGCAAATCAGTCTGACCCTGTGCCTCATGGGAACAGTCCAGCCCGAACTGCCAAGCCATGCCTTCCCTGGACCGGAAACAAGCTTCCTAGGACCGGTTTCTGGCATTTCAGCCGTCTTAAGCCAGGCTTGCTTGAATGCAGTGGCAAAGTGAGCAAGGGACTCAGGTCTGAGCATACCCTGCCAACTTATGGCGAACAAAGCGGTACAAAAGGGGGTGGTGATGGACGGAGCATCAGAACCAATCAAACACTCACACCCAGTCAACAGATCTGGGTTTGATCCATCACCGTTCTTTAGCCCACTCTGCCACCCCAGTTCAGACATGGCCATATGCAAATCAGTCTGACCCTGTGCCTCATGGGAACAGTCCAGCCCGAACTGCCAAGCCATGCCTTCCCTGGACCGGAATCAAGCTTCCTAGGACCGGTTTCTGGCATTTCAGCCGTCTTCAGCCAGGCTTGCTTGAATCCAGTGGCAAAGTGAGCAAGGGACTCACGTCTGAGCATACCCTGCCAACTTATGTCGAACAAAGCGGTACAAAAGGGGGTGGTGATGGACGGAGCATCAGAACCAATTAAACACTCACACCCAGTCAACAGATCTGGGTTTGATCCATCACCGTTCTTTAGCCCACTCTGCCACCCCAGTTCAGACATGGCCATATGAAAATCAGTCTGACCCTGTGCCTCATGGGAACAGTCCAGCCCGAACTGCCAAGCCATGCCTTCCCTGGACCGGAAACAAGCTTCCTAGGACTGGTTTCTGGCATTTCAGCCGTCTTCAGCCAGGCTTGCTTGAATGCAGTGGCAAAGTGAGCAAGGGACTCACGTCTGAGCATACCCTGCCAACTTATGGCGAACAAAGCGGTACAAAAGGGGGTGGTGATGGACGGAGCATCAGAACCAATCAAACACTCACACCCAGTCAACAGATCTGGGTTTGATCCATCACCGTTCTTTAGCCCACTCTGCCACCCCAGTTCAGACATGGCCATATGCAAATCAGTCTGACCCTGTGCCTCATGGGAACAGTCCAGCCCGAACTGCCAAGCCATGCCTTCCCTGAACCGGAAACAAGCTTCCTAGGACCGGTTTCTGGCATTTCAGCCGTCTTCAGCCAGGCTTGCTTGAATCCAGTGGCAAAGTGAGCAAGGGACTCACGTCTGAGCATACCCTGCCAACTTATGGCAAACAAAGCGGTACAAAAGGGGGTGGTGATGGACGGAGCATCAGAACCAATCAAACACTCACACCCAGTCAACAGATCTGGGTTTGATCCATCACCGTTCTTTAGCCCACTCTGCCACCCCAGTTCAGACATGGCCATATGCAAATCAGTCTGACCCTGTGCCTCATGGGAACAGTCCAGCCCGAACTGCCAAGCCATGCCTTCCCTGGACCGGAAACAAGCTTCCTAGGACCGGTTTCTGGCATTTCAGCCGTCTTCAGCCAGGCTTGCTTGAATCCAGTGGCAAAGTGAGCAAGGGACTCACGTCTGAGCATACCCTGCCAACTTATGGCGAACAAAGCGGTACAAAAGGGGGTGGTGATGGACGGAGCATCAGAACCAATCAAACACTCACACCCAGTCAACAGATCTGGGTTTGATCCATCACCGTTCCTTAGCCCACTCTGCCACCCCAGTTCAGACATGGCCATATGCAAATCAGTCTGACCCTGTGCCTCATGGGAACAGTCCAGCCCGAACTGCCAAGCCATGCCTTCCCTGGACCGGAAACAAGCTTCCTAGGACCGGTTTCTGGCATTTCAGCCGTCTTCAGCCAGGCTTGCTTGAATCCAGTGGCAAAGTGAGCAAGGGACTCACGTCTGAGCATACCCTGCCAACTTATGGCGAACAAAGCGGTACAAAAGGGGGTGGTGATGGACGGAGCATCAGAACCAATCAAACACTCACACCCAGTCAACAGATCTGGGTTTAATCCATCACCGTTCTTTAGCCCACTCTGCCACCCCAGTTCAGACATGGCCATATGCAAATCAGTCTGACCCTGTGCCTCATGGGAACAGTCCAGCCCGAACTGCCAAGCCATGCCTTCTCTGGACCGGAAACAAGCTTCCTAGGACCGGTTTCTGGCATTTCAGCCGTCTTCAGCCAGGCTTGCTTGAATCCAGTGGCAAAGTGAGCAAGGGACTCACGTCTGAGCATACCCTGCCAACTTATGGCGAACAAAGCGGTACAAAAGGGGGTGGTGATGGACGGAGCATCAGAACCAATCAAACACTCACACCCAGTCAACAGATCTGGGTGTGATCCATCACCGTTCTTTAGCCCACTCTGCCACCCCAGTTCAGACATGGCCATATGCAAATCAGTCTGACCCTGTGCCTCATGGGAACAGTCCAGCACGAACTGCCAAGCCATGCCTTCCCTGGACCGGAATCAAGCTTCCTAGGACCGGTTTCTGGCATTTCAGCCGTCCTCAGCCAGGCTTGCTTGAATCCAGTGGCAAAGTGAGCAAGGGACTCACGTCTGAGCATACCCTGCCAACTTATGGCGAACAAAGCGGTACAAAAGGGGGTGGTGATGGACGGAGCATCAGAACCAATTAAACACTCACACCCAGTCAACAGATCTGGGTTTGATCCATCACCGTTCTTTAGCCCACTCTGCCACCCCAGTTCAGACATGGCCATATGCAAATCAGTCTGACCCTGTGCCTCATGGGAACAGTCCAGCCCGAACTGCCAAGCCATGCCTTCCCTGGACCGGAAACAAGCTTCCTAGGACCGGTTTCTGGCATTTCAGCCGTCTTCAGCCAGGCTTGCTTGACTGCAGTGGCAAAGTGAGCAAGGGACTCACGTCTGAGCATACCCTGCCAACTTATGGCGAACAAAGCGGTACAAAAGGGGGTGGTGATGGACGGAGCATCAGAACCAATCAAACACTCACACCCAGTCAACAGATCTGGGTTTGATCCATCACCGTTCTTTAGCCCACTCTGCCACCCCAGTTCAGACATGGCCATATGCAAATCAGTCTGACCCTGTGCCTCATGGGAACAGTCCAGCCCGAACTGCCAAGCCATGCCTTCCCTGGACCGGAAACAAGCTTCCTAGGACCGGTTTCTGGCATTTCAGCCGTCTTCAGAAAGGCTTGCTTGAATCCAGTGGCAAAGTGAGCAAGGGACTCACGTCTGAGCATACCCTGCCAACTTATGGCGATCAAAGCGGTACAAAAGGGGGTGGTGATGGACGGAGCATCTGAACCAATCAAACACTCACACCCAGTCAACAGATCTGGGTTTGATCCATCACCGTTCTTTAGCCCACTCTGCCACCCCAGTTCAGACATGGCCATATGCAAATCAGTCTGACCCTGTGCCTCATGGGAACAGTCCAGCCCGAACTGCCAAGCCATGCCTTCCCTGGACCGGAAACAAGCTTCCTAGGACCGGTTTCTGGCATTTCAGCCGTCTTCAGCCAGGCTTGCTTGAATCCAGTGGCAAAGTGAGCAAGGGACTCACGTCTGAGCATACCCTGCCAACTTATGGCGAACAAAGCGGTACAAAAGGGGGTGGTGATGGACGGAGCATCAGAACCAATCAAACACTCACACCCAGTCAACAGATCTGGGTTTGATCCATCACCGTTCTTTAGCCCACTCTGCCACCCCAGTTCAGACATGGCCATATGCAAATCAGTCTGACCCTGTGCCTCATGGGAACAGTCCAGCCCGAACTGCCAAGCCATGCCTTCCCTGGACCGGAAACAAGCTTCCTAGGATCGGTTTCTGGCATTTCAGCCGTCTTCAGCCAGGCTTGCTTGAATCCAGTGGCAAAGTGAGCAAGGGACTCACGTCTGAGCATACCCTGCCAACTTATGGCGAACAAAGCGGTACAAAAGGGGGTGGTGATGGACGGAGCATCAGAACCAATCAAACACTCACACCCAGTCAACAGATCTGGGTTTTATCCATCACCGTTCTTTAGCCCACTTTGCCACCCCAGTTCAGACATGGCCATATGCAAATCAGTCTGACCCTGTGCCTCATGGGAACAGTCCAGCCCGAACTGCCAAGCCATGCCTTCCCTGGACCGGAAACAAGCTTCCTAGGACCGGTTTCTGGCATTTCAGCCGTCTTCAGCCAGGCTTGCTTGAATGCAGTGGCAAAGTGAGCAAGGGACTCAAGTCTGAGCATACCCTGCCAACTTATGGCGAACAAAGCGGTACAAAAGGGGGTGGTGATGGACGGAGCATCAGAACCAATCAAACACTCACACCCAGTCAACATATCTGGGTTTGATCCATCACCGTTCTTTAGCCCACTCTGCCACCCCAGTTCAGACATGGCCATATGCAAATCAGTCTGACCCTGTGCCTCATGGGAACAGTCCAGCCCGAACTGCCAAGCCATGCCTTCCCTGGACTGGAAACAAGCTTCCTAGGACCGGTTTCTGGCATTTCAGCCATCTTCATCCAGGCTTGCTTGAATCCAGTGGCAAAGTGAGCAAGGGACTCACGTCTGAGCATACCCTGCCAACTTATGGCAAACAAAGCGGTACAAAAGGGGGTGGTGATGGACGGAGCATCAGAACCAATCAAACACTCACACCCAGTCAACAGATCTGGGTTTGATCCATCACCGTTCTTTAGCCCACTCTGCCACCCCAGTTCAGACATGGCCATATGCAAATCAGTCTGACCCTGTGCCTCATGGGAACAGTCCAGCCCGAACTGCCAAGCCATGCCATCCCTGGACCGGAAACAAGCTTCCTAGGATCGGTTTCTGGCATTTCAGCCGTCTTCAGCCAGGCTTGCTTGAATCCAGTGGCAAAGTGAGCAAGGGACTCACGTCTGAGCATACCCTGCCAACTTATGGCGAACAAAGCGGTACAAAAGGGGGTGGTGATGGACGGAGCATCAGAACCAATCAAACACTCACACCCAGTCAACAGATCTGGGTTTGCTCCATCACCGTTCTTTAGCCCACTCTGCCACCCCAGTTCAGACATGGCCATATGCAAATCAGTCTGACCCTGTGCCTCATGGGAACAGTCCAGCCCGAACTGCCAAGCCATGCCTTCCCTGGACCGGAAACAAGCTTCCTAGGACCGGTTTCTGGCATTTCAGCCGTCTTCAGCCAGGCTTGCTTGAATCCAGTGGCAAAGTGAGCAAGGGACTCACGTCTGAGCATACCCTGCAAACATATGGCGAACAAAGCGGTACAAAAGGGGGTGGTGATGGACGGAGCATCAGAACCAATCAAACACTCACACCCAGTCAACAGATCTGGGTTTGATCCATCACCGTTCTTTAGCCCACTCTGCCACCCCAGTTCAGACATGACCATATGCAAATCAGTCTGACCCTGTGCCTCATGGGAACAGTCCAGCCCGAACTGCCAAGCAATGCCTTCCCTGGACCGGAAACAAGCTTCCTAGGACCGGTTTCTGGCATTTCAGCCGTCTTCAGCCAGGCTTGCTTGAATCCAGTGGCAAAGTGAGCAAGGGACTCACATCTGAGCATACCCTGCCAACTTATGGCGAACAAAGCGGTACAAAAGGGGGTGGTGATGGACGGAGCATCAGAACCAATCAATCACTCACACCCAGTCAACAGATCTGGGTGTGATCCATCACCGTTCTTTAGCCCACTCTGCCACCCCAGTTCAGACATGGCCATATGCAAATCAGTCTGACCCTGTGCCTCATGGGAACAGTCCAGCCCGAACTGCCAAGCCATGCCTTCCCTGGACCGGAAACAAGCTTCCTAGGACCGGTTTCTGGCATTTCAGCTGTCTTCAGCCAGGCTTGCTTGAATCCATTGGCAAAGTGAGCAAGGGACTCACGTCTGAGCATACCCTGCCAACTTATGGCGAACAAAGCGGTACAAAAGGGGGTGGTGATGGACGGAGCATCAGAACCAATCAAACACTCACACCCAGTCAACAGATCTGGGTGTGATCCATCACCGTTCTTTAGCCCACTCTGCCACCCCAGTTCAGACATGGCCATATGCAAATCAGTCTGACCCTGTGCCTCATGGGAACAGTCCAGCCCGAACTGCCAAGCCATGCCTTCCCTGGACCGGAAACAAGCTTCCTAGGACCGGTTTCTGGCATTTCAGCCGTCTTCAGCCAGGCTTGCTTGAATCCAGTGGCAAAGTGAGCAAGGGACTCACGTCTGAGCATACCCTTCCAACTTATGGCGAACAAAGCGGTACAAAAGGGGGTGGTGATGGACGGAGCATCAGAACCAATCAAACACTCACACCCAGTCAACAGATCTCGGTGTGATCCATCACCGTTCTTTAGCCCACTCTGCCACCCCAGTTCAGACATGGCCATATGCAAATCAGTCTGACCCTGTGCCTCATGGGAACAGTCCAGCCCGAACTGCCAAGCCATGCCTTTCCTGGACCGGAAACAAGCTTCCTAGGACCGGTTTCTGGCATTTCAGCCGTCTTCAGCCAGGCTTGCTTGAATCCAGTGGCAAAGTGAGCAAGGGACTCACGTCTGAGCATACCCTGACAACTTATGGCGAACAAAGCGGTACAAAAGGGGGTGGTGATGGACTGAGCATCAGAACCAATCAAACACTCACACCCAGTCAACAGATCTGGGTTTGATCCATCACCGTTCTTTAGCCCACTCTGCCACCCCAGTTCAGACATGGCCATATGCAAATCAGTCTGACCCTGTGCCTCATGGGAACAGTCCAGCCCGAACTGCCAAGCCATGCCTTCCCTGGACCGGAAACAAGCTTCCTAGGACCGGTTTCTGGCATTTCAGCCGTCTTCAGCCAGGCTTGCTTGAATGCAGTGGCAAAGTGAGCAAGGGACTCACGTCTGAGCATACCCTGCCAACTTATGGCGAACAAAGCGGTACAAAAGGGGGTGGTGATGGACGGAGCATCAGAACCAATCAAACACTCACACCCAGTCAACAGATCTGGGTTTGATCCATCACCGTTCTTTAGCCCACTCTGCCACCCCAGTTCAGACATGGCCATATGCAAATCAGTCTGACCCTGTGCCTCATGGGAACAGTCCAGCCCGAACTGCCAAGCCATGCCTTCCCTGGACCGGAAACAAGCTTCCTAGGACCGGTTTCTGGCATTTCAGCCGTCTTCAGCCAGGCTTGCTTGAATCCAGTGGCAAAGTGAGCAAGGGACTCACGTCTGAGCATACCCTGCCAACTTATGGCAAACAAAGCGGTACAAAAGGGGGTGGTGATGGACGGAGCATCAGAACCAATCAAACACTCACACCCAGTCAACAGATCTGGGTTTGATCCATCACCGTTCTTTAGCCCACTCTGCCACCCCAGTTCAGACATGGCCATATGCAAATCAGTCTGACCCTGTGCCTCATGGGAACAGTCCAGCCCGAACTGCCAAGCCATGCCTTCCCTGGACCGGAAACAAGCTTCCTAGGACCGGTTTCTGGCATTTCAGCCGTCTTCAGCCAGGCTTGCTTGAATCCAGTGGCAAAGTGAGCAAGGGACTCACGTCTGAGCATACCCTGCTAACTTATGGCGAACAAAGCGGTACAAAAGGGGGTGGTGATGGACGGAGCATCAGAACCAATCAAACACTCACACCCAGTCAACAGATCTGGGTTTGATCCATCACCGTTCTTTAGCCCACTCTGCCACCCCAGTTCAGACATGGCCATATGCAAATCAGTCTGACCCTGTGCCTCATGGGAACAGTCCAGCCCGAACTGCCAAGCCATGCCTTCCCTGGACCGGAAACAAGCTTCCTAGGACCGGTTTCTGGCATTTCAGCCGTCTTCAGCCAGGCTTGCTTGAATCCAGTGGCAAAGTGAGCAAGGGACTCACGTCTGAGCATACCCTGCCAACTTATGGCGAACAAAGCGGTACAAAAGGGGGTGGTGATGGACGGAGCATCAGAACCAATCAAACACTCACACCCAGTCAACAGATCTGGGTTTTATCCATCACCGTTCTTTAGCCCACTCTGCCACCCCAGTTCAGACATGGCCATATGCAAATCAGTCTGACCCTGTGCCTCATGGGAACAGTCCAGCCCGAACTGCCAAGCCATGCCTTCCCTGGACCGGAAACAAGCTTCCTAGGACCGGTTTCTGGCATTTCAGCCGTCTTCAGCCAGGCTTGCTTGAATCCAGTGGCAAAGTGAGCAAGGGACTCACGTCTGAGCATACCCTGCCAACTTATGGCGAACAAAGCGGTACAAAAGGGGGTGGTGATGGACGGAGCATCAGAACCAATCAAACACTCACACCCAGTCAACAGATCTGGGTTTAATCCATCACCGTTCTTTAGCCCACTCTGCCACCCCAGTTCAGACATGGCCATATGCAAATCAGTCTGACCCTGTGCCTCATGGGAACAGTCCAGCCCGAACTGCCAAGCCATGCCTTCCCTGGACCGGAAACAAGCTTCCTAGGACCGGTTTCTGGCATTTCAGCCGTCTTCAGCCAGGCTTGCTTGAATCCAGTGGCAAAGTGAGCAACGGACTCACGTCTGAGCATACCCTGCCAACTTATGGCGAACAAAGCGGTACAAAAGGGGGTGGTGATGGACGGAGCATCAGAACCAATCAAACACTCACACCCAGTCAACAGATCTGGGTGTGATCCATCACCGTTCTTTAGCCCACTCTGCCACCCCAGTTCAGACATGGCCATATGCAAATCAGTCTGACCCTGTGCCTCATGGGAACAGTCCAGCACGAACTGCCAAGCCATGCCTTCCCTGGACCGGAATCAAGCTTCCTAGGACCGGTTTCTGGCATTTCAGCCGTCTTCAGCCAGGCTTGCTTGAATCCAGTGGCAAAGTGAGCAAGGGACTCACGTCTGAGCATACCCTGCCAACTTATGGCGAACAAAGCGGTACAAAAGGGGGTGGTGATGGACGGAGCATCAGAACCAATTAAACACTCACACCCAGTCAACAGATCTGGGTTTGATCCATCACCGTTCTTTAGCCCACTCTGCCACCCCAGTTCAGACATGGCCATATGCAAATCAGTCTGACCCTGTGCCTCATGGGAACAGTCCAGCCCGAACTGCCAAGCCATGCCTTCCCTGGACCGGAAACAAGCTTCCTAGGACCGGTTTCTGGCATTTCAGCAGTCTTCAGCTGGGCTTGCTTGACTGCAGTGGCAAAGTGAGCAAGGGACTCACGTCTGAGCATACCCTGCCAACTTATGGTGAACAAAGCGGTACAAAAGGGGGTGGTGATGGACGGAGCATCAGAACCAATCAAACACTCACACCCAGTCAACAGATCTGGGTTTGATCCATCACCGTTCTTTAGCCCACTCTGCCACCCCAGTTCAGACATGGCCATATGCAAATCAGTCTGACCCTGTGCCTCATGGGAACAGTCCAGCCCGAACTGCCAAGCCATGCCTTCCCTGGACCGGAAACAAGCTTCCTAGGACCGGTTTCTGGCATTTCAGCCGTCTTCAGCCAGGCTTGCTTGAATCCAGTGGCAAAGTGAGCAAGGGACTCACGTCTGAGCATACCCTGCCAACTTATGGCGATCAAAGCGGTACAAAAGGGGGTGGTGATGGACGGAGCATCAGAACCAATCAAACACTCACACCCAGTCAACAGATCTGGGTTTGATCCATCACCGTTCTTTAGCCCACTCTGCCACCCCAGTTCAGACATGGCCATATGCAAATAAGTCTGACCCTGTGCCTCATGGGAACAGTCCAGCCCGAACTGCCAAGCCATGCCTTCCCTAGACCGGAAACAAGCTTCCTAGGACCGGTTTCTGGCATTTCAGCCGTCTTCAGCCAGGCTTGCTTGAATCCAGTGGCAAAGTGAGCAAGGGACTCACGTCTGAGCATACCCTGCCAACTTATGGCGAACAAAGCGGTACAAAAGGGGGTGGTGATGGACGGAGCATCAGAACCAATCAAACACTCACACCCAGTCAACAGATCTGGGTTTGATCCATCACCGTTCTTTAGCCCACTCTGCCACCCCAGTTCAGACATGGCCATATGCAAATCAGTCTGACCCTGTGCCTCATGGGAACAGTCCAGCCCGAACTGCCAAGCCATGCCTTCCCTGGACCGGAAACAAGCTTCCTAGGATCGGTTTCTGGCATTTCAGCCGTCTTCAGCCAGGCTTGCTTGAATCCAGTGGCAAAGTGAGCAAGGGACTCACGTCTGAGCATACCCTGCCAACTTATGGCGAACAAAGCGGTACAAAAGGGGGTGGTGATGGACGGAGCATCAGAACCAATCAAACACTCACACCCAGTCAACAGATCTGGGTTTTATCCATCACCGTTCTTTAGCCCACTTTGCCACCCCAGTTCAGACATGGCCATATGCAAATCAGTCTGACCCTGTGCCTCATGGGAACAGTCCAGCCCGAACTGCCAAGCCATGCCTTCCCTGGACCGGAAACAAGCTTCCTAGGACCGGTTTCTTGCATTTCAGCCGTCTTCAGCCAGGCTTGCTTGAATCCAAAGGCAAAGTGAGCAAGGGACTCACGTCTGAGCATACCCTGCCAACTTATGGCGAACAAAGCGGTACAAAAGGGGGTGGTGATGGACGGAGCATCAGAACCAATCAAACACTCACACCCAGTCAACAGATCTGGGTTTGATCCATCACCGTTCTTTAGCCCACTCTGCCACCCCAGTTGAGACATGGCCATATGCAAATCAGTCTGACCCTGTGCCTCATGGGAACAGTCCAGCCCGAACTGCCAAGCCATGCCTTCCCTGGACCGGAAACAAGCTTCCTAGGATCGGTTTCTGGCATTTCAGCCGTCTTCAGCCAGGCTTGCTTGAATCCAGTGGCAAAGTGAGCAAGGGACTCACGTCTGAGCATACCCTGCCAACTTATGGCGAACAAAGCGGTACAAAAGGGGGTGGTGATGGACGGAGCATCAGAACCAATCAAACACTCACACCCAGTCAACAGATCTGGGTTTGATCCATCACCGTTCTTTAGCCCACTTTGCCACCCCAGTTCAGACATGGCCATATGCAAATCAGTCTGACCCTGTGCCTCATGGGAACAGTCCAGCCCGAACTGCCAAGCCATGCCTTCCCTGGACCGGAAACGAGCTTCCTAGGACCGGTTTCTGGCATTTCAGCCGTCTTCAGCCAGGCTTGCTTGAATCCAAAGGCAAAGTGAGCAAGGGACTCACGTCTGAGCATACCCTGCCAACTTATGGCGAACAAAGCGGTACAAAAGGGGGTGGTGATGGACGGAGCATCAGAACCAATCAAACACTCACACCCAGTCAACAGATCTGGGTTTGATCCATCACCGTTCTTTAGCCCACTCTGCCACCCCAGTTCAGACATGGCCATATGCAAATCAGTCTGACCCTGTGCCTCATGGGAACAGTCCAGCCCGAACTGCCAAGCCATGCCTTCCCTGGACCGGAAACAAGCTTCCTAGGACCGGTTTCTGGCATTTCAGCCGTCTTCAGCCAGGCTTGCTTGAATCCAAAGGCAAAGTGAGCAAGGGACTCACGTCTGAGCATACCCTGCCAACTTATGGCGAACAAAGCGGTACAAAAGGGGGTGGTGATGGACGGAGCATCAGAACCAATCAAACACTCACACCCAGTCAACAGATCTGGGTTTGATCCATCACCGTTCTTTAGCCCACTCTGCCACCCCAGTTCAGACATGGCCATATGCAAATCAGTCTGACCCTGTGCCTCATGGGAACAGTCCAGCCCGAACTGCCAAGCCATGCCTTCCCTGGACCGGAAACAAGCTTCCTAGGATCGGTTTCTGGCATTTCAGCCGTCTTCAGCCAGGCTTTCTTGAATCCAGTGGCAAAGTGAGCAAGGGACTCACGTCTGAGCATACCCTGCCAACTTATGGTGAACAAAGCGGTACAAAAGGGGGTGGTGATGGACGGAGCATCAGAACCAATCAAACACTCACACCCAGTCAACAGATCTGGGTTTTATCCATCACCGTTCTTTAGCCCACTTTGCCACCCCAGTTCAGACATGGCCATATGCAAATCAGTCTGACCCTGTGCCTCATGGGAACAGTCCAGCCCGAACTGCCAAGCCATGCCTTCCCTGGACCGGAAACAAGCTTCCTAGGACCGGTTTCTGGCATTTCAGCCGTCTTCAGCCAGGCTTGCTTGAATCCAAAGGCAAAGTGAGCAAGGGACTCACGTCTGAGCATACCCTGCCAACTTATGGCGAACAAAGCGGTACAAAAGGGGGTGGTGATGGACGGAGCATCAGAACCAATCAAACACTCACACCCAGTCAACAGATCTGGGTTTGATCCATCACCGTTCTTTAGCCCACTCTGCCACCCCAGTTCAGACATGGCCATATGCAAATCAGTCTGACCCTGTGCCTCATGGGAACAGTCCAGCCCGAACTGCCAAGCCATGCCTTCCCTGGACCGGAAACAAGCTTCCTAGGACCGGTTTCTGGCATTTCAGCCGTCTTCAGCCAGGCTTGCTTGAATCCAGTGGCAAAGTGAGCAAGGGACTCACGTCTGAGCATACCCTGCCAACTTATGGCGATCAAAGCGGTACAAAAGGGGGTGGTGATGGACGGAGCATCAGAACCAATCAAACACTCACACCCAGTCAACAGATCTGGGTTTGATCCATCACCGTTCTTTAGCCCACTCTGCCACCCCAGTTCAGACATGGCCATATGCAAATCAGTCTGACCCTGTGCCTCATGGGAACAGTCCAGCCCGAACTGCCAAGCCATGCCTTCCCTGGACCGGAAACAAGCTTCCTAGGACCGGTTTCTGGCATTTCAGCCGTCTTCAGCCAGGCTTGCTTGAATCCAGTGGCAAAGTGAGCAAGGGACTCACGTCTGAGCATACCCTGCCAACTTATGGCGAACAAAGCGGTACAAAAGGGGGTGGTGATGGACGGAGCATCAGAACCAATCAAACACTCACACCCAGTCAACAGATCTGGGTTTGATCCATCACCGTTCTTTAGCCCACTCTGCCACCCCAGTTCAGACATGGCCATATGCAAATCAGTCTGACCCTGTGCCTCATGGGAACAGTCCAGCCCGAACTGCCAAGCCATGCCTTCCCTGGACCGGAAACAAGCTTCCTAGGATCGGTTTCTGGCATTTCAGCCGTCTTCAGCCAGGCTTGCTTGAATCCAGTGGCAAAGTGAGCAAGGGACTCACGTCTGAGCATACCCTGCCAACTTATGGCGAACAAAGCGGTACAAAAGGGGGTGGTGATGGACGGAGCATCAGAACCAATCAAACACTCACACCCAGTCAACAGATCTGGGTTTTATCCATCACCGTTCTTTAGCCCACTTTGCCACCCCAGTTCAGACATGGCCATATGCAAATCAGTCTGACCCTGTGCCTCATGGGAACAGTCCAGCCCGAACTGCCAAGCCATGCCTTCCCTGGACCGGAAACAAGCTTCCTAGGACCGGTTTCGTGCATTTCAGCCGTCTTCAGCCAGGCTTGCTTGAATCCAAAGGCAAAGTGAGCAAGGGACTCACGTCTGAGCATACCCTGCCAACTTATGGCGAACAAAGTGGTACAAAAGGGGGTGGTGATGGACGGAGCATCAGAACCAATCAAACACTCACACCCAGTCAACAGATCTGGGTTTGATCCATCACCGTTCTTTAGCCCACTCTGCCACCCCAGTTCAGACATGGCCATATGCAAATCAGTCTGACCCTGTGCCTCATGGGAACAGTCCAGCCCGAACTGCCAAGCCATGCCTTCCCTGGACCGGAAACAAGCTTCCTAGGATCGGTTTCTGGCATTTCAGCCGTCTTCAGCCAGGCTTGCTTGAATCCAGTGGCAAAGTGAGCAAGGGACTCACGTCTGAGCATACCCTGCCAACTTATGGCGAACAAAGTGGTACAAAAGGGGGTGGTGATGGACGGAGCATCAGAACCAATCAAACACTCACACCCAGTCAACAGATCTGGGTTTGATCCATCACCGTTCTTTAGCCCACTTTGCCACCCCAGTTCAGACATGGCCATATGCAAATCAGTCTGACCCTGTGCCTCATGGGAACAGTCCAGCCCGAACTGCCAAGCCATGCCTTCCCTGGACCGGAAACAAGCTTCCTAGGACCGGTTTCTGGCATTTCAGCCGTCTTCAGCCAGGCTTGCTTGAATCCAAAGGCAAAGTGAGCAAGGGACTCACGTCTGAGCATACCCTGCCAACTTATGGCGAACAAAGCGGTACAAAAGGGGGTGGTGATGGACGGAGCATCAGAACCAATCAAACACTCACACCCAGTCAACAGATCTGGTTTTGATCCATCACCGTTCTTTAGCCCACTCTGCCACCCCAGTTGAGACATGGCCATATGCAAATCAGTCTGACCCTGTGCCTCATGGGAACAGTCCAGCCCGAACTGCCAAGCCATGCCTTCCCTGGACCGGAAACAAGCTTCCTAGGACCGGTTTCTGGCATTTCAGCCGTCTTCAGCCAGGCTTGCTTGAATCCAAAGGCAAAGTGAGCAAGGGACTCACGTCTGAGCATACCCTGCCAACTTATGGCGAACAAAGCGGTACAAAAGGGGGTGGTGATGGACGGAGCATCAGAACCAATCAAACACTCACACCCAGTCAACAGATCTGGGTTTGATCCATCACCGTTCTTTAGCCCACTCTGCCACCCCAGTTCAGACATGGCCATATGCAAATCAGTCTGACCCTGTGCCTCATGGGAACAGTCCAGCCCGAACTGCCAAGCCATGCCTTCCCTGGACCGGAAACAAGCTTCCTAGGATCGGTTTCTGGCATTTCAGCCGTCTTCAGCCAGGCTTGCTTGAATCCAGTGGCAAAGTGAGCAAGGGACTCACGTCTGAGCATACCCTGCCAACTTATGGCGAACAAAGCGGTACAAAAGGGGGTGGTGATGGACGGAGCATCAGAACCAATCAAACACTCACACCCAGTCAACAGATCTGGGTTTTATCCATCACCGTTCTTTAGCCCACTTTGCCACCCCAGTTCAGACATGGCCATATGCAAATCAGTCTGACCCTGTGCCTCATGGGAACAGTCCAGCCCGAACTGCCAAGCCATGCCTTCCCTGGACCGGAAACAAGCTTCCTAGGACCGGTTTCTGGCATTTCAGCCGTCTTCAGCCAGGCTTGCTTGAATCCAAAGGCAAAGTGAGCAAGGGACTCACGTCTGAGCATACCCTGCCAACTTATGGCGAACAAAGCGGTACAAAAGGGGGTGGTGATGGACGGAGCATCAGAACCAATCAAACACTCACACCCAGTCAACAGATCTGGGTTTGATCCATCACCGTTCTTTAGCCCACTCTGCCACCCCAGTTCAGACATGGCCATATGCAAATCAGTCTGACCCTGTGCCTCATGGGAACAGTCCAGCCCGAACTGCCAAGCCATGCCTTCCCTGGACCGGAAACAAGCTTCCTAGGACCGGTTTCTGGCATTTCAGCCGTCTTCAGCCAGGCTTGCTTGAATCCAGTGGCAAAGTGAGCAAGGAACTCACGTCTGAGCATACCCTGCCAACTTATGGTGAACAAAGCGGTAAAAAAGGGGGTGGTGATGGACGGAGCATCAGAACCAATCAAACACTCACACCCAGTCAACAGATCTGGGTTTGATCCATCACCGTTCTTTAGCCCACTTTGCCACCCCAGTTCAGACATGGCCATATGCAAATCAGTCTGACCCTGTGCCTCATGGGAACAGTCCAGCCCGAACTGCCAAGCCATGCCTTCCCTGGACCGGAAACAAGCTTCCTATTGGCATTTCAGCCGTCTTCAGCCAGGCTTGCTTGAATCCAAAGGCAAAGTGAGCAAGGGACTCACGTCTGAGCATACCCTGCCAACTTATGGCGAACAAAGCGGTACAAAAGGGGGTGGTGATGGACGGAGCATCAGAACCAATCAAACACTCACACCCAGTCAACAGATCTGGGTTTGATCCATCACCGTTCTTTAGCCCACTCTGCCACCCCAGTTCAGACATGGCCATATGCAAATCAGTCTGACCCTGTGCCTCATGGGAACAGTCCAGCCCGAACTGCCAAGCCATGCCTTCCCTGGACCGGAAACAAGCTTCCTAGGACCGGTTTCTGGCATTTCAGCCGTCTTCAGCCAGGCTTGCCTGAATCCAGTGGCAAAGTGAGCAAGGAACTCACGTCTGAGCATACCCTGCCAACTTATGGCGAACAAAGCGGTAAAAAAGGGGGTGGTGATGGACGGAGCATCAGAACCAATCAAACACTCACACCCAGTCAACATATCTGGGTTTGGTCCATCACCGTTCTTTAGCCCACTCTGCCACCCCAGTTCAGACATGGCCATATGCAAATCAGTCTGACCCTGTGCCTCATGGGAACAGTCCAGCCCGAACTGCCAAGCCATGCCTTCCCAGTACCGGAAACAAGCTTCCTAGGACCGGTTTCTGGCATTTCAGCCGTCTTCAGCCAGGCTTGCTTGAATCCAGTGGCAAAGTGAGCAAGGGACTAACGTCTGAGCATACCCTGCCAACTTATGGCGAACAAAGCGTTACAAAAGGGGGTGGTGATGGACGGAGCATCAGAACCAATCAAACACTCACACCCAGTCAACAGATCTGGGTGTGATCCATCACCGTTCTTTAGCCCACTCTGCCACCCCAGTTCAGACATGGCCATATGCAAATCAGTCTGACCCTGTGCCTCATGGGAACAGTCCAGCCCGAACCGCCAAGCCATGCCTTCCCTGGACCGGAAACAAGCTTCCTAGGGCCGTTTTCTGGCATTTCAGCCGTCTTCAGCCAGGCTTGCTTGAATCCAGTGGCAAAGTGAGCAAGGAACTCACGTCTGAGCATACCCTGCCAACTTATGGCGAACAAAGCGGTAAAAAAGGGGGTGGTGATGGACGGAGCATCAGAACCAATCAAACACTCACACCCAGTCAACAGATCTGGGTTTGATCCATCACCGTTCTTTAGCCCACTCTGCCACCCCAGTTCAGACATGGCCATATGCAAATCAGTCTGACCCTGTGCCTCATGGGAACAGTCCAGCCCGAACTGCCAAGCCATGCCTTCCCAGTACCGGAAACAAGCTTCCTAGGACCGGTTTCTGGCATTTCAGCCGTCTTCAGCCAGGCTTGCTTGAATCCAGTGGCAAAGTGAGCAAGGGACTCACGTCTGAGCATACCCTGCAAACTTATGGCGAACAAAGCGGTACAAAAGGGGGTGGTGATGGACGGAGCATCAGAACCAATCAAACACTCACACCCAGTCAACAGATCTGGGTGTGATCCATCACCGTTCTTTAGCCCACTCTGCCACCCCAGTTCAGACATGGCCATATGCAAATCAGTCTGACCCTGTGCCTCATGGGAACAGTCCAGCCCGAACTGCCAAGCCATGCCTTCCCTGGACCGGAAACAAGCTTCCTAGGACCGGTTTCTGGCATTTCAGCCGTCTTCAGCCAGGCTTGCTTGAATCCAGTGGCAAAGTGAGCAAGGGACTCACGTCTGAGCATACCCTGCCAACTTATGGCGAACAAAGCGGTACAAAAGGGGGTGGTGATGGACGGAGCATCAGAACCAATCAAACACTCACAACCAGTCAACAGATCTGGGTTTGATCCATCACCGTTCTTTAGCCCACTCTGCCACCCCAGTTCAGACATGGCCATATGCAAATCAGTCTGACCCTGTGCCTCATGGGAACAGTCCAGCCCGAACTGCCAAGCCATGCCTTCCCTGGACAGGAAACAAGCTTCCTAGGACCGGTTTCTGGCATTTCAGCCGTCTTCAGCCAGGCTTGCTTGAATGCAGTGGCAAAGTGAGCAAGGGACTCACGTCTGAGCATACCCTGCCAACTTATGGCGAACAAAGCGGTACAAAAGGGGGTGGTGATGGACGGAGCATCAGAACCAATCAAACACTCACAACCAGTCAACAGATCTGGGTTTGATCCATCACCGTTCTTTAGCCCACTCTGCCACCCCAGTTCAGACATGGCCATATGCAAATCAGTCTGACCCTGTGCCTCATGGGAACAGTCCAGCCCGAACTGCCAAGCCATGCCTTCCCTGGACCGGAAACAAGCTTCCTAGGACCGGTTTCTGGCATTTCAGCCGTCTTCAGCCAGGCTTGCTTGAATCCAGTGGCAAAGTGAGCAAGGGACTCACGTCTGAGCATACCCTGCCAACTTATGGCGAACAAAGCGGTACAAAAGGGGGTGGTGATGGACGGAGCATCAGAACCAATCAAACACTCACAACCAGTCAACAGATCTGGATTTGATCCATCACCGTTCTTTAGCCCACTCTGCCACCCCAGTTCAGACATGGCCATATGCAAATCAGTCTGACCCTGTGCCTCATGGGAACAGTCCAGCCCGAACTGCCAAGCCATGCCTTCCCTGGACCGGAAACAAGCTTCCTAGGACCGGTTTCTGGCATTTCAGCCGTCTTCAGCCAGGCTTGCTTGAATCCAGTGGCAAAGTGAGCAAGGGACTCACGTCTGAGCATACCCTGCCAACTTATGGCGAACAAAGCGGTACAAAAGGGGGTGGTGATGGACGGAGCATCAGAACCAATCAAACACTCACAACCAGTCAACAGATCTGGGTTTGATCCATCACCGTTCTTTAGCCCACTCTGCCACCCCAGTTCAGACATGGCCATATGCAAATCAGTCTGACCCTGTACCTCATGGGAACAGTCCAGCCCGAACTGCCAAGCCATGCCTTCCCTGGACCAGAAACAAGCTTCCTAGGACCGTTTTCTGGCATTTCAGCCGTCTTCAGCCAGGCTTGCTTGAATCCAGTGGCAAAGTGAGCAAGGGACTCATGTCTGAGCATACCCTGCCAACTTATGGCTTACAAAGCGGTACAAAAGGGGGTGGTGATGGACGGAGCATCAGAACCAATCAAACACTCACACCCAGTCAACAGATCTGGGTTTGATCCATCACCGTTCTTTAGCCCACTCTGCCACCCCAGTTCAGACATGGCCATATGCAAATCAGTCTGACCCTGTGCCTCATGGGAACAGTCCAGCCCGAACTGCCAAGCCATGCCTTCCCTGGACCGGAAACAAGCTTCCTAGGACCGGTTTCTGGCATTTCAGCCGTCTTCAGCCAGGCTTGCTTGAATCCAGTGGCAAAGTGAGCAAGGGACTCACGTCTGAGCATACCCTGCCAACTTATGGCGAACAAAGCGGTACAAAAGGGGGTGGTGATGGACGGAGCATCAGAACCAATCAAATACTCACACTAAGTCAACAGATCTGGGTTTGATCCATCACCGTTCTTTAGCCCACTCTGCCACCCCAGTTCAGACATGGCCATATACAAATCAGTCTGACCCTGTGCCTCATAGGAACAGTCCAGCCCGAACTGCCAAGCCATGCCTTCCCTGCACCGGAAACAAGCTTCCTAGGACCGGTTTCTGGCATTTCAGCCGTCTTCAGCCAGGCTTGCTTGAATCCAGTGGCAAAGTGAGCAAGGGACTCACGTCTGAGCATACCCTGCCAACTTATGGCGACAAAGCGGTACAAAAGGGGGTGGTGATGGACGGAGCATCAGAACCAATCAAACACTCACACCCAGTCAACAGATCTGGGTTTGATCCATCACCGTTCTTTAGCCCACTCTGCCACCCCAGTTCAGACATGGCCATATGCAAATCAGTCTGACCCTGTGCCTCATGGGAACAGTCCAGCCCGAACTGCCAAGCCATGCCTTCCCTGCACCGGAAACAAGCTTCCTAGGACCGGTTGCTGGCATTTCAGCCGTCTTCAGCCAGGCTTGCTTGAATCCAGTGGCAAAGTGAGCAAGGGACTCATGTCTGAGCATACCCTGCCAACTTATGGCGAACAAAGCGTTACAAAAAGGGGTGGTGATGGACGGAGCATCAGAACCAATCAAACACTCACACCCAGTCAACAGATCTGGGTTTGATTCATCACCGTTCTTTAGCCCACTCTGCCACCCCAGTTCAGACATGGCCATATGCAAATCAGTCTGACCCTGTGCCTCATGGGAACAGTCCAGCCCGAACTGCTAAGCCATGCCTTCCCTGGACCGGAAACAAGCTTCCTAGGACCGGTTTCTGGCATTTCAGCCGTCTTCAGCCAGGCTTGCTTGAAACCAGTGGCAAAGTGAGCAAGGGACTCACGTCTGAGCATACCCTGCCAACTTATGCGAACAAAGCGGTACAAAAGGGGGTGGTGATGGACGGAGCATCAGAACCAATCAAACACTCACACCCAGTCAACAGATCTGGGTTTGATCCATCACCGTTCTTTAGCCCACTCTGCCACCCCAGTTCAGACATGGCCATATGCAAATCAGTCTGACCCTGTGCCTCATGGGAACAGTCCAGCCCGAACTGCCAAGCCATGCCTTCCCTGGACCGGAAACAAGCTTCCTAGGACCAATTTCCTGGCATTTCAGCCGTCTTCAGCCAGGCTTGCTTGAATCCAGTGGCAAAGTGAGCAAGGGACTCACGTCTGAGCATACCCTGCCAACTTATGGCGAACAAAGCAGTACAAAAGGGGGTGGTGATGGACGGAGCATCAGAACCAATCAAACACTCACCCCCAGTCAACAGATCTGGGTTTGATCCATCACCGTTCTTTAGCCCACTCTGCCACCCCAGTTCAGACATGGCCATATGCAAATCAGTCTGACCCTGTGCCTCATGGGAACAGTCCAGCCCGAACTGCCAAGCCATGCCTTCCCTGGACTGGAAACAAGCTTCCTAGGGCCGGTTTCTGGCATTTCAGCCGTCTTCAGCCAGGCTTGCTTGAATCCAGTGGCAAAGTGAGCAAGGGACTCACGTCTGAGCATACCCTGCCAACTTATGGCGAACAAAGCGGTACAAAAGGGGGTGGTGATGGACGGGGCATCAGAACCAATCAAACACTCACCCCCAGTCAACAGATCTGGGTTTGATCTATCACCGTTCTTTAGCCGACTCTGCCACCCCAGTTCAGACATGGCCATATGCAAATCAGTCTGACCCTGTGCCTCATGGGAACAGTCCAGCCCGAACTGCCAAGCCATGCCTTCCCTGGACCGGAAACAAGCTTCCTAGGACCGGTTTCTGGCATTTCAGCCGTCTTCAGCCAGGCTTGCTTGAATCCATCAATGGTAGAACCAGGTTCCATCGAGTAGGCGAGAGTAGGCTGGCGCTTGCCCATGTTGTGCATGCTGTCGCCCCGAAATAAAACAAGCATTGACATAGCCAATAGGTCTCGCCTTTGGGACCTTATAAGTGTTTAGTTATCCAGCCCAATATCCTTGGTGCAACAACATTAAGTGTTGCATGGCTAAACACTTATAAGGTCCCAAAGGCGAGACCTATTGGCTATGCCAATGCTTGTTTAAAAATTGGAATGATATCAGCATTCTTCCAGGATTCTGGGATACGTCCACCTGCCAGTATATTATTCGATAGTTCATTAATGTAGGGGCTGCACACCTGAGGTTCCAAGCCAAACAGGTCCCCAAGAACTCTATCAGGACCCGGAGCCTTCCCAGTGGGCATGTTCGCAATTGCTCCAAATGTTTTGTTGAGGCGAATCTGCAGCAGGGGTCTCATATACAATTTCCTGTTCCCAGGGATGGTGTTCAGAAGTGTCCAAACCTGTGTTTGCGGGAGCATAAATGTTTGAAAAGTGATTGACCCATTGTTTGGATTGTATTGATAATTCTGGTGAGCTAACAGAACACAGGCAGCCATGAGAAAATATAGGCCAGAACTTCTGCAAATCATTTTTACTGGATGCCTCAACTAGGGCGTGCCAATTTGCATCCACCCAATTCAGTTTAATGATAGAGGTCAGTAATTTGTATTTTGATTAGGCTACCCGGATTCCCTCATGAGATCGCCTTTTGACAGCCTCAATTAACGTGCACTTTGCCAGACAGCACTCTTTATTGAATGAAGACGGAGGCTGCTCAGGTGTAGAAATATTTTTACCCTCTTGGGCCTTAGTACAGTGAGACTTCAAGGTAATAAACAGGGTGGGATGCAAATCTAATAGCAACCCTGATGATCAATGAGACGATTAAGTATTGCATTGAATGCTTTGTAAATGCCAGCTGGAGAGATCATATCAAGGGATAATTTAGACCATTTTATTGAATTTCTGTTGTTATTCAAACTCACCCTGGTGTCAGACTTCTGACCCAAAAGATTGAATTTCCAGGGGGAGGAACCTCCCATTTTAATCCACAGGGCTCCATGATCACTATGAATGAGCCCATTCCTGCATGGTGAAGTGCGTCGCTCAATACTGTCCTCTTTCTATGTCTATGACCAGCCTGTCCCTCTCACCCACACATTGACCACTCACGTTCTTCCAAGAAGGTGATTCCGGCAGCGGAGGGAGGCCGGTAAATGTCCGGCATGCACGGCCGGGATTCCGAGGGGGGTTGGTATTCTTGATTTACACACTGGTTTACTGAGCGATAATGATTGCAGCTACCACTATGAGAGATTAAAACAGCTGACCAAAGCATCCAGGCAGCCTTACCTATCACTTATTTCTCTGACTTGACAAGATGCTCCCCTGTGACTTTCCCTACTATTAATATGGCAGTGATATATGACCACATAGTTAGTGCTAAAGGGCAATAGTGGTTCTGATTAGTGGTGGGTGCTGGTAAACTCTGTTAAGCCAAACTCTGCCCTCCAAGCAAAGTGCAGAATGACAAAAACTCTGTGAACTCCACCAGAGGAGCGGAGTTTACCACCCACCGATAACCAATACCAAAACCCCTGCTACTAAGGTAATCTGTGAGATTTCATTTTACCAAAAATACCTGTCTACAGGCTTTAGCACTGTGTAGTAACAAATCACCCTAAAAAAGCATCTTTCCTTTAATACATGCCCTTAAAAATGAACCAATGAAGCCTTTTCTTCACTTACCATTGGTTTTACACCTAACCAAAACTGGCCATGTTCACTTAAACCGACAACTACCATGCATACAGTTATAGGAAATACAGCTTTCCAGACGATATTCACATCCTCTCAACAGATCCTAACAAGAATCATCACAGTGAAATACGCCTGTATTTCTCAGAGTAGGACAGCAACACCAAACCCCCAATTTAATTTGTGAGATTACATGTAACAAAATACGTGTCTGTAGCCTGTCATTCAATGTGATAGCAACTAACTGTTAAATGCTTCCTGGCTTTAACATTTTTTTTTACAATAAGCTAGACTAACTGTTTATGTCATAATGGTTCAAAACAAACAGACCACAACTGTTGAACTGAACACAAAGCTTCCCAGTGCAGCTATCAGGGCAATAGCTTGTCACCATAACCAACTCAGTCCTACAGTTTTGAGCATTAGCTTTTCCACAAGACACGCATCAGACAAATAGTCACAAATTAAAAAGAAATGCAAAATTACAATTGGCAAAATACTGTCTCTCCTAAGACGGCCTAACACGGTTACTCACAGTGTAAACCTTCTTTTTCCATGGTTTGTTACATAGGGCACCAAATTCCAAACCCATTGCCTAATATGGTAATCTGTGATATTCCATGCAAACAAATACCAGGCGGCAGGTAATAACAATCAAAACTTAAATGCCTATTGACTTTAACATATGCTTTTCACAATAAATATGTCATGCCCAGTGCCTTTATCATAACATTTCATAAACTGATCAGGCCTATGGCCATGTGTCCCAGGTTTGCCACCATAACCAACTCTGTCCTGTATTGAGTATAAGCATAACAACAAGCCCAAAAGTACAATGCAAGCAGTGTTTTTAGCCAAAGCACACTAATTCGACCCAATCAAATCCTGTACTCAGAGGACACAACATGTGGATGGATTTTAAGCCCCTTTCTAATTAGTACTCTGAAAGTTTGTTTTTGTTGATCACAGAAGTTCAGGTGGCAGTTGCACTTTCATGTCAGACCTTACAATCCACATAGATTTGAGTAGCTATAGGTATCCCATACTGCATTCAACCACATACTGTACTCTGAAGTCTAAAGTTACCAATGAAAGGGGAGGAAGCAGAGAATACAATACTTTCCTCATGGCTGCCCTCCTTAAATCTATGCTGCTGCCAGAAAAGGACAAACACCATTACATTTCTAGCTATCTAAGATGCTTCAACTTCATTACAATGTCACTCACATGTGTGCCCCTCAAAGCTCAAGCAGCTGCATAAGTTAAATGGCCACAGCTTCATGGAGAGCAAGCATGTTTGTGGAAGCACACAATGTCTGCTCAATCAAAACATATGCTCCTGGCTCCTAAGGTGGGCAGATCCAAAGTCCCTCGCTATTCGTGCTCACATAATTGTTTGGCTACAGCTGCTCTGTCATACTAGACCATTTAAAGAAACTGATAAAACCTTGTGAGTAGTTTCTGTCATTGAAACATTAGTTCAGATGCAGAAAATATTGAAGGTAACCAGGGAAAACAAAGAGTTGCAGTTGCTGAGTTTCCATTCTCATTAGTCTAGACATTTCCCTCTTCAAGGTACAGCAACTCATCAGCCCTCTGAAGAAACATGAATAAACAGATTATGTGCAAGAAAGTGAGAAGCTCAAATACGAATTGTAACTTGGCCCTATGCTTAATCAACGGCCGGGGGCAGGAGGTTGCGTGCATGTGTTCTGTGGGGCTTAAAGTAGTGTAGGGCGCTGCCGTGCATGGTTGCACCGTTGCCTTAATCAGTGAACTGGGCAGCGCCCTGATCGTTAGTTAGGTCAGGGGTGCAGGGCGGGCAGGCCTGACGAGGGCAGTAAGGGGCCATGCATCACAGATTGCGGAGGAGTGTTGGGGCCAAAGGGCCGGGTGTCCGCACTCTGTCGTGGCCGGTTAATCCGCACGCTGCATTGTGCGCCCACGGGGTTGAATGATGCCCAGGTACGCGCGGGTGCAAATGTGGCTAAAAGGGGTGGGGCTACAGGCGGGGGGGGCTCCACCCCTCCCTGATGGCCTTAGGAGACCTGCGGGACGGCGCATGATCTTGGCCGGGGGTACAGTGGTGTAGGGCAGTGCCCGTCAACAAGGCCTGGTGAATTTCGATGGGGGTGGAGCTACATGCCCGGCGGACTGCCTGCCCCCCCCAATGCGGGGGCATGTGGACATTGGGCAACGAGCATCGCGAGTTGTCCCCCGGCCATTACCACGCTGACCTGGCCTCCCCAGGCCTGGGGGCGGCATTGGGATTGTGTGGGAGGGGGGGCAGCGCGCGTAGCAAAGCTTTCCCTCTCGAGGCGGCCTGCCAGCTTCAGGTTGGGGCAATGGCACAGGGGTCCGGGGGAGTGGGCATAGATTTCTGTGGGGCTGCTCTAATGCAGCAGCAGGTAGGCATGCAGGCGCTTCCCCCCCGCTGCGCCTGACGAGGCGGGTCGGGCCATCATGACCTCGGCTTGCGGGGGTCACACGGGGCATCCTGGTGGGGGGCATGGTTAGCCATTAACTACGTTAGCATACTCCTTTCATGTTCGGCCGGCCGCGGCACAGCAGGAGCAGTGGCTGTGGTTGGTGCCAATGGTTTCCCACAGCCGGGGACACGCCAGTCAAGCCGTATATGGGCGGTTTGGGTGACTATGACGGGTAGTCAGACCCCTGATTGCTATGCTAATTCGTCCCATGGGGCAGGCAATTGGCTGTACGGCAGCGTCTCTCCCCTGTCCGGGGAAGGAATGGACAGGTGGATTAGCAATACAGGAGAACTTCCCCTATAGCGCCACGAGACTACTTCGGTAAGAAGGCCCGGTGTTACAGTGGTTCACCCGAGTCAAGGCTGCAGTACTTGACACAGGCAACTATAATAAACCTTCGTTGGTGTTGGCAGAATAAGCAGAAAAGGGTTGCTGTTTGAAAGATGACCTTTTTCTACTGTATGAAGAAGACAGCAATGTGGGGCATCTTTCGTCAGTGGGGCTGGGCCCCATGAGAAATCTGATAGCTTGTTTACATATGGGGCAAATGGTGGCCTCGTACAACATACATGTGTATATGTAAAATGCACATTCACCACTATGGGTGTCTTGGCGCTTAATGACGGATGTTTGTTGTTACCCTACTCAATGGTACTCATTTTATCGACCGCAGATGGATGAGAGGCTGGGTGGACCTGCCGGGTTTTGTAACTGTGACCATGAGGTCGAACACAGGCCCCTGCAATGCGGGTTTAAGTATGATAGGAGAATGTATATGTCGAGGCCCCAGACACTGACAGCAGAGGACCGCATGCCCTTGCTTCCCTTGTTTACTGACATCCAGCCCAGTTACTAAAGCGGCAGCAGCCCACCACGGAACTGGGGTTTTTGCAAGATCCAGTCCGTCTGAAAGTGGCGGGGGTCGTGTATCCTTGGCGCAGTGCATAAGAGTTCAGCCAGTATCCCGACGGTACCCCCTTTTCTCTCTGCCAGCTTTAGGGTGCATCTAGGCTGCCCTAAGATCTTGGAAAGGGATATTTTAGGTGACTGAGGGATACGTGGGCTTACGGAGGCTACTCCTTTCATTCCTCCTTCTGCCTATCGCGCCTGAAGTGTTGTGAAGAAGGGAGGAATTATTTATTTCATAGATGGAATCGACAATTATTGTGCTTCCTTTCTGCTCCTTGACATGAAAACTTTTGAGACTTTCATTCCATTATTGATCCAGAGAGGGTGGTCAAGTCCATCAAGATATTCCTGCTCAGATTGCAGGGTGTATCTTGACTATCTGCAGCGGCCTCCTTACAGGGTAAGGAAATGCTATATCGTTTTACCCGGTATGCATAGGGGATATGCAACATAGTCTGGATGACGCTATACTATGAGTTTGAGGGAATATGGTCAAGAGTGCGATAGGACCGGGTCTCTTGGCGCAGTGGACTAGATGCTCCATGGCAGGGATCAGCGTTTGATCGCTGGGCACGGGCTCTGGTCTCGGTGGGTTCACTCGGCCTCTCACCTACCGGAGGGCGAAGGTAGCAAGAACCAGCGGTATATTGCACCAGGTTACCTCGGGTGCACGTGCGTGCGCTCGTATGCTAAGGACTGTTTGGGATTAAAGAGATAGGGAGATCTAGTACAGATGAAGGAAACAACACTGAACAGTTCTAGATCCAGATAGACTGGATTAGAATTTCCTCTGAATTCTGTTGGCCCCCAACTCAGCGACTTGGGGTCCCTGCTGAGATGCAGCCTTCCAGGTGGCATTTTCATCGGGTCGCTTATGTAATTAATGGTGGCCTGCATGGCCTCGTCACCATTCAGTAGTGCTGGAGGCCCTGGGAGCGGCTGGGGACAGTCAAGGGCCAGGGGGCAGGTGAATTGCATTATTCCCTCTCGAGGGAGTGGGAAGGAAGCAGTTATTCGATCGTGTTGCTTCCAAAAGTGTTTATATAACACACACACTTATATGCGTGACATTGGACGATTGTCACAGCTGCACTCTCCAATGCAGGACAGTCAGGCGTGACAGCTTTGCCTTGCAGAGTCTGACACTAAGGATCTTCTATGTGTTAACTAGACTTCTTTAAATGCGGACAATGCCAAAGGGGCCACACGCGGGCCACCCCTGTCAGGCAGTATGTTGTGTTGCCAGGGGAGAAGCGCAGGGTGGGAAGGGCCCTGCAGCGTCAGTCAGGGGTACTAACGAGGGGGTGTTGGGTGCATCCTTCCGGCACAAGTTATGTTGTGCAGCTGGGCATGGCAACATCCTGTTGAGTAGACAATGAGGCAGCGGTTACCCAGAAGAGCTTAGGGGGTGACAAGGAGCGCACAGAGTGTTATGAGCTCCAGCGTATGTTGCCTCACAGTTCATTTTCTTGCATAGCCAGTCAGGTTGCTATCGCATTTCACACTAGGGGCACCTTCTCTCTGGTTAATACCAGCATGAAGTAACTCCTGCTGGCCATGCCTTGTACCAGCAGGTGTAGAGGCTAGAAGGGACAGGTGCCTCAGCAGGGTGCTGCCAGTGAGCCTGAAGCCCGGGGCGGACAGGCCAGCAGATGTCTTGGATGGTTCCTTGGAGGACTACAGTTATGGATGGCCAGGGAGAGAGGAACTTCCAGGGAATGCTCACTAGGTGGGACTCACATATTTCTCCCCAGCCAGTGATCCACACTTTTAACTGTTGCACCAGGCTTTATGTACAGGCTCTTTGAGTTAAAACAGATATGGAGAATGTCACCCCAGAACTTTTAATGGTGCTGCAATTGTCTAGTCTGCTACCATACAGTATCTAGTTACCTGTGCAATATGTGTCAGCACTGCAGGGGCAACTTGGAGTGTGAACGAAAGGGGCCGCCTGCTGCCAGCCCTGTCATACAGGTATACAAATCAAGCACATGACGTTGGGAATCTGGGGCTGTGGGCACAGCTGGGCTGCGAGTAGGTCAACCATAGTGGGGTGTGTTACATTGTTGCAGGGATTCTGCTTATGCACAGAACTATGCGCAGGAAACCAGGACCTCAGAGAATTGTGGTGTACCAGAAACTCCCCTCAGAACCAAGAACCCCATATCCGACTAGCTTAGTGTCCCATTCGTTAGCCTAGATCTAGCTAGGCGGTCCCAATGTATCGACAACCCAGAACATGCGACTTAGATATTTCTCAGGAGTGGTGGGAATCCGAAATACCTGTTTGTACTTATTTAGCAGTCCACAACAGAATAATACAGACACGGTAAAGTTTAAAGAGTTTATTTTATAAACCTCGCGTCCTAAGATGCAGTACTTTGGCTAACACTAGCAGACAAATGGTTAAGATCAGAACCATCAGCATTGTTACAATACCATACACAATAAAAGGAGCAATGATAATATTAATGACAGTGGTAAACAGCCACACTCCTTTCTCTAGGAAATAATAGGTTATTATATTAATAGAAGGTCTCTTAGGCTAATAGGGGGGACCCATACCGTATAGATCAGCTTAGTGGAATCACATCACAGGATCAGCTAGGCTCTCTCATGCATCAGCTCTTCTGTTCGAATGAATCTAAAACATTCTGTCCTGCAATATTAAAAGCACTTGTCCTTCAGATATTGGCAGCTGCATGTATGATATGTCTAAAAAGTGGTACGATCAATCTGAACACAACACTCTGCACCGTCTAGTGTCCTAGACTTGTTCTTTACATGATGTACAGACGAAGGTCACAGCATACTGTTAAGAATGTTAAACAACAAACTGTTATCCTGTAAGGCAAAGTCGAGTAAGCATTTCTAAAATAAATAACATATAACAACAGTGTCGCGTGCAAAGCAGCAGAAACGGCAAGCTGGCTTTCTAACAGTTGGCTCGGTTATGCTAACTTAGTGTTGTAAATAGGGAGTGGCTAACCCATCCTACACCCCCCCTTGATCGGACTACTAACCACTAGGGGCACACTTATCAAGAACGCAGAGTTCAAGTGATATAGAACAGAACCAAGGGCATGAACTATAAGTCCATATAAGGTAAGTGTAAAGTTCGAGAAAAAAAGAAGAAAAAATCGTGTAAAAAATAAAAACGATGTCCTAGAGAAAAAACCATTAAAAAAAATGTTGATAAAAAAATTGACATCTATGGATGCATCCTGTCTTGACTATGTGAAACAGTCAATCCATCAAGGTATATGCACCGTAAGTTGCAACAGCTTCCAAGAGGAAATCATTGGAGCGTTCCGAAAAAGTATCTGCCATCCAATTTAGCAAGGGAAAGGAACACACGTGTTCTTCAATTATCGGAGCATCCAGCACCATAACAGGACAACTGTCAGCATCCTCGAGATAACTTCGTTCAAGGAATTCAATAGCGGCCTCTCCGATTTCCCAGTTACCAAGGACTCCTTGTGTAGCACCCAAAGCCATAAACCCAATTCTAGAACAAGCAAACTCATGATCCAGTAATGGACACATTAGTTCATCAAAATCCGGGTCAGGTGACACCAAGTTTGACAGACACAAGTCCAGAGCCCATTGGAAGGGACAATCTAGGCAATGAAAGACAGGCTGCACACAGGTAAAATAAGGAAACCGGAATGACAATCCATACTTGACGCTTAAGGTCGCCAGAGGTAACGTGCCGTAGTAATCAAGCATCCGGCTACGAAGATGGAGCAGGCGGAGCGTGCAGCCATAACGAAATGCGCAGATCTACAAGAGGATCCCGGCCCCAAGAGCGAGGTGCAAGGGAAACCCTCCGAAGACACTTGAAAAAATAGAATGTAAAAACGCGGGGATCACACCAAAAATAGTTTGGAAAGATGTCACGAGGCCTGAGCCGACAATTTTAAAAAAATGATCAAGGCCAGTCGTAGATGAAGCATTAAAGATAGTCTGTATCAACGTTCCAAAATGTAGGGGGAGGTCAGTATTTAAAAGAACTTGTACCTCAGTGCGTGTGTTTGCTATGTGAAGAAGAAATGTTTCACGGGACGAAGTCAAAGAAACTTCTTTCTGAGACAAAAGAGCTCTTATTCTACTCATCCTGTTGAACTCTGCGTTCAAGGTTGGAATCGCCGGCCAGATGGATATATCGAGCCTGCCGTGCGGGGGTGGGAAAAGGACGTTATTACTGCAAACCACCCTTTGTGAAACGGTGACTATGTAAGGAATACCCACTAGCATCCCACAGCAAGCTTCATTATTTAAAAGCAAATAACTACCGTTGGCAAGCAGCTTAAAAGAAGACGTTATAACTGGCATTGGAATACCTTTTAGGACACAAGCTAAATTAGGAGCGTGTATATTGCAAGCGCCATGTAATTGTATATGACTACAAACCACAGAATGATCAGGAGCGGAAGTGCATTCTTCACCTTTTAAGTAAACTTCCTTGCCATCCCTCATTCATCTATATGTGAAAGGAAGTGCCCAAACTTCGTGCAGGAAGGCATTACCAAGCTGTTCATATCTGCCTATGGCATAATGCTTCATGCACGAACTGAACTTAAACCGAGAAAAAGGCAACGTGATCAATCCGTGTACAAGCCACACAGCCGAATTCAACTCAGCAATAGAAAAAGGTAAAGGTTCTAGTTTTTCAATGTGCAGTAATGCGTAAGTTGCGTCTTTCATGGACATGAACTGCTGTTTATCGGTCAAATTAAAAGGAAGGAACAACGAAGACGTATTCATGTAATCCCAAGGGACTTTCCCTGCTTTTAACGTTTGCAAGGTCCATGCAAACTGCATAATTGAACGCAACTGATTTTGACCATGATATAACACAGACACATCATCTTGCACAATGTCTACGACAGATGAAACAATATTATCTAATGTTTAAATTCTAGAAGACAAGGTGTTAATACTATTATCTATAACAGCCAATACTTTCTCCATATTGGCCTGGTCAAGAGCACGTAGCCTGGAAGCAGCTTCAAATTGCGATAACTTCCAAACTTCATTGTAAATAGCATAAACCCATCTCTTGGACCTGCCAGTCGCAGGACCCTTAATAAAATCATTTAAATCTATTTTGTCATTTAACCGTGATAAATGAAGCTTAACTGAAGCTAACGTGGAATGTTGCAACCATGACTGGCATAACTTACCTACCGAGTAGGTAGTTACCGTGTGTGACGATGGAAAACGAGGGTCTACTCTAAGTTGTGTATACCCTGGTGTCAAATCCAGAAACCGACGTTGACAGGAATCTGAACCCGTCTGCCATACCAACCACCCTTCGGTATCTATTGTTGAAATATTGAAGGTGGTGTTGGAGACGAGGGACTGCAACATAGTAAGGGACAGATCTGTGTGATTCGCCCAATTAGGATAAGCACCCAGATCCGGGATTGTGGGGGAATTCAATTTTTTAGATATAGCCAATCCAAAACAGGTGGTCTGAAAAATAGTTGAATTCAAAAATAACATATGATTTGGGATAAGACAGGCACGATGCAAAGCTTCTGTTCCTTGTACCTGCCATGGTTTAGTTCCCCAAACCGATTTAAGATCGACAGTAGCTTTCCATAGGTCCTAGCCTCCAATAGCCAATTCATCCATAAAGGATTTGGAATATAATAATTTGGTGTGTGTCAGTCTAACCTTAGAAGCTGGTTCTACCGCCACCTTAAAATAAAAAGAGGCAGGGTGAGACACACTAAAATCCGAAAAGTATGTGAATTTTTTCACTAAAGTGGCAGAACTGCCAGGCATAGGGACCGGACAATGTTCCCACTGAGTGAAATTAACAAAATTCCGAAAGGTATTTGCCCTGTGTAGGAAATGTGTGCCATAATGTTGATAACAAAACTGTTCATCGTAATGTGCATTATTTAAATACAAATCTTCAGCATCAAATGCAGCATAATATTTCAAATCAGAAAACAGTGCTTCTATCGCGTGCACATCCCAATCATCTGATCGGATGTTCTGTTTAACTACATCACCCATAGAAACACGAAAAACAGTTGGTACATTAATCACTTCGGTGGGACCATGAATTTGAAAGTTCACAGCATCCCAAGCAATTCCATCACGTACAGGCCAGGTGGTGATGTTCACAAAAGTCTGGTCCCTTTTCATGATGTGTGATGAGGAATGGGGGGCTAAAGTTCCATCAATTAATCAAATTGTAGATCGTTCATTCAGGTAGTGTCCATTGATCAATTTAAAAAACACTACCACAAAACCAATGGTCATGAACAAAAAAATACTTATTAGCACCAGCCAGATGTAAGTCCAAGGTGCAACCAAAAAATGTCTCTTGAACCAGGCAAAAAATTTAGAAATTTTGGAAGGGACAGTGGAAGTCAATGATTCAGTTTCAAAGGAAGAATGTGACTGGGCAATTGTTGTTGAATGTAATAGAGGCAAAGGTACTTCTGTTGGATAAGCATACTCAGGATCATCAGGTAAACCACCAGCATTAGATGACATAGAAGGACCAGTAACTGCAAGCATCTCAATGGAAACTTCAGGCAAGATGTTAGAGGGTGGCACCACAACAGAGTTTCTCAGCATTGAAGGGCAAGAAACTGAAGGTGTCATACTATGGAGAATCGGCCACCCGCTGTTGCTTGACATTGTCAATCGAGATGTACCTGTTATCCTTGCGACCAGGAAGTGGAGGTAAAACAACTGTACGTGTACTCAGGACTCCAAGCACCGGGACGGGTGCACGATAAGAGGGGCCGAACTCCTTCTTGTTCTCCACCTTCTCACGGACCAGGTCACCAACTCGAGGTAGCCAGCCGACTACCGGAATCTGGAGCGCAGCTTCGGATGTAGAGGGTATGTGTCCTTTCGCTAGAGTGTCTCTGGCTTCTTGTAGATTCTGCAATACAGCACAGTGGCCATCTAGGTCAAAAGGGGCGGCTGCTGCCGCCATGTCTAGACCATCAAGGTCCGGGACAAACATTCTTACTCCAAAGAGCATCATGTACGGGGTCCTCCCACCCAGAGACCTTCTAGGGAGATTATTACGTGCACGTTGTACGTCATACAAGTGGGAGAGCCAGTTCCGGCCTGTACCTAATACCCTCGCTGTCAAAGATTGCTTTAGGTCACGGTTCATCCGCTCCACAACACTATTGCCCTCAGGCCGGTATGGAGACGAAAATTTGACTTGGACCCCCAGTTCTCTCATGGCCTCCTTGTACGCCCTTGAGGCGAACGCAGGACCCTGATCAGAATGAAGGGTACCACATGCAAAACTCCCTATAAAGACACGCAAATCCTTGATGACAGTTCTGGCATCAGCACTCCTTTGTGGCCATACCCACAGGAAACGTGTGCACGAATCAACTGCAACCAAGATATATTTGTACGCAGTATCAGAGGTAATAGGACCGCAGTGATCTAAATAAACGCACGCAAGTGGTTGATTAGATATATGCAACTGTGTTTGTGGTGGACGCGCTGCAGAAGAAGGTTTAATCTGTTGGCAAATGTCACAATCAAGAACGTATGCCCGCGCTTGTTTGTACAAACCGTACCACCAGTAACGTTGCTGCAAAAGAGATATAGTAGCCGACACTCCGGCATGCGCAGACGCAACACCCTCGTGGGCAGCTGATATCAAAGATGGTCTGCAGTCCGCATTGGGAATCAATCTGTCACCAACGTCGTTAATCCTCACTAACGGGACGTTATCAGGACTTAAGCGATAATGGTAGCGAGAAGGGAAACCCTTCGGAAAGTTTTTCCCGGTCTCGGAAGCAGCAATAGCCGCCAAGATTTCATCATCGATCTTACTTTTTGATCTTGTAACTGCTGCTACTAGATATGTCGCCACTGCTGTTTTTGCTGCCTCGTCAGCCAGACTGTTACCGACAGCATGGACGCCAACTCGTTGGTGACAAAGAGTGTGAATTACATTCACGAGTGGCAGCAGTTCTTTAAGTGCTGCCACTCGAACCCAAAGCGTTTTATGCTTTATTGTGCTACCTTTGGAATCATGAAAATCATTCTGAATCCAAAAATGTAGATTGTCATTATAAGATTGAACACAATAGAACGAGTCACACACCACGAGAGTGGGGACTCGAAGATCAGCAAACTCCAGTGCAAGCACTAGAGCACGAACTTCAGCCAACTGCGCGGTACAATCACCTAATGTCTGTGTATGCACAGCTTCAGATTGGAACTCTCCATTCACGAAAGTACCCACAACAATTGCGCAGGCAGCTGAATAGGCGTGCTTCGATCCAGTAGCGGGTTGCGCAGACCCATCAGTGTAAATGACACAACAGTACTCCTCAAGTGGGCGCAACGTCGAAGGAGTCGGATGAACTAATTCATAATCCAAGAACTCCTGAGACTGCAACGCCGCGTCAAAGATATATGTGACGTCTTGCGAAGCTAAGGAAGTTGCCCATTGTATCCACCTTGGATGCAAAGCCTTAGAATTTGGTACACTAGCTTTAGTGACTGCCTCGAGGGCAGGGTACGGTGTTACCACCAGCATGTGCTTTCCTTGTGATAGCGCTCGTTCTTTCAGGATCGCGATCTGAACTGCTGTCAGTACTTTTTGGACAGCGGAAAAGCGCAGCTCAGCTGAAGTGTACAGAGGTGATTTGTAAGCAATGGGAACGGTGTCGCCCTCATTGAACGTTAAGTATGTGAAACCCACTGCGCTTGGTACAATTCTAATGACCAGGTTAGTGTGGTTATCATGAGTTTGTAAGTATTTTGAAGCAAGAAGATCAGACTGCAAAGTTTGCAATGCAGCTGTATGCTCTGGCAGCCAGCATGATTTGGTAAAAATAGGTTGTACCAAGGCATAAAGTGTCTTGATACGCTGGGCATAATCAGGAATATAGGTACGACCGAAATTCAGAAAACCCAGCAATGATTGCTATTTTTTCAGCGTTGTAGGAGTACAAAGGCGTGCGCACTTCTCAAGGAAGTGCGGAGCCAAGCCGCGACCCTCACTGTTGAGTTCGTACCCCAAGAACAACACTGTGAGCTCGGCAATGTGGCTCTTCGCAAAATTGAATTTGTAACCGAAGTCTGCAAACATAGTAATTATGTTATCCACGCGAGCAAGGTGCGGAAGCAACTCGTCGTCTGTTAGATAGATGTCATCAACATACGAGTATGCATCCGGGCCCATATACTCTAGGAGCGAGACCACTCGAGCAGCAAAGACCTCAGGGCTGTTCTTATAGCCCATAGGCAGCCTTTTAAACTTTCTTTGTTTACCGCCCGAGGTAAAAGCCGTCCACTCACTACTCTGAGGGGACAGGTTATGGCTGGCTGTAAAAGCCATTGGAAATGTCAAGTGTGGTTTTAAACCGTTTTCTCACAAGACTATCGACGAGAGCCGAACCGTGAGTATTCTGTACCGCGCACGTCCGGCAGTGAGAGTTTAAGTGCCGGTAATCCAAAACTAGGCGGTACGACCCGTCAGGCTTCGTCACAGTGAATAAAGGGTTATTCATAGGTGACACACAAGTTTCAATTACTCCCTGATATTCCAATTGTTCAAGGATAGTCGCGACGTGAGATCTAGCCTCGCGACGCATGGGATATTGTGGTTGAGGCTGGGGATCGGACCGCAACGGAATCGTATGGTCGGGAGAAATTTTATCCCAGCCCACTTGATTGCGATACAACGCAGGCGCTTGCACCTGCGCCCACACCCCGGCTAACCTGTTAGAATGTTCCATAGGCACTGTGTGCCCAAAGGAGGGGAGGATCACCACCTCTCCTCTAGGAGCATCTAAAATGAAAGCCGGAGGCCAATCCTCCTCCGCTAACAGAATGTCATAAGTGGAGGACAAATTATCCCCAAAAACTACTCTAATTCTACGATGTATGTCACCCTCTATTTTAAGGATTATGTCAAACATCTGTTCAGGGGGAGCTACGCGAGTATCAGCAGTTTCAACACTCACATATGTATCAGTTGCTGTCACCTCCAGATACGGACGCAGTGCTTGCCGCACTACTGTAACTTCCGCCGCGCTGTCTAACACCGTTAGAGCCCATGTCCGGTTCTGAAGCAGTGTCCGTACCATCTGAGGCATATCTCGCTGTTAGAGCAGCAACCTTCTTTTTCTGAAACGGAGGTCTTTGACGCGCAGCGTCGTCCTGCTTGCCTTTTACGTCAGTCTGGCGGGGTTGCTCACGACCTTGGGTACCCCTTCCTCTTCCACGGTCTCCGCCACCGGATTGTGAAGCCGATGTTTCCTGTGAAGAACGAGGAGAGCGTTCAGAAACCTGAAATCTATCAGGTGACTTAATATTAGAACGATCGCGCAAATCATATTTACGTTCAGTAGACGACTGAACTGGCGAAGCAGAACGCGACCTACGCTTCTGTTGCTGTTTCCCCTGTTTTTTGGTTCGCCAACTTTCCTTCGGAAACTTGGGCTTCTCGTCTTTTGTAGACGAACTCACCTTAGTCTGCTGTACTACATCAGGAATCTTAACGGTGGGTTTCATGCCGAAGGCGCTACGTCCCACCATTCTGTAGGCTTTTGCAATAATTTTTGCAAATTCCCTGGGCCTGTCGGCAGGATCCACAAGTTCCAGCATATTGCCTACTTGGAACTGCATGGCATCTCCTTTTAGATTCCCCATCACCATGTAACAAACCACATTGAAGCTGTCGACAAGCCTCATTCCCAATTCAATGGCCGCCTCTGCACCATGATTTTCCTGAACTTTCTTGATGACAGAGGGTAGTACAGACATAGACAGTGTGCCATAGCACTTCGAATAGGTCGAAGCAAAGACCTTGCCCCAATTGTTACAATCGACAATATCAGGTACTAGATCTTTCAGGAAAGTAATGGTGAGTATCCTGTGTTTATCCACAGGAGGATTGTTTGGAAACACGGCTTCCAGTTGATCAAACTTTTCAGCAAGCCAGTAAGGAAATTCATCCTTACTTTGGGGGCGCTTGCCTACAACCGCATTAACCATCACGGGACTAATGACCACGGCTCGGTGTTCATTCGTGTGACCCGCAACAGCAGGTACCCCCACCTGCACGTTGCGAGACACATACTGCACTAAAGCCCTATGGACCGTAATCAGGGCAGTGTGTAGTACCCGTAAGTCTGCCACCCCAACCGTTAAGTAGTTGGGATGGGGTGTAAAACCGGCCAGCACCGGCCAATCAGCCCCTGCAATTGACAAAGGACCCAGTCTTGGCGGTGCCACCGTATGGGGAAGGGCGCCATTAAACCAAATGGTATGCTGCCAGGCAGAAATAGGTATTTCTAGTGTCCTATACGGAGCATAAGCTACAGGTACTTGTGTGGCAGTATAGGTGTGGAACGTATCATCGTCCGCATTCACCTCTGGAAAAGTCACCCAAGAGTAAAACAACTCATAAGGGTGTGCTGTGTCAGCAGCTACCACAAAGACCACAGCCAGCCCGTCATCAGGCACTCCATACGTCCTCAAATCCTGACGTAGAGGAACCCAACTATGCGCGGCTATATCGACCGCCATTAGGACACACTAAAGAATAACGACAAGTTCTACAGTAGCACTTGGGTTCAGTAAAAACTAATCTTTTTAATTATCAAGCTTGAACGAACCTTTAGTCGAAACCTAGGTAGATTAAGCCGTCACTCCCGTTATCCGGAAACCAGAGTGAGGGCGTTGTGGACTAATAAAAGTGCTATTAAGGGGTATCAGATCATAACCACGTTGGGCGCCATGTTGCAGGGATTCTGCTTATGCTCAGAACTATGCGCAGGAAACCAGGACCTCAGAGAATTGTGGTGTACCAGAAACTCCCCTCAGAACCAAGAACCCCATATCCGACTAGTTAGTGTCCCATTCGTTAGCCTAGATCTAGCTAGGCGGTCCCAATGTATAGACAACCCAGAACATGCGACTTAGATATTTCTCAGGAGTGGTGGGAATCCGAAATACCTGTTTGTACTTATTTAGCAGTCCACAACAGAATAATACAGACACGGTAAAGTTTAAAGAGTTTATTTTATAAACCTCGCGTCCTAAGATGCAGTACTTTGGCTAACACTAGCAGACAAATGGTTAAGATCAGAACCATCAGCATTGTTACAATACCATACACAATAAAAGGAGCAATCATAATAATAATGACAGTGGTAAACAGCCACACTCCTTTCTCTAGGACATAATAGGTTATTATTTTAATAGAAGGTCTCTTAGGCTAATAGGGGGGACCCCATACCGTATAGATCAGCTTAGTGGAAACACATCACAGGATCAGCTAGGCTCTCTCATGCATCAGCTCTTCTGTTCGAATGAATCTAAAACATTCTGTCCTGCAATATTAAAAGCACTTGTCCTTCAGATATTGGCAGCTGCATGTATGATATGTCTAAAAAGTGGTACGATCAATCTGAACACAACACTCTGCACCGTCTAGTGTCCTAGACTTGTTCTTTACATGATGTACAGACGAAGGTCGCAGCACACTGTTAAGAATGTTAAACAACAAACTGTTATCCTGTAAGGCAAAGTCGAGTAAGCATTTCTAAAATGAATAACATATAACAACAGTGTCGCGTGCAAAGCAGCAGAAACGGCAAGCTGGCTTTCTAACAGTTGGCTCGGTTATGCTAACTTAGTGTTGTAAATAGGGAGTGGCTAACCCATCCTACAACATGTCCTCTCCGGCTCAGGTTTCAAAACAAGGGGCAGTTATTTGGGCATTCTCCTTGCTGTAATCAGCGCGCGAATCTAATGCATGTTTATGTAAGGGCATGGTATATCACAAGAAATGCAAATTACATACATCCTCCAGAACCTCCAAGATACAGGCATGCCCATTTCACACACTTCCGGTGAAGAGCTAGCAATTCTGGGGGATACAAAGTGAACCAGGGCATGGTTAGTTCAGCACCAAGGGTCACTATTGGTCAGCAGGTAGGGTTACCTGGGATAGGACTACAGCAAGTAAGCAGGATGGGCTGTGTAAGGGTCACCCCACAGGGGGTGTAGTGACTGCAATAATGGCCACATTACGAACCTTCCTTCAATCCAGATTGTCTCCATTCATGAGCTCGCCATGTTACAGGATGCTTCAATTAAACAACATTCCCGGCCTGGACAACCATAGATACATGGGGGAGGAAGCTGACTTCTAGCAGGGGGGCTACTGTCCCACAATGGGGGAAACGAGGTGTTTATAGCACTAATGGCTACAATGTTGAAGAAATGGTGGCAGGGCCATTATTGAAGCGAAGCTAGGTAGCTGAAATTATAGTGCCCCCCTGTCCCCACCTACTGGTCCGTGACAGGGTTCTAACTGGCAGAAGTTTTTATGTGCATGACTTGCACAAGGAAGGGATAGCCGCCTGGAATCACAGCAGTTATATACGCCGGCAGAAGGTGGGGGGGGGGGGGGGGTAGCACGCATTATGTCCATGTTATGTAGCAGGTTTATATGTATTTTATCTATAGGTGTCAGATTTTAATACTAGTACATTTCTTGGGGTGTACTTGCATTTGGCATAGAGATCGCGGTGTAATTCCCAGGTCAAAGATCCTTTCCAATCAAGATAGCCCACTAGGGTATGTGCCTGCTGGTAACACCATTTAAAATGGGTATAATGGTGCAGATCGGAGCTTCCGAATCCCCTCTACTTCCACGGAAGGAGTGATTTCACAGTCACACGCACACACATACATCACACGCTGGTGGGGTCCATAACACCAACATTCATCCTACCACTCTATCCGTGCCATGTATAAGGGAAACACTTTTCAATACCTAACCAATCTGCATGTACCCTGAGGTCAATGAGATCAACTAGTTGCTATAGATTTGGTGAAACAACTTAACACTCTAAATATTCAATCAACATGACAATAAAATAACCACCCGACACAGTAATTCAAACAGAATATTGTTTATCTAAAATTGTAAGAAAAGCCAATTAAATGCAAGATCATTTTTTTCCATATTTACCTATTCTGGCTAAAAGTCGTTTTCTAAGTCAGAACTGGTCCTCAGCAAATAGTTAAAGTTTTCTAGCCGTCATGTAGAATCACCGTCCTCTCCGTCAGCGTCGGGACCTCTGATCATAGGTTCGAGAAGAAGTGGCGCTAGACCTCTCTAGTCTACTAATATTTATACCAAAATTTACATTCCAAATGTTGCAAACATAACTTTCAAAACAGTCGATTGGCAGAAAATATGTCGTCTTGGTACATTAAGCTACACCATTAGATTTTCTCATGTATTGATAGTTTCAAATTCTGAATAGAAATTAGAAGTCCATAGCTAATTCGTTACTTTACGGATGTCTCTTTAGGATAAAATGTATCTCATTCTTGGGACCATTATAAGTTCATCAGGTCGGATTTAAAAGTTGCAACAATTCTTCACGTTCAGGGGCATCTGGCAACACTCCCAGATTTGTCGTCATGTTCATGGCTTTTCAGTTCAATCAGAGGACAGGGTCGCAGTCAGCGCAAAAGCCTCTTTTCATATTTTCATCTACTCGAATGCAGGCTGCGGGTGGTGGCCATTTTACAGCAGGCCACAATGGTCAACTTAAGCGAAGAAAACACAAAATCATAATTACTACATGGAAATTATTATACAGTGTTATTCCCCTGCTAATACCCTTATGTGTATGTATTTATCTAGCCATTTGCGACATCAAAAGCCATTAATGCATATTTGTTATAAGCGCAAAACTCAATAACATTACATAAGCAACATCTATTACCATCAATTTGCTCACCAACTTAGTTCACTTATTATTTTAGCCATGCAATTGCATTCCCACGTGTAATTCTTCTGTTAATAAGGTTGGTTAGACAAGACTCGACAAATCTTTAGTAATTACTAATTAATCAGTAGTACTTTTAATAATGACATACGAAAATGAAACAGGTATTTGGGTTTAAAGTAAGAACCCTGCTCCAGCAATCCCCCCTTTGGTGATATATTATCACCACAAAAATCAAAACCCCCCCCAAAAAAAATTCAATTTAATTTCCCCTTTTAGAAGAAATTCAAAATGTCTTCTTGTTCATTTTTAAACTCTTCTTTCTTTTTCATCTTCTCTTTTTGTTTCTATATACATACTTTCCCTCAATTCTTCTAATTCTATTTCTTGTGGATCTCTTTCTGGTTTCTTTTGTCTCTTTTTAACATTTTCTCGTGGTATTTTCTTTTTATTTCTTCTGTATCTACAACACATACACCCTAATCTAAGAATTAATAATGCAACAATTACACATGTTAATGGAAATATTACCTTACCAAATATGGTACTACCTATTTTAGCTATAAAATTCTTAATAGCAATCATCTTATTAGCCATTTTAGTCCAGATACTTTCAGCTTCCAGTGGTACTATTTCTTCATGCAAATCAGTAATATTTTTGATATAGACCTTCAGATCTTTGCTTTCGTCAGGAATGTAAGTGCAACAATGTTGAACTTTCAGCATTCCACAGACTCCACCCTCTTTTGCCAATAGAATATCAAGGGAAAGTCGATTTTGCATCGCCATAGCGCGTAAAGCAACCATTTCAGTATTTACCAAAAGAAAGCCTCCAGCGGTGCTTGTTGACAAGCGATCCACCACTGTTGACAGTTTCCGAATGCCCTATGCATTCAATGAAATTCCCACTGCTGGTATTAAAGCTCCAAAAATATCTCCTACAATTTCTGTCCATGTTTCTCTACTATAGCATGTTAATGGATTAGTTTGTTCAGCATTTTCTACTCTATCCATGTGAAAAATCTTTGGAAAGACCAGGCCAACATAACATGTGCCATACCAATGGTCAGGCAACCTGTAATAAGCCTTGTTCCCACAAATATAATACACTCCCGGAAAGACTGGATCTTCTCCTCCTCTAAATCCCCATCCGGTTGCAATAAAGTATGTATCATGGCACTCACTAGTCCCTATGAAATAATAATCATACTGGGGTTTCTTCCTGGTAATGCATAGTTTGCCTTTCTGTGCTGCATCTATAGCCATAGTTGGACTGGCTCCATTTTTCAACTCTTTTTCTTTCTCAATGTCCCACACTGTTTCACTCATCTTATGTCCTTCTGCTTTCTTATGCATGTTCAACCTTCTTCTCTTAACCATGTCTAGAAAAGTTTTCTCTTCTTCCTTCAAACTACAAGTTTCTAAAAACATATTCTAGTGTTAATTCTCTAGTTTCGATAAAAATCTCACCTAAAGTGTTAGCTTCTTTAGAAGGATTCAGTTCTTTATTCATAGGCAGTTGCCCCAGAATATTATCTACATTAGACATGTTATAATCTAATTTCCCTAATTCATAAAATATACTAATCAACACACTACATGAAATTCCATACGTAGCCGGAAGGTGATGATAAGTCACTCCTTCAGAAACAGAGGCAGGTAATTGCATACAGACGTAGCAATCCCTTACATCCATTGTCCTTACATATTCGTACAATAATTTTGAAAACACATTGCTAGAAAAATCATTAATAGACCTATCCTTATGTATATATACATTGCTAGTTCTAGTTGAAACTATCTTCTGTGAACTCTTCCCTATGTTAGTCATGTTCTCAGTATGTCCTCCTAAAGTGTCTATTGTTACTCTAAAAGAGATCAGTAGAGCAAGCACGCTCCAAAGTAGCATTAATAATCCTGTACAGCAGCAGCACATCTTGCACCATCTTTTCATGAAGGTACATCTACTTTGATTATTCTCAGTGTTAGCCATCTTGTTAATTTGACCGTGTCTTTTGACTTAGCCTCCTCTACTCCACTACCGAACTTTTAGGGCAGCAAGTACCCAACAGATTATTACAATCTATTAATTTTAATTTACTTCTTCACTTTCTTCTTCAAGTGACTTCTTTGGATTTACTCAATTTGGATTTTCATCACTCTTCACTCTTTCCTCATCATCATCAAACTGTATTAGGTCCTGAACATCCGTTTCTTCTCCAATGTCGGACAAGATAACTCTCAGCATTCCAACTGATTCTTCTTCTTCAACCACTTTCAGTAAAGCCTCCTCTGGACTTCCTTGACTGTCTGCCTCTATACCTTGTTCAGGCAGTGCCACATACGCCCATTCTGGCGACTTATACTTCTGGTTTGGTTTTCTGATTCTTTTAGTTCCTTCAGATATCTTTGTTTCCTCTCCTTTCGTTTGGTTTTGACTTGACACTTCGTTCACCTGTTCAGCTTTCGAAGAGTTAACTCGTGTCAGTCTCTTTATCTTGTTGGGCCAAAGATCTCCTTTAGCATTTCTTTTTTGTTTTCCCTCTTTACTGTTCCTCTCTCCAATCCAAGTTCTCTTTCTCAGAACTCGACCTTCAGGTATTTCATTCTCACTCCCATCAGATTCTGTCTCAGTTGCCTCTTGTTCATCAACAATTTTCCCTTCTCCAACAACTTCCTTTTCTCCAACAGTTTCTTTTTCCACCAATTGAGATTTCCCTACTTCTGTCCCTCCTCGGGTCTTCGACACGCAATCTTCTTGCTTTCTACTTGTCCCTTCACCTAGCTTGTTGTCGATGTTCCCTACACCTCCTCGGGGTTTTTCCGCAATCTGTCCCTCTCTTTCTTTTTCTGTCCCTTCTTCTTCAAGAATTATCTCAGGTGGAACTCTTCCAATTTTCTCATTTGATTCAGGCGTCACTTCTGTTGGAATGTTCTTTTCTTTTATTTCTTTCTTTTTGTGTTCGTCACTGTTAGTTGGGACTTCAGGCACTTCTTCAGAACCTGGACTTGTCTCTGGAGTTTGCCATGTTCTTTTCAGAATTCCTTCTGGTGGGACAAAAGTTTCTCTTGACTCACTTTCCCCCCTTTCAGGATTCCTTTTTCTTTTTACTGTCTCACTGTCTGCATCATCACTGGAATCTGATTCCTCAAAGTATTCTTTTCCAGTGCCGTCACTTGGATTTGGAACTCTCAGAGTGTGACTTGCATGTATCCAATTTTTCACTCCAGCACACTTCACAGCAGTCGTTGTGGTCAGAACGACTTGTCTTGGCCTTCCCCACCTTGGATCCAAGCAATTCCTTCTTCTGTGGACTTTTAAACTTCCCCAGTCCCCTGGGCTCAGATCATGGGCTGGTTTCTTTTCAAGTGTGGTGGCGTCTTCCCCAACCTGTTCTTCATTGTAGAACCCCGAATCCTGGCTGTACTTCTGGGATCCTCTTTTTTGTGGCAAGGGCGGTTTTGGCACCTGATTCTGCTGCTTAACAGCCTTCTGCTGTTGCTGCTGCTGACCACACCCCTCACTCTGCACCTGTGAATTCAATGATGGATTGTCATCGTTAGTAGACGGTGGATTCTTACACTCGGATTTCCAGTGCCCTAATTTTCCACAGTTGTGGCAGGGAAACCTTTTCTTTGCTTCCTCAATATTGCCTTTCCCTTTTCCTGGGCCAAATCTAGGTTTATTTCCTGGGTTATTTGCTTGTTCAACCAACTGTGCTTCCTGTCTTTCTGCAACTTTCACCTGTGCCCATATTGCCTTTTCTTTCAGTTTTCTTTGCTTTGCCTCAATCTCATCACTGAAGTATTTTGCATGTCTCAGGATCTCATCAATGTTTTTGCTCTGCCAGTCTACGGTATGCTGCCTTATCATTTCACTGATTTCAGGTCGCAAGCCATACACAAATCTATATACAAAATGGCTCAGATCCTTGTAACCCAGATGTTCATCTCCACTGAACTGTTTGAAAGCTAGTATTAGTCTTTCATAGTAAGCATGGACTGATTCTTTCACTTCTTGATGTGTTCGATCTATCTTAACCCAGTCTGTTTCCTTGGGGGGTACCTTACTTTTCAAGAAAGCCATAACCTGCTCATACTTTTTCATGACCTCCGAGTCTGGAGCTCCTGTCTTGGGATCTCTCGGGTATTCTTTAGTGGGCCAGTCTATGACTATCTTACATTCTGCCCACAAGTCTGCTGGTACAATTATATCAAACAGACTATTCAGGTCAATCCACAGCACTTTTGACAACTTCACAAATCTGTCAACCTGTCTATACCACTCGACGGGCTTCTCTCTCAGTCGAGGGAAATCATTTGTAAATGACAAAATATCTTGTCTGGTCCATGGGACATGTACATACCCTCCTCCTGGAATCTCCCTCATGGGATAAGCTGTCACTGTTTTCTCCTTTTCTCTCATAGGGAATGTTGAGTAAGTTCTGTCTGCTGCATCTTCTCGTTTTCTATACCATCTATCTTTCCATTTCTCCACATCTCCCCATTTTCACAGCAAAGCAATCATCTCCTTAATCTGCCCTGCTCGGCCTGCATTATTCAGATTCTCGATGTCCTTATCTGTAAAATCCACTCGGTAAGGCTTTTGTAAAGCTTTTACCTTGTCCATGTCAATTCCCATTTCACTGGCTATACCTTTCAACCTGTCATGTATGTTCTTTGCTCTCCATGTGATGCTCTTGCACAAAAATAGTATTTCCCCATTCTGATAGTTTTTCAGCGTTTCAGTAGGAATTGTTCCTACTATTAGCTCCTCCAATTCCATACGTAGTCTAGCTACATCAATTGCCTGGGATTCCTTTTCTTTACCCTGCAAAACTTTCAGCCAATCATTCAAATCTTCAGCAGTTATCCCCGTAGATTTTCCTGCACCCACTGGTTCTGTCCCTCTCTGTGGTTCTAAGATCGATCCTCCAATCATTCTGTTCCCTTCCACACAACCAGAATTCAAAACCGAGTTAGTCTGCACATTCAACTCTCCTCCACATATGGTATGTCTCCACTGATTTTCTCCTGATCTCCACTGATTTTCTCCCGATCTCATTTCTGTCTGTTCTGGAGGAACAACCAGTCTGTTGCCTACATATGGAACTGTTAAACCACTTTCACCAGTCCTCTGCTTCTCAAAAATAGGCATAACCGGACCTATTGTTACAGGCACCGTAACTGCTTCAAGATTTTTAGTCAGTTCTCTGATTTTCTCTGTCAATTCAAATGTGGTTCTTGCTAGTTCTCTGGTCTTTTCATCCTCAATTTCATTTTCCCTTTCTCTCTCTCTCTCTGCAAGAGAACTACTGCTTTTCAACTCAGGGGTCATGACTTCTGTCTTTATAATCCACAGGGTGTCTCTCATTGGGGTAACTGGTGTTCCTACTTCTGGTTCTCGTCTATACGGGGGTGGTCTTTTGTAGAACATGTCATCTAAGACATCGTCTTCAGACTCATTCGCCTCATACCTCCTTGTTTCTACATTATGTTCTTTCTCTGTACACTTTCTCCCTTCTGTCTCCCCTGCAGTTCTTACAGGATATAATCCCTCAGTCATACTGGCATCTTGCCATCTTCTCATCCGATCATGATGAGTTTCGCGATCATACTTTCGCCCGAACATATACCGGTAGTTTCCTCCACTCCTCTGCTTTTCTCGCTCATGCATTTCATCTTCCCATTCAGTCAACGCCTCAAACTGCGTCGGCCTAGGCCGAGGCTCTAGACTCATCATCCTCTCCCGTAAGTTTCTCAATATGGCCAGATTAAATGAGCCATGTTCCGGCAAAGCTAAAACTTCATCCTCTTTGGTGTACTTTGCCCAATTGTCTAACCAAATACAGGTATGATACCCATATTTTGCAACCATGAAGGATGCGGGGGTTCTTATCGGAGGAAGTAACTGTCCTTCCCTAGTCACAATATCCTTATCCTTGTCAAACCAGGTCTTAACCTTACTAAACAAGGATTTATTTTTCTTTTCCTCAGCGTGGTAATACATTTTCTTGTTTTCCGCAACCCTTTAGTCTTTTCTACAACTGTACGATCTTCTGTCCAATTGCAGCGCGACTCACACTAACGCACCAATCCTGAGCGTTTACGTCACTGACTCAGTCCACGAATCCCAGCGCGACTCTCACTAACGCACCAATCCTGGAGCGTCTACGTCACCCTGTATGTCTCCCAATCCTTGTGCGGCGTACACCAGCACACCAATCACCATACTTCCACCGTTCTGACCCACTGTCCAATCACAGCGCGGTCTTCCTGACGTCAGCAGTCGCTGCAGCAGCTCCTGCTCCTGTCTCCTGTCTCTCGTCTACCCCTCCTTTACAAAACTACTCGGTAGACTTTGTTTCAACTTCTACGAGTCTGTTAGTTACAACATACAAACATCTCCATTGTCTGCTTCGCTAACCACAGAACAGCAAAAGACCTTTCCCACGAGAATTCTGCCTTTCCCGAGAGCAGTGCTTACCTCTGCCCTACTACGGAATCATTACTTCCGTTGATAAAGTAGCACATCCCTCTACTCTACCCTTCTAGCAAGCACCAATTAACTGTTTTCTCCGGCATGCTCCTAAGAGTTTCACAATTAACCAGAATGCCTTCTCATTCACGCACTTTCACACCAGAAAATGTAGTACATTCACACAGAATCCTGTCTTTCCCGAGAACAGCGAACAGTCTGTCCTACTACAGAATTATATCACTCGTTAACAAAGCAGCGCTTACCTCTGCTCTGTCCTTCTAACAAGTTCAGAGAATACCTATTGCCCTTCTAGTGATAAGCGTTATCAGAATGCCATAAGGATCCCTGATACCTAAGACCAGAACTTCACAGGTAACCTTCGCTATCATATACACTTCTCTCACACAGAAAATACGTCTCTAATGGTAACACACAGCGATGCTACTTCATCGAACCCAGACACTGCGACGCGCAACTTCAATTGTCACCCGTTTTCCCCTGTCTACATACAGGGCCAACAATCCCGCCTCTTCCGAGAGCAGCGCTTCCCTCTGCCCTACTACGGGACTGTCACCGACTTCCTACGTCCCAGAAGCCGGACACACTACATAAAACTCAATACGACTTCAACATATAGTGTTAGTACATATATCAATATCAATCAATAATCAACAAGCTTATATACACGCAAATTCACCAGATCAAGACAATAGTTAACCATCATTCTGCTACCAAGAAACTGGTGCAGATCGGAGCTTCCGAATCCCCTCTACTTCCACGGACGGAGTGATTTCACAGTCACACGCGCACACATACATCACACGCTGGTGGGGCCCATAACACCAACATTCATCCTACCACTCTATCCGTGCCATGTATAAGGGAAACACTTTTCAATACCTAACCAATCTGCATGCACCCTGAGGTCAATGAGATCAACTAGTTGCTATAGATTTGGTGAAACAACTTAAAAACACTCTAAATATTCAATAAACATGACAATAAAATAACCACCCGACACAGTAATTCAAACAGAATATTGTTTATCTAAAATTGTAAGAAAAGCCAATTAAATGCAAGATCCTTTTTTTCCATATTTACCTATTCTGGCTAAAAGTCATTTTCTAAGTCAGAACTGGTCCTCAGCAAATAGTTAAAGTTTTCTAGCCGTCATGTAGAATCACCGTCCTCTCCGTCAGCGTCGGGACCTCTGATCATAGGTTCGAGAAGAAGTGGCGCTAGACCTCTCTAGTCTACTAATATTTATACCAAAATGTACATTCCAAATGTTGCAAACATAACTTTCAAAACAGTCGATTGGCAGAAAATATGTTGTCTTGGTTCATTAAGCTACACCATTAGATTTTCTCATGTATTGATAGTTTCAAATTCTGAATAGAAATTAGAAGTCCATAGCTAATTCGTTACTTCTACGGATGTCTCTTTAGGATAAAATGTATCTCATTCATGGGACCATTATAAGTTCATCAGGTCGGATTTAAAAGTTGCAACAATTCTTCACGTTCAGGGGCATCTGGCAACACTCCCAGATTTGTCGTCATGTTCATGGCTTTTCAGTTCAATCAGAGGACAGGGTCGCAGTCAGCGCAAAAGCCTTTTTTCATATTTTCATCTACTTGAATGCAGGCTGCGGGTGGTGGCCATTTTACAGCAGGCCACAATGGTCAACTTAAGCGAAGAAAACACAAAATCATAATTACTACATGGAAATGATTATACAGTGTTATTCCCCTGCTAATACCCTTATGTGTATGTATTTATCTAGCCATTTGCGACATCAAAAGCCATTAATGCATATTTGTTATAAGCACAAAACACAATAACATCACATAAGCAACATCTATTACCATCAATTTGCTCACCAACTTAGTTCACTTATTATTTTAGCCATGCAATTGCATTCCCACGTGTAATTCTGCTGTTAAGGTTGGTTAGACAAGACTCGACAAATCTTTAGTAATTACTAATTAATCAGTAGTACTTTTAATAATGACATACGAAAATGAAACAGGTATTTGGGTTTAAAGTAAGAACCCTGCTCCAGCAGTGCATCAGTAGCTAGCTCAATCTTTCACTCTTTGAGTGTGATAAAATTAGTAACAGTAAGTTGCATTGCAATTTACAGCTTTTGTTAAATATCACGTTTTTACGTTTGTTCTGAGTGTACTATGCAGTTATTATTAGTGTAAGGAGTCTACTACACAGGCACAACATCACTTATATTGGGCATTCAGGACATATGCTAGATGTTCCAACTATACCCTAATGGAAGGTAAACACACATTGTCAGCTATGTTAATAGGACACCTGCAACAGTGAGTGCCGCCATGCGGCAAGGAGATGAAGGGTAGATAGGACTGGCAGGCCCTGCTGGCCACTTGCAGGCAGGGTGCTTTCTAAGGGCATAGGAGGGGTCATGCCAAAGAACCTGGAACACTTCACCTGCTGGGTGTGGTGGTGGTTTCAACAGCAGGGTCTACCCCCGGGGACCTATCATCCTAAAGTATGAGGTCTAGGTTAGATTTTAACAGGTTTAAATGAGCAGGGGACTAATGGACTTGGTGTGGCACAAAAGACAATGCCCCAAGGGTACGGGACTACAACACAACATGGGCAAGCCGTTTATCAATAGTTATGGGGAGGTGCATACTGAGTGGCCAGCTAACGAGAATGTCCCTCAGCATAACCGGTGGGTACCACAGGACGGTCATCAGTAGAAGGGATAAGTGGGCGCACGTGTCTGACAGAAGTTGTGAGTTTACCGCGCGATCGCCATGTTAGGAAGTGGCCATTTAATGGGGATGCCCCTCAACATAAGCAGGGGGTACCACAGGACGCTTCACTTATGGTTGAGACTGCCTGCCCCATAGCTGGCACAGCCAGATGGGTAGGAGCGGTTGCCCTTAGAGGGGGGCAAGGTCCTCAGGGTGTGGGGTACTCTTGTTGGAGAACTCTAGATGATAAAGTGTATTAGAGCTCTTACTTTTCCTCACCTGCATCGAAAAGAAAGGGCACGCAAGTTATTTGGATGATTTACTACAGGGCTTTACTAGCCACGAGCCACGTGACTCCCTGGGGAAGAGGGATCTGTTGCAAGAGATGTGGTCCTCCATGTGTAAGTTAGGCTACAATTGGGGGCATGTGAGTTTTGCTTGCCAGTCCACAGGGTGTTTTGAAGAGGATGGGGTTACACCTGCCAAAATTGGGCTTGGACTTGTTTGCTAGACCGGGGAGAGGCCCGGGTATCAGCTGGATGTAGGTAAAGATGCCTACCCTTATCCAGAGGGGGCATGGACAGGTTTACTGGACCTGGAGAGGGGCTCGAGCAAGCGGGATGTAGGTAAAAAGGCTTAGGTGCAAGCTGGAGTGTATAGAAAGGTGTGCAGTGCTCAATTAAGGGTGTTAAGCAACCCAGCATTTCTTTTTTTTGCCAGTATCAATGGTTGGGTATATGGCCTTTCGTGCGGCTTAGGGTGGCACGAGGGGCGGAATGCAGGAATCGCAGACAGGTGTTGTTTCCACCACTGAGTTAATTCGGTTTGGGGGCCTGGGCTAGCGCTGGAACAGCTTGCTTAGTGAGGCAAGGAGCCCGGTCAAGGGAGGCCAGGAAGCCTCGCGCAAAAGAGTTAACCACGCCATGCGTAAATTCTCTGAACAGAGTAGACATTATTTGGCTAGGATCCCCAGGCATGTGCTGGACCTGTTTGCTGTAGAAGCTGCAGCAGAGTCTTAGGGGGGGATTCCTCCTCCTAATGTGCTGGTCATACACCTGGGAGGGAATTATCTGGCATCTCTGGGGAGAAGGGCACTGCTACAAGCATTGACGGTCACCATGTGTAAGTTTAGCAACCAGCTGGGGACCTGTGAGATATGGTGGTCTGAGATGACGCCCTGCGTGTTGGGCAGGGCGCACAATGAAGGGAAGCCATAGAGGTCCCTCGCAGGAAAGTTAACAGTGCCAAGCAAAAATTAATGGAGCAAAGGGGGTTGGGTTTCATCCGTCATGGGTTGCTGCACATGAAGGCCACAGGGTGTTTTGAAGAAGATGGGGTACACCTGTCCAGAGTGGGTATGGACCTGTTCCTACTTGACCTGGGGGAGGCCTTAGAGACTGCTGGGTGTAAGTAAGGAAGGCTATCTTGGTGGGGGGCTCTGGGGTGATGGTGGCCACACCCAGAGCTGTGGCGGAGTTACAGGGCGATCCAGAGGCTGTAAGGTACATACGGGTACCCTCTGCAGGAGCACAACAAGGGTGCAAAGGCCAAATATCCACAGGGAGGTCCTCGCGTTGGACCCTGGAGGAGCGACGGCGCCCCGTTAGTCCTATGGGCGGTTGTGGACCTGAGCAACCGGGGGTTGCCTGGCAGGCTCCACCCCTTTATGGGGAGTGAGCAAATGGGTGGGCTGTTGGCCCACCGGTGGGAGGGGTCCCCCCTCCCCAAAAATATGGCAAACACCGTTGGGCAGGGCCACGGTGTCATTTGGCTCATCAGGTGGCAGGCGGCGAGGGGCTGCCTGCCTTGGGATCGCCCGTAAGATAACCCACCAATGTTGGCATATTTGTAATGCTAATAAACCTGCAGCAATTTTCTCCACAAAGAAGGTGTCTTGTCTGGTTATTGCTCTAGGAGAATGCTGTATGGGGGAGGGTGAGTGTTTGCCGAAATTGGCACCAAGACCCTAAGTATGAACACATATCTCCTAGACACAGAATGGGAAAATCCCTTTGATGCCTCAGGCCCTGTATCTCTGTGTGGTGGATTTGGTGAGCATGCTGAAAGGTCAGGTTGCTTTTGGAGAGATAGGTAAGGGGAGATGTTTTTGACACATGTCTTAAAACTGGTAACAGATTTCCTACCTTGTGAACAGTTCCTCAGCTGTAGAGGGAGAGGCTGCTCTGCGTTTTTGGGGAGGAGCTGAGCTTCAGAAATGCAAACTAAGGAAAAAGAGTGAATATAATCCTACTTATTTTCGATACATGCTATTTCCGGAAGGGTCTGGTGTTAGCAGGTTTCAACAGTTACGAAGGGGAGCTTGGCCAGGCTAGATAGATGACTGATTATTAGGATGGAAATAAAATATAAGCAACTTCTTTAACTCCACAAATCACGATCCCAAATGAATGGCTTATAGTGGACCGTCCACAGAGACCTGCAGATTGATGCATTCTATAATTCTGCACGTCGTACGGGGCACGCGGGCGTTTGTTCTCCTCTGATAATCGTAGAATGAAAACATCTTAGAGGAAAATGATCTGTGTTAAGCAGTTCGGCTTTCTGAGAAACAATAGTTTAACGAAACTAATTGGGCATCTGCCTTTGTGGTGGTGGGCTCAGATGTATCACAGTTTACCACAAAGGATTATTGACGTGATATTCACTTTAACAAATTACGGGGATTTCAAGCGGAGAGGCGTCTTTGAAAGGGAAAATTAAGATTCTGCAAGTTATATTTATGGCGATGACTAATGAGCAGCACACAGGCTGCATCGAACATAGAATCTGACCCTCGAGCCTTAACCGTTCGGGAACTTGGCACGTGACGGTTACTGCTCCTAACAGAGCAGCGAGAACCATCTCTTCAACAATAATTACTATGTGGACAATGCAATGGCACTGCAATTCAGAGCAGCTGCGTCTTACAATATAATTAAAAGGCGAACAAACCCAGTAATGGGCATCTATGAGGATCTCATGTCATTAAGACACTCCAGGCCTAACCACAGCTGAAGATGGAAACCTCTTTTCTTGAAGAAACTTTTCTTAATACTGTGATTTGTTTATTCCCTGACCATAAGATCATTTCTGTATGGTTCTCTCCTACTTTGGAAGTTTGTAAATAGATGTTTGGTTGATATTTTCCTCGATTTTTAAAATGTATCTGAGACGAATGATCTCACTTGATACGAAAATAAACTCATTATTTGGTGATGCCAAGAAGATGCAGATTATCTCAATCACAGGCTTCCACTGAGGGCACATTGGCATTGCATCAGGACCCTCTGACTCCACCCTGGGCAATACCTTCCCGGGGGCCCCACCCCAGATTAATATGATTATTATAAATCAGACCCATATATTTTTGGTGAAATTCACAAAATTGTTTGTTAGATGCTATTTAGTGGCAAGGTTAAAAAAAACACGGCTACTGGATTTTTTTTGGGGGGGGGGCGATACTGCTCCACCCGTTCTGTTGAATTGAAATATATGATAGTGACAGCATGATCTTGAGGCCTACCAAAAGATTCATGTAGAACGGGTGATAGCAGAGTTTACTCACATAGAAATCATTTGTTGGTGATACCATACTTACTTTAAGACTTTTTTGTATTCTAAAATGAATTCACCATGTGAAAATCACTTGCACTTCCTACAAGAGAAGCAGGTTGTCAATGGAATACTCAGGGCCTGATTGTGAGTTTGGAAGACAGGTTACACAGTCACAAACGTGATGGATATCCCGTCCGCCGTCTTACAAGTTTCATTATATTCCTTTGGATATAATGGAACTTCTTAATACGGCTGATGGGATAGCCATTACGTTTGTGATGGAGTAACCTGTCCACCAAACTTGTGCTCAGGCCCTAAGTGTTCTACTGCAGCTTCAACACTAAGGCGCAGGCTACAGACTTGCGGGGTGCAGTGGTGGCGGTCTCCCCACTGCTCTATTATGAGCAACAGCCCAGCCAGAGCTGCCAGGGTACCTCCCTTCCCTGGCGGTGTTGAGGCGGTGCACTGGCATCCTTATGCTTGGCAGAACTGCAGCGGTCCTGCCAAGCATATTCAGAGGTTCCTCTCCGACATGGTTTTCATGGTAGTTCCTCCTCCATGAAAACCCTGGGGGGTAGGAAACAAAAGGGGCCCTAAAGGGCTCCATAGTGCCTCTGTGCCCTGTGGCTGCACACAGTGAGGCACAACATGTGCCCCTCTGTGTGCATGCACACCAGTTCCTGCAAGGCATGGACTTTTCAGTCCATGCCGTGCAGTAACAGTTTTTGGCATTCCTATTGCGGTGCCCCTTTTTAGAGGCACAGCCATGGGAACACCAAAACAAAAGCCCACCAGGAAGGAGGAAACATCTAATCTGGCCAGCGGCCTCACCACAGGTTTGGCAGTGCGGCAGCGGAACGGACCCCACCTGCTTCTTAGAAATCACTATGATTAAGGGGGCAACGATGATGCCATATCCCTTGACAAACCTCCTGTAGTACCTAGTGAGGCCCAGGAATGCACTCACGCTTGTTTGGCTTTTTTGGGGGGCTCCCTTGCCAGGATAGTCCCTATTTTAGCCTGGAAGCGCTGTACCTTATCCCCACCCACAAGATGTCCCAAGTAAACCAGACATCCCTGCCCTATCTAACACTTAACGGCCTTGATAGTCAATCCTGCGTGTTACAGGGCCTGAAACACATCCTGCAGGTGAAATAGATGGCTCTGCAATGGCAGGTGCTCCTGAAGACAGCTATGTGATCTAAGTATTCAGCACTGAAGGCCTCCAACCCAGATAAGACCTGCTTCACCATCCTCTGGAAAGAGGCTTGGGCATTTTTGAATTCAAAAGGGCATCACTTTAAACTGAAAGTGGCCCTCTGGGGTAGGGATAAGGATGGCTGACCTCTCTTTAGCCCCCTTAATCAGGGTAATCTGCCAGTGCACTCAAGTCAAATCAAAAGGGCTCAGGAACTTGGGAGCCCCTAACGAGGGGTGGACAATGTATTCCGCTCCGCCAACGGAATTGGCAGACTTTTGGCCACTCCGCATTAATCTTGTAACCAGGAGGTGCTGCCAAATTCTGCCAGCCTCTGTGTGGTAGAGTTTTTCTCATGTGTGGCTCGAAAATAGTAAGTTTTAGAGCACAAGTGAGATTTGGCATCTCAAAGTGCTATTTTTAGTCTCTAACAGGGCACCCGGTGAGATTTCTCCAACTCTGGCAATCACTGGTGGTCTGCTACTCCGGTAGAAAATCTACTCGAGCGGTAATAAAATCAACTCAAGAACCATGCACTCTGTAATGCTGCGTGGTGCCATTCGGGCTGATTCGTTTGGCATGGAACGAGCTCCCAGCGCTAAATCTCAGTGCAAACACCCATACGTAAGCTCCTGAGGCGGAAGCCGGGAGACTAGCACCTATTTTTAAAATTGTATATCTGTGTCACAACCCGCCTAATTCTTTGTGTTTTTAAAACATCACTCACCCGTCTGCCACCACTGGAGCGGGCCCAGAATCGCCAAAACAGCGACCCCTTCGCTGCAACTCTAACCCAGGAACAAACATTTCTGCCGCCATTCACGGCGAGGGAGAGAGGCCATGCCCACTTTGAGGCCACGCCCACCCGCCGCCCACGGTATATAAACGCTGCCTTCAGCGCCACAAACTAGAATCTCGTAAGCTCCTGAGGCGGAAGCCGGGAGACTAGCACCTATTTTTAAAATTGTATATCTGTGTCACAACCCGCCTAATTCTTTGTGTTTTTAAAACATCACTCACCCGTCTGCCACCACTGGAGCGGGCCCAGAATCGCCAAAACAGCGACCCCTTCGCTGCAACTCTAACCCAGGAACAAACATTTCTGCCGCCATTCACGGCGAGGGAGAGAGGCCACGCCCACTTTGAGGCCACGCCCACCCGCCGCCCACGGTATATAAACGCTGCCTTCAGCGCCACAAACTAGAATCTCGTAAGCTCCTGAGGCGGAAGCCGGGAGACTAGCACCTATTTTTAAAATTGTATATCTGTGTCACAACCCGCCTAATTCTTTGTGTTTTTAAAACATCACTCACCCGTCTGCCACCACTGGAGCGGGCCCAGAATCGCCAAAACAGCGACCCCTTCGCTGCAACTCTAACCCAGGAACAAACATTTCTGCCGCCATTCACGGCGAGGGAGAGAGGCCACGCCCACTTTGAGGCCACGCCCACCCGCCGCCCACGGTATATAAACGCTGCCTTCAGCGCCACAAACTAGAATCTCGTAAGCTCCTGAGGCGGAAGCCGGGAGACTAGCACCTATTTTTAAAATTGTATATCTGTGTCACAACCCGCCTAATTCTTTGTGTTTTTAAAACATCACTCACCCGTCTGCCACCACTGGAGCGGGCCCAGAATCGCCAAAACAGCGACCCCTTCGCTGCAACTCTAACCCAGGAACAAACATTTCTGCTGCCATTCACGGCGAGGGAGAGAGGCCACGCCCACTTTGAGGCCACGCCCACCCGCCGCCCACGGTATATAAACGCTGCCTTCAGCGCCACAAACTAGAATCTCGTAAGCTCCTGAGGCGGAAGCCGGGAGACTAGCACCTATTTTTAAAATTGTATATCTGTGTCACAACCCGCCTAATTCTTTGTGTTTTTAAAACATCACTCACCCGTCTGCCACCACTGGAGCGGGCCCAGAATCGCCAAAACAGCGACCCCTTCGCTGCAACTCTAACCCAGGAACAAACATTTCTGCCGCCATTCACGGCGAGGGAGAGAGGCCACGCCCACTTTGAGGCCACGCCCACCTGCCCCTTTCCCATACATTAAAGATGTGCAACTACCGGACGCGCAGCGGACGGGCGCAGCGGGCGCCGTCAGCGCGCCGAAGGCGCGCCAAAGGCAAGCCCGTCTGGGCCCGTCCGGGCCCAGACGGCCCTAGGACCTGATACTATGCCCGATTCACAGCCCCTCCTATCCTACCCCCCGGATACCCTCCGTCTCTGGAACACAAAGAAAAATCCTAAGTGTGAATTCATCCTCAAGGATGACACCCCGTTCAAAGGATGTCCCATTTGCGACAACCCCGAAGCCACGGAACTTAGCCACACGCTTCGATTGGGCCTACTGAACTGCAGGTCGCTAGTAAAGCACTCGCACAAGATAAACCTCCTCACCCAAACCCTCTCGCTAGACGCCCTATTTCTGACCGAAACATGGCTGACCCCCAACAACGGTTCAGACTTGGTCAATGCAACCCCCCCCGGCTACCAAATCTGCTGCCTCAACAGACCAGTTGGAAGAGGTGGCGGGCTCGCCATTCTCTATAAAAACCATCTCAGCTGCAGGATCAACGACGGTACGGTCAAGGACTGTGAAAACTGCAATTTCACCCTCCAGATCTCCCCCACCACCTCACTATCGGGTCTTCTGGTATACCGACCACCAGGCTCAATAGGAGACTTCTCAAGCACTCTGATGGATCACATCCTTTTAAAATCAATAGCAACGCCCAACTTTCTTCTACTAGGGGATCTGAACCTACACTTTCTAGACCCGGCAGACTACACTGCCGCGAATCTTCTAGCAGACCTTATGTCAGCTGACCTCCAGCTCCTGAACTCGAAACCTACTCACGAGAAAGGACATCTCCTAGACCCAGTTTTCACCAACATCAGAAATCTCCAAACCCAAGACCCCTCCCCCCTTCCATGGACTGACCACTTCCTGGTCCCTATGCATTGGTCCTATCAGCCCGCCTCGGTCCCTAAACAGAAAACCAGGATTTTAACCCGACGCTGGCACAAGTTAAGTCCAGAAAAATGGGTAGCGAAGCTTAGGGATTCCGACGGCCCCCTCTCAACTGACCCTAACACCGCTGATAGAGAATTTAACAGCTGGCTCACCAACCCCCTAGACAGCCTCATTCCATTAACATACTCTCTTAAACATGTAAAGAGGATCAATCATGCTCCTTGGTACACCCCGGCCCTGAACATTCTTAGGAAGGAGTGCAAAAAGACGGAGCGAACATGGAGAAAAAACAAATCAGCGACGGACAAAAACACCTATCAAACAGCCATGAAGGCTTACAAACAAGCCCTCCACAGCGCTAAAAGCTCTTTTTTTGAGGTAAGAATACAGAATTCCTCGTGCTCTGCTAAAGAGACTTTTTCCATCCTTAAAGAGCTTCTCCATGTCCCAGCCCCCCCGCAGATACCCTTGGACTCCAAAGCAGCCGAGGAGAAATGCGTTAACCTGGCTAACTTCTTCGACAATAAAATAAAGAAAATCCTTTCCTCCCTACCTGCTACCAATCAGGCCACCTCTGGAATAGCCAAGGATTGTACCCTCACGTCAGGAAACCCCACGGACAAACCCGAATCCCCTTGTTTAACGTCATTCGGACCAGTCACAGAAGAAGAAGTGGCAACCACTCTAGCAGCCACGAATAGTGGCGCCCCCAGTGACTCAGTTCCCGTACGGTTCATTAAAACCATAGCACGGACCATCACAGCTAGGCTCACGGCCCTCATTAACACCTCGTTTGCCCAAGGAGAAGTCCCACAAAGCTGGAAGGAGGCCGTTGTTAAAGGTCTTCTGAAGAAACCGTCACTAGACCCCGCGGACTTATCCAATTATCGACCCATCTCGCTCCTCCCCTGGATAGGTAAGGTCGCGGAGAAGCTCGCAAACAAAAAGCTGTCCCACTTCTTAGAGGCAAACCACCTCCTAAAAAACTCCCAAACAGGTTTTAGACCAGGTCAGGGCACAGACACCGCCCTCCTGGCGGCCGTAGAAAAAGCGAGGGAAATCATGGACTCAGGAGGATCAGTGGCAGTGGTCCTCCTGGACCTTAGCGCGGCATTCGACACTGTCAGCCACCAGGTCCTAGCCCAGCGCCTGGAGAACACTGGCGTACAAGACAGTGCGCTGAGATGGCTCACATCCTTTCTCTCCCGACGCTCCTTCCAAGTCTGGGAAGGAGAAAGCCGCTCTCCCTCAATCCCCCTCCAGTGTGGAGTGCCCCAGGGCTCCTCACTGAGCCCCACACTTTTCAACGTGTATATGGCCCCACTGGAGGAGCTGGTCGCCCCATTCGGAGTCACGATCGTCAGCAACGCTGACGACACTCAGCTGGTAGTGACCCTCTCTCACCCCAAGCTAAAGCCCTCCAACCTGCAAGACTGCCTATCCACCGTCCATCAATGGATGGGCGACTCTGACCTAAAACTTAACGGGTCAAAAACAGAGATCCTGCTCCTCGGTCACAAAACTCCGAGTCTCCCCCCTAACATCTGGCCCGCCTGTATGGGTGACCCCCCCTCCCCTAAGACAGAGGTTAAGAGTCTGGGAGTGTGGCTAGAGACAGATCTCACTTTCCGGACACAGGCTAGGAAAACAGCCGGCATCTGCTATGGGCTCCTGAGATCATGCAGAAAGGTGCTCCCCATACTACCATTCCAGTCCCGCCTCCTGCTAATTCAAGGTTTAGTGCTAGCAAGGCTGGATTATAGCAACGCTATTTACCTCGGGGCACCGGAAGCCACCTTGCAAACACTACAAAAAACCCAAAATGCCGCAGCCCGCCTGCTCACAAACACCCCAGCAAGAACATCGGCCAAACCTGCCCTGAGAAAACTTCACTGGCTCCCCGTGAGGGAAAGAGTCGCCTTCAAGGCCCTCTGTCTGGCACACAAGGTCCTGCACAACGCGAGTCCCCCCATTCTGAGCACTTGGATCACTCCATACAGACCGTCGAGAGCGCTCCGGTCTGAACAGGGAAACCTTATCATTGTCCCTAGGGTGAAGAAAACCCGCATCGGCGGCCGGAGATTTTCGGTAAACACGGCCAGAAAATGGAACGCTCTCCCCTCGAACCTCAGAGCTGAACCAAACCTCCTAAAATTTAGGAAATCCCTCAAAACCCTCCTTTTTCCCTGATTTTTCTTCGAAATCTCCCTGTGCCCCCCTTTAGGAGTTCGAGGTTTTAGCGCTGGGATACTCAAGGGTGACTATGCGCTCTATAAAAACCAAAATAAATAAATAAATAAATAAATACTTGATTATCTCCGCTAGTTCACGGAATTTCACGGAATCTCATAAAGTCTTTTTGTAACTCTGTGAAATTCTACAGACTGAAACTCCATTAGTTCTACCCAGGCCTACCCCTAACCTATTGAGGAGCTCATCAACTTGGGGGATGGGGTGTGCCTCAGTCTTGATGACTGAGTTAAGTTCCTGTAGTCAACACAGAACCTGAGTCCTGGGCCACCTTTGGTACCAGCACCACTGGAATGGACCAGGCACTCAATAACCCCCAACTCCAGCATCTTAGAGACTTCTGCTTTGATTCTTGCCCTCTATTTGTCAGACGGCTTGGACATTTTATTCTTGACAGGCAGGCTGTCCCCTGTGTCTAAATCATGGGTACACAAGTGTGTAAGCCCAGGAGTGAGGGAAAATAGGGAGGCAAACTGTTCCAGTAAATGATGCTCAGGGGTCTGGTTAATGGAGAGGTTGACTTCCTCCACTGATTCATCCTTTTCTATTGATGACAGGAGATCAGAGAGCGGCTCGCTCTCCTCCTCTTCGCCATCATCTGTCACCAGCAACATGGTGACTTCAGACCTCTCATATTAGGGTTTGAGGTGGTTGAGATGGAGTACCTTTACGGGATTTCTGGGGGTCTTTAGATTAACCCTGGGCGTAGTTTGCGTAGTAGCGCTATGTGTAGCTACGCGAAGTGCACTTCGCACTACGCAAGCTACGCGTTGCTATGCGAACTGCGTAGTGCAATGTGCAAAATGCTGTTCACACAAATTGCACAGTGCCAGATGCTTGTCCACACTGTGCGATCATTGCAAACGGCATCTTGCACAGTGCAGGTGGTTGTTTTCTGCCGCTCGAGTAGATTTGTACTCGAGCGGCAGCTTTCTGAACGCGGACTGGTAGTTTCTCATCGCGAGCGGGAGGTTTATTTTCCACGCTCACGATCGGCAACTTGATGTTGCTGATCGCGAACGAGGAAAAAGTTTTGCAGGGATGGTATTTTGCTCGCTCGCAGTCGCTAACTTGACATTAAGGGCCGCGAGCAAGCAAAAATTCCCCTATACGCTACGCGTTTTTGCACTATGCTATGTGCAATTCGTGTAGCGCGTAGTTGCGCAAACTATGCACACTACGCGAGCGTAGCGTAGTCCTACGCCCAGGGTCACTTTAGATCCACCAGGCAGGTGGATTCCCCTTCCTCTCCACCACCTCATAGGGCTCAGTCCAGCACTTTCAGAGAGACCTCGGTTCCACTGGCTCCATTATTCACACTTTTTGCCCAGGTTGGAATTTCACCATGGTAGACGCTTGGTCATACCATTGCTTCCTTTCTTCCTGGATAGCCTACAAGCTCTCAGAAGCCTTCTTCCAAAACTTGCCCATATGGTTTCTGAGGGTTAGCATGTAGCTAGCGACATCCTGGGGGTGAGGTACAGTTCTTGGGAGCATGCACTCATCTCCACTTGACCAAAACTGAAAGGTCCCCATTCAGGGAGGCCAAACAGAAGTTCAAATGGGCAGAAGCCCACTCCCTTATGTAGCACATTTGCGCAAACAAAAATCAGGCATGGTAAGAGGATGTCCCACATCCCTCTCATGGGCTAAAGTAGGCCCAAAATCATGACTTTAAGGCTCTTATTTATTATTTCAGCAAGCCCATTGGTCTGTGGATGGTAGGGTATGGAGAATGTATAGGTAATCCAACACTTTTCCACATAGACTTCATATACATAAAGTTCTGTTCACTAAGGATGAAAAACCTGGATAGACCACCAGCACTGGCAACCTCTATGCAAACTGCACCTGATTTACCACCCTCCAGGTGACAACTTATCATTCATCAAACTAATTATGGAAACCATCACTACCAATGTAGGACATCACTGCGCCCAAATCTTCCTTGCTGATTTCAACCCTCACTGGTATGACCTGAATGACCAATCAGTTAACAGCCTTAAAATCTTCCTAGCAGACCTCAACCTCAACCAAATCTGCGACAGTTCTACTCACAACCAGGGTGAAACCTTGGACATAGTCATTGCTAGTGCAGAGTCCATTCACCTTGAATCCATTGTCCCATGTGACTGGACCAACCACTACTGCATCACCATCCTAATCAATGCATCAGTGAGGACACATAAACCACAACTAAAAAAAAACAAAGACTGGAAAAAGAATACTAGGGACATACGCCCCAATGATCTGACAACTCTCAGCAATAAGATCTTGCCTCCTCCGGCGGTCATGTCTGATGTCCATGACTTGACAAACCACTACAAAAAGTCCATGATGACCATTCTTGTCACTATTGCACCCCTACAACCAAAACGACTCTCCACTAAAGACTCCAAACCATGGTAAAACAAGAACCTGAATGAAGAAAGACGAAATCTGACACTAGCCGAACCCAATTCAAAACATAGTCATATTTGGAAACAGCCTATGTCTGCGACATGGATTTCCTAGACATAGAGTTTCTTTGATAGGATGGAAAATGAGTTGATGCATCGACGTTTCGGTCTTTTATATTGTCCATATATCAGACCATCTTCAAGACATAAAATTCATATGTAGAACACAGATCCATTGATAAGTGGTTCAGTCAGGGCATAAGTTGGAGATTAATCACGTTAATTTTGGCCCGTAATAGTCCAAAATGAAATGTATAATCTAAACCTGGTTTGAGACCTCTTTCTATTTGTGGAACCCCATATGTTGTACTCAAAAGAGCCTCTTTTAGGTCATGACGCAATATTTAAATTGCATTCACGTCAAGATGAGTCACATGTCTCTTGCCAAGTTTTTTTGCCATTGTATCATCGGCGTCTCAGTTCGGCGTCAAGTCCAAGTCTTGCGAGACACATCTCAAAGGGTGCACCAACAACAGGCATGGGAGTCAGGGGAGCTTTTATCTTTTTCCCAGTATTCTTACTAACCTGACAAGTAAGAGAAGTCCTACAGAATGCATCAGTAGCTATCCTCATCTGGAGCCCATGAAAGTGGGTGACAAGCCAGGCAAAGGTTTTGTATTTCATTACCCATTCCCAGTAGGAAGGTCCTCTAACATTCAGGATCTATCAATGCATGAGCTGCCACATTCTCAGGAGCCTTAGGCTCACTATACAGGAGGTCATTCTCCCAATATATGAGGTAATCTATATAGGTGTCACCACCTGCCTGAACTTCAGCCTGCCACCTCAGGCCCTCAAGGGTTGGGTACTCCTTCTGTACCTTGCAGAACTCCTCCCTGGTGGGTCCTCCTTCTACTTCCCTTCCAGCAGGTTTAGGCATTGTAGCAAGGGAGGCACAGTCCTCCCAAGTAGTCTCCAGGGGGGCCTACTCTGGCACTCCATCCACCTGTGGTAGGGGACATTCAGGAGCAGAGTTCCATGCCCTCTGCCCTTCCCTTTCATGGCAGCTTTCTGGGTAATTCTTCCAGGCTCCCGACCTTCTTGTCTCTCCTCATGGCCAGCCATTGACCTGGTAGTTGCACAGATCCACTCAGGTAACCTTAACACTTCTACAACAGTTCCTATGCACACGCCTGTAAGTATAAAGCACTACAACACTGTTAGTCAAAAGATGTAGACAAATGGTGTCCTTTCGGAGTGTTTCTCTTTGTCTTTAATAATATGTCAGACAACAAACCAGCCAACATGTGTTTTGCCAATAGGTTGTTAACCCTTGACTTCTTCAGGGCTGTGATAGGGTAAGTGCTTTCGTAGACCTAAAAACCGGTGATAATTCTGACCCGGTAGGTCATGAAGGGTTCCAACAGGTATTCGGAAATATAGTCTTTTTCCCTTCGTGGCATGAGTCTTATTACTTAGGGTATCAAATGTATAACAGGTGACCACAATATGGGAACTGTTTTTTCAATTTCAACAGCGGGCTGAGTAAGGCAGCTGCAGGAGTAATCCAATGTCCCCAGTGTCAGAGTAAGCACAAAAGGATCACTGAGGGCTGATATAGGCCATCACACTTTCTGCACGAGTACGCCAGACCTCGTAGCTCTCCCGGGAACATGTTTTCAACCAGATGCATCGAAAACAGAGTTCCCGTATTGTGGTCACCTGTTATCCATTTGATACCCTGAGTAGTAAGACGCACACCACAGAGGGAATAAGACTATATTTCTGAATAACTGTTGGGACCATTTATGACCTAGCAGTTCAGAATTCTACCAGTTTTTAGGTCTACAAAAGCACTTACCCTATCACAGCCTTGAAGAAGTCAAGCGTTAACACCCTATTGATGAAACACGTGTTGGCTGGTTTGTTGTGCAACATATTGTTAAAGACAAAGAGAAACACTCCAAAAGGACCCAATTTTTCTACATCTTTTGACCAACATTAATGTGTTGAACTGCTTCATACTTACAGGCGTGTGCATGGGAACTGTTGTTGAGTATTTTGGACTCTAGGGTCCTTTTTGAAGGGTTTAGGGGTCTTTACCTCATTTGTTGCACCACATTTACTTGTTCCAATTTTGTTTTACTTCACGCTATTTGGCATGCTCTAGGTCCACTATCCTGTGATAAATAATACCCCTATTTTGTCAGTAACCTTAACACTTCTAAGTGGGACCTGATGTCCACTTCCTTCCAGGCAGCTCCAAGTCCATGTCACTCAGACCCTCCACCTACTGCACATTGATGATGACCCACTGCTTATACTTTGAAGTATTGGAAGGCATGTGGGCTTTGGGCACCTTCTCTGTCTCATTCAGGGACACTAGGACAACCTCACTACCCCCCACACAAACTGAGGGCATCTCATCCCCAAGTACTACACTGGCCATTCCCTGTGACTGCCCACCACTGGGAGGCAGTTCCCTCTTGGTGCTCTTGATATCTCCCTTGAAATGCGCATACTGGTAGCGCTCACGGCACTTGGGGACAAACTTTCCAGTTTTCTGATCTATGTAGCCTTTCTTCTGGTGGTCACATTGGGATTCTTTCCCCTGTGAACTGTTTTAGGGGCCTTGAGAGAACTCCTTAGCTTTATTTTAATCTTCTCCCCTTTCTTCTGCTAGAAACCTTGACCACCATTTTGGGAGTCCCCTCCAGATGCCTTCTTAGATACTCTGGTGCTGACCCAGAGGTCTGCCTCCTCAGCAAACTTCCTGGGATCAGTAAGCCTTCTATCTACTATGTCCTGGTGCAGCTCTGTATAACTAATATTGAGTATGTGCTCTCTCAAAATTAGGTTGTGCAGCCCAGTAAAATCAACCACCTTGTTGCCCCTCACCCAGCCCTCCAGTGCATTGCTGGTTTGTGGCTTTCCCTGAAATTGTGACAGTACTTCTCAGGGGTCAGCCCAAACGTAGCAACAAGTATTGCCTTCATGGGACATACATGGTCTGATCCTTTGCCTCTAGTGTGAGAAATCCTGTAGGAAATTGGGTTATTAGTTGGGTGGCCTGCACACGTAATAGGTCCGCAATTACCCACACTGGGAAAGAGGAATGCCATGGTAATTCTTGACTCTTTCAGAGAAACAAGGCAGAGCAATCAAAGGCCTACTCAGGGGATTTGATGTGGGCTAGTAATCACCGTTGACCAGTACACAATAATAACAGTCATTACAGACACACTTCTACATACTATGCAGTAATTTACAAATATTTACATCGGCAGATGGGAAATACCATAGATGACATTGCGTATTCATCTTTGACCCCCCCCAAAGGGGTCACGCAAACACATAAGTAAGTCTACTGGCTGGTGAAAGGTTCAAGATCAACAAACCACATGTTAAAGACATTCTTTTGTATGTAAGTGCAAGAATCAATAATGTTAATCATGTGTAAATGCCCTTTTTTTAATTAAACAAACACTGATCAATAATCATTGTCAAAATAATTGGAATAATAAAGCATTTTTAAAAGGAACAAAACGTGTCTGTGTGCTTTCTGTAGACTTTTAAACCATGAACATGCAATAATAAAAACAGCCCATAGACGGCATCACCTTTTGATTACAATGCATGCAACCATACATTTAGCCCTTAGAGTGCGCTTCAATATATGTACCTTTTTCATACACTTTCAAGCCACAATAATTGTAACCATAAGATCCGCCCTTAGAGGATGCAGCACTCCCAATTGAAGAGCCAAAGTTCCAGTCTAGGGAGTGATTTCAAAAGTTAGAAAATACTAGAGGGGTCCTGGAATCCTGACCCCACAGACATAGGGTCAATCATTATAAAATACATTCTTAAGGGGGAGTTTCTGCTATCTTGCAGCCCCCCCAAATGCTTCCATTCTGTCATTGGTGTTGCCCCTAAAATCCTGGTGCCACCATGGGTAGGAAAAATCCAGCAAATGGAATGGCCCTGCAGAGCATTATGGGGTCTCCTCTTGGAGCTGTAAATATATTATGAGCGGCTAACCTGCTGTACCAGGAAGAGCTGCTGCTTCATTTGTGCCACATGGCCTTCTGCTGCACAGCTCCTCCTTTATCTTCTGTGTATTTTTTTTTGGGGGGGCGGTCCCACTCAGGCATCCCCATGCCTTAGAATGTTGGATGCAGTCGATCGAGTCCACTCCACTCTGCCCCGCCAGCGCACGTGCAGCCCTCATCTCCATGTGAGTGTTGGAGCCAGCGGCTTCACAATCCCTGCCACTCCTGGGGGCAGGGAGCTGTTGAATTGTGGTTGCCGCCTGCTCCCCCAGACAGAGGAATGGGGAGCAGGGCAAGCACACAACTCAAGGGGGACTGCAATGATGTGCTCTACTTTCCTCCTGCTTTTTGGGGTCAGGGATCGGGTCCCAGCCCCGTCCATTATATATAGGGTCCACTGGATGGGATCCTTGGGCCAAGTTAGATTCTGGAGAGGGGACCACATGAATGTCCCATTGGTGGAAAAATTCAAAGTTTTTGCCCCGGGGGCCCCAGGAGCAAGAATGAGTCTGATGAGGGTGCCCGACACACTTCCCCTCCCTCGAGGGTCAAATTAAAGAGATCCTGCCCCAGCACTTGGGTGCTGGCCCACCCCAGGAGGCATATTAAGAAATACAGAGAGAAGAAAAGAAGGCAGCAAGGGATAATCAAAAGCCACACCACCTAGTTATACACAAGTAACAAATATACTTTTAGTCAAAGATGCCCACCTCCCTGGTCCACTGCCAACAGACCACACAACTACAGTACAGCAGAGAGATGCAACATAAATATTTCAAAATGCACAAATGCACAGTAGTCGAACTTGTGCATTTTGAAATATTTATGTTGCCT